>NC_081824.1:12287500-12902500 GCF_030867095.1 Alligator mississippiensis | reverse complement strand
GAGTTATGTTAATCATTCTGGAGAAAACTTCCAGGGGTGGAATTTTTCTTTTGGAAATGTGGCTCGTCCTATGTTGGAAACCAAAGGTGTGCTCTCCTTTCTAATCCAGAGTATATTTACTTTCTTACCTTAATTTTCCCTACAGCTCAGATTAAATTAAAACATTATCCACATTGCAAAGAGCCCAATCATACAAACTCTTATTGCCATGTCCCTGAATTCAGTGAACTTTCATGGGGGTAAGCATTACCCCAAAAATACGTGTTTGCAAGAATGAGCTCAGAGCTTGTCCACCTGTTCTGCTTTGCCATGTCATATACAGTTTGGCAGTGATCTAGATAGCCACTTTGAAGATTTGTATGACAAAACCCTAACAAGGCACAGTGTTGGGCAAAACTTCACTTCATTTTTCTGGATGTCCATCCTGTAGATGTGCCTCTTTTATATTTGTTTCCTGGGAAGGTTGAATTTGCTATGCAAACCAGAGTCTGGGCCACTGAAAAAACAGCAACCATGTTTATACTGTGCTAAATTCTTCTGGTCTTATCTGAAACTGCATGAACCTACCAAGGAGCATTTCTGTTTTGCCCAGCACTACCATTTTCAAAACTTGGAAGCAAAATATCAAATTAGAAGTATTACATTATCAGAAAAACTTCTTATTGGCTACTTTCTCACTCTACAAAACTTCCTGAAAATGTTGATTTTGTACATGGTCATTTCATTCATCCACCTTCTCTTGGAATTAACCCATATTGATGGTTTGAATCTATCATACTAGCAGGTATTCCAGCTTTGGCCTTAGCTATTGCCTCCCCTTACTTTTTACACTGGCAACCAAAATATTTTTTCCAATCCTCATACTTAAAAATGGCTGAAACATTTACTGTTTCATAGATTTCATAGATTTCATAGACATTAGGGCTGGAAGGGACCTCAGAAGATCATCGAGTCCAGCCCCCCGCCCAAAGGGCAGGACGTCAGCTGGGGTCATAGGATCCCAGCAAGATAAGCATCCAGTTTCATCTTGAAGGTGTTCAATGGAGGCGCTTGAACAACCTCCGGTGGCAGGCTGTTCCAGACCTTGGGGGCTCGGACAGTAAAGAAATTCTTCCTTATGTCCAGCCTGAAACGATCTTGTAGTAGTTTGTGACCATTCGTCCTCGTCATCCCTTGGGGCGCTCTGGTGAACAAACGTTCCCCCAGATACTGGTGGTCACCCCTAATAAACTTGTAGGTGGCCATCAGATCACCCCTGAGCCTGCGCTTTTCCAGGCTAAAGAGCCCCAGGGCTCTCAGCCTGTCATCGTAGGGTCTGCTTCCCTGACCTCTGATCATGCGCGTGGCTCTTCTCTGGACTCTCTCAAGCTTCTCCATATCCTTTTTGAATTGTGGAGCCCAAAACTGGATGCAGTACTCCAGCTGCGGCCTCACTAAGGCCGAGTACAGGGGGAGAATGACGTCCCGGGATTTGCTTGAGAAGCATCTATGGATGCAAGCCAGCGTTTTGGTCGCTTTACTAGCCGCAGCATCGCATTGCAGGCTCATGTTCATCTTGTGGTCAATGATGACCCCCAAGTCTCTTTCTTCCATAGTGCTAACCAACATAGCACTGTTGAGCCTATAAGGATGCTGCGGGTTTTTTTTCCCAAGGTGGAGAACCTTGCATTTATCGGCGTTGAACACCATCAGATTCTCATCCACCCACTTGCTGAGCCTGTCCAGGTCAGCCTGGATCACCCGCCTGTCTTCTGGTGTGGATGCTTTGCCCCAAAGTTTGGTGTCATCGGCGAACTTCGCCAGTCCGCTTCTGACTCAGTGTCCACATCATTAATGAAGATGTTGAACAGTATGGGTCCAAGGACAGAGCCCTGGGGGACCCCACTGGTCACAGGACACCACGATGAGTGACTTCCATCAATTACTACCCTCTGGGTCCGACCCCGGAGCCAATTTTCCAGCCAGTGGATCGTGGGGGACCCAAGGCGACAATTGGCCAGTTTCTCCAAGAGACGATCACGGGACACCAGATCGAAGGCTTTTTTGAAGTCAAGATATATGACATCAATCTCATCTCCCTTGTCCAGGTGATAGGTCACCTGGTCGTAGAAGGAAATGAGATTGGTCAAGCAAGACCTACCCGCAACAAACCCGTGCTGGCTATCCCTTAAGATGTTGGCGTCGGCCAGTCCATTAAGGATGGCCTCCTTAATAAACTTTTCTAAGATCTTCCCCAGGATAGAAGTCAGGCTGATGGGCCTATAGTTAGCCGGATCCACTTTCCTCCCTTTCTTGAAGATAGGCACCACGTTGGCCTTCTTCCAGTCTTCGGGCACTACACCAGAGCGCCAAGAGTTTTCAAAGATCCGCACTAGAGGCTGGGCTATGATGCTCGCCAGCTCCTTGAGTACCCTGGGGTGAAGATTGTTAGGGCCGGCTGACTTGAAGGTATCCAGCTTCTCAAGATGTTCCTTCACAAAGTCAGCATTAATGGAGGGCAGGGGATCACCCTCACCCGGACTTCCCGGCCCTGTAGCAGGCACAGGCGTCCCATGGGGCTGATGAAAGACTGACGCAAAGTACCTATTTAATAGGTTGGCTTTTTCCTGGGCGTCAGTTGTCAGTTGCCCCATCTGGTTCAGCAGGGGTCCAACGTTGCCCCTGCTTTTCCTCCGGCTCCCCACATATCTGAAAAAGGACTTTTTATTGTCCTTGATGCTCAAAGCTAGCTGGAGTTCAGTTGCAGCCTTGGCTTTCCTGGTCTGCTCCCTACAGGACCGGAACAGTGCAGAATATTCCTCCTTGGAGGTGACTCCCATCCTCCATCCTTTGTAGGCCTTTCTTTTTAGCCTCAGGAGGTCTGCTAGGTCCATGGAGAGCCAGGGGGGCTGCTGTGCCCTCTTGCTGCCTTTCCTCCGAGATGGAATAGACTTAGTTTGTGCAGAGGATCGCTCCCTTGAGGAGCAACCACTCTTCTTGAACTCCCCTCTCCCTGCGGTCACAGTCCCTTAGGGCCTCACTGACAAGCCTCCTGAGCTTGTCAAAGTCGGCTTTCCTGAAGTCAAGGACTTGCGTGTTGCTGACCGACTTGCCAGCTTTTCGGCGGATGGTGAAGGTGATCAGCTCGTGGTCGCTGTCACCCAGCTTCCCATTGATCACTAGGTCGCCGACTAGGTCCTCCCCAGTAGCCAGCACCAGGTCGAGCAGCGCTTTGCCTCTCGTTGGCCCATAGACTTCTTGAGTCAGGTAGAGGTCATCCACGCACGAGAGGAAGCTCTGCAACCGCTCAGATTTTGCTGAGCGATCCTCCCACGAGATGTCTGGGTAATTGAAGTCACCCATGACAACCATGGTCCTGGAGCAAGCTGCCTCAGCCAGTTCCTGGGCAAACTCCTGGTCTAGCTCAGGACTTTGGGTGGGAGGTCTGTAATAGACTCCCACCATTGTGTCCCCTGTGCCGTGTTCCCCACGGATTTTAACCCAGAGGGTCTCCAGCCGTCCACCCTGGTCGCCAATATCGGCTTGCAGGGACGCGTAGCTTTCCTTAACATAGAGAGCTACACCCCCGCCCCTTTTCTCTACACGATCCCTCCTGAAACTGTAAAAGCAATTCAGTCTGCAAATTCAAGTCTGACAACATTATAAGCAACTGATCTTATGGCAGAAGGCATCAGGCATCCTCACCTATGAGGAACAGAGCTACTAAATTTAATATTTTCCAAAAATAATAATATTGATTTCAAATCCTGCTTTCATGGAATGAAAAGGAGATCAGGCAAAGCACAATCTTTTCAGGGTATGCTGCAAAATCTTTCTACTGCCAAAGTCTTTCTGTCCCAGCATGAATGATACTCATAACATCAACATCTCTTCCCACCCGACCCCAAATTTCCCTTCCCCAATCAAAACCAGAAGAAATTCAGATTCTAGGAAAACAAAAAAGCTAGCGAACAAATAAATCAATGCCCCCAAAACCAAAATAATTACCCTAACCCGACCAGGGATGTTATACTGCCAAAAGGAGAAGAGGAAAACAAGTCTCTAAAGGCCAAGACAGACCTCACTGGTTTACATAGAAGGTGCTCAGATTCCAGGGTGATGGGTGATTTGAAGGTGTCCATCAATGCTGGGATTGAGATCAATGGGCTGCAAAATAATTAGCAGACATACCGTGTATAAATGACAACCTTGTTTCTTCTGAGTTCTATTGATGCAGCTTTTTGATTTATTTTATTTTACATGAGCAAATTCTTTAGACATTATAAAAGAATCTCCTCCAACCCTTTTAACAAAGATGGGAGCTGAAACTGGTCCAGGATTTTGGGTAATCTACTCCCCCAACACTGCAAACTATTAGCTCAAGGCTTGTCAGCCTCTTGGGTTTTAATTAATGAAGTTCCTGTTAGGGACATTTTTTTCATCACTCGTCTATTCCAACACATTTCTTTCATTTGAAACCTGAGCGTTCTGCCAAACAGGCCCACGATCTCAGAAGGGGAGGAAGGGCCTGTTTAAACTACAGTCAACTCTCTGTTCAACTTGATTCAATTTAGTGGAATTTCACTTTGTCAAATGACAAGATGCTGTAGTTTGACAGTTGCCTATTTATGCTAAAGTGGAGGCATAATAAAATCAGTTTGGCGTCTGGCTTGCTCTATCTGTAGCTTTTGCTTGAGAATTTGATGATCTTTTTTCCAGTTTGACTGACACTGGCATTTACTTTCTGGTTTGTTGTGTTGGACTTTTTTCTTTTTTTTTTAAATAAAATCTTTCCTAAAAGAGTGACATTTCCCTTCCTAGAATACTGCCTATTTAAACTGCAAATGTGAAAAGCATAAAAGGAGACTAATACATATACATATACTTAACAGGTTTATTTTATATATTTATATATGTGTATACATTTTTATATACATGTTTAAAAGTACATTTATAAAGGTTATAAAGGCCTATAAATGCATGCATACATATATACATACATACATATATATATGTATGTATATGTGTGTGTGTATGTGTGTGTGTGTGTGTATATATATATATATATATATATAGGAAATACATTTATTCGTGCGTACAAAGTATTAATATATAAATATATAAAATAAACTTTATAAGGGTTTTTTGGGGGGTTGGTTTAAAACTCTATGGAAAAACAAATTAAGACATGCAGACAAAAAATAATAATATTGACACAGCAAAACTTGGGTAGAGGCTGCTGCCTTTACTAAGGCAAAATTCCCTGTGGACTTTAAGAAATCTGTCTGGTTAAGAACTGAAGGATCCAGTTTCTGTGACTGATAATGCATTGTGGTATTTTGATATAGTTTGCTACAGTCAGTTCTATGTAAGTTTGTACATTGTGCTCACCACGGTACACTGAACGCTTTCCAGTAGCACATTAAGTGATGCGACTAACATCTATCATCTGGTTTTTGTTCTTCATCCCCTCCCCAGGGGAAGCAGTGTAAGCAGCAGAGAATTTTGTTTTCTTAGGATTTTGCTCTGTGTCTGTGTTAGAGAAAACAGGCAGAAGTAGGATGCCTTGCACTTGCAGCAAAGGCTAGTGAGATTCGTGACGATGATTATTAGTTCCAGGGAGCTCATGCCATAGTGACAGACCAGCCCTGGGAAAGTTTTGTGACCTAGGCAGATGAATTTCACCGTGTTGTCAAAAGCTCCCTAGAGTCGAAGAATGAGGCTGTTGATTGTAGCCCTCCTCCTGAGGCTCAGGGGATCTTTTAGATGACCTGGGGCCGTTTCAAGGAGTGCCTTGAGGGTTCAGACCAAAGCCCTAGAGTTGAAGTAATACCACATGGGAAATGAGTCACTCCCAGAAGACAAGTTCAGCAGACTTAAACGCTCCGAGCACAGGATGGATGCATGGAGAAGTACTATAAATAAGGCACCAAAACATCCTGCATCCTACCCCTGTTTCTATCCTGTGTCCTACCCCTCATCTGTTGTTTGATCTTGAGCAATTTATTTCACCTCTCTGTGCTTTTGACTCCCTTTGCACTCTTTGTCTGTCATCCTTGTTTAAATTCTTGGCTTTTCAGGTGCTACGCAGGGTCTCAAAGTGTGTCTCAATGGCCGGTAAGTTAGCAGGAACTCTATCTTGGTTTAGGATCCTACTAGCTACTGTAATATCAATAATAACCAAATAATTTCTAGTGCTATAGGGGTCTGAACCAAAACCTGTTGAATTCAAGGAAGGCCATACAGCTTTTAATAGGTCAATTTTGCCAAACAAAAAACAGAATTTTTGCCCAAACCTGTGAGATTTGGTGACATTAGTGGGAAATGAGAGTTCTTGTATCCCACAGGGCTAAAGACAGCTCACAATTAGTGATGCAAGAAAGAATTTTCTGTTGCATGAAATCTTGGGGGGGTTGATATTTTTCTGATTTATTTTTTTAATTCTATCATGGGACAAAAATTTGGGGGAATTAATGCCAAATGAAATTAGGGGAAAAAATGCTTTCATGTCGTTTAAGGAAATGCTTTGCTATTCTAGTGCTAATCTAATTCCAAACTTTTTTAGCTTTAAAAATTTTTTTTTTATATCATAACGGTCATTTCAAAATAAAAGAAATCAAAGTTTTCATTCTGAACATATATGAAATGATCTGAGATTACCCAAATGCTTCATTATGGTTTATTTCTAAATGATATTTCAACGAAATCAATGCTTTTTAAAAATGGTTTTGATTTTTGGTGACAATACTGTTTTTAACTAGGAAACCTGCTTTGGCAAAAGATTTCTAACCAGCTTTCTCCCTGGACCTATAGATCAGGGGTGGGCAAAGTCTGGCCTGTGGGCCAGATTGGGCCCACGGCAGATTCCTCCCAGCAGCCCCTGCCTGTGCCACTACTGCCAATTTCCATGGAGACCCCAGCAGCAGCAGTGCCGTGACAGCACAGGGCCAAAGTTTCCACAGCGACCAGCCCCAGCAGCGCCGGCAGGGGACACGGCTGGGTGGGGAGCTGCTCCAGGGCTGGGATCTTGTTGGGTGGCAGTGCGGTCCAGAGCCAGATGTGCTGCCCGCATACCCAGGCAGGGGCATGCATGCAGCAGATCACAGCTCTGTCCCAGCTCTGGACCACGCTGTCACCCCCGCAAGATCCCAGCCCCAGCCATGGAGCAGCTCCCCACCTAGTTGCATACCCTGGCAGTGCTGCTGGGGCCAGTCTCCATGGAAACCCTGGCCCTGTGCTTTCATGTGCCACTGCTGCTAGGGTCTCCATGGAAACTGACTGCAACAGCATGGGCAGGGGCTGCTGGGAAATGGAGTCTAGCCACTGGCCAGAACTGCCGTTTTGCCCACCCCTGCTATAGACCAATCCTGCCATGCACTGGGCAACTAACCATCACAATATGAAAGTGCAGAGTGGGCCCTTCTATGAGCAAGTGAAGACCAAGGAAAATATAAAGGCTGAACTTCAGCTGCCACTAAAGGGTGCTCAAGAAGAAGGAGCTTGCTCTAACTAGTGGAAGAAGGGAAGCTGTAGACCCTGAAGGTTGAGAGATTCATGACCAGCACTCTCAAAAGGAAACATGGGGCAGGGATGGCAATTGATGACTCCATTCTCGGGGGCCAGATGTACCCGTCTGCTCATCTGGCATCATATCTTGGGTGGTCTGCTGCAAGTCAGGGCCCCAAATCTGAGAGGACAAAAATGCATGTGTTCCAGATGGAAGACTTTTTTTTGAATGTCTCTGGGTTAAGGTGAAAGGGACAGAGACAGTAAGGTTGATGACATGGGCATCTACTATAGACCACCAAACTAGGAGATGGACCAGGCTTTTTAAAATAACTCTGAAACATAAAAATCACATGATGCTTAAATAAAGTGGGATCTGCTGAGAGGCGAAATTGAAAGTGCACAGGTAGTCCATCAAGTTTCTGGATTGTGTTAGGGACAACTTCTGGCACAGATGGTGGATAAAACTGACTAGGAGGAAGATTTTTCTCATTTTGCAACTCACTAATAGGAAGGAATTGGTTGCGATTTTGAAAGTGGGAGACAACTTGGATGACAGTAATCATGAAGTGATAGCATTCTTCAGGACCCAGAAAGATACTGGAGCATACCATTAAAAATGTACATGCAAACATCTAGAGGGTAACAAGGTGAGAAGTTACAGACAACATACCTTTGTCAAGAAGTCATTCCTCACCAACCTGATTTCCTTCTGTATCAAGCTAACGTATGTAGTTTGCCTTGACTTAGCATGGCTTTTGACATCGTCTCTCATGACATTCTCATGAGAGAGATAAGGAAATAGTGTAGATGAGACTACTAAAAATGGAGGTGTGACTAGTTGGAAAATTGTGCTAAAATGGTATTTGTGAATGAAAGACTCAATGTCAGGCAGAAATAAAGTATTAAAGTGGGGTTCTCCGCAGGTCTATCTTCGGTGCAGTACTGTTGAATACCTCCATTAATAACTTCATAGATTTCATAGATTTCATAGACATTAGGGCTGGAAGGGACCTCAGAAGATCATCGAGTCCAGCCCCCTGCCTGAGGGGCAGGAAGTCAGCTGGGGTCATAGGATCCCAGCAAGATAAGCATCCAATTTTCTCTTGAAGGTGTTCAATGTAAGCGCTTGAACCACATCCGGCGGCAGGCTATTTCAGACCTTGGAGGCTCGGACAGTAAAGAAATTCTTCCTTACGTCCAGCCTGAAATGGTCTTGTAGTAGTTTATAACCATTCAACCTCAGCATCCCTTGGGGTGCTCTGGTGAACAAACATTCCCCCAGATCCTGGTGGTCACCCCTGATAAACTTGTAGGTGGCCATCAGATCACCTCTGAGCTTCTCCACATCCTTTTTTAATTATGGGGCCCAAAACTGGATGCAGTACTCCAGCTGCGGCCTCATCAAGGCCAAGTACAATGGGAGAATGATGTGCTGGGATTTGCTTGAGAAGCATCTATGGATGCAAGCCAGCGTTTTGGTCGCTTTACTAGCCGCAGAATCGCATTGAAGGCTCATGTTCATCTTGTGGTCAAAGATGACCCCCAAGTCTCCTTCTTCCATAGTACTAGCCAGCATAGCACTGCCGAGCCTATAAGGATGCTGCAGGTGTTTCCTCCCACGGTGGAGAACCTTGCATTTTTCAGTGTTAAACACCATCAGGTTCTCGTCTGCCCATTTGCTGAGCCTGTCCAGGTCAGCCTGGATCTCCCTCCTGTCTGCAGGTGTGGATGCTTTGCCCCAAAGTTTGGTGTCATCGGCAAACTTGGCCAGCCCGCTTCTGACTCCAATGTCCACATCATTAATGAAGATGTTGAACAGTATGGGTCCAAGGACAGAGACTTGGGGGACCCCACTGGTCACAGAGCGCCATGACGATTGACTTCCATCAATTACCACCCTCTGGGTCTGACCACAGAGCCAATTTCCCAGCCAGTGGATCGTGGTGGACCCAAGGCCACAATTGGCCAGTTTCACCAAGAGGTGATCATGGGATACCATATCAAAGGCTTTTTTGAAGTCAAGATATATGACATCAATCTCTTTTCCCTTGTCCAGGTGATAGGTCACCTGGTTGTAAAAGAAAAATGAGATTGGTTAAGCAAGAGCTACCCACAACAAACTCGTGCTGGCTGTCCCTCAGAATGTTGGCATCGGCCAGTCCATTAAGGATGGCCTCTTTAATAAACTTTTCTAAGACCTAATAAACTTTTCTAAGATGAGCAAGGATGTCACTAAAAGATGGCTTAGCAATCCTGAGCTTGGTCTATGGTGAGCCAGCCATAACTCCTGTTGCCTTTCCATGGCCCCAGCCAACCCTTGTTGCAACTGGGGATCAGTCGGGTGGTAGCATTCGCTAGCCTTACCTCCTTTCCTTTAGCCACAGCCTTGAGCAGCCAACATTGGATAAGCTTCTACGACCAGTCTATGCCATCCAAGTGTCCCTTCACTTGAGCCCTCCACTGGCCAGCTGTCCTAGAATTAAGGAAGCTTTGTGTCTAAGTATCTGTGCAGAATTTTCCTTATCAAGGGGAATATATCATATTTCTTACGCATAGAACAGTTCTCCAACTAAGCAAAGATCGCAATCCAGAGGTGGTTATGGTCAACAATGGACCATTACATCCATCCCAGCGGCTGTGAACCCAGCCCAAATGCAAACACAAACTTTGTTGCCCAGAGTCCTTCCTCACTGGGAAGCTGATGGAGTGAGAGGAATTCATAATGCAATAAGGTTCTCAGGAGGAATCAAAATTGCTAAAATGACTAAGATTGATATCATAGCTTCAAATAAATAACAGTTTGCCCTTACTATTCCTCTAGCTGCTTCTTGAAAAAGAACTTCTTAGTCCTCTGCTCTGAGTAAGACCAAACTCAACTGGAGGAGTGTTGTTCATGTGTCTGGTCCTGTTTTTGCTCTCAGTTATTTTAATCTAAATCCAGAGAAGCTCTTCTCCTTTGATGCTGTGTTGGCTCATTCAGAAGTGAGGTGGGAAATCCACTTTTTCCACCTTAGATTCTGAAGAATTGTGCTATTGCTCGAGAATCCTGTACTGAAGAAAAAAGAAATTGCATCACCAGTGATCAGTAAGATGCTTTATTTAAGACACCACTCATGCACTGTACTCTATGACCTGGATTTGCAATTGAATTCAGATCACATTTAAGTTAAGACCTGATCTTTAGCACCCCCAGCACAAAGTGGTTTGCCACATCCCTAATTAATTATCATTATCATCACAAATACTCATTCATTCTGGGCCACCCAGCTCTGCTGATTATCATAATCTAAATTTCTCTTTCAGCTGGAACAGTTATTTTAGCCAAATTAACCCTGGAGCCCAGAGGGAAGACAGCCAGTTTTCAAGTCAGCCATTAGATTCAAAACTCCATCCCTAGATCGCAACCCCAGATTCTAGCTGTTCAAACTCTGCTCCTTCCCACCCCTCCATAGAAACCCTGCCAGATGTAGTTCTGAACCACAGGTCAAGGTTAAAGAGATTAACAGGATGTCGGTTGTTAAGCTTATATATATTAATGAATGAAAGTTGTTCTTTCTATCTTCACTGAGTGCAGCGTAAATTAAAACAGTGAATTATTTCATTTCATTAGAATGATGGCAAAAACAGAAGAAACCCAAGGAGTTTTTACCCATTAGCTTTCTGGAAAGAGGAACATTTAAGCCCTTTAAAGGAGATTTTAAAAACAGTAATATTCAGAGGAAAAAATACATGAGCTTGATAAGGCTGCATCATGAGTGCATTTTCCCTATTCGGGTGTAATTATTGTATATTGTCTTTCATTATGGTCTATAATTTCATACCTACATCAGCTATGCTTATCATGTTGACTTTAGACTATTTCTTGAAACTGATGCATTAAATAGTTATTCATGCGATTTGTTTTTGCTTGTATAAGTGCTTAACTTGACTTTGATTAAATAATTCCCATGAACAAGGATTTCTAGAATTTGGCTTTTAATTAGGACACTCCAAAGGGCAGCCCTTTGGAATGAGCTTTTCTGATTAAAACTTGTGCCTGCCGATACTTAATTAGTCTCATTGATCTTGCAGGCCTGTGATACAGTCACATACGTAGGCATAGAAAGACCAAAATGTAGCAGTGCCACCACAGTTAATTCACTGTAGGACCATGGGATAGGAAGTGGGATGAAAATCAAGACTAGCATTTATTTTTAAAATACCCTTTTGGATGTTTTAAGCCAAATGAAACAGTAAAAGAAGCAACAATCCAAGACCCATCCAACTCGTGTCCCTGCTGCTGAGAATCCTTTTGGAACAAGCAAAAGGAACCCCCTCCCCCCCCCCGATGTAGATATTGTAACTTATTCTTTCATGAGTCCTCCAAGAAAGAGAAGTTTGGGGATCTACAGAGGCTACTGCAGGGTTTGGAATTAAGCTCAGAAACAGAGGGAGAGGGAAATACGAGTCCAACTAGGACACACTACATTAATGGCATCCACTTACCAGCGGAAGATAGTGGATATTGCAGCTATTCTGCTGACTGGTGGTGCATTTTCTCTTGTGGCTATAGAGACCGAAGTTAGACTTGCAGGTCCTGCCACAGTGGTCACAGGTGTACATGGTGTTAGGGGCCACTGTACTGACTGGCTGTTTCCTTCAGTCATGTTTCTGTTGTTATTTGAGTAGCCATTTCTTGTCATGGTGTTGGACTCCATGATTGAGAAGGGAGCGCCCCTTTATCCTGACTCTTCTCCTGAAGGCCTGGGTCAATTCCAAAAGCCTTCATGTCCGTTCTTGAAGACATCTTTATGAAGTATAATTTTGGGTGCAAAAAGCACTACTTTTCTCCCCCCACCTGCAATTTCCCCATACAGGATGTCGTTAGGGATGCTTCCATCAGCCAAGCCAGCATATGTGCCACTGTTCGAGCAGTGCAGTGATGATTGGCAAGTTAGCTCGGGTGATGACCTCTGTGTTGGTAATTCTGTCTTGCCACTTGATGTCAAGGATGTGCCATAAGCAGTGTAGGTGGAAGCTGTTCAGCTTCTTTTCTTGATATTCATATGTTGACCATGTCTCACTGCTATACATAAGGACACTGAGGATGCAGGCTTTGCACACAAGCAGCTTAGTTTTGATTGTGACTCACACACATACACACTAAGCCTGAAAAATGGATACTTAGGATGGCTGCCCCATCTGGAATGAGATAATTTCAAAAATCCTAGAACTCTACTACTTCTCAACTTTCTCTAAGAAACATCAAGCTTACACCCTAAGCTTTGCACTGATCTCTGTTGTGAGAGGCTTTGAAGTCTATCCCCAGTGATTTTTGTTTGCAGGAGTAGAGGAAGCCTTGAAATGCATCCAAGAATGGATGAAGGCAGGATTAGAGTGCTAAAGGGCAGCCTGCTATTTCACCTTGCAACTTAGAGGAGAAATCAGTCACAAGAAATGGCATTTTAAATAATGAATTTATAGCTGAAGGCCAACTATGAGATTAAAACACCCATTCGATTTTAGAGGCAGAAGGTACCACTGTGATCATCTCCTCTGACTTCTTGCTTTGACACTTAGAATTTTAGCCAAAGTCCTACACTGAGCACAACAAGTGTGGTCTATTCTAGCCAAACCATTCAGTCCATTTCCACTGCTTGAGTCTTCGCTTCAGGACATGCATTTCATCCTCTGATTACTACTCTTGGCACCAGCTAAATGCATGGTGCATTTAAGTTGAACTGTTGTCCCAGTTAATTAGCAGTCATTATCATCAGTGTAACTACTATGGGATGACCAGGGAAGCAGCACCAGGCATCAGCTTGATGGAGAGGGTGTGAAAATAGCAGCTGCCCTGAGTGCACAGCTGACTTGTTACACCTCCAGTCGTCATTCCTAGAATCATAGAAAATTAGGGTCAGAAGGGACCTCAGGTGGTCATCTAGTCCAGCCTGCTGCTCAAAGCAGGACCATCCCCAAGTAGATCACTATCACTGCTGTTAATTTTGTTCCTGTGCTCAAAACCTTCTATTCAACGAAGCATCCCAGTTAAGTCTTCTTCTGCTCCTACAGGTGTGATCAGTGGAGGCATGATGAGCCTGATCCCAAACTTACTGAAGTCCCTGTGAGTCTCAGCTGATTTCATTGGGGCTTCAGGTAATACCCCAGGGCCTGAAGCACCTTTTGTTATCAATAGGGTCTGGGGTACTATTATTATCAGGGATATGTGTCACATCTGCAGTGCACATCCCAGACCTTGGTCCTTAGTTTCATAGTTTCATAGTAGCTAGGGTCAGGAGGGACCTGAACAGATCATCTAGCCTGACCCCCTGCCGCAGGCAGGAATGAATGCTGGGTTCACAAGACCCCAGACAGGTGATCATCCAACCTCCTCCTGAATTTGCCCAAGGTAGGGGCGAGGACCACTTCCCTGGGAAGCTGGTTCCAGATTTTGGCCACCCTAACTGTAAAAGAGTTAGAGCCTGCATCTGCTAACTTTCCAAGTGTGTTGGAATGCCCACCTTTTCTCCCACGTGTCTGGTGGCTGTGAGTATGTGGGAAGTTTTTATCTGTAGGAATGTGTTATGTTTAATGGCAGACCCTAAGACAAAATAGCATTTTTGTCTTTATATGTTTTAATCTGACAACTGAGCTAAGGATATTAATAGTATCTCAGTGAAGCTTATAATATATTATGTCAGCGGAGGATGTGACACAATGTGTATTTATATATAATAATATTTACTGGTCATCATTTAAACCTTCATAATTTTGCTATTGCAAATAACTAACGTTACTGGAACAGAATTCAGAGTATTTCTCAACCAAGTGCTATTAACACTGCAAATGAAATATTTATTGACCCTATTTGCAAGAAATTAGCAGTGAGCACTGCAGCTCTTCGGAAGGCATGTTAATGCCATCGTGTGCTTGATAGTTCTTTTCCAAAGGAGAGACTGTTCAAAGGAGAGCTTATTATCATTTTTACTTATAGCTCACCTTTTTGTTCTTAACCCCTCATCTTTTTGTTAAGTCAAAAATAAAGCAACATGCTAATATCCTCCCCTGCCAGATAGGAAGCAGATGCAAGGCATCTTGAATGTTCTTTCCAAAGCCTGTTATAGGTTTTGGCTCAAATGTCAACATGAGTCAACATTTTACTTTCAGTGACAGGTTGGTTTAGTTTCCTATTTAGTATTGGTTGAAATGTTGTAAATCCCTTTGGATACAAAATACTGAACACTTAAGAGAAAATTGTTCTAAAAGCCCTAGTGAAATTGTCCAATGTATTTTGTCCATTTTCTTCCCATTTCCTTGAAATTACAGAGAAAAGGAATTTTACCATCAAAGTGAATGGACCTGGCAAGGCATGAATGAATACAAACCAATGAAGGTCCCATTTTTAGCCCTGTCTGTGATGAGATCCATACACTGTGCATAAGTGCTTTCTCTATGGCGCGCACAAAGCTATCATAATACTATACCTGCTGCATATTTCGGTTTTTCCTTAATCCTTACAGAAATGACTGTAGAACCTAACCAGGATTTTATAACAATGATGGCTCACTCATTAGGGATTCTTTTTTTTTTCAGTTTCCCTGTGATGACCAAGTTTGGTTATTAGAGACATGATTCCTAAGCAAGGGCTTGAGTCTAGTGGACCCCACACTGAGGGCTGCACAGAAAACAGGAAATTCTGCTTTGTGAAAAATGTAGAGGTCTTTAAAGACAAGCAAGGTTCTTTGGGTAGATGTGATATCTTTTATTAGACCAACTAAATAGTTGGAAAAAAGCATTCAGGCACAACCCCACTTCTTCAGGCAATGGGGGACTCTGCTGATGTTATGAGTTCTCCAAGGGAGAAACGAAGCTGGTGTGTTAGATATCAGGCAGGTTGTAATTTGTCATAAATCCAATGTCTATATTAAGTCCATGATTTTTTGCATCCAGTAGATTTATGAAGTTTGTAGGCTCATCTACGAAAGGTGTTTTGTAAGTTCCCTTTGAGGATTAGAGGGGAAGTGATTATCTTGTTGTCCACAGGTAATCGTATATTTTTGTCTTTGATGGATTTTCGGTATGCGTTCATTCTGGTACGCAGTTGTTGGTTGGTTTCTCCTGCATATTTTCCATCATGGCATTTGGATGAGATATATTACATTTCTGAAGGTACAGCTGTAAGATCCAGGAATGGCTTTTAAAGCACTTTTCATTCCAATACAGTACAGAAACAAGACCTTTTTTTCAAATGTTTTCATGAAAAAAGGAAGCTTATGAGGCCCAGTGTGTGTAGCCCACTGGATTAGGTTACTTACCTGAGAGCTAGGAACCCCAGGATTGAAGTCCTTCCTGTGAACCAAGCAGACCCATGACCCCAACTTAGATCTTTCATTGCCCAGACAAGATCACTAACTCCTGGATAATGGTCACTCAGAAATGGGGTTTTACTGTCAAACTCCATCTTAGATATAAATAGCATTTCTCAAAAACAATACATTTCTATTGTTGTGAAACAGCATTTTTTAATGGAGAAAAACAAGCCTAGATTTTTTTTTTTGTCATTATTTCTATATGTGACAAGCTTACTCCAGTAGGGCAAGAGCAAGTATGCATGTCATAGGTGAGGCTTCATCTGGGTACTATGTCCAGTATATTTCAGGGAAGAAGGGACAAGGAGAAATGGACTGAAATGACAAGGGAGACTGAAATGACAATGTTTCTATGTGTTTCACTGTTCAGTGTGCACTGAGTTTTCAGTCTGTGGCTGATCTACCTTGCATCAAACTCCAATTTATATTCAAAGGAAATTCTTCCAGTTACTTTAGCTGCAGGTATCTCTAGCTCTAAGGGACTAGACAGTTGGTACACTGTCCAGGATTCTTGTTACACAGTGCTGAGAAGTTAGAAATCAGACACTAAATGAAAACTTTTGTTACACCCTTTGCTTTCTCAACAATACTTAGTGCCAGGTATAAAATGAAGACATTACCCTGAATGGAAGAATGGAGCAATGAAAATAGCCACCAGAAAGGAAACTCTAGAAATGTGGAGGACATATGGAGAAGTTTAAGCAGCATTTCACTGTAGATCTGCAGTGGGTGCTTGCCAAAATGAAGAGAGTCAGAAAGTTGCCTTATTTCCCTCAATAGCTGGTTATGAAGCACTTCGTGACTTCAGTAGTTTTGATTTTAAACTCAGAGAGAGAAGGCTAAATATGAAGCTGTACTGTGGAAACTTGATAAACTTCTTGTATAAATGAAACATGTAACTGGTCTGTTTTTAAACAGACTGCCAAAAACTTAGAAGATGAACATAGAAGCATTTGTTCTCAGGCCGAAGAGCCAACTATGGGGCACCAAGTCCTGAATAAAGGATCAGATCATGACTAGGATCTGGAACAACGCATTCAGGCACTACTGACAGACTTGAAATGAGAGGCCAGGACACGTGGTTAGAATTTGCCAAGCAAAGAGTGTGACCTAGTCTGGACTTAAAGTGCAGAGGGCGGGCAGGACTGTGACCCACGAGCATTGTGGAGCATCTAAAATACTGCAAGAAAAGAGACCTACTGTTCTCCTGAGCCATTTCCCATTTGTCTTTACTTCCATAAGCGTGTGGTACTAACTAAATGATTTGCATCTGTCTGTCTCGCTCTCTCTGTCAGGGATTTTACTTCACTCCACTGATTCTGTTCTTGGCTCAGCCAAGGCTTCATCGTTCCTCCCTCCTTAGCATCTAATCCAACCAGGCTGCGCATACCTGAATTCAAAGGGAAGCTGGAAGTTCCTCTTGCACAGTCTGTTCATAGCTGCTTCCAAGTCATAACAGGGAAGGAAATGTTTTGAGGGGATGATCCATGGGGATCATCTGAGGCTGCTAAGATAATGCTAATGGGAAGAGAAGGAAGTTGCACTAAGCTCTGCCAGAATTTGAAGCAGCATCCTCTTGAAGAAGGGTCCAGAATCCTTTTGCCTACACCGAGTGCCTGAAGCTTGAGTTCATTTGAATTCAGACATAGGCTTAAATGTTTTTAAAGTGACGTCTGTTTCTTTTAACCTTCAACTTGAAACCCTAGAATATGTCACCTGGCTGAGGTCAGGTTCTCCAACGGTACTAAGTTACCCTTTTTATACAATGTCATAAAATTCTCTCTTAGGTGACTCCTCTCCTTGTTTTAAAAAAATACAAAAATAATACACAGATCTGAAATGATGGCAACCTTACTACATTACCCAGAGTATTCTGGAAGATGTGTTTTCCAAGACTCAGTGATGTTTGACATAGAGTCACAGGACCACGCACAGAACTTAACAATAAGATTGAAAGATCTCTATGATGGACTGTAATTTAGTCTCAGCAAATGTGACTTGACTGGTCAGCGCATTGAACTTTGTACTGTGGAGACCAGCCCTTAAATATTTAACATTTAGCATGTAAATAGGCTTCTGCACACCATGTGTGGACATAGTAACTGGGGAGCAGTGTCTGCAATGCACCCATATAGACTGGGCGCTAGACATTCAAAGCACAAATGCCATGCAACTTAGGAACTCTAATGCCATTTATGCATTTGAAAATTCATTACTGCACTCCCAAATCTCAGCCCATCTAGGTACTGATTCAATGCCCTTAAAAGCTAATGGAAGCATTCTCATTGACTTCAGTGGGTATTTGATCAGTCCATCCATTGGGATAAGAGGAAGATGCAACATAGCATTGTATTTTACTGGGATCAGAAACTTAACCTACTCTTGGTCTAAATGAATAAGGATAGAATTTGCAGTTAAACCAGCTGGGATAAAATGTAAGGGGTCATTTGAGGCTACTTGGAAGCTATTCACTGACTAATATATGGAAAGCTGACACTGATTTATACTATGTTTAAATTGGACAGAACATGGCATAGGACAACAACAAAAAAATGATAAATGGAAGAAAATGGGACCCATATAAAAAGGGGGTTGATCAAAACAAGAATTATTTAGTCTTGAAAGAATCTGATTATGGCATGACTTGAATTAAGTAGTGGAATTAAAGCTTATAATAAAAATAAGGCAGCCTTGAGGTCCAGGCCATATGTTTAAAATAAGAAGGAATATGCTGCATTACGTATGTGAGGGAAAGATCTGCCAGAGATCTAGAACACAGGACTGGCAGCTCGGAAATCATCATTTTGTTTGCGCTGTGAATGACTTTCTGGGGGACTTGTAATAATCATTCCATCTCTTTGTGCATCCGTTTCCCTCTCTAAAGTCCAAAAAAATAATACTTCTTTACCTGCCAGTCTCGTCATAAAGGTTAACACACTTCTCTGTGTAAGTGCATTCTGAGCAATTTGGCTGGAAGATGCCATGTGGATGTCAAATATTGTATGTTAGCGTTCCCATACGTTGCAGACATAATAAATGTCCAGAATGCATTTTCATGTAAGAGAATGGGCTAATATGAGCATATTTAAGCAACAGTGATTTTATTTGGGAGTAATTGTTAGTTTTTCTGTTGGGAGCAGATATACTCTTCCACGTTGGAGGACAGAGGTATTTTTCAAAGCTTTGTTCCCCATGTATTAATGTGGGTGGCTATTTCTCCATGTTTTCAAATGGAAGATATTTGCTCTTCTCTAGTACAAAATGTTTAAAAGCATGTAGTAGAGAGATCACAGATTTGGCATCAACACATTCCAGATGCAAAAGGCCTGCCTATGACTTCTAATCCTACTGGGCCTGTATAACTATCTTGTATACATAGTTACAGCATGATATACAATGGGGAATAACTTTCAAATTCCTCTTTTGCTTCTTTTAGCTAATTGGAAGTGTATTTAATTCATAGTGGAGCTGTAGTTAAAGTATGGGGCTTTAGGGGCACAGCAGTGGTTTCTCTTAAAGGTAAGCAGTTACTTCATGGCAGATCTGAGATGATATCCAACGGTTATTTCTTATTTTAAAAAAGGCAGAAACTATGATATCTCAGATGCTTTGGACAGATGTTGATTTTTAATAGGTATTGTTCTTTTTTTACTCTGAGGCAACTTTAACCTGTCCGTATCTGAAAAATTACACTAACTAACTTTTAATGTTAACACATTACAAGGTTTACCACAGTTTTCATGAGTCGAAGTCAGGTAGAAGTTTCTCTCTGTTCTAAAATATTGCACAACTGGTCAGGTATTATCAAAGGAGGTTCCTCTTCTTCCAAAGCATTATGTTCAGTCCTAGGAAAGGAAAGACAGTCAGGTGAGATGATTCAATTGTGTCACTCCATGTTATAGGCATGTTGAAAGTGTCTGGGTTAGGGTCAGAGGGGTGAGCACCAAGGGTGATATCATGGTGGGTGTCTGCTATAGATCGGGAGAGGTCCCAGGTGATTGGAAAAGGGCAAATATAGTGCCCATCTTTAAGAAAGGGAAAGAGAAGGATCCAGGGCACTACAGACCTGTCAGCCTCACTTCAGTCCCTGGAAAAATCATGGAGCAGTTCCTCAAGGAATTCAATGCTAAACACTTGGAGGAGAACAAGGTGATTAGGAACAGCATGGATTCACCAAGGGCAAGTCATCTATGACCAATTTGATTGCTTCCTATGATGAGATGACTGGCTCTGTAGATGCAGGAAAAATAGTGGACGTGATATATCTTGACTTCAGCAAGGCTTTTGATAGTCTTCCACAACACTCTCCTAAGCAAGATAAGGAAATATGAATTGGATGAATGAACTGTAGGGTGGATAGAAAGCTGGCTGGATCATTGGGCTCAAAGGGTAGTAACCAATAGCTTGATGTCTAGGTGGTAGCTGGTACCAGGTGGAGTGACCCAGAAGTTGGTCCTGAGGCTTTCGTTCAATATCTTCATCACCTACCTAGAGGATAGGATGCAGTGCAACCTGGGGCTAGGATTCAAAGGGACCTAGACCAATTGGAGGATTTGCCCAAAAGAAATCTCATGAGGTTCAATAAGGCCAAGTACAAAGTGCTGAACTTAACATGGAATAATCCCATGCTCCAGTACAGGCTGGGGACTGATTGGCTAAGCAGAGGCTCTTCAGAAAAAGGAAATAGGGGGTTACAGTGGACAATAAGCTGAATATGAGCCAACGGTGTCCTCTTGTTGTCAAGAAGGCTAACAGCACACTGGGCTGCATTACTAGAAGCATTGCCGGTAGATCAAGGAAACTGGTTCTTCACCTCTATTTGGCACTGGTGAGGCCACGTCCAGTTTTGGGGCCCCCACTACAGAAAGGATGTGGACAAATTGGAGAGTCCAATGGAAGGCAATGAAAATGGTTAGGAGGCTAGGAAACATGACTTCTGAGGAAAGACTTAGGGAACTGGCTCTTATTTGGTCCAGAGAAGAGAAAACTGAGGGGGATTTTATAACAGCCTCCAACTACCTGAAGCGGGGTGTTACAGGTAAGTTAGGTATCCTAAGATTCTTCCTTCTAGATCTGGAAACCTGGCCGCAATCTTCATTTGTCAACTTGCCTGCTACACCTTGATGGGAGAATATGTAAATAATCAAACAAAAGAAGACGGAAGATCATATAGCCAAGTTTATATTTGTTTCCTCATTGTTTCTTGAGAAAAATACCCAGTGTGCTCACGTGCACAGAATCACAGTCAGCCTGATCACTTTTAATATCATATAGTTGGCTGCCTATAAGTTCATCACAGGGGCACAGAAGGGAATTGGCTGCCTATAAGTTCATCACGGGGGCACAGAAGGGAATTGGTGAGGTTTTATTCACCAAGGCACCCCTGGGGGTTACAAGAAACAATGGCCACAAGCTAGCAGAGAGCAGATTTAGATCGGACGTTAGGAAGAACTTCTTCACAGTTCGAGTGGCCAAGGTCTGGAACGGGCTCCCAAGGGAGGTGGTGCTCTCCCCTACCCTGGGGGTCTTCAAGAGGAGGTTGGATATCCATCTAGCTGGGGTCATCTAGACCCAGCACTCTTTCCTGCCTATGCAGGGGGTCGGACTCGATGATCTATTGAGGTCCCTTCCGACCCTAGCATCTATGAATCTATGAGTTCTTATAGCCAGTGAACTGGTATCAGCCTAGTTCACCCTCACAGTTCATTCATCCTTGGTTTTCTCGTTTTAGGGTTCAGCTTATGGTTTACAAGGTCCACATCTTCCTCATAGACCAGAGGAATATATTATATAGATATATTATATATAATATATTCCTCGCCTCTCTCTTCCTTGGGTAAGTTACCGCCGCTTCTCTGTGTCACAACCCAAGGGTGTGATTTTTTGTTTTGTGTGTGCTTTGGCACCACTGAATTATTTTCCCGCCAATTTGTAGCTTTCTTTGCAGTGTGCATTTCTTCTTTGCAGCTAAGAAATGCTCGTTGCAAAGAGTTCCCGCCACTTGTATGATAATTCGAGCCCCATTATTGGCTTGAGTGAAATTATTCACACGTGGCGGCTAGTGATTGGCTTCCTAGCCGTATAAAAAGCTTGAGTAGTTTCCGCCCAAGTTGGAGGACTCCACGAACACCAGGAGGAGGGATCTTCACGCTGTGTGAAGATCTCTAAGCGCTGCGGAGCCTATCGGACCCAGTGCATTTCAAGCAGGCAACAGAGGTCTGATCAGCCTCTAGCCTCTTCCCGTCGCCGTTCGCAATCCTCGACGTATCCCTCTCCCTGCGCGCAAAAGGATCCACGGAGCCTCAACAACTCCGTGGGAGAGACCCGAGCTTGTCATAGTCCTCAAACGAGGATTTAAGCGGAGCTGTGCCTGGGAAACTGTCCAGCCTACACCGCGACCATCTTCGGTGTAAGTAAACAATCTTGAATCAACCACTAAGCGTCTGTGACTAATTCTAGCTCGCCGCCTGTTTTCTCCGACCCAGCGTGCCCAGGCTGCTGGCCACAGCCCGCGTGGCATGAAAAAGGGCCCGGATCGCCCCCGGCCCGCACACTCTGGGAACCCCCTTCTCATCCCCCGAGCTGCCGCTGGTGAGGTCCCATGCCTCCACACAAGTTACTACAACCTCACTCAATTACTCTCTCTCATACTCTGTCCCTTTCTGGGGGTGAAGGCTTGCTGGCGGCTTCACCCTGGTTCCCTTTCCAGTCAGTAATCAGAATCTCTTTTCAGGTGTGGAAAACCTCCCACAGCAGGACACAGCCTGATGACATCACCACTCTCACGCTCCGCGTCTCCGACTCCTAGTAGTTTTCTACAGAACATCCTTTGTAACAGGTCAGGGCTTGCCTCCATTACATATCCCACCCTTTACTTCCCAATGTGGGCTATACACATTTCATACCTCTGATTCATCTTCTTATCCAAAAAAAAATTCTCTGTTTGGCTACAATCTCTCGTTCCAGTCGGTGATGTCTTCTCCTCCTGCAGTGAATGGACAGGAAGTCGGCAATTACATTTCTCCTCCCGGGGCGATGTTCTACAGAAAAATGGAAAGGTTGTAATGCCAACAGCACTAGCTTTTGACAAAGAGCATTCTTTACTCTATCAAAGGCCTCTATAAAGCCAACTTTAGTGGTCTGTATGGGCTATTTCCCTCGTGTCATGTCAGTTAATGTCACTAACTCAGAAAACCCGGGGATGAACTGTCGATAATAATTCACAAATCCTAAAAAGGATCAAAGTTGCTTACAACTCTTAGGCAGTCTTTAGTCTCGTATGGCAGCGACTTTGTCCGGCACTGGTTGGATGCGACCCTGGCCTATTTGGAACCCTAAATACTGTGTTTCTTCTTGGCCGAACCCACATTTCTTCAGGTTTGCTGTCAGTGTAGCAGCTCTCAGTTCTTGTAGTATGGCTTTCAAATGCTGCTGATGGTGTGTCCAGTTCTCAGAAAAAATAATGTCATCAATATATACGGATGCATAATTTTGGTGTGAAGCAAAGATTGTATCCATCAATCACTGGAATGAAGCCGAGGCTCCATGCAACCCAAAGGGAATCTGTTTAAACTGAAATAAGCCCTAGGGAGTGCCAAAAGCTGTTCTTCCCTAAGGATCTCCTCCGGTATACCGACCCCTGATGCCCATTTTATGAGTTCTTCCACTATTTTGGGCACTGTAACAGACTTTAACAGGATTGCTTCAGGAAACCTGGTAGCGTAATCTATTATTACCAACACATATTGATAACCAGCATTACTCCTAGGGAAAGGTCCCGCTATATCCATTGCTATACAGTTGAAAGGTTTTTTCACTAACGGTAATGGCACTAAAGGTACTCAAGTAGGTCAAATGTCCGAGACCCACTGGCATTCAGGACAATCACGACCATACCTTTCTACCTGTTTATACAACCTGGGCCAAAATAGCTGTTGCTTCAGATGTACTTCCATCTTGTCTCTCCCCAGGTGTCCTTCCATGGGGAGTGTATGCACCACCCACAACATCATTGGCCAATATTGGCGGGGAACTATGTGCCCGCCTCTGCTCAAGAAGGCACTCTCGGGCAACTCTTGCGCGGGCGGCTAACCGGGTCTGCCCCGGTCTTGCAGGAAAGTCCCCAAAGGGTGCCCCGGGAGCCGGTAGCAGATCCCCGGAACTCGCCAACCGAGGTCTCGGCTGGGCCCACAGCAGGGGGTCCCCCTCTCTGCGGCCTCCAGTGCCAAAGCGCCCCTGGGCGAGTTCTCACGGGGCTCCGACCTCCCCTACACCCCGGCCAATGCCACCTTTGGTCGCGGATATTCTGCTCCTCGTCCCCGGCCCAAGGACTGTGCGTCATGGGCCCTCTTTCCTTTGACGGCTTCTTTCCGGACGCCCTCACCGGCGTCTCTGCCGGCACTTCCCGGTTCCCTCACCGGAGTTCCTGCCGGCTCTTCCCCGGTTACCTCACTGGAATTCCTGCCAGCTCTATCCTGGTTCCCTCACCGGAGTTCCTGCCAGCTCTTCCCCGGTTACCTCACCAGTGGTTCCTGCTGGCTCTATCCCAGTTCCCTCACCGGAGCTCCTGCCGGCTCTTCCCCAGTTATCTCACCGGTAGTTCCAGCTGGCCCTCTCTCCGGGTTCCTCCTCGGCGCCTCCACTGGCTCCCTCGTCAATTTCGCCGCTCTTCCTCGGCACCGCGGCTCTCCCAGCCTCCGCTGATCCCGGCGCTGCTGCAGCCTATCCAGCCCACGGCAAAGGCCCCGTGCGGGTGCCCGGTTTCAGCCCCGGGCTTCCCTCTGGGCCTCGTGTCCTCCCGAACGGCGCCTCTCTCTGACGTCACTCCGCTCCAGCTGTATGAAAGCGCAGCTAACAAGCCGCGCGAGTGGTTCCTCGGCCTGCACGCCACTACTGCTCTCACTTCCTGCGAAGCATAAGCGAGCGTTTCCTCTGGCTCTGGACCGGGGTCTCCTTCTAGCCCCGTTGTCCCTGGGACATAACCCCCCCACTTAAGATGCCTTGGGGCGCTGCTTTGTCTCCCCTCCGGGTCGTACCTGTGGGGTCGGTCCGTCCTTTCACTGGATGCTTTTGGTCCCCAGTCTGGTCTTTACTTCCACACCTAGATAAGAAGTCCGCCACGGTATTGGTTTTCCCGGGTCAGTATATGACGCGGAATTTATACCGTTGGAGCGCTAACGCCCACCGGGTGATCCGAGCATTATCGGACTTGGCTGTACTTAGCCACTTCAGCGAGGCGTGGTCCGTCACTAGTGTAAACTCCCTTCCCATCAGGTAGTACCTGAAGTAGTCCACCATCCACCGAATTGCCAGGCACTCGCGCTTGATAGTGGCATACCTTTTCTCCGCTGGTAGTAGTTTGCGGCTCGTGTATGCCACAGGTCTTTCGCCCCCCCCCTTCTTCCTGGGTGAGGACTGCACCCACTGCTGTCTCTGAGGCGTCCGTCTGCAAGATAAAGGGTTTTTGGAAGTCAGGAGTATGAATTATGACGTCTTTGCATAATGCCCTCTTCAACTTTTCAAAACTTTGTATCATTTCCTTAGACCACCTGACTACTCCCGTTTCCCATCCTTTGAGGGCCCCCGACAGGGGTGCTGCTAACTCTGTGAAATGGGGTACAAATCACCTATAATAGTTGGTTAGTCCTAGGAAGGACCGTAACTGGCAACAATCTTGCAGGGCCATGAAGTTTCGGATGATTTCCACTTTGTCGGCCAAAGGTTTAATTGTGCCCCTGCCAACCAAGAATCCCAAATATTTTGTTTCTTTTTGCGCCAAGGCGCACTTCCGAGGGTTTGCGGTTAGGCCGGTGCGCCTCAATTCTGTGAGGATGGCCCGAAGGGCGCTCTTGTGTTGCTTCCAAGTCCAGGTGTATACGATGATATCATCTATATATGCCACTGCATATTCGACGTGGGGCACCAGGATCTGGTCCATCAGACGTTGGAATGTTGCAGCGGTGCCGTGCAATCCGAAGGGCATCCTAACAAATTCGTACAGCCCCCACGGGGTGCCGAACACCATCTTCAGCCGGTCTCTCTTGGCTACCGGAATCTGCCAATATCCCTTGGCCATGTCAAGGGTCAATATATACCGTGCGTCCCCTATCCTTTCTATCAGCTCTGCCACGTGGGGCATGGGGAATGCATCGAAAACTGCCATGGCATTCAAGCGCCGGTAGTCCACACAAAGTCTTAACGATCCTTCCGGCTTACGCACTGGTACCAGTGGGCTTCTCCAGGGACTTCTAGAAGCCCGAATAACTCCTAGTCGCAACATGGACTCAACTTCTTTACGGGCGGTTTCTAGGAGATGGTGGGGAATGGGTCACCACCTCTCCCTCACTATTGCCCTAGGGGGCATTTTTATGGTGTGGTACACGTTTCGAACCCAGCCGGCTCTTTGCGAAAGACCCCTCTGAAGTCGTTTACCAGGTTTTGGGCCTCTCGCTGTTGTGCAAAAGTTAGTTCCTCCCCCAGCCTGACCGGGGTATTTTCTGAAGCAGGCTCCGCCCCTCCTTCCGACCCTTGGGGTCCTAGGTCCTCGTCCTCGGCTTCAGAAAAGGCCGTCCATCCCTCGGGTTCCTGCCACTCCCGTAGGAGGTTTACGTGATAGATCTGCTTCTCCCGAAGGTGTCCGGGTCTGCGAACCTCATAATCCACTGGCCCCACCTGCTGGAGGATCTCGAACGGCCCCTGCCACTGAGTTAGGAGCTTACTAGTGGACGTGGGGAGCAATACCAGGACTTTCTGCCCTGGCTCGAATTCTCGTTCCTTGGCTTGGCGATCATACTGGCCTTTTTGGCTGGTTTGGGCTTCTCTTAGGTTCTCATGGGCCAGGTCTTGGGCCAATCTAATTCTCCTTTGGAACGTCTGCTGGTATGTCTTCGGCTCCTGGGAGGGTCCTTCCCCTCGCTCCCATTCTTCTCTTAGAACCTGTAATAGGCTCCGTGGGCGATGCCCCAACACTAGTTCGAATGGTGAGAATTTTGTGGATTCTTGGGGGGTGTCCCTGAGAGTGAACAGTATTAGGGGGAGGAGGAGGTCCCATTTCCAGGGATCCCCTGTATGCACCGGCGCAATGCCCATTTTATGGTTCCGTTAAGGCGTTCTACCAGCCCATTGGTCTGGGGATGGTAGACCGAGGTGCGGAGCCGCTTTATCTGGAGGGTCCAGCATACCGTCCTTAGAACTCCAGACATGAAATTTTTCCCTTGGTCTGTCAGGATCTCTTGTGGGATCCCCACTCGGGCTATCCAATTTATTAATTCCTCCGCGATACGCAGGGCAGTTACAGTTTGCAGGGGGATTGCTTCCGGGTATCGGGTGGCATAGTCCATGATAACTAGGATATATTGGTGACCCGAGCTACTACAGGGCACTGGGCCCACGACGTCTAAGGCAATCCTCGAGAACAGGGTGTTGATAACAGGCATGGATTGGAGGGGGGCCCGAGGAGGGCGTTCGGTTCTTGTCTTTTGACAAGTGGGGCAGGCCACACACCGGCAGGCTACTTCCTCCCTCATCCCCGGCCAAAAAAACCATCTGTTCACCTTCACGAGGGTTTTATCCCAGCCCAGATGCCCCCCTACGGGGCTCACATGCGCCAACTGCCAAATAGCCTGGCGGAATTGGGCGGGCACCACTAGCTGCGGACCCTCGACCCCTCCCCCCTGTCCCCTTGTAGGCGGTACAGGAGTTGGTCCCTTACCTCGAAGTGGGCCCGTCCTTCTGGCGGCGATGTAGAGGCTCACTGGGTACCTTGGGCCTGCTCTCAAAGCGTCCCAATCTCCAGATCCTTCCGCGTTGTGGAACAGGAGACTACTCGTAAGGTTGCTGAGGTCCAACATATTCGCCTCATCGGTTGACCCTTCGCCTTCTTCAAGCTCACCCAACCAGCCCTCTTGGCCCTGGATCTTTTTACGGGCCACTTCTGCGTCCCTCACCCTGTCTAGGACGTCGTATATCGGCGCCCAGTCACGACCCAGGAGCATTTCACATGCTAACTGGGGCACCACGCCCACCAGGAGTTCTCCCTGATGCTCCATTACCCGTAGGCGGACCCATTGGCACTCGGTCTGCTTCGCGTCCCCATGGAGGCAGGCTATTCTCACGGGGGGAGCCATCCCACAATCCTGCGGTGGTATCAAATCTTCCCTGACGAGGGATTGAGCACACCCCGAATCCAGGTTAGCTCGCACAGGGCAGCCCTCGACCCACGCTGTGACAACTGGGCGCTTCCAAGCCACGTTCTCTCCGCCGACCACATAACTGCAGTCCATAGGCTCGCTGAGCCCTTGGCCTCGCCACCGCTCTGCTGGGGCTTTTGTTCTGTTATCTGGGACCCATCGTTCCGTGGACTGCCGCGGGCATTACCTGGAAAAATGGCCCTTCTGCCCGCACCGGAAACATACCGTATCCCTGGGAGCCCCTCGTTCGGGCGGACACCTGCGCTCCGGTTCTCATGGGGCTACCACCGAGGATCCCTGGTTCTTCCTCTCCCTAGGGTAGTACGACTCCGAGGCAGCGAAAGCTTCAGCCAACCTCAGAGCTTCCTCGCAGTTCTGTGGGGTATGCTGTCGGACCCATCGTTGTATCCGCTCTTCTAAATCATTCTGGAATTGCTCCAGGACGATCTGGTCAGCTAATACCTCTCGGTCCTGCCCCGCTGGACTCACCCACTTATCCAGCAAGTCGCGCAACAGTTGTAACAACACTCTCAGCTGTCTTATCTCGTGGCCCTTCTTAGCTCGGAATCGGTGCCGGTAGTGTTCGGGGTTGATCTCCAAACGGTATAAGATGGCTTCTTTTACTGGCTCGTAGTCCAGGGCATCCTCCCTCAACAGGGCCCAGTACGCGGCTTGGGCCTTGCCCACTACTAAGGCCCCCAGCTGGCTGGCCCAGTATCTGTTATCCAGCCCCGTCATGAGGGCATGCCATTCAAAGGCCTCAATATACGCCTCCGGGTCATCCTCCTTAGTCATTTTAGGCATCTTAAATGATGCCAGGCTGTGCTGGCGCCAATCTTGTTGCTGGTCCAACATCTGTTGCTGGGAGCTCAGAATCTGGGTCAGCAGTTGCAGGTTCTGCCCGAGGACATCAGCGGGGCCCATAGCCAGGGCTTGCATGTTGGCGTAGGTCGCCAGATCGGGGTTTTCCATCATCCCACCCCTGCCACCACGTTGTGCCCGCCTCTGCTCAAGAAGGCACTCTCAGGCAACTCTTGCGCGGGCGGCTAACCGGGTCTGCCCCGGTCTCGCAGGAAGGTCCCCGGAGGGTGCCCCGGGAGCCGGTAGCAGATCCCCAGAACTCGCCGACCGAGGTCTCGGCTGGGCCCACAGCAGGGGGGTCCCCCTCTCTATGGCCTCCGGTGCCAAAGTGCCCCTGGGCGGGTTCTCATGGGGCTCTGACCTCCCCTACACCCCGGCCAACGCCACCTTTGGTCGCGGACCTTCTGCTCCTCATCCCCAGCCCGAGGACTGCGCGCCGTGGGCCCTCTTGCCCTTGCGGGCTTCTTTCCCGACGCCCTCACCGGCGTCTCTGCCGGCGCTTCCCCGGTTCCCTCACCAGAGTTCCTGCCGGGTCTTCCCCGGTTACCTCGCTGGAATTCCTGCCGGCTCTTCCCCGGTTCCCTCACCGGAATTCCTGCCGGCTCTATCCCGGTTCCCTCACCGGTGGTTCCTGCCGGCTCTTCCCCGGTTACCTCACCAGTAGTTCCAGCTGGCCCTCTCTCCGGGTTCCTCCTCGGCACCTCCACTGGCTCCCTCGTCAATTTTGCCGCTCTTCCTCGGCGCCGCAGCTGTCCCAGCCTCCGCCACTCCCAGCACTGCTGTAGCCTATCCGGCCCACGGCAAAGGCCCCGTGCAGGTGCCTGGTTCCAGCCCCGGGCTTCCCTCCGGGCCTCGCGTCCTCCTGCAGCACGCCCCCTCTGCCTTCGGGGCCGCGTTTTATTTCTGCCGAATGGCGCCTCTCTCTGACGTCACTCCACTCCAGCTGTATGAAAGTGCAGCTAACGAGCCACGTGGGTGGTTCCCCGGCCTGCACGCTGCTACCGCTCTCACCTCCTGCAAAGCGTAAGCAAGCATCTCCTCTGGGTCTGGGCCGGGGTCTCCTTCTAGCCCCATTGTCCCTGGGACAAACTAAAATTTGAAGAATCTCCTCTCCTCCTTTACCTCATTCAACCCAATAAAGTATGCCTTCTCTTACCTCAAACCTGGGAACTGTGTCACCCAACTCGGAATTCACAATTTCTCCTTCTTGCTTTGCAAGGCTCTCTTTGTAAATGTTTTGAAATATTGGTTCTTGTTCTTGCCTCTCCCTAAATTGTCTGTCACCTATAACTTCTTCTAGATATAATTCAGCATTTAAGTTTTCATCTTGGGCCATCCCTTCTGTGCCTATCCCTACAAGAACCATATCTATCCTTTCTTCTCTGGTGTTTTTTATAGTCTGCCCCAATACTTCCTATAGGTAAGGCCAGTCATTTCCTAACAAGATAGGACATGGTAGAATATCTGCCAATCCAACAGCTAGTTCTTCCGTATGACCCATAGCCATCAATCATAATCTTGTTCTCTCATATGTATATGATGCCCCATGTATGTATACCATGTTCACTGGGATCTCTGGTGCTCTGGCCTGTGGGGAAATCAAGTCACCCTTTACTATACTTTGGGTACATCCCATACCTACAATCGCTGGAATTATAAGGTTTCCAATTTTGACGTCTAGTATAGGTTTGGGCCATTTCATAGTCATTTGTGCCTATTGAAGCTACAGTCCATTTTTTCTTCATGTGAGAAGTCCCTTAGCTGATCCCCCACTCCTTTTTGGGGACAAAACTTGGCAATATATCCCTTGTTTCCACATCTAAAGCATATGACTTCTTTCTGTTCCCAATTTCTATATTCTCTATTGTTATCTTTAGAATTTCAACTCTGCATGAGGAGAAGAAGGTAATTAGGAACAATCCATATCGATTCACCAAGGGCAAGTTGTGCCTGACCAACCCGATTGCCTTCTATGATGAGATGATTGGTTCTGTGGATGTGGGGAGACCGGTGGATGTGATGTACCTTAATTTTAGCAAGGTTTTTGGTACAGTCTCCCACAACATTCTCACAGGCAAGCTGAGGAAGTATGGGCTGGATGAATGGACTGTAAAGTGGATAGAAAACTGGCTGGAGCATGTGGCTCAGAGTAGTAATCAATGGCTCAATGTCTACTTGGTAGGTGGTATCAAGTGGAGTGCCCCAGGGTCCAGTCATGGGACTGGTTTTGTTCAGTGTCTTCATCAACAACTTGGACGATGACATAGAGTGCACCCTCAGCGCATTTGCAAATTACACCAAGCTGGGGGGAGTAATAGATACACCGGAGGGTAGGGCTAGGATTCTGAGTGACCTGAATTAATTGGAGGATTGGGCCAGAAATAATCTCATGAGGCTCAACAAGTGCAAAGTCTTGCACTTAGGACAGAACAATCCCATGCACCAGTACGGGCTGGGGCTGACTGGATAAGCAGCAGCTCTGCAGAAAAGGACCTGGGGGTTACAGTGGACAATCACCTGAATATGAGCCAGCAGTGTGCTCTTGTTGCCAAGAATGCTAACAGCACACTGGGCTGCATTGGTAGGAGCACTGCCATCAGATCAAGGGAAGTGATTCTTTCCCTCTATTCAACACTGGTGAGGCTACATGTGGAGTACTGTGTTCAGTTTTGGGCCCCCCGCTACAAAAAGAACATGGACAAATTGGAGAGAGTCCCAGCAGAGGGCAACAAAAATGGTTGGGGGGCTTGGGCACATGAATTATGAGGACAGGCTGAGGGAACTGGTTTGATTTAGTCTAAAGAACAGAAGACTGAGGGAGGATTTAATAGCAGCCTTCAACTACCTGAAGGGGGGTTAGAAAGAGGACAGAGCTGGACTGTTCTCAGTGGTGGCAGATGACAGAACAAAGGGCAATAGTCTCAACCTGGATCAAGGGAAGTTTATGTTAGATATTAGGAAAAACTCTCTCATGACTAGGGTAGTAAAACACTGAAACAGGTTACCCAGAGAGGTGGTGGTCTCTCCATCCTTGGAGGTTTTTAAGACCGACTAGACAAAGCCCTGGCTGGGATGGTCTAGTTGGGGCTGGTCCTGCTTTGAGCAGGGGGTTGGACTAGATGTGACCTCCTGAGGTCCCTTCTAACCCTAACTCTTCAATGATTCTATGATCTTGTACCTTCATTGGGTTTCAGGCAACCCAAATTTCATGAGTACTGCCAAAGCTCCTCATGATGATATACCTACTGATCGTTTTACACCAAATACTGGTATCCAAATATATCTTAACTCTTCCCATAGGTCTGATCCAATTTCCACTGAGCTCAATGGGAATAGTTTTTTACTGGCATCAGTGGGTACTAGTACTTGCAGTGAATACGAAGCACTCAGCAAAATCATTTAGACCCTCAAAATGTTGCCCATCATGAACTACAGAGTTTGTTGCACGGTGTACCTCTAGGATGTTGTTCTGGAGGTTTTGGGAGGTGAGATTTGTTGTGGTGGTTCTGGGGATTATTTTTCAAAATGCTTTTCTGTTTCTTTCAGGGGAGGAATCCGGCTTAATCTGCACAACAAAGAGCACCTCACTAAGACACTCTCATGGGCCCAGAGGGACAAATTTCCAGCTTTAGCTTCCCCTGTGAAAAAAATGAAGTTTGTTTCCTTCATATTGGAACTTTTTACCATCTTTAACTTTCCCTGAGCCTGATGAAGGGCATGTGAGCCTGAAAGCTTGCAGGAAAATATATTTTTTGCAATTTCTCAGTTGGTCTAATAAAAGGTCTAATCTCTGAACCAAGAGATCTAGATTTTTACATTTCTGTTTCTTTGCCCTTTGTTTTGCCTAAAAGGCTTTGGACAATAGGCGAGTCCTGCAACACATTGTGAAGACAGCCAGGCAAGTCCTTGGCTTGCCTCATTCTCCTGTGATAGTTCATTCCAGAGATGCCTTTGACCTACGTGTGCATGGTGGGCAGCAATTTTACAAATATGGGAAAAAATAATATCTGCTTTCTTCCTGAGATGAGATGTCACAGGTTTTCTAGTTAAAATGTTTTCACTAGCAATCCATTCAGGAAACTATGCAATTTGAATAATAAAAAAAATTGAGAAATTAGACATTTTCCTCTTTAGATGCATAATAAACAGTCACAGCTAATTAGTTTCAAAATATATTCCATGTTTAATCCACCAGTACCACATCCAAACTGAAAAAAATAACAGGCAAAAGGTCTGCAGAGCAATGTGCTTGGCACTCATTCTGTTTCCTGGAGTCACTCTTCATAAGCGTTCATGGTAGGATTTTCTATGGCATCCTTTTTTGTTTGCACAATAATCAGTCACTCAAAAATGCAATCAGGGGCAGGAATTCCAGCTATTTTGTGAACTCCAGATCACATCCAAGAAACCACACGCTGGTTCACACAAAGAACATGGCTTGAGACCAATACCAAGTTAAGAATTTTACACTCAGCAAAACTAACACTGATGTCATATCTTGCCTACTACTATCATTGTGCACTACTCCTTCTGTGTGCTCTGTTCATACCAGGAAGATCTAGGGTGGTTCAGGACCAGGGACCACGACTTTGTGCATATGGACCACTGTCACTATTTACATGGGATCTGTTACTACTGTCTCTCAGAATCATTTAAGACATCTCTTCTAAGAACATACCCGATTCCCATTTTTATAGATGAGAAACTGAGGCTTAGAAAGGCCAAGTCACTACCCAGCGTTCACACAGCAAGTGTGTATGTTAAAACAGGGAGTTGAACCTAGATGAGCCTCCTCAAAGGGCAGAAGGCAAAGTCAATTTGCACCTTATAGACTAACTAAATCATAAGTCTCCAGATTGCAAATTTACTAACACAGATAACTACCTCTCTCACCACTGGGACTATTCTTCTAATCCCACAACTGAGTTTTTTTTAATTCCTGGAAGCATTTCTCTTTAGATTGAATCGAATCCAAAAGTTCTTAATACTCAGGAAAAAACCCTTCTTGAAGAAAGGGAGTCTTAGCTAAGTAAGGAATGAAAACCTGATTCTGCTACCCATCTTGAGATCTGTAGTGCACTCAAAGCTGAATATGCATTGTCGGTGTGCTCTTGTTGCAAACCCAAGCAGTAGTATACTCAATTATATTAAGAGGTGGGAAATGATTCTTCTACTCTATACAGCACTGGTGAGATCTCATTTGTACTGTGTCCAGTTTTGGGCACTGTACTTGAAGAAAGATATAAATGAGTTGAATAGAGATCAGCAGATAGAAATGAATAGAGGTCTAAGAAACATGACCTATGAGGAAAAGCTGAAGAAGCAGGATGATTCAATCTGGAGAAAAGAGCACTGAGATGGGATCTGATACCATTCTTCAAATATGTGTTGATGGATTATGCTCTGTGGCCACAGGGGACAGACAGGACAAGAAACAGTGATCTTAGATTGCAAAAGGATACTCGGTGGGATATTAATAAGGGCTTTCTAAATATGAGGGTGGTCAAATACTGGAACAGATTCCCTAGAGAGGTGGTGGAATTGCCATCCTTAGAAGTTTTTAAGAAAAGGTTGAACAAACGAGGATGAGATTTAGATGAGGACTGGCCCTACTTTGATCAGAGTCTGACTAGACTAGGACGTCACAGACTTTTTCTGTGATTCTGTGATTTTTGTATGGAATAGTAGCAGGCTATATAGTTGTCCCATCGCTTTACCAATCAAGAAACTATGCAACTTGACTATGGGTTGCCAAAGTGAGCCCATCAAATCCTGTGAAATATTTAAAAAGAATCAAACTACAAACCCCATGACAACATCAGTTCAAATTTGTTAGATGTTTTAGGTGTGAAAGGGATTATAGACATGCAGGTAATTAAATACTTGACATCTAGACTTATCGGTACATGCCCAAATAATTGCTTGCCAATCCGGTGCAGCTGCTGTACAGGAAAGTTGTGTGTCACTTTCAGGAGATAATCCTGTTCAGAAGTTACGTCAAGAAAAGCAATGAGTTTGCTAAGTAAATAGTGAACTGAGACTGCTGTACTTATCTACTATGCAGTAGATACTAACAGAAAAAATGCAAGCCCCAGGTCTGGAGTGACGCAGTTCTTCATAGCAGATCTGACACAATTGTGTGTCTGCTAACATTTCCATTGACTACTCAATCAAAACCACTCTGGCAGTGTCCTCTCTAGCAGAAGGCAGTATTATCCAATGGGTAGGGCAACCAAGCGAGTGTCAGGGGTAAATCTACAAAGGGGATTAGATTTAATTGCTACCTTGATTCAACATTTAGGTGGCACTGGATTCTCAAAATCTAAGTTTCTGGTAATTGATATAAGCTACAACATTGAAGTCCTGACATTTGGGGAGCTTGTTGGAGGCCTCATTCACCCAACAACCCTGGCATGATTCTCAAGCCAATCATTCCTCCACCCATCTCACCCATGAGGCCCAATCCAGGCGACATCCTCAGAACAACCCTATTGCATCAGGCCTTGGAAGGAAGTTATCTTTTCTGCTTAATCCAGGGCTATGAAAGTCACTGGGCAGCATAGTGGCTGAACAGAAGTGCTCCAATCCCAAATCCCCTTAAGGATTTAGCTCCTGGCTGCTTCTTCCTTCTACTACTACTGACCTGCTTTGTGCCCTTGGGCAAGCCTGCTTCACCTCTGTGTGTCTGTTGTCCTCTGTCTTTTTGCTTGCCTTGTCTGGTTAGGCTGCGAGTCTGCTAACAGTCCTTTGGCAAAGAGACTGTTTCTTACCGCGAGTTGATGTAGTACTCTAGTACAATAGGGCTGCAATCTTGGTTGCAACCTTAAGGTGCTACTGCAAGACAAATAATATTGGTTGAATCCATTGTTGAGGCTTGAAAGAAGAAAATGCCAGTCAGGTATGGGCTCAGAGAGAAAAGAGTGGTGGGAAAAGTCAAGGCATGGTGGTAGGATTTCTTTTTTTTTTTAAATGTGATATGATATGGGAGCTGTGGGTCATCATCAGCAAGCACAAAGGGTTTCCAAGTCACGGCAACTAGGATGGAGGAATTATGGGAATGTCGTGAGAAGGGAATCCATGAATGAAAAGTCCTCAAGATCTAGTACCATCTACACTTTTCCCAGAGCCTGACAAAGGGACTTTGATCCCGAAAGCTTGCAGAAAAGGACAATTGTCTTGCCATTTTCCAGTTGGTCTAATACAAGATATCATTTTGGAACCAAGAGTTCTAGTTTTTTGTAGGTCCTCATGAAAGCACTCCAAGAACATAGACCATGTCCACATTAGAAACCGAGTGCTGACATGCAACATATTTAAGATGTGACCTGCCTAGGTGCCAGAGTAAACATGGTATGGACACAGGGCTATGTTGTACTACTCCAGGGCAAAGTTACCCCTCAGAAATCAGGAATAAGTTACATCAGTGTACCCAGAGTGGACTGTCAGCACGAGTCAGTTTTACTCTGGGAAAGCCGCGTGTTCAGAGCAACAGGTGATTATTGGTTTCTCCTTACCCTGATGGAAAGGTGCTGTAAAAGTGTCCACTGTGGGCAGCTGCCTTGGGAAAACTGGTTTTCTGTCCACTCTGGACACTAATGTCATTTACTTCAGTGAACTAACCAAGGTCCATTACACTGGTGTTAATCTGCCCTGTGTCTGCGCCCTGAAAGCAGTTTGTCATGGGAAATGGAGGAAGCAACGTGGTCAGTCTCACAAGCAGGACTCTCCGTTCCATGTCTATTTCTGTGCTCTAACAACTAAGGGATGTTCTCCCTCCCTCCCAGTATCACATACCCACATTGAAATCATTTATTCGAAATCATTTATTAGAAATGCACCTGGTTATAGGGTCAAAAAGAACCAAGATCGAAACCACTTGATTTTGCTTTTGCAAAGCAAAAACCTGAATTGCTGAGTTTCTTGAATCCCAAACCACTCCCAGTTCTGTTCACTTTCACTGGGCCAGATATATGCAAAAAAGGGCACTGCTGCAGACTTCCACATCTGCTTAGAACTAGCAATCATTAACACCATTCATCATGAAAGCAGTAAGCAAAGGCTATTACTTAATTAGTACCCTGTGAGGGGAGTAGGCAGGTGCCATGGTGGCCAGTCTTGTGAGGCAGAGCAGGTACAGAACAGGTATCATGGAGGGAGTTATCTGTGATTGTTGGTCTGTGCTGAGTCCATGAGGCCATGACTCTCTGCTAAAGGGTATACCCTGAAATGCAATTAAGGACACCCAATATAATTCTCCCCCACCCCTCCAGTCAGGTTCAAAGAAGTAGCTCCTTACCAAAAGACAGCAGGACTAACTTGGGTATCCATTTATTCTCTTCAGACATAACTCATGGCGTCTGCATTGGTAATCCTTGGGCACTTGGCTAATTCTCCAGCCACACAGACCTGGTGCTGTTTGCAAGAAGGAGAGTGCCCGTCAGGGCAGGCAGTTTGTATCCTCCTATCTGACAAGTCATGGCTGAAGGAAAGGGCCTGCCTGAAACATCCCTGTTATTAACTGTGAGACACCTTCTGTTTAATTTTCTGAACATTAAAGAACAGAGATGGTTTAGTTCGTGGTACATTTGCAAAAAGCTCAGACTATACAAATAAGCATCCTCCAGCAACTGCAAGTAGAGGCAGGTTCCAGAAAGGGAAAAAATAGCCTGATGCATGTCATCCTGTGGTTTTGCATTAGATTAATGAAAAGCCCACACAGCATAATTATGTTTACAAAAAGCTTACAGAAGTTTTCCCACAAGGTAGAGCAGAGTCATAGAGGGATCAGGTTAAACCAATTATTTAACTTTCACAGAGCTAAACTGGTAAGTGTTTCAGAGGGATGGACAGAAACCTAATTTCCCAGATGCCTCAGAGTGCACTTTCAAGTAGCAGCCTCCTTTCTTGCTCCATTGGGTTTTGAAAATGCCATATGATTGATCCAATTCAGACCCCTTGAAGCAGATTCTTGGATGTCTCAATAATTTCCATAGTACACAGATAGCACCAGTTAACGTGCAACTGTGTTTAGCATAGCATGACTGTGCCTCTCCTGTGAGAGGCCTGAGGTGTCTCTTAAAGCTCTTCACAATTAAGAGAGTGCAGCAACACGAGCTCTGGGATATTAAGCTAGAAGGGATTACGAGGTCATGGAGTCTGATCAGGAAGCACCGTGTTCACTGAAATCAAAGTTTCCTTCTTTGGGATTCAGATCTTTTCAGGGCACTGGTTCTTGTGTTTGAAATGAGACGGTGATGATTAGAAAATAAGGATAGAAGGATATAGCACCATTTATGAGTGCTGTCACCGTGCCAGGTCTCCATTGCTCCTCCTGTAAAACACATGCTTCTTACAGCTCAGAATTCGTTGGAGAGACTCGTGGTTTATCCAGTTTTAATATTAGTCTCTCCCTCTTTATTAAAATCAAGGGTATCTGATTGGTTTCAATAGTCAGTATCTACCATTTTCCAAAGGGATGATGAGATGTTTTATAGTAGTGCTTGGTGAAATGGGTGTATACAATTATGTAGCCAAAACTGAATGGGCTGTTGTAACAAGTGGGCTGTCCCGGGGCTGGTCGAAATGTTGGCCCATGACCTTGTCTAGGGCAGTCTACCCGCATGCCTCACCTTTCATGTAACTTAAATTGTTTCCAGGTGTGAGGCTGCCCATTTCATAGATTCATAGATTCATAGATGTTAGGGTCGGAAGGGACCTCAATAGATCATCAAGTCTGACCCCCTGCATAAGCAGGAAAGAGTGCTGGGTCTAAATGACCCCAGCTAGATACTCGTCTAACCTCCTCTTGAAGACCCCCAGGGTAGGGGAGAGCACCACCTCCCTTGGGAGCCCGTTCCAGACCTTGGCCACTCGAACTGTGAAGAAGTTCTTCCTAACGTCCAGTCTAAATCTGCTCTCTGCTAGCTTGTGGCCATTGTTTCTTGTAACCCCCGGGAGCACCTTGGTGAATAAATCCTCACCAATTCCCTTCTGTGCCCCCGTGATGAACTTATAGGCAGCCACAAGGTCGCCTCTCAACCTTCTCTTGCGGAGGCTGAAAAGGTCCAGTTTCTCTAGTCTCTCCTCGTAGGGCTTGGTCTGCAGGCCCCTGACCATACGAGTTGCCCTTCGCTGTACCCTCTCCAGGTTATCCGCATCCTTCTTGAAGTGTGGCGCCCAGAATTGCACGCAGTACTCCAACTGCGGTCTGACCAACGCCCGATAGAGGGGAAGTATCACCTCCCTGGACCTATTTGTCATGCATCTGCTGATGCACGATAAAGTGCCATTGGCTTTTCTGATGGCTTCGTCACACTGCCGGCTCATGTTCAACTTGGAGTCCACTAGGACTCCAAGATCCCTTTCCACCTCTGTGCCACCCAGCAGGTCATTCCCTAGGCTGTAGGTGTGCTGGACATTTTTCCTCCCTAGGTGCAGCACTTTGCATTTCTCCTTGTTGAACTGCATCCTGTTGTTTTCTGCCCACTTGTCCAGCCTATCCAGGTCTGCCTGCAGCTGTTCCTTGCCCTCCGGCGTGTCCACTTCTCCCCATAGCTTTGTGTCATCTGCAAACTTGGACAGAGTACATTTCACTCCCACGTCCAAGTCGCTGATGAAGACATTAAAGAGTATCAGTCCAAGGACCGAACCCTGCGGGACCCCACTGCCCACACCCTTCCAGGTCGAGACCGACCCATCTACCACGACTCTTTGGGTGCGACCCTCTAGCCAATTCGCCACCCACCGGACTGTGTAGTCATCCACGTCACAGCCTCTTAATTTGTTCACCAGTATGGGGTGGGATACCGTATCGAAGGCCTTCCTGAAGTCCAGGTATACGACATCCACCCCTCCTCCTGTGTCCAGGCGTTTCGTAACCTGGTCATAGAAAGAGACTAGGTTGGTCAGGCACGATCTGCCCGCCACAAACCCGTGCTGGTTTCCCCTCAGCATAATTTGTCCTGCCGGGCTCTCACAAATGTGAGCCTTGATAATTTTTTCAAAGACTTTACCAAGGATGGAGGTGAGACTGACCGGCCTATAGTTGCCCGGGTCCTCCTTCCTCCCCTTTTTGAAAATGGGGACCACGTTAGCCCTTTTCCAGTCCTCCGGGACTTGGCCCGTGTGCCACGAGCGTTCGAATATTCCCGCCAGTGGCTCTGCAATGACGTCGGCCAGTGCCTTCAGCACCCTCGGATGGAGCTCATCCGGGCCTGCCGACTTAAAGGCATCCAGTTCTTCCAAGTGACTCTGCACCACCTCAGGATCTACGCATGGAAGTCTGGCGCCTTGCTGCTGCCTCTCTACAACCCCAGTGAGAGACTTGTCGTGCCCCTCGCTTAGGAACACTGAGGCAAAGAACTCGTTGAGGAGTTCAGCCTTGTCCCCCCTGTCTGTCACCAATTGCTTCTGCCCATTTAGCAGGGGTCCTATTCCTCCCTGGGCCTTCCTTTTACTCCCTATGTATCTAAAAAACAATTTCTTGTTGTCCTTTACTTGGGTTGCCATCCTCAGCTCCATGGTAGCTTTGGCCCGCCTAACTGCCTCCCTACAAGCACGAGCAGAGGAGGTATATTCATCTTTAGTGATCTCACCCTGTTTCCACTTTTTATGTGCTCCCCTTTTGGCCCTTAGGCTGCCCTGGATTTCTCTGGTCAGCCATGGAAGCCTCCTGGCCCCTTTCCCTCTTTTGCCTCGCTCGGGGATCGTCTTGCTTTGTGCCCAAAGGATCGTTTCCTTTAGGCACAGCCACCCTTCTTGGGCACCCATCCCATCAAAACTCCTACTCTGCAGTGCTTCCTTGACTAATCGCCTGAGTGCAATGAGATCAGCTTTCCTAAAGTCTAGCACTTTCACCCTACTAGTTACCTTACCCACTCGCCGTCTTATGTTGAATTCTATCATAAGGTGATCACTGTCTCCCAGATAGCTACCGATTTGGAGGTCCCCTATCATGTCATCTCCTGTTGCCAATACCAGATCCAGTATGGCATTCCCCCTAGTGGGACCATGCACCTCCTGTGTCAGGTGGAGGTCCTGTACACAAGTTAGAAACCTGCGTGAGCGATGGGACCTTGCTGTCTGCGTCTCCCAGCAGATGTCCGGGTAGTTTAGGTCCCCCATGACTACCGCCTCTTTAGCTTTTATGGTCTCCGAGAGTTGCCTCAGGAGCCCCGCATCTATTTCTTCCCCTTGGTGTGGGGGTCTGTAACAGACCCCTACCACCAAATCCCTTTCTCCTTGCCCCCCATGTAGCCTAACCCACAATCCTTCTACTTCCTCAACCTTGGATTCTGTCTTGATGAGGGTTGATGTATATTGCTCACTGACATAAAGTGCAACCCCCCCCCCCTTTCTTCCCCGACCTGTCCTTTCTGTACAATCTATAGCCCTCAATATGTACCGCCCAGTCATGGGATGAATCCCACCAGGTCTCTGTTAGCCCCACTAAGTCATAGGTGTTTAGTGCAAGCAAGAGCGCTAGTTCATCCTGCTTGTTCCCCATGCTCCTAGCATTAGTATATAGGCACTTGAGCCCTGCGACTGGCGCCTTTGCTGCCCCCCTGCTCCCAGTCCCATGGGGCCCATTGTTTCTTACCTTCTTGTTCCTTACCTGTTCTGTTGTGCTGGCCTCCCCATGGCTTTCAGGTTCCCAATGTTCTCCTTCTTCAGGCTGGGCTGTCCTTGTGGGTGCCACATGGTTTGGTGGTCCACAGCTTCCCCTGCCCTCGTACTCCCCTCCCCCCGACGAGCCTAGTTTAAAGCCCGCCGGAGGAGATCCGCCAACCTAGAAGAAAACACACGCTTACCTTTGGGGGACAGGTAAGCGTTGCCTTGATTTAGTTGCCTTGATGCCAAGGACAGAACACATGCCTCTGAACCTCTCCTTATACCGTGCCCCATGCCTCGCAGGTGGCATCCATATCCTCCCGCCCCGTAGCTGGGCTTCACTGGGCCTCACCCAGCTTAGACTTGGTTTCAGGCATCCTCAGACATACCTGGGCCCCCATGCCACCACACTGTGGCTTCTTCCCACACCCCCATAGTGGGGCTTCAATACCCTGCTCTTCACTGGAGCCTCAACATCTGGCTCCCTTACTGGGCTTCTACCTTGCCCCCTGGGGCCTCAACACCCAGATCCCTCGCTGGGCTTCTGGGCTTATGCCCTTGCCTCAGGCCCCACTCACTGGACCTGGGCCCTGTGCTTTTCTGTCGGGGTGTGCTCCTCTAGCCTTTCCCCTCCACTGGGTAACCTGCAAGGCAGCAGGAACTGAGGCTTTCTGGTGCCCCATCCTCACCCTGCACTGGGGAGGCACAGGTGTGGCATTTCCTGGAAGCTGCCCTGCCACAAGCAGCCCCACCACACCATCCAGCCCCAGCAGGGGGTAGTGTTAGGTCATTCCCCAGGACCAGGACCTCCTCCATCCCCATAGTTCTTACCCTGACCGCCCAGATGTTCTGGGAGCAGCAGCCGGCTGGGCAACACTGTTCCTTCAGCCTCCTGCAGCAACTTCCAGCTCTGCTCTTGGGGCCCAGCCTTATACCCAGGCTCCCACTCTCTCCTCCAATCAGGCAGCCCCCTGCCTAACATGTGACCACCTGATTGGGCCTGCTCCCACCTGCAGGCTGCTTACGATCTACTCAGAGCCCTTAAAGGGGCAGGCACAACCTGTGCTCTGCCACAGCTGTCTTATGCAGTACAGAATGGCACTCACTAGATAGGGCTGGGCAAAAAATGGATTTTTTCTCCTTGGTAATCTGTTTTCCTTTCTGTGCTGGGAAATGATGCATGAAAACATGCTCTGCCCACTCTCCCATTCAGTGTGTACCAAGGGCCAAGAAAATGACATGCAGCCACTTGCAACAGCCAGGAAACATGCCCAAGCCTGAATGTGGCACAGGTTGTGCACTAAGCAGCAGCAATTTACATTGTTTTGGAAAAGAACTGAGTAGGTGCAGCATATTTTCATGGAGGCACTGGCTATACCAGTGGTTGGATTTGGTATAGACAAGGCCTCTAGGTCTACTGTTGTGCTTGTCTTGAAATGCCCAAGTCTTTGCAGAACTTAACAGTTCAATGTCTACTTCACCCATAAGCCCTGCTGGGAATTACAGTTGAGGCTTTCTTCTGTCTGGCCTATGAAACTCAGTCTGGGGTGCATTCTCAGACTGTGCCTAAGCAATCAGGCACTGGGATCTGCTGGAGGAGGATATGGCCACTTCTCCCTCTCCCCGCTTTATTCAAAAAAGATGTGGAGAAGCTTGAGAGAGTCCAGAGAAGAGCCACGCGCATGATCAGAGGTCAGGGAAGCAGCCCCTACGATGACAGGCTGAGAGCCCTGGGGCTCTTTAGCCTGGAAAAGCGCAGGCTCAGGGGTGATCTGATGGCCACCTACAAGTTTATCAGGGGTGACCACCAGTATCTGGGGGAACGTTTGTTCACCAGAGCGCCCCAAGGGATGACTAGGTTGAATGGTCACAAGCTACTAAAAGATTGTTTCAGGCTGGACATAAGGAAGAATTTCTTTACTGTCCGAGCCCCCAAGGTCTGGAACAGCCTGCCACCGGAGGTCGTTCAAGTGCCTTCATTGAACACCTTCAAGATGAAACTGGATGCTTATCTTGCTGGGATCCTATGACCCCAGCTGACTTCCTGCCCTTTGGGCAGGGGGCTGGACTCGATGATCTTCTGAGGTCCCTTCCAGCCCTAATGTCTATGAAATCTATGAAAACTATGAAATATCTCAAAACCAGCAGTGTCCCAAGGAAAAGGGAGACCTGGGTTCAATTCCCTCCTCTACTCAATGGGATTGAATGCACATCTCTTGCCTTCCAAGAGTTCCCTAATGCCCAGGCTATAGCGGGTTGTAGAGTGGGGAAGCTCTCATTCACTCTGCTGATGCTATTCTGCTGTGCTTGGGATATTTTAACACCTCTGTTGGACTAGAGAGATTGTCATCAGCAGCAGTCCCTCAATATGAAGGTGAAAGTCTTCCAGTAAATATAGAAGTCAATGGTGAGTCCATAGATGACTGAGGAGGCTAATCCAAGATCCACACATTTGACTGAGTTTGTGGCAAATAGTTCCAGAAGGAAGAAGTAGATGCTGGTGATGTTGCCCCAAATGATCACTGTCTTGTCATATATCACAATGCTTTTGGGACAATTCAGTGATTGAGTCTCCCAGGTATTGATGCTAATATCAAATTTCATTAGATTGGCCTTCAAGGTAACCAGCCATGAGTTTGGAGTATAGGACATGTAGATGCAGAAAGAGTAATGGACATGATATAAGTGATATACGTGGGAGCCAGTTGTCAGGCATCCTTATGACATGTCCTGTCCGGCAGAGCTGGTGCCATATAAACGTGGCTTCAATGCTGGTAGTGTTAGTTGAGCGAGAATGCTAGCTCTGTCCTTCCTTGTTCATTGTCCTTCCAGTTGATATGGAGGATTTTCCAAAGACATTGCTGATGGTTACATTCCAAGGCGTTCAGATGTTTGCAATAAGTTGTCCAAGTTTCACACGATACAATAGTGTAGGGATAACAACAGCCTAGTAGATGACAAGTTTGGTTCAGGTCCTGATGTCATAACTGTCAAAGCCACAATTTCAGAGAGGCCCAAAAGCAGCAATGGCAGATTTTATCTGGTGTTGGATATTGTCATCTCTCCTTACTTTTTGGGAGAGGTGGCTACCCAAGTAGTAGAAATGCTCAACATTGTCCAAGGATTGCCCTCTCAGTGTAATATGCAGAGAAATAGCTGGAGGATTTGGGTTGGGTTTGTAAAAGATATTGGTTTTCATGAAGTTGGCAGTGGCACTCTTCATTGTAGCCTATATTCTATCCTAAACCATCAGAAAGAGAGGGGTGGGGGAAGTATTGTGCATCATGTATTTGGAATATTGGGGTAGATTTAGTGTTCACATGTCTCCAACCAAGTAAACTATAATCAGTCTATTATAGGTTGGGCTGGGATCATTTCTGATTATTTAAGTAGCCCAACACCTCCCTCTTTGACCAAGTGTCTCATGACTGTCAAAATCCCATGTCTGGGCTGAAAATGTCCATGCTGCATATTTGCTGAGGGCTAAATTTTATGTTTAGAACGTGTTAGTGAAACATGGTTTGGCCCTTTTCCAGCAAGGGAAAAATATGTTGCCTTTGTTAAAAGGAGTTCTGGTGATCTTTCTTTGAACAACTCTAGTTACCCTGCAGGTTTAAGTAGGAAATATTGCAATAGACTTTGTGTCAGGGGTATGCCTTTTGCATTCCTTAGAGTTTCCATGTGTTTTGAGCACTGCTACCATTACTCTGTTAACAAAAGATAAGATATTAACCCTACAGATGACCTGTGTGGGTGCCAATATTATGCCACACGATGGAATGGATGGCAGTTTTCAGTTTGATTTCTTTAAAAAAAAATTTTAAATTTAAAAAAAGAAAATCAAACAAAAAAGGAAAAAATGCCCAAAACTTGCATAGTACCAGGATCATGGTTGTCTGTGCAGCCTTAATTGGGCCACTTCTCCAAAGCATTACAATATTGTCTTTAAGTACATGACTGCATTTGTTCTTTCCACAGGATCCTTGCCCCCTTTAGTGCCAGTAGCATAACTAGGGGCGGGCAAGGGGGCACCTGCTTTGGGCACCAAGTTAGCAAGGGGATGCAATCCCCACACCCCCCCTGAGTCCATGCCCTGGCAGTATACCCATGCTAGGGGCTCCAAAACAGTCCTCTCCTGCTTTAAGAGCAACAGCCAGGGTGGGCAGAAAACATGGTGCTGGTGGCAGCAGCAACTCAGCCCAGGGCTGCAGTTTCCTGTAAGGTTTGCCTCGGGTACCACCTCTGCCTGGGGTTTGCCCTGAATAGCAACCCCCCCCCCACCCCCAAAAAACCCCCCAAACAAACAAACCCCCACATAACTGAATGAAGTAAGACCCATCAACTGTGCACTAAATGAGGCTGGGGTCTTGGGGATAAATTATTGCATATGCTCATATCATTGAAAGCAAAGGCAACCTTAATTTGATTTTGGTGTGAGAAAATGAAGGCTGCAATTTTTGTATGTGCGTGGACATTGCTGTGTGTTATAACCCAGTAAATCAGGATGGAGGAGAGAGCTTTGTGGTATCACTCACTGGTCATTTCTAATGGATAATTCATTACCTGCATATCTTTCCAGGAAGCGGCTGCATGTATGTTACTGATGGTTTATACAAAAAAATAATTACAGAAAGATGTAATGCAATATTTATTTAAAATCCCTGTTTTGGGAAATCATTGAATCATGTCTGTCTTGAGGCATTGTGGTTCAGTTTCTAAATACTTCTTGCTGAAGCCATTTCACTTTAAAACAACCGATCTCAGAGCTGTCCTTTCCAAAGCCAAGAAAGAATGGTTTGCAAGCAGCTATCATCCCCTTAAAACAGAGATCCTTCTTTAAAAAAAAAAAAAAAAGCCCCCTTTTTCTTTAAAAGCTCAGAACTTGTTGGGGGAAATGGAGACATAATTTCAGGGATTTTCAGAAACACATATCCTGAGTACAGCAGGCTTTTCTTACTCATGACCTTGGGCACATGAAGTCTGTCAGGGCCTTTTAACTGAATTAAATGGAATTCAAGGCTCCCGAGCAGAGCCGAATCCCTCACACTGATCCCTCTTACAGTCTCAGACATGGGCAGACACTACGGAAACAGAAAATTCATTGCTGAACTGTTAAGCTGGCACACAATGAACAACTCCTAGCTGGAAATGGCAGAATACCAGCAAGAGGAGCCTTGCAGGGGGCTTGGAACTGCGCTGCCGAGCAGAAGGCTGAAGAATTAACCGTGGGGGCCACTTGGAAACAATGCTGCAGAAAGTGGGGGAGGAAATACTGATTAAAGTGTTAATGCTTCTCACATGCATGTCAGCTGCACAGAGGGAAAGTGTCAGGCAAATGCATCTCACAGAGATCAGAGTCCAAAATGAGCCTGCTTAAATTGAGCCAATTGTCCGATAGGCAATAAGAGGAAGGGAAATATTTTGAAAAGGCACTGACTTTAACGGGCATTGGATTGTACCTCCGTGTCAGCAGCTGACTTCCTCTTTGGTTACTGCTTGGCCGCAACAGCGGTATAGAGAGACAGACAGCTGGGGCAGCTGTGGTTTCGTGGATGGGACATGGCGCTAGGAGTGAGGAAAACTGGGTCTTGTTCCTAACCCTTAATTACGGATCTGTGTAAACTTGGGCAGATCCGTTAGGCCAATGGGTCAAATTCTTTGTCAGTCTAAGTGGACTGGGTAAGTGGTCGGTGGAACTGTGCCTTCTTTCACAGGGACGAAACGTGGCTGAATTACTTGCAAGCATTGCCGCTTAACATCGGGCATCTCCGTCCATTTTGGGGATCTCCAAAGAGAAGGGGCCTGGTGCTGGTCCTGAACTCCCACTAAGCCACCTGAAGCCAGTGTCAATTCTGTCTGAAAATGCTGACCTTTCACATCATTGACAAAAACAGAGTTTTCCATCTATTGACTCCTCTATGAAATCCTATGAAATATGAACTTTCATTTCTACCCAGGAGAACTTTTATAATACTTTCTCCGATGCCTGATGAAGGGTGTTTGGGCCTGAAAGCTTGCAATGACATTTTTTTTTTTTTTTTTGCAAAACTCTTGTTGGTCTAATAAAAGATATCATCCCTGCAACAAATCCTGATGACCTTTGACATCACTCTCTCTCTGTCTCAGCTGTGTCATCTGCTAAGTGAAGATAAAACAGCCCTTTCCTAAAGAAATGCAGGAGGGAAATTACCTAGTATTATAGGTACTTCAAAAAGGTATTTTAACAGACATAATGGGCTGGATGCTCAGCTGCTATAAACTGTTCCATTGACTGAGAATCCAGCCCTACATTTTTCAGAGTAGGGGAAAAAGCCCTCTTCCTTCTGGTCTCCTCAATTTTGTATTTTTCTCCTCCTCTTCGGTATTTCTCATTCCCTTTCCTGAAATAAACACGGGGCCATTTTCCTGAGCCTCCCAAAAGAGTTTCAAACAGTCTTAAAAGTGCCACTGACGGGATTGCAAACACATCTATCATTGGGATTTAATTAGCAGAAGAAGCAGTACAAGCGAAGTTCCAGGAAGGCAGATATCCATGCACATCGAAAGCAATCTGATTGCCTGCACCATGGTGAAATCCAACATGCCAGTTCAGGTCGGAGAGAAAGAAAGGGTCTGGACAGCACCTGAGCTGTCAGATGAGAAAGCCAGCAAAGGCATCAAATGGTGTTTCCCTTGGTGCCAGTTCATCATTTCTTTAATTAACTAGCCAAGGCAGCAAAGGCCAACAAAACTTTAATGCAAAAATGTAGTGCTCCCCCACCCCCCAGCTCGCTCGCTCACTCGCTCTCACTCGCCCTCTCTCTGGGATTGGCTTATTTAAAAACTATATTTCTGCCTAGGCATTCAAAAATGCTGAGTGCCTCAAGCAAACTAGTAGAATAAGCATGTTTCTCTACCATTTTTTGGCAGGCTGTGCAGCCTGAGTCCTGCTTTAAATTAAAGAACATGTGGCTTGAGTTTAGCATTATCATGAAAATGAAATTACCACTTTAGAAAAGTCAAGTTATTTTGGAAGTGAAAACTGCAGGTCAGAGCCCACCAAAATTCCACAAACTTGCTCAAGAAGCATCTTGCTGAAGGTTCAGCGCCGCGGCACAGGACGCTGCATCCCTTTGGGCTCTGATTTACGGCGAGCTCTCCTGCACACTTTCCTACATTTGTTACATGCCCTACAAACCTCAGCTCATTGTCACTTTGACTCCATCCGCAGCTCCCCCGTAGACAGATGAAAGAAACCATCCATCACATGTCAGCTAAATTGACTGAGGCTCATCCTGTTGTTTTGAAGCCCTTTTGAAAATTGCTCTGGCAGCGGTAACTGTGGCAATACCAGGCAAGTGCTAGTGGTTTGCTGAGCTGAAAACCCTTGATGCTGTTACAAACAAGTTAATTGTCTTGCCAATAGACTAATGTTGCTCCGAGAAGAGACAACTGCATGTGCTGTCTCAAAGGCATTGGGACCAGTCCTCCCGTGCTGTCAATCTTGCCCCATGAATTTCAGCGGATGGTAAAGCGTGCGTGCTGCTGCAACATGGTGGTTTTGAACAGGATTTGATTTTTTTATCCTTTCTTGTTTAATTATTACGTCCACTAACTACTTCTTGCTCTAGGCTTGCACAGCTCAATGCCTGGGACTGCAGCTAAAGAGATGAGTCCCGCTGTTGTTAAATGAAAAGCGACACGAGTCAATTTTGGGTCATCACATAAGAATAATAGATGTGTGCGCACTCATGTACATGTGCACTCCCATGTGTCAGATAGCCTCTGCATCAGAACGTACCAGTAGTGCAATATAAGTCTTTCACAGTCTAAAGCTATATCCGCAGAGCAGGGTTAACATGATCATTATTGCATGCGGTCAAGCATGGTGTCAGAAGGGGCACTGTTAAAAATGATTTGCATGATTTCTAAATGTCCTGAAAAGTTCTTTTGCATTAAAACAAGGAATGTTTTGCAGAATTATTGAAACCATTCCACCTTGCAAATCCATCCTCCATACTCTGGCTAGGCGAGTGAAGTCCTGAAGAAAAATCGCTCTAGCTGCTGGAATGGAATGGCCATGTCCTTTAAAGTCTGTACTGAACCAAGACTGTGATGATAAGAGAGGCTATCCTGCTGGGAGTTTCAACGATTTCATAGATTTTTAGGGTCAGAAGGTATTTGTAGATCATCAAGTCTGAGCCCCTGCCCTGGACAGGAAAGAGTGCTGGGGTCAGATGACCCCAGCCAGGTGCTTGTCTAGTCTCCTCTTAAAGACCCTCAAGGTAGGGGTGAGCATCACCTCCCTTGGAAGCCCATTCCAGATTTTGGCAACCCTTACCATAAAGAAATTTTTCCTAATGTCTAATCTAAATCTGGTCTCCATCACTTTATGGCTGTTGTCCCTAGTAACCTCAAGGGGCTCCCTGATAAACAGAGTATCCCCTATTCCTTGCTGCCTGCCCCAATGAATTTGTAGATGGCCACAAGATCCCCGCTAAGCCTTCTTTTGTGGAGGCTGAAGAGGTTCAGGTCCCTCATTCAGTTCTTTTGAACGAGACCTAAAAGCAGTTGAGGCTAAAAACCCCATGCCGATTTCTAGTCTTGGTACCCTACTTAAAGTATCTCCAGGCGTTTCATTCAGTTTCGGTATTCTTCACTTCCTATCCTTCATTTGGATGTTTCCGTAAGTGGCTGCACGTAGATAGTAGCTAAGGAAAAGTATAGTATGTCAAGTGATTTATAGCATGGTCATAAACTAAAAAATACAGATGATTCCTATTCATAGTCCACCACTGCCCAGGGGTTACTTTGGGATTTACCACATGAAACCAAACATTGTTTTCATGCAAAGGTTCATACTTGGGCTGGGAAACATTTTTTTTCATAGTTCAGTCCTGGTTTTGACTACAGCTGAGATGTTTTCTTATGCTGTGAAAGATCCCACAGGTCCAAGGCTGTTCCTGTTCGGGATTGGGATGAAGCAGAGCCGTTTCAGAATGAGTGTGAAAGACAGAAAACCATATATTGCTGCAGCCCCCTTAGCACACCCCTGGTGATGGCCCACGACTCTGCGTTAGGCTGCTTCTCTGAGAAGGAGGATCTCCAGTTCAAATCTCTGGTCTGAATTCAAAACGGGGCCTTCAGCCTAGCTCATCTCAGGTCAGTGTCCTCAACCCTCTAGGTGTCACAGGGTGTAGGAAGAAGGGACTCTCTTTCATTTCCACCAGAAACTTCAGCCTGGACCTGAAATATGCTCCTGTCAAAATGATGATGTACTTTCCTATGAAAAGTTTGGTTTTTGACAAAAAAATTCCACCCAGCTGTAGTTTTGACACTTTCCTAGTGATCTTAAGATGATGCTATGTCCTGTTGAAGTAGGAACCAAATCTGAACGGTGTTTACAGATGGTTTTAAATGTACTTTCCTTTGCAAACATAGGCAGTGGCTACCATGAGCTATTACACAACTTTTAGTATTATTCATATGACAGTAGCACATACAGGTTCCACATGAGATCAAGGTCTTGTTGTGCTAGGTGCTATTCAAACATAATGAAAGTGTACCTCTACCCCAAAAAGCTTACAGTCCCAGACCCAGATCCTGCTAATATGACAACCACTTAATCCCCTCTGTCCTCTCTAAGTCTGAGGTCTAGGATCCCTGAACAGCTACTTGCCTTTCATAATATAGAAAAGCAGCTGCAGAGAAAGATGATGCTATTGCAGACAGTGCTTTTTGCCATAGCCACTTGCTCTTTTTAAGCATGTCACTCCACGATGATAATCAGTTTGCAGAATGTCTTCCCGTAATGTTGGCTACATTTTCAGCAGCAAGCCACACAGATGTACAGGGAAAAATGCCCAAGAAGCCATTTTTGCAACCAGGAAGAGATTTGGAACTGGGTATTTGCTCTTCCAACAGTCCATTAACATCATTAAGGACCTGTTTACACATGTAGGTGTGTAGGTCAGAGATGAAGGTAAAAGCAAGGCTGCCTTTTGGGCTCGGTATTTGCCCTCCATGTTTAAGTCTTTGCAACTAGGATGCGCTTGTGCTGCCACAAGAGAAGATAGTAGATGCCAAGATTCAGCACAGGAAGCCTGCTCAGTTCATCTACAGCACATTACAATCGATCTCTGGGGAAAAGGAGACATATGAAGGGACATCGCTGTTCCCCAGTCTCGTGTAGCTCTCCGAGCAACATTACCGGAAGCCTCTTTATGAGCAGCCCTCACGCAAAAGGGAAATGTGGGAAGCTCCTGGGAACCCATGCCATAAAATCAGTATGGAAAACAAAGCAATGGCCTCAAACTGTTGGCCGTTCATAGGAATTAGCAATACAAATATGAGATGGAATAATTAAACATTCTTACTGTGTCAGGCATGCTTCCCATTAGACTCGGGCAGCTGGGTGTCTCTGAGCTACAGTAAGAAAAGTGACCACCAAATGCCTGATTTAACATCCTCCAGTCTTTCCATTGCATTTAATGGGCACTGGAGCAGGTCTGATGTAGAACGGGAACATTTTTATATATCCCATCTGCTGGATGAAGGATGCTAAGGAACAGGGATAAAGACCCTGCTGCAATATCCTCAGGCTGTTTTACAGCAGTGTTTCTCAAACATTTTAGACTCAAGCCCCCTCGTTAGATGCAAAGCATCCCTCAGAAAATGCTAGCTGTTAGCTTTCACTCGTTTTTTGATTATGGAAAAATGGTAGAGCAATTCTCCCGTTGTGAAGAACTCACAAAGACCATGACAGGGCAGGATGTTTTTGACTCTTGGGGTTCCTATTTGAAATCTCTGGGTTTATCTTGCAAACCGTGCCTAGGTGCTGCAGCACCCTGCCTGACAATCACTGTTTTAGAAAGTCTTAGCACCCAGCACCCTGCACCATACAGCACTGGAAAGGACTTCCTAGGTTATCAAGTCTAGCTCCCTCCATTGGAAAGCAACCATTTACCTAAGGTGGGGGGGTTAAAATGTTTCAGGGATTTAACTCTGCTGCCACTCACCCTCCTTTCCCCTGATTTTTATTCCAGTTCATCGCAAACACAAGGTATAGACCAGAGATTCTCAACCAGGGCGAGGGGTGCCTTGAGTCTAAAAAAGGTTGAGAACCACCGGCATAGACACATGAGCAAATTACAGCAAGTTAAAAGGAGACTTGCAGTGTGCCAGCTGCTGCCCTGTAAGCGCCTCTGTGCCAGCTCTTACCCTGGATTACATCTGAGCCAGCCCAGGATAGCTTACCACTGAAGGAGGCAAGGCTAAGCTGCCCTGGTTCAGCTGCTGTATACTCCATACACAGAGGACATGTTCGAGTAAGTCCCTGCCTGCTCTAACTTGAGTTGTCCATACTCGCAGTGTGCTGGGAGCTGTTCCTTTCTTCGGTGTATGGGAGTGAAACCACCACGACTCGACCTTCCCTGTAACAGAAAATAGGCAGCAACTCTGAGGATGTTTCCGAGCTAAATTTTGGACTCAGGTACCAAAAAGCCACGGTGAGAGCTGAGTTTCCTTTATGGATCTAGTGCTCAGTCCCTCTTTGCTTCAGTTTCCCATCTTTAAAATGAGCTCCTTACTTTAGTAGGGAGGGTGTCTTGAAGCTAAACATCCCAATACTGTGATCACCTTAGGCAGCCAGCTGACAAATCCCAGGTGGAAAATGGGCAGTGGACTTCCTGCTGGGTGTACATGGCTGCCTAATGGCTCTGGTACTAACTTGTTGGGTCATCTTGGGCAAGTCACATAACCTCATGTTCTTCCTCTGTAAAATGAGGCTATTAGCAAGTTACTTCTGCTTTGTCAAATGCTACTCACAGCTATGGAAAGACCACAAGTTTTAATGCTTCATGTAAAGTCCACAAAGGCCAACAAAAAAGTGACCAGACAACCAAAAAACCTGGAATTTCCCACATCTTTACTTTGTCACCCTTACATAGCCCTTGAGCAAACTGCTAAAAGCATTAGCTCAGTGAAGCAGTTGTATTAGCACTGACGGGATAAAGTGAAAGAAAAAAATGTGCACTCATTACCATGAAAAAACTCATAACAGTGTTCGTCAGGAGGTTATAACCATTGCTTTTGATTTGCTAAGAATTACGCACACGTTATTTTTATTGTCCTGTCTGCTCCCCCCCTCTCACTCTACTTGTGTGTCCCAATCTCTGGTTGCGTGCTGGATTTTTTCGACTGTTGGCCTTTTGGGGTAGATATTGCCATCGATTATGTGATTGGCGAAGGGGACACTGACATGGTTGTTCTGTGGGTGCTACCATAATACAAATACTTGATTAATCATCATTATCATGTTTGGAAATATTTCCTAAGCGAAGACAGAATCCTCAATTTTACAGTCATGAAACATTGGCCTGGGCAGACAATAAAAACTGTTGTAACCCACCAGGGGAGAACACAATGGGACAGATTCAGAGCCACCTATTAGGCCTGTAAGTACACTTAGGTGCCTCAATATTGTCTTATTCCATCATGCTCAAGGCCTTGAATAACTGTTATTGTACAAGGTAGTTGCTCCCTTCTCCTCGGTGCTCTTTATGTGGCTGTCTCAAAGATTAAATGGCAGCTTGTTATAAAAATAACACATTGATGAATTTTCCAGGACTGGAGTAGCCTTGAATTTAGGTGCCCAAATCCCCCCAGGTGGATTCCTAAGTGGAACAGAGTTTGGCTCTAGGTGTTTAAGCCAAACCTACCTGAAGTTATTGGGAGTCTTTTTCCCTTTACTCCACTAAATCAGGCCTAAAAAGTAACCCTAGTATTCAGTTGGAAAGAAATAGATTGAGAAAACAGCTTGGAAGAGTAGTTTCTTAGGAATCTCGAGTTGGTCAGTAATATCACATGTTCAAATTGTTTAGGGCTCTATCAAAATGTCTCTTGCTGTACAGCGAAGCTTGTATTGCAGTTACTCAAAGGACCAATACATTGACTTACTGGAGGTGACCTTTCCTACCAAATGTGGAATGAACTGCATTCAGTGCATTTGGGGACGTGATGGTGTGGTTTATAAGACAGGAAGAGAGGCCTTAACAGTGTAGTCTCTTGCATTTGTCTCGCAGTAAAAACAAAAAAAAGAAAAAGAACATTAAAGATAAGAAAAATAACTACTTTGGTGCTTATTTTTTGTTTACCTATGCCTCAGACATCTAGTGCCCTGCACTCCCCCTCTCTGTATAAATAAAGAGAGGAAAAAAAGACACATATATATAGATTCTGGTAACTCTTATGTGGTTAATGTCCTGTAAGTATTTAAATGAGTCATTTGGTGGCTCCCCGCATCATGATTGGTTAAGCTATCTAACATACTTTATTGCCCCTGTGATTTATGGCCTGATGAGGACACTCCAACGGGGTTGAGAACCTCTCTGGGATTTACTGAGCTGGTACATATTTTATGCTGATTTCAAATAAATCAATGTCCATTACAGCATGAAAAATAGGAGCATTGGAAAGAACATTGAAAAGAACTATTTCCAGAGCTTTGTGTTTTGCTTCATGCATAAAGCATGAGGGCTTCATTAACATGGAAGTATGTGCATGTGAACCCTTAAGTCCTTATTAATCATTTTGGTGACTAATACATGGAGCTTCCCTAAAATGAACCATGATGTACACACTGTGTGTGCAATGTTTCCTCAAAGGAGTGTGAAAAAGTAATGGATTAGGTAGCATAAATGTTTGTGAAAGTGTCTAGATAGGTAGATAGACTCTCAATGTTAAATATGTGGTTCCCTACCCCACTGACCGTATGACAACCAGCTGCATCAATGAATGAGGCAGAGATCACTCAGGCTTTGGCTCATTCACCCCTGTTCTGCTCACACCGGACCTGTTTCTGCACCACTGAAGCCAGTGGTAGTTGCTCTGCTGACTTCAGTGATGGAAAAATTAAGCCTTGAATTAATTTTCTGCAAAGGTCCTGCAAGAAAACAGTATATGCCTGCATAATTCTGTACTTCATCCCGATGTTCGTTCCCAAGGGAACAGAGGTAAGGCCGAGACATCCAAGTGCCTTACTTTGAAAGTCAAGATTGTCCCTTACCCCAGACCGTCATCCAAAGGTGGGGAAAAGGACATAAATCTTTCTCCATGGACTCTGCCTGTCCAGTCGGAGTGTGCAGTCGGTAATCAAACTCCTTGGAGCTTCCAATCTCATCATGACGAAGTGTTTGGGGAATAAGTAGAGAGGAATGACTCAATAGTTTTCAGAGGGGCGTGCCTGTTGTGATTACCCCTAACAGAAGGCAAGAAGTAAAGTGTCAGTGTAGCCCTTGTTAGAGTGTGTCTTTAAGGTTTCTGGAGTGAGCCCAGCAGTGCTGCCAAGACGTAAGCCCACCCCACTCACCCTTGTAAACAAGGAAGAGCGCATGCTTGAGCACATGCCTCTGGCTTTCCATGTCTAGAAAGCCTGAGTGTGCTGGTGCGGGGCATGCTCATGGCTATTGTGATGTGCGCATTTGTTCATAGCATTATAAAAAGTTAGGCTTGGAAGGGACCTCAGGAGGTCACAGCTAGTCCAGCCCCCTGCTCAAAGAGGACCAGCCCCAACTAGATCATCCCAGCCAAAGCTTTGTCTAGCTGGGTTTTGAAAACTCGCAAGGATGGAGTTTCCACCACCTCTCTGAGTAACCCGTTCCAGTGTTTACTACCCTCCTGGTGAAAAAATTCTTCCTACTATCTAACCTCAACTTCCCTTGTGGCAACTTGAGCCCATTGCTCCTTGTTCAGTCATCTACCACCACTGAGAACAGTTCAGCTCCATCCTCTTTCGAACTTAGGTAGTTGAAGACTGCTATTAAGTCTCTTCTCAGTCTCCTTTTCTCTAGACTAAATAAACCCATTTCTCGCAGTCTTTCCTCATAAGTCATGTCCCCCAGCACCCTCACCATTTTTTTCACCCTCCACTGGACTCTCTCCAATTTGCGCACAACCTTTCCATAGTGGGGGGCTCAAAACTGAACACAGTACTCCAGATGTGGCCTCACCAATACTGAATAGAGGGGAATAATTACTTCCCTTGACTTACTGGCAACACACCTGCCAATGCAGCCCAGTATGCCATTTGTTTTCTTGGCAACAAGGGCACACTGCTGACTCATATTCATCTTCTTGTCCGCTGTCACCCCCAGGTCCTTTTCTGCAGAGCTGCTGCCCAGCCAGTCACCCCAGCCTGTCCCGGTGCATGGGAGTGTTCTGTCCTATGTGCAGGACTTTGCACTTGTCATTGTTGAACCTCATGAGATTCCTCTTGGCTCAATCCTCCAATTTGTCTAGGTCACTCTGAATCGCAGCCCTACCCCCCGGTGTATCTACTATTCCCCCAATCTTGGTGTCATCTGCAAACTTGCTGAGGATGCACTCCATGCCATCGTTCAGGTCATTTGATGAAGACACTGAACAAAACCAGGCCCAGGACCAACCCCAGGGTCACTCCACTTGATACTGGATGCCAACTAGACATCGAGCCATTGATTGCTACTCTCTGAGCCTGATGCTCCAGCCAGTTTTCTATCCACCTTACAGTCCATTCATCCAGCCCGTACTTCATCTACAGAACAGGCACAAGGGGGTTGGGCGTATCTCTCAGTGGCCATATGAACTTTGCCTGAGCACCCTTTTGTAAGGAACTTGGCTAAAAATGGTCATCATAGGTATCTTCATTTCTATTATTATCTAAATGATATTAGTACCCATATGCCTTAACTGATATGAAGGCCTCCTAGCATTAGACACTGTGCAGCCACAGAGTGAGAGACACTCCATGCCCTGAAAAGGTTACAGTCCCAATAAACGGCAGAGAAAAAGGATGAGAGTGGAGCACAAGTATTCCCAGTTCACAGAGTGACTTGGCCAAGGTCATGCAGGGAGTCTCAGAAATCTTGGATGCAGCCTAGATCCCCATCTCTTGTCTTAGCTGCAAGGCTACTTCTTCATCTCCTGGCTGTTTGTGATTTGGATTATAAAGGCCTTGGACTGGGGTTCATGTCTATTCACACAGCTCTGTGCAGTGCCATTCACTGAGCAACAACTTTGGCATCTAACTGAGAAAGAAAGCTTGAGTTATCATCATCATCATCACCATTTTATTACTGCAGCACCTCGAAGCCCTAATATTGGACCACCAGTCCAGTGCGCTAGGTGCTGTACAACCATAGAAAAGACAGTCCTTGCCCAAGGGGCTTACAACTAAATATAAAGCAAAAGGCAACGGATGGATGTAGCCCTATAGAGAGCAAGGAAACAATGAGACAATATTTATCAGCGTGGTAATAGTATCAGCACATCAGCTGACTGTTTTTTGTTGGCATCAGTCATGCTTCCCAACACAGGAGATGTGGAGAACACTCGATATAGATATGGTTTAAAAAAATGTAAATATTTTTACAGAATTATTCACTGGACTGTGCACTCCCCATTGCTATAAAATGCTTGATATGTTTTTCCAGCATTGGGTTGGTACCTTAGAAAGGCTGTAGGAAGAGGAGCTGTATCATCGTGACAGCTTCCTGAGGGATCCTTCAGCAATAATTTATTATAGTCTTCCTGGAATATTGTTCCTTGGAGATCCATTTTCTGTTCCAGTAGAGTTGCTTCTCACATGTGCAAAAAAAAAAAAAAAAAAAGAGGAAGCAGATCATGTACCTCTACCAAAATCTAAAACTTCAACTATCTGGAGCTACAAAGTCACTTGGGGACAAAATGGAATAGCATAATGAAATCATAATGTTCTGTTTGCAGAACAATATTTTATAGCAAGTCATGGAAAGACTTCGATGAAATTTAGCCATTGGTCTGGCTTAAGAATGCGATTTCTTCCTCTGAATCTACTGGCTGGCTCTTAACCAGAAGGAATCATGTCGAGCATCCTACAACAGTTGAAAATCTGTTCTAACATTAACTGTCTCCAAACTGTTATGTAAAAGTAGCTTTTTTTTTTTTCCTTTTGCACAAAAGTTGGTCTGAGGACACAAAGTTCTTATCCAGGATCAGGAGCCATGTCTTGAGTTACAAGAGCACAAGAGAACTGGCAAGATGCGAGGAGCCTCTGTGAACAAACTAACAACGCAATGGCTCTCAATATTTAATCAAATTCTCAGTGATCACAAATCTTGCAACACATTCCAAAACTACTAAAAAAATGCTATACAGAAACCAGCTGAGCCAATATTTAAAGCCTTTTTAATTTAACAGAAACCATTTTTTATAGTATCCAGGATATGTTTCTGGCTTTCCTACTTGTCACATGATCTCCTGTCCAGATGTGCTGATGTATATCTAGTAGTGGACCAGCCAAACCACAGCACTTTCCTCCTGCTTGTAGCTTGTTACTGTAATTCGACCATACTTCTCTCAGCGACAGAAGCACTATATTAATAAGCGGTATAACAACAATCACACAGGCAGGGATAAAGTCTGACATGCATCTAAAAATAATAACAACAACAGTGATATGGGCTTATTCACATCAGGTTCACATATCTGCTCAGGGAAACCCAGTATGTGGCTGTTTGGAAGCTTCCCCTTTTTCTCACCTGCAGCACAGAAGTTATACCCAAGGAGAAGATTTCCTGTAGCTTTCCCCCGGAAATTAGCCAGCGTCTTTGTTGAGATCCCACAGCTAACACTACACGTTTGTAGCCAATTTCATGGGCAGCAGCCTGAACTCTTGCACATTGAACTAGCAGTTTTCTCAATGGCCTGTGTCATGCAGACTGAAAAGGAGATCCCCCCCCCCGTGTGGGGTAATTATTCTTAGGATTAAGCACTGGCACTCTGCTCAGTGCTAGAAACGACTTTCTGAAGGACTGGTTCTCCGCCCACTTCCAGTAGCATAACCTCACTGGGCCAGATCCTGATGTGACCAGGTAAGGGGTCTGATCCAGCTCCCTGGGAGTTTCACGAATGAGTCCATAAGCAGTTGGATTGGCTCAACACCAAGGAAACCAACAGAGTTACTCCTGATTTATAGTGATAGAAGAGTAAAGAAGTATTGCGTGTGGAACTGAATGTAAGGTGCAAGCGCTTGGCACCCAGAAAATAGGAGCCGAAGGCACTGAATAGTCTGGAGGACTGTGCCTTAAAAGAGCCCAGCCAAGTCAGCCATTAGCAGCTAACAGTACCTGTAACACAGGCGCTTACACGCTCTCATTGTACACGCTCTCATTGCTATAGTCTGAAAGCACTGTGCCTCTCCCTTGTGCAAAGAAACGCTATTATCCCCATTTTACAGATAGAGGACTTGGTACACAGAAGGACTAATAAAGACATTGAGGCATCCAGTGAGTTTTCCAAAAGCTCTGGAGTAGACAAAGCCCCCAGCTCCCTCTTGAAAGTCAAAGCTATTAAATGCCTAACTCATATTAGGGATTTTCTACATCCCACCAGTCATCAATACACCCTTTGTAGATCTGGCCTCAGGTAACTGAGCTGAAGTCATGCTGACGTCCCTGGCATAATGGGATTGAAAGCCCGGCCTCCACAAGCACCCTGACTAGGCATGCCACCTTCCTGTGCATTGGGGTGACCCAAAACATAAGCCCAGGGGCAGGCAGAGCCCAGCTTTGCATCTGGCTTTGTGTCCATTAGGTGCATGGGCCTGGATAGGCCAGAAATGGAAGAAGCGCTGTCTCTGCCCCCCCAGAGTATCAGACAGCACAGCTAACTGGGACAAGCAATGATGGAAGGTGCTGCTGCAACAAGCCCCAGGGAAGTGTGCTGGGGGGTGGGAGAATTGTACCTCGGGAGAAGGGGGCAAGACAGGGTAGCCCTGAGTTATTTTTTGGTGACCTTCTCTTCAGATTAGTCCCCCAAACCTTCCTGCCTTTGACCTTTAGTGCTGCACAATCATCTGAGGATAATAGGCTAAAAAAGCTCCATGCATCCGTTTCCTCGCTGAAAAGCCATGCACCTCCATCATATGGAAGACAGTGTGGCTCTGGGGACTCTGAAACGCAGCGTCACCTCCTCAGGAACATGCACAAAACCCCGAGCCCTGAGCTGCTTCATTCAATTATATTTTTTATCTTCTCTCCTTCCCCTCCCAACCCTCTACCCATGCTCTTCTTTTTTTTATGATTTATTCCTCTGAGCACCAATCGTCTGAAATTCTCTCTTTAACTTCAGCTTCAGCGGTGATAATGAAAGATTGATTCCTCAATTTTTCTGTGGAGAGCGCTTCACAAAAAAGTATTGTTTCTAGCAGGGATTTGCACCAAAGTATCAAAATGAAATAAAAGTGGCATAAATCCCCATAGAAACAATGCTGCATTTCTTCTTTGAAATCAGTGCCATGAAACCTCCATCCCCATAGGCCATTTATTGCTTTAACAACAGAAATCTTGAGCCCACGGTAGAATATTAACCTTCACCCAGGGACAGGATTGACTCTCTGCCTTTATTTATTCATTTATTGTTAGCAGTGCTAAAGGACTTCTTCCATGTGCGGTTAGCTCTGTCGGGCTATTTGTGCTTACTAGGGCTCATAACTATATATATGTGATGTGCGTGTGTGTGTAATAGATGTGCATCGTAATCCTCCTGCAGACCGCTGCAGAAGTGGGTTAAACTACATGTCTGGAAGATAATGGGGCTGATTTCACATTGCTGAGATCACCAGGGATATGATATTGGCTTTGGTGCGAAGCAGATTCTGTGCAAAGACGGCAGATACGTGGACTATGAATCTGCATCATAGCCGTTGCACTGATACAAAGAAGGGAGACTGTGACCCGGTGTAGCTGCAAATCATAGTCACTTCACTGACTGACTAAACAAGTTCCTGCAAGCAATGCCGGATCAGCACAGTTTGGGGAGATGGAGCTGGAGCCTGCTCTGGCTTGTGCGCTTATCTGTGAACTCATCAGTTAAGTTTCTGAATCAGAATGAGGTAGCTGGACAAGGTGAAAGGGATGTGAAAGAAGCTTATTCTGAAAAACCTTTCAATTTTGGGATTTTGAAATCATTTAAAGAAACAAAGCGATAATTTATCCTTCCCTTATCTCTGTTCTTTATTACAGGTTTGGAGCACTTTCTCAGGGAAAAGAGAAGACTTGTTAGTTCATGCCTGCGGAGCATTTATGAATCATAGGCCCTGAGGTCAATCATCTGAAGAGGCAATTGCTAGCACAGTCACTGGACAAGGAAAAGGCGTGCAACCAAGAGTATATCTGTAGTTGCTGGAGATGCATATAAAGGGCTGCGACAGGAAGTGAAGGCTAAATAGGACAGGGCTTGGCAGAAGAATGAATAAAAGGGAACTGAATGGCCATCTATAAGCAAAGCAGAATAATCTCTAAAACACATGGGGTGGGATTTTCAAAAGCACTTATGTGAGCTAGGAGCACCCGTCCCCATGAAAATCATTGGGACTTGAGGTCTAATGCAGATACCTTTGACAGTTTTCCCCACAGTGTTGATAATCTGTATTCATAGCACTATACAGGAGGTTGGAGCCCTGCGTGCAATGAAGGCAGTTTGCAGCGGGATCAGAATGAGGCCTTTCCAGCAGCTGATGTGGGATTTCAAGGAGCAACATGGTTTTAAGAATCAGATAATGCAACATCTGGAGACATGCAAGAGGTCTGCACTCGCTTAGTCCATTTGTTGGCAGCCAAAACCTGGATGGTCTGAAGGCAAATGTGTTAAAGCCACTCTGTCATTGACAAGAAGGTATTTTTCATGGTAATTTGCAATAAAGGGCTGATCTAAAATACAGTGGAATCAGGAGGACTCTTTCATTGACAGCAGTGGGGTTTGGGTCTGGCCTGAAGCCCACAGTCTCTACCGAAGATGAAAAGCAGAAGGGCCTCAACCCATGTGCCTTTCTAGAAAAGCTCATTAGAAAATGGCCAAGAACAGCTGCCAGGGTATAATATGCACAGTCATTCTTCAGGTGCCATTAAATCAGTTGACATCTGCTGGCTGATTGATTATAATCCGCAATACCTATGTTTGACAATACCAATATGCAAAATTGAGATCTGACTTTCCTCGGAAGGCACACAACTCCATCTCAGTTAGAAAGGCTCCTACTTTTTAGCCCAATTGACTAGTGGTTAGGGCAGTTACCAAGGGCATAGGTGCCAACTCCGTGGGTGCTCCAGGGCTCAAGCACCCACTGAAAAAATTAGCGGGTGCTCAGCACTCATGAGCCACAGCCATTTAGGCTGCTTGTAGAGGTAACCCCCCGACAAAAAACTCAGCACATTCCCATGCTGAGCCCCACGCATGCCCAGAAGAGGCAATGTGTTACTTCAACCTGGCTTTGCATCATCTGCAAAGATCAAGCACTTTAGTGGGGCTTTTTTGGTGCTTTTATCTGATTGCTGATTGAATCAGCTTTAGCTAAAAGTGCTAGAATGCTCTGCTAAAGCACCCAGTCTTTACAGATGCTGCAGATCCAGATTGAAGTAATGTACTGCTGCTTCTGGTAAAGCATGTTTTGTTTTGTTTTTAAGTCAGCTTGTTTTTACATGTTAGGGCTCTGTACAGGCTGCTAGCACATGTTAAAAATACAAGTCAGGGGAAGAAATGAATAGAAAGCAGTGGGTTAACATCTGCACTATCATGGGGTGGGCACCCTCCCCCCAGACATCCAGGATAAACGTCTACATTGCCTTATCCTGGGCTTGCTCATCTTTTAAGAAGGCCGAGGTGAGTCATACAGGGCAGAAGCAGGATACAAATCTGTGTAAGTGGGCATACAAGGCAATTACCCTTCGACAGGGGAGTTGGTGTGAAGCCGTGTGTATTACATGATGGTTATGCAGGATTTTACACTGTGAAATGCAAGCAAGGTTTCAGAAGGGTAGAAAGAGGCCTTCCCCATCCAATTTGTGCCTGTTAGAGGAAGAGCCAAACAATTCCCAGGATTCCTGGGACAGCCTCTATCGCAGCATGTCTCCCTCTCTTCTTTCAGGATACCAGTCGTGGCAATGGGGCCATGAGAGGGGTGCTAGATCAGGGTTACATCTGTTGGATACCCCATCCAAGCAATTAACACTTAAACCCCCTCTCCCTTGACCTACTTGCCATGCCCCGAGTCTTTCCAGTTACAGCCTTAAGGTGAGCCATCGTTATGATTAGAAATGTAGCACCAAGGACCGTTCCTCTGCTGTATTTAACTATTGACAGTGCCCTGTTCTTTACCTGTGGTATACTGTAGGGGTTTTATATGATGCCTATATAGGATGTGGCTGTACAGGCCAGAGGAATGGGAGGGAATGTTTTTGCGGACCCACTTGGATAAATGGTTGCCTGGAAATGCAGGGTACTGGACTCAGTGGCCCCAGGCCCCCTTGCAGTCCTACGCTGCTAAAAGTGTATTTTAGTGCTCCTGGAACCATCTTCATTTTAAATTATTTTGCAGTTGTGTTACTTCCTGTTCAACAGCGAACACAGGTCCAGGACTCAGAGAGAGTACGGAGTTTCATATTCCATTATAGACATCTCGCAGAGTCAATCCTTTGTCCAAAAGCCTCTGTTATTTTTATGATTATTAGTAATTACTTCAATGAGCACTACAGCAGAAGCCAAAAGCATAGTCCTTGCCCCAAAGACTTGATAATCTGAGTGCCTGATGCAGCCTGGGACCTGGTTTTGGTCCACCTGTGAGGTCTGGCAGAAACCAGGAGAGGCCTGGCCACGTTCCTCTTCCCTGGCCAGACTCCACAATATATACCCTCTACTTCAGAATCTGGGGGAAATCGATGCCGAACCACCTGGGGACCCTACGAAGACAGTCAGGCTGGGTTCAAGGTTGTTTTGCATGGCCAGCGTGACTGAAAGCAGCCTTTGCAGGGGTGGGAATCTGGCTCTGAGTTTTAGGAGAGATTGGAACAAGGAGCGGGAGGCCGCTGAGCACAGAAGTTTTGGGAGAACATCCCATACAGGGAGGCAGCATGGGAAATGGCATAGACACGGGCCTAGAATTTGCTGTTGTCTCTTGCTGCTTTGTTCAAAGGAGGAGAAGAGCGGAGAGTTTCAGAGAGTGATTCACAGAACTGCCCTTGGACACTCACAGATGATTTCTTCAGCTGTGATTGTATTAGGATACCATACACCCATAAATCTACGCTAAGTGGACATTTAGAGAACTGAACCAACAAAGCCACTTCTCTAAGATTTGAAAATACAGCCCAGTGCTAGATTGTCACTGCCTGCTCCTTCCCCCACCATCCTTTGTAAGGACAGGCTTTACTCCTGCCCCATACTCCCTGCAAGTTATTGAAAGGAGATTCTTTCTGGATTATACAGATCAGGTGTCCCAGTATCTGTGAACCCTTGTGCTAGCAAAAATACACACGGACGCCGTGCTCTTTTTGTTAAAAGATTCTTGCATTCCAAATATCTTCATAGTGTGCAGATGACTGAGGAGCCCTCAAGGTATTTGGAGTGCATCAGGACTCAATATTTAGCTGTATATAGACTGAGAGAAGGACAAAGGGGAAGTGTGAACATGTTTCTAAGGAACTGAAGCAAGGGTACGATGTAGGGCATTTACTCAAAGAATCTCCTGTTCTTCTCTGAAATGGTCATAGATCAGGAGTTGACAACCTATGGCCTGCAGGCCAGATCTGAGGGGACACCCCCAGATCCTAGAGCCTGTCATGTTCTGTTTGTTCTCTCCACCCAGCCCTCCCTGCCCAGGTCCATCACTGAATGGGACCCCTTCCCATGACAGTCGGACACTTGAATCAGGGGCCAGAGTAAATGCTGGTGACTCGGATGCTCTCTGAAGGGTGGAGATTTGCAGCCTGTGGCTGAATTGCAAGCAGCAACCCACAGCTGCAAAAGGTTGCTGTCTCCTGCCATAGACTGTGACCACAGAGGAACATCTCTGCTGGCTTTATCTCTGATCTGGGCTCCACTTAGAAAATCTGCTTTTCCTTTTTTCACCCTACCAAGTGACAAAAGGGCAGATCTGGTAAAGGCCTGGCTGAAAACCAGACTTAAGGCTTTAAGTTTGCTCATGATGCATGGCGCAGGCCCAGAACTAGAACTTGCCATTCAAATAGCAAAATATCAAGGAAGTCTGTGTACAAGAAACATGCTCCCGGTTACATCATTCCAACACGGCAATCAGTAGTGTTCAGGGGGATGCTTAAGTCTAATCACCCAAGCTTTGCAAAATGTTTTCAAACAATTTTGACAAATGGCTTTGAGATGGAGGGCATTTTACTTTTAATGGGCATCATCAGACAAATCAGAGTTTACGCATGAGAGGAAATATTTTTCGGTTATAAAGAGTAACCATTATCCTGATGAATATCGCTCACAAGATGACATCCAGGCTCCACTTCCCCCTATCCCCCTCCCTCTTTAGCAGCATGATCTCACTTCAGTGTATTAACACTGCAAGGACCATTCTGGCTAATCTGGCTTCACTACAAAGTGCCATTCCCTTGTGATCTGCACGCTTATCTAACTCATTTATCTGGCTCAAGTTTATCTGGCAGTTAAAACAAAACCGACTTGAGAGCCACTCTTTTCTGCAAGGCGGCAAGGTAAAAAATGGTCCTGTTTCATGCTGCACATCTGCTGCGGCTGCTGATTTTGGTGACAACATGTTTGTCATTCCTGGGAGCCCAGCAGAACTGATGCAGGAATCCACTCCTCCTCGTGCACCAACCAGTGTGCCATAAATGGCAGGGTTACTTATGGCGCGTGCAGGTGCGGCTGCCAGCCGAACATGTTCCAGCTCGTACCGTTTAACCTGCACTACCCAAATCCATGGGAGTTTGTGGAGGGGGGGAATCATTTATGGGGAAAGGAGCAGTTTTACCTATTTCTGAGCAGAAACCAGTTGATTTAATACAAAACTCATATCTGTCTTCATCAGTGCAGCACCTACGTATGGTGCCTCGCTTTTGAAGTGGTTCTTTTCTTCCTTCCTCAGCGTACACGGCAGATTTCTCTACAGCCAAGAACATATGTTTGCTTAATTGAATTCAAAAGGCGGAAGCGGATAGGCAGGGTTGAAATTTCAGGGGGCAAAGGAGTCTGCAAACTTGGGCCAGGGCAGTAAATCCAGTTTACAGCCCCTAGCTCTTTCCCCTCTCCCCCACCAAAGTTTCACTGCCCCTGGGCTCCCCCCACCCCCTTGCTAATCTAAACTTTGGTGCTTAAAACACAAACTGCTCCATCCAGCATGTATCAGCTTTCTGTAGAGAGTCCTCACAGCCCCAGCAGCCACTGTTCAGCCAAGCTACATGAACTGCAGCCTTCTTATCCCTGAAAAATCAATGGAAACCATCGATCTTTTTTAGAATTTGCATAGAAACAGCCATTTCCAGCGCTGCCAGTGACCCACGTCCTTCAGTGAGCTCTTCTCCATGGCCACGAATCCAGCAGAGGGAGGCATTACACAGACATGGCTCTTGAGCTAAGGAACTATCTCCAGATATTTAAGAGTCAAGAATATGAAGCAAGATCACAAACAACTATGCCTCTGTTTATTTTGATGGTCAGGTTGGGGAGGGGGGGAGTTTTGAAAGGAAAATAAGCTTCCTGCAACAGAAGAAACAGATCTTGCATTGCAACAAGGATTTAAAGGCGTTTGAGAGGCAGATTAAATTATTGCAAGAGAGGATACTTGGAAAAAGACCTTAGATTTAGGTATTTTAGAAAATGTGAGGAACAAAAGTTTTCCAGGAAATCCATGTATTAGGCCCATGTTCTCACTGTTGATTTAGCAGATGTAACTCAGAGAGATTATTTTCTCATCATGGTCAAATGGTTAAAGCTTCCACTCACTGTGGCTGTTTTTATCTCTGCTCTTACCAACTTATTCCATCTGTCATAGCTTGGGCAGCAGTGAAAGTTATTGTAGTTAGGGCCAAGATCCTGCCATGCGGATGGCAGGCTGCTGCCAGCGCAGCCAAGGTCTCATTATAAGCCCTAATTCAATTGCCCTGGCTGTCAGCTTAGGAAAGGGAAGAAGTCCTTTAGGCCTGCAAGTGTGTATGGTTTTGTGTTAGGGAGAATAGGATTGTTTTTATATAAGGTTTCAGTGAAAGGAAGCTTTAATACTGCTAGTAGCAGCGTATGATCTGGGTAACTGCAGCACTTAGAAGTCCCCACCAAAATCAGGCCCCCATAGTAGGCATGCATAATGATGATGGACAGCCCTACCAGGAAGGGGCGCAGTCTAAATCAGGGTGTCAAACCTACAGCCCCTGGAGTTGCTACTGGGGATATGGCCTCCCTCAGACCCTGGACATGAGTGAGGCCCACAGCCACTTACCACACTGGCCTCGCCACCACTGCAGCTGACCCCACAGATCTGGTCTGGATCCAGCCCAGGGCATGGGGTGAATTTGACAGCTCTGGTCTAAATAGACAGGGAGCAGGTCGACAAAAGAAATGATTCTTCCCCACGCTTGCCGATGGGAAGATGAACCACAGAGAGATTAAGTGACTTGCTCACATGGCCACGAATGGAAGCCAGATCTCCGAAGTGCTAGTCCAATGTTTTAACCGCAAAAACATCCCCCCTCTAATTTTAATGTTTGGTTACCTATGAGGATGTCTGCAGCTTCCTTTTATCAGGCCATTCTTTCTTCGGTGATGACATTGTGGTTATTCCCCTGTAAGGTATGTGGATGTCTTCCAACCCCTATCTTATCAGCTCTTGCAGTCAAATTAATGGCCTACAATGTCTTAACTCTTTCCCAAACCCCTTCTTAAATATTGAACTGAGTTCTGCTCTCAGCATATCCCTGTTCAGGGCCATGGAGCAGTGATGGTGCAACAGGACTGAATTTAGTGCCTAAGAGAGTTTTTTAGCCAATTTCTGCAGCGGGTTGTATTAACATAAATGATTTCACCTGAGGCACGAGTTAGTACAGACCCTGTTCCAGTCAGTGCATTCCTGTTTCCTTAAGGATTTTAAATGTCAAAGCTAAATTTTCCCTCTCTTCTGCCATTTCCTCCTGAGGTTGGAGATGAATGCTGCTTGACCTTGGAGCTTTTTTAGCTGAAGAGATTTTAATTTCTTTTTTGCCTGCTCTGGCACAAACTTTATTTTTTTCCAAATCCCCTTCTTCCTTACGAATGTTTACGGCTTAGCCTTTCCCCTGCCTTTGTGGACATCAAGGAAAAGTTTGTGTAAGGGATTTTTTTCCCTTGTCCACTTTTACTCTTGCTAGAAGCAAAATGAATTCAGTGACTCTGACATGGGGACTGATTCGAAACTAGTTGGACCTTTTGACTTCAGTCGATTTTATATTATGCCTAATGGACTTCACCGTTACATAGGTAAGCCAAAGGTGCTGCACTCTGGTATCTTGTATCTGCCTTCCTTTCCTACAATGTTCAGTGCTGTTTTCTTGCTTTGATTGCATCTGCCATGAATAAGCTTGTCATACAGGGCTCAAGAGAAAGCCCACCGTACCATCTGTTAGTGAACTGAAGAGGGAGACAGAGTAAGTAGTCTTCATTTTCATGGGCAACACATGTCAGTATGAATTTGGGTCTGCTACTAGTCACAGTGTTTATTATTCAGTTTGGATATGAGTCATTTAAGTCTTGGACCGAGGAGTAACGAAACATTGCAGTGTTTCTTGTGTGACTAAATGGCAGCAGAACTGTGCTTGGTTTGAAGGGTCTCCCCAACCCCTACCTGAGTCTCAAATTATCTGGTACTGAGCTGACACCAAAATGAAGAGGTAGTGGAGAAGGTGGACAGGCATAGCACACACTTCAGTTTTAGCAAAGGCCATAAGGGTCCTCTATGCAAGCTCCACTCTGGGCCTACAGAGTATAAGAACAGAGTTGAATATATTCTGCAAGGGTTTATCCTTTCCATAAACAAGTAACCACGAGAACTGAAATCATGCATAGTTGGGCAAGGCAGCAGAGCCTCAAAACCTGGACTCCTGCAGGTGATGTTGCAGTGAGGGTTCCTCCCCTTTACCCAGAGGGGAAAAATCAGTAATATGTGGACCACACCATGGACCTTCAGGGCTCAGATGTGACATTATGGCCAGCTACAGTGTGGAGGTGAGAGATGATGCAGTGGACACAGTAGTACAAAGGTGCCCCATATACAACAGCCGTGCACCTCTGATCACCAAAAGCTGGGCTAGGTAATGGAGATGTCATGGGAATGGGACAAACAGCTCAAGGGGCAGCAGCAAGAGGAGAGAGGGCAGCGGGGCACAGAGAAGGCAGAAGAACAGTGAGACGAGACCGTGCAAAAATGGTCTCAAGGTACTTCTTCACTGGAGCCAGGCAGCACTCGCCTAACCATCCTTAGGGGCTGAAGATGAACCCAGTGTAAATGCGGATATGGCCTCTAGGACTTTGTTAACCTCTGGCAGCAAATTTTTCAGTTGGATGAATGAAGGGAAGGGGAGATGAAGGAGGTGCAGTGATTTAGAGGGATGATCACACCAGCATGTGGGAAGCAGAGCTGAACGGCTACTGCCCAGGACACTGTGGGCACAGGTGTCCTCTGCATTATTGCCATACGTAAACTCTTTGTCCCTGTATTTTCCCTAAGCCTTACTGTGTCCCCTCTCCCCCTTAACAGATTCAGTGCTAGTAAATGGAGTTATTGCCCGATAAAGGCACCCAGGAGAGGTAGTTCATTTTCTCCGGCTTCTGGAGAGGCACTTGAGCTGGCTTTGCCATGCAGTTTTAGGGGGAACCCCAAGATATTGAGTCCAGCCTTTTGTTGCCACTGACCACACCTCACAGCAGGGCTCCACGTGCCCTGAAATCCTTTCTATCATCAGGAAGGAGCCAGTCCTGTAATCTTGACTTGGGCAGGATTCCTGTAGGGAATTTTGCCAGAGCAAGGAAGGCAAAATTAGGTTCTAATTTTGTCCAGATTCACCTCCTGTCTTACATGATATTTTATGCCTTTTGACAGTAGATAGGATTTGCCATACTCAGGGAGACCATTTGACCAACAAGACCGGTATCTAGGGCGGGTGTTGGCTCTTACCCAAGGCTTCAATCAGAGCCAATAAAAACAAGCGAAAGAGAAAAAGAGAAACAATCCCAGAACAACCATCATCCAATTGTGCAGTGTGCTAGAGAGGAATAAAATTACTTCCTGATCCCTGCAGTTATCAGGTTATACCCTGAAGCATGAGATTCAATTACCTTTATCCTGTGCTGTGTTACTGGTCATTAAATAATCCTGCCCTTTCTAACCAGAGCAACTTGACTCAGTGGCCTGCTGCAGTGCGACTCCTTGTGTCTTTCTTTCAACCTTGATTACACTTTGGACTTTTGCGGGGGGATCTGCTGCAGCCACAGCTTCCCCATAGCAAGGCAATGCCCATAGCAACCTCGCATTAATTGAGGGTTGGACTTATTCTTTTTCCTTCCACCCCCATCTGCTCCATTGCTTTGTTCCATCCAATTTCACCCAACACTTCCCGCAGCGAATTCTTCCACAATTTCCTCCTCTGAAGCTCAACATCCTTAGCATTTTGCTTTTGGGTCTCTCCATAGTTCTAATTACAAACCTGAAGGATTTAGCTGGAATTTTAATGGTAATATAATATTAAGCCTAGAGCCAAAAAAAGTACTCAGTATTTTGGAACTATCATGAACTGAGCTACAGGTCAGGAGAGTGCTTTAAATTCAAGTGTGCAAAAAACATTTAGGGAGACTTTTATCCTTAGCTTAAATTCATTTGCTTTCCCCACCAACTCACTTTATTAGGGAACATTTAATTTGTGAAACTGGAACGTTCAGACTCTCTAAAGAGAAGAGACTCCAGAAATTTAGTGCGTCTCACGCCAAAATATTATTCCAGAGCTTGCCACCCATTTGTGTTGCAGGAGAAATACTTGCCTCCCACTTCTTGGCACTGAACCAAAACCTTCTTTCTCAAAGGAGGTGCTGAAAAAGCATCTGAGTATTAATTTGTCTTTTGTGGGAGGTTTTAGTGCTGTTATAAATCATTATAAATCACAAATCAGGCTGTAAATGGGAGACTTCTCAAGCTGCTCTCGCTGTGTACGGCCATGAAATGAAAAACTTAAAGCAAATGTTATCTGGAGGTATTGTATTTTAATTGCCTTTAGCAGGCTTTGTGGCCTGGATATTTGGATATCTGACCTTTCCATCCAAGGACTGAAGGGCAGTGTGTTGGACATCTCTTCACATGGTGATGAATGCGATTTAAAGCTCTGGTCTTTCAAAAGGTATCCACTATAAATTTTGAACCATAGTCTGCCGGGCTGTCTTAAACCTGTGAATGGTCCCATAACAACTGTTGGCAAACCTTATTTGTAATGTAGCCAATGTGCGATCAGATTTTAAATGTCTAAGTATTTGGAGGATTCCCCTATCGTGATATTAATTACTTGGGTCTGACCCAAAGGAGGAACCTTATATGTTATTCTGAGTGGCTCAAAACCCACAGCAAGGCCTAATACTATCTAACACTGAGATCACATTTTTCATGCCAAAGCCTTTTTCTGAACCTGATATTCAATCTAATGCACAAGCTTCACCAGGTCTTATCCTTGCTATTCATTAGCTACCCTAGGCACCTCTGCAACAGAAACGGAACGCAGCTCCTCATGGCGACACACCGCTTGAGGATGAGAAGTGAAGAATACATTCATGAAGCCGCACGGAGAGTTTAGCTAGACAACGTATTCCAAGTTGGAATTTGTCCAGGACACCAAAGTCATTGCAAGTAATCATGGGATCTTTAATAACCACAAGTGGTCAAGACCTCCTCTGAGTTTTTTTATGAGCATAACATTTCATCCAAAGAACAACTCTGTCAGCTGCACAGTGCCCCATTTTATTACATCAGAGCATTGAATCTGTACTGGACTCAGGGTGAAGAGTACCATTCACTGAATCAGTTGAGTCCTTCATTCAGCAGCCCCAATTCTCCTACTCTGTCTTTCATCTAAATACTTCAGGCATCTTAGTCCGTGATAAATGTCAGACTCCTAGCAGGGGGTGGTATGACTGCAGGCCTTCTCACAGAAGGCTTTTGCTTCTGAGGGGATTGGTGCAGAGTTACATAACTTGATAAAGGGAGGCCCTACCCACATCCATGGGTGACTCCAGCATGACTGCTAGCATCTCAGGGGGTATTCAGTCCAAGCTGCTCATCCTTTCATGTGCTCCATGAATCTCACTGGTGCAGTCTTCTGCAAGGAGGACGTCCTGAATCACCACATCCTCTTGCTGCTTTGACTGATCTTCTCTATGGCATAAGGGCCGCTTCTCAGGTGACATTAGCTGTCTACTTGCCTAGGAGTCTGCTGTTGACCTTGCAACCTTCTTGCCACTTCAGTGGATGTTGCCTGGCCGGGAGTTTCCACCAGAATCACAGACTCTGAATTTAGTCTTATGAATGTGAACTGATAGCTTATTCATAAGACAAGTATTCTGTACAAATGAATACATTTTATCATGCAGGCTTTTGCCCTGACAGGCAAACAAAATTCAGAGTCCTTATGCATCACCCTTCAGCTGCTTTATAACTAGTTTCTGCTAGCAGCCAATAAGGCTTGCAGCAACTCTCTGCAAAGAAGAGGAACGCAACTGGAAAATAAGTGTGCAAGTTAAATCTTTAAATATGGGCAGGATCTCATAGCTATTGTGACAGCCATAGGACTATTTCAACTGCCTAGTGTGTTGTCTTGTAACTCTTGATCTGTTTGTGGGTCTGGGAACAGAAGGCCAGAATGACTATTGTGTCCTACACTTTGACGTTGAGTTGCACCTCTTCTGTTCGGGAAAGGTTTTGTGTGGATGGTATGCCCTCAGGAGGTTGATAGAACCAGAACATTTGATCCTTCATGTCATGTGATTGTTAATTCAGTCTAATCATTTTTCAGCAGGTAGTCTTGCATACTTGTTTAGGATTTTAGGCAATGGTGTGGTAAGACAGCTCTGAGGGCCTTGTTACACAGTCATTTCAGGCAGCTCCTGGAGTCCTTAGAATGGCAGTTTCCAAATTGTGACTCGTGACCCCAAATGGGACCACAACATCAGTGGATGGGGTCACAGGGGTGGGTTGGGTGTAAGGGGCCATGCTGATGAAATGTGGCCATGCTGTTGAAAAGTTTGGTAAGCACTGTCTTAACATCTGGATTGTCCACACGTTAACACCTGTAACTAGTTTAAGCACCCTTTAGGTGACTTGAAGTTATGCCACTCCAGCCTAGGTTTATCTCTGATGCATGTTACCCAGCTTGTGTTATGCTAAGGTGTAGCCACCCTCTCTCCCCCCTTCCTCTGCTGATCTAGGTCAGGCCCGCTGCCCACTCCCTCCCTCCCTTCCCAAACTTGAGCTAACACTTAACACCCATCAACATTTGTGTGCCTCGCATTGTAAGGTGTGTAACGAGGCCCTCAGACTACCTAAATCACCTCCTGGTGATGGGTGAATAGCTGGCATCAAGGGGACGATCTTGCTAGAGATATCAGCTGTTTGTGTCATTCCATTTCCACCATGTTCTTTGTTCCCAGACAGGGTGTTAAAGGGTGTTGCAGACATTGATCTTTATTCCTAAAGCGGCTGTTGTGTGATGCTCCACCTGTGTGTTGGGCTGCTTTGGGGGTTAGTGAGAAGGTAGAGACTTTGGTGATTTCAACATGCTGATATACTTCACTCTATCTCTCCTTTTCGCCCAACCCAGGCTGATTCAGTTTGAATGATACTGGGATCTGAATGAGAGCCAGCTGGCTGGACCTCTGTCTGGCTATTATTGAGATGATATTGGCAAGGTTGGGAAGAAAATAATGAGAATATCTGTCCCTTTTACTGAGATAGTATGTGCCATTTGTTCCAGGAGCATGCTCAGGAGCTTTCTGGAGCATTAATATTGATTTTTTTCAAGAAGCCTTGAATTTTTTTTTTGAAAATGCTAACAAAAAGGTTCTCCCACAGAGTCTCAGGAAATGGAGGGTGTCAGCTGGGAGCCTCAGGTGCCTGTACACCAATGCCAGGAGCGTGGGGAACATGCAGGAGGAGCTAGCCCTCCTGCAAGGGACTTGATTGTCATGGGCAACTTCAATTACCCAGACATAGATTGGGAGGAATACTTGGCTAGGTTGGGTCGGTCATGTAGCTTCTTAACTGTAATCGAGGAGCTCTTTCTGACCAAGGAAGTGCAAGGGCCAACCAGAGGTATTGCTCTCCAAGACTTGGTCTTGGCCAAAGGAGATGATCTGGTGTGTGGCTTGAACATTGAGGATAGCCTGGGTGGCAGCGATTGTGAGCCCAACAGGTTCACCGTCCACTGCAAGCCTGACAAATCAACTAGCAGGATTGAAGTCCTGGACTTAAAAAATGCTGACTTCAGCAGGCTCAGGGCATTAGTAGGGGAGGCAATGCAGGACCAGGGATGGAAGGTGAATGGGGTGCACAAAGAGTGGTCATTCCTCAAAGACACGATCCTCGAAGCACAAAAGAAAACTGTTGCCATGAAGAGGAAAGGTAGCAGAAGGGCTGGCAAGCCCTCCTGGCTCAATAGGGACATTGCAGTCCTCTTGAAAAAGAAAAAGAGGTGTACACACAGTTGAAACTAGGAACAGTCCTCAAGGGGGACTATACAACAGTGGTCCGCACTTGTAGGGAAATGATCAGGAAAGCTAAGGCGGTGACTGAGTTTAAGTTTGCCAAGGGAGTCAAGGACAATAAGAAGTCCTTCTTTAGGTATGTAGGGAGCAGAAGGAAAACAAATGGAAGCGTGGGGCACTTACTTAACATCTCAGGACAGCTGGTAATAGACACTCAGGAAAAAACTGAACTCCTGAATGCCTACTTCGCTTCAGTATTTCACCAGACCAAGGGGAAAGACAAGCAAGATAAGGATCACAGGGGGCATCGTGGGAATGGTAGCCTTACCACTGTAGCTGCTGAGCTGGTGCAATACCAACTAGAAAAGCTAGACATTTATAAGTCAGCAGGACCAGATGGACTTCATCCAAGAGTGCTGACGGAGCTGGCTGAGGTCATTGCGGACCCCCTGGCAAAACTCTTTCAGAAATCATGACGCTCAAGGGAGATCCATGAGGATTGGAAGAGGACCAACATTGTGCCCATCTTCAAGAAGGGGAAGAGGGAGGACCTGGGCAACTACAGGTCAATCAGCCTTACCTCCATCCCAGGGAAAATCCTGGAAAAACTCATTAAAGAATCTGTGTGCGATACATTCATTGAGGGTAAGATTGTGAATGACAGCCAGCATGGCTTCATCGCAGGTAGGTCTGGTCTTACCAATCTCATCTGCTTCTACGAACAGGTCTCTCATCACCTGGACACAGGAGACAAGGTCGACATTATATACCTAGACTTCCAAAAGGTTTTTGATCTAGTATCCCGCAATATCCGTGTGGAAAAATGGGAAGATTGTGGACTTAACTGCTCAACAGTTCAGTGGGTGGAAAACTGGCTGCATGGCAGGACCCAGAGAGTTCTCATGAACTGATCTGTGTCATCCTGGTGAGAAGTGGCCAGTGGTGTCCCTCAGGGGTTCATGCTTGGACCGGTGGTTTTCAACATCTTTATCAATGATTTGGATGTGGGAGTGAAAACCTCGCTTGCCAAGTTTGCAGACAACACCAAGTTCTGGCATGTCCACGTTCCCCCAGAAGAAGGTTGCAGATACAGACAGACCTGGACAGGCTGGAGAGTTGGGCGGACCGGAACCAGATGAAGTTTAACACTGGAGGCAAACATCTTGGGGCAAACAATCCCCAACATACCTACAGGCTCAGTGGTGACAATTTGACTTGCACCACGGTCAAAAGGGACCTAGGGGTAGTGATTGAACATCGCGTGAACATGCTGTTCACCAGGACACCCCTGGGGAAGACCAGGATCAATGGATACAAACTCCTGGAAGGCCGCTTCAGGCTCAATTCCAGGAAAAACTCCTTCCCAGTCAGGGTGTCCAGACTGTGGAATAAACTCCTTCCAGAGGTGGTGCAGTCACCTGCCCTGGAAATCTTCAAAAGGAGACTGGACAGTCACCTTGCTGAGGTCACTTAACTCCAGTTGTCTTTTCCTGCCTAGTGCAGGGGGACTGGACCTGGTGATCTACAAGGTCCCTTCCAGCCCCTGACAATCTACAAATATTCCGAGGATTGGAAGAAAGTGCCAAAAGTTTAACAGGATAAATAACCTGATTAATTACATGCTTATCATTCTGACATTGATCACAGGCAAAATAATGAAGTGACTCATATGGAACTCCATTAATAAAGAATTAAATGAGCTTAATGTAATTAACGTTATTCCATACGGGTTTATGGATAATAGGTCTTGTCAAACTAAGTTGATATAATTTTTTAATGAGATTTCAAATTTGATGGATAAAGGCAATAGTGTTGATGTAAGAGACTTCTGTAACATGCTTGACTCTTTACCACATGCATTTTGATAGATTAACTAGAAGGATAGGAAATCAATGCGTCTCACAGCAAATGGATTACAAACTGGCAGTGATAGTAAAAGGGCATCCTCAGTGAGTGGATGTATTTCTAGAGCGGGTTGCACAGGGATGAGTTCTTGACCCCACAAAATAGTTATCAACTGAGAAGAAAACATCAAATCATTACTGAGAGATTTTTGTTTTCAAGTGATGCAAAATTGGTGGTAAATTGAGGTAAATAATGATGACAATTGGTCATTGATGCAGAGATCTGGTTTTCTTGGTGAGTTCAGTACAAGCAAATAGTAGTCATTTCAGTATGGCCAAATATGAGGTCATATATCTAGGAACATAAGCATAAGTCATACTTTTCAGGTGGCAAACTATTCTGGCAAGCAGTGACTGGACAAGACATTGCAGTCATTGCTAATAACAGGAGTTCCCACTGTGATGGGTTGATTCAAAGAGTTAATATAATCATTGTTTGTACAAATGGGGAAACCTTAAGTAGAAGTAGAGAGATGTTGTTGCTTCTGCATTTGGCAGTGGGACAACTGATACTAGAACGTCTTGTCCATCTCTGGTACTCCCACTTCAAGAAGGGTGTTGAAAAATTGTCCAAGATTCAAAAAAAAGCCACAAGAATGATTATGGGTCTGGTTCTCAGGAGATCTTAATCTATAGACCCCTGCATGGCTTGAGACTTAGCCTGTCCCAGTGCCTGTCCCAGTGCTATATTGCCACCCACAGCTTCTACAGATAACAGAAATGCTCAGAGAAGTCCCCTCTGTACAAAAGAGAAGGGGCTGCCAGTTTGTGTGATCTATGATGGGTACGCAACTTTGGAAGCTTAGCTTGCAACAGCGACTGTCCGGCCGTGCTGCGCAGCTTACCTGTCTACCCTGTCTTTTGGAAACCAGGCTGATAGTTGAGAGAGGGAAAAGGGAAAGGAAGAGAGTATTGCTGGTTTGATTTTTACTCCGTTTTCTTTTGGTCTGGTGTGTCGTGTGGGTGATAGAACCGCTCCTTCCTTTTCTCTTCGTTTTAGATTACGTTTTTAACCAGAGCACCTGGGGCTGACAATAGAAAATTTTCAAGAGTATATTTTTATGAATCTAAAAATAAAATAATGAAGCAAAACATAAAACTAGGTGTGTGGTTATCTTCAGATGACACCCTGAGGCTTTACTATTGTGTTTCCAGCTGCATGAACCTATGAACCTAGTCATAAATAGGTGGGCATGGGGAGCACAAAGAAGCACAATCTCTCTCTCTCTCCTGCACAAATGCTTTACAGGGAGATGAGAAAATTCCTGCAGTCTTCAAATCCAGTAGCACTTTTATCTGGGTGAAAACTGAGTATGTAAAGATTTCAGGAAAAAAACAGTGTCCACTGCAGAGTGATCCTGATTCTGCTCACATTTCTCCTAGTGCAAACAAGTAACTTGTGAAGTCAGTGGAATTAAAACAAAGTGCTCAGCTTACATCTTTGCCAGTAGAGTTTAAGAAGAAATACTGCTATCTCTAATTGTACCCTAATATTTTAGCACCAGGCTGCATGATAACTAAACATTTAAATACACTATATGCAAGAATAAGCAAGACTTGGGCAGCTGGCTTTAATTCCACACAGGTATACTCTTATGAGAAATACCCTTGCAGTAACTGTTTATATCCTTCTTTTTTCATGTCCATGTGACAAGGGATTTAGCAGATTTCACAGATTTGTTGGAATATGACAGGCTGCACCATGAGCACTTTGGCTATGGCTTCAAACTTGCAACCTCTGGCCTGTCAACTGTGTACCTTAGTGCCGGCACCACCCTAGCCCCCTGCTTTATTTATAGATAGATAGATAGATAGATAGATATAATTCTATAGATATAGATATATATGTGTTTGTGTGTGTGTATCTATGTGTGTGTATATATATATGTGTGTGTGTGTGTATGTATACACACATGAATATAAATGTTATTTCTATGAAGTTTTTGAGGAGGAATTTTCAGAGGTGCAGAACTGCTGCCATTTAAGCCATCCACAGACCTAATGTGATTTCAAAGATTATGCAGGTTTTTTGTAGCACTGTGTTAAATCCATTGGTCTCTGCTGGTTAATTTGAGGCAGTAACTCACATCATAACACACCAGTGAGGTCAGAGAATAGCATATACCTTCTGATTTGGAAAATATCATGCACTCAATGGCTGTAAAAGACATAAAGTTCTCTTTCACCTGCTCTCACATAATCATTAACTAGAAGAGATATGGGGTCCAACCCCACCATAGATTTGCACGTGCAGCCTCCCACAAAGTGGAAGGGATGAATGCTTTGTTTACTGAATTGTTTTTGAAGCCATGTATAATGACGGAAGGACATTGAGACAAGTTATCGCTACCAGCTTCATTCCCCATGTTACAGGCTGGGGCCATCGCATGTTGTTGGTCATTTTTTTTGGTATGCTATTTGTGGTACAAAGAAAGGGGAGGTTTTTTCATTTTTAAGTTCATCAGGGTGCTTAGATTAATATGGAAAATGAACTGTCTGATACGAGGGCATCCTGATACTGGAGCACTTGCACTCCTTCATTAGAGGGAGGTAGTATCATAGTATCATAGTAGCTAGGGTCAGGAGGGACCTGAACAGATCATCTAGCCTGACCCCTGCCGCAGGCAGGAATGAATGCTGGGTTCACAAGACCCCAGACAGGTGATCATCCAACCTCCTCTTGAATTTGCCCAAGGTAGGGGCGAGGACCACTTCCCTGGGAAGTTTCCTGATCAGCTGAGAGGGAGTTAGCAGGTGTCCCCAAGCAGTGACTCACGGCCCTAGTGTTTCTTTTTCACTTGTAACAAGAAGTGAGTGAGATTTGGGAGAAGTGCAGCCTGTATCTAGAGCAGGTGCAACAACAGCAAGCACCACCAGAGATTCACTTGCCCAGCTGAGTCGGTGCTGATTCTGACTACGCCCCAGCCTGGAGTAAGGGGGCACAGTGGTACTGATGGTGCCACAGGTGCCTTCTTTTAGCCGAGATGTCCAGCAGAGATCCTGGCCCTCTGTGGTGTCATAGGTAATTCCCATCGGGGAAGGATTGTACTGCCTCTCTGTCTAAGCAAAAAGCCAATTGGAATTACTATGCACACATTTCTCACTATCAGCTTTACAACATTCATGTCCTGCCACTCTGCCCAGTTAGTCCTGCAAGGAATGCCAGTGGAAACTGTCAGCTGCTTCTCTTTGCCTATTCGATTTGGGGACTCAGTAGTGGGTTTGACTCTATTAATCCACAGGCAGAAGCCAGCAGAGAACAATTGAAGGGACCCCGTGAGAGTCCACTAGATGTATGTCAGTGTCCACACTAGAGGTCACTATATTTCTTTATCATCCTCATCACCATCATTATCAATTAGTTAATTTATCAAGAGTCAGTTGTGCTAAGGGTCCTGCATACTTCCAGAAAGAGACTGTCCTGAAAAGTTTATAATCTGGAGGCAAAGCAGCTGGAGGGTAAGAGATACAGTATGCAAGCTGAAGACTGGGCACTGAAGCATAGGGACGTCAAAGGCCAGTACCTATAATTCACCTGGAACAGAGGATTCCTGATTACCGCTCCTGGTCCCCAGAGCTGTTTAATGCAAATGGATAAGCAGGCTTGGCACCCTCTTCAGCTGAGTGCCCTAGCCACAAGCCTACAGAGTCACGCACTACTGGTGCTTTCTCTCTCCCTGTCTCAATAAGTCTTGAATTCTCTACTGCACGGGGCTCGGTTTCAACAGGAGGGTGGAGAGCACCTGCACGCACATCAGCCTCTGAGCCTGGAGGGCAGAGTGCTCTCCTCGGAGGGGTGGGTTTGGATACCCACCTCAGGCTGAGGCACAAATTGCACCCAGGCCCCCACTTCCCAGGACCAATGTATTGGGGCAGGGAAAGCATCTTGCTATGGCTCTAAAAGTTAGAAGATGAACCTTGTTCTAGGCACCTGCCAAAAGTTGCCTCTGTGCACCACAAACATAAAGGGAACCTGGCTATTTAGAGTGGGGAGTCAGAGGTTGCTGGACGCAGTGCTAGGCTCATCCCTGGCATGCTGTAGGCCAGAAAAGCTGGCTTTTCAACCCTTTTAGGCAAATGCATCCCTTCCTGAGTGAGGACCCTGTCACTGTGGATTAGTTTTGCTCTAGTAATACCTACCGCAGGCGTGACCAACCTGTGTGGCATGTGCCACAATTGGCACAGGCAGCCTCTGTGTGGGGCACATGGCAGATCAAGGAGGGAACGGGCAGCAGAGCAGCAGATGGGCCAGACTCAGAAAGCAAAGCAGCAAATCAGACAGGGAGCCCAGGGAAGGAAGCAGAACACAAAGTGGCAGAGCAAACAGAGCATCAGGCTGGGAGCAGAAAGGAGAGCAGCAGATCAGGCAGAGAAAGAAAAGCGGAGTGGCACTTCAGGTGGGTGCAGGGCTAATTTGTGGCACATCTGTCAAAAAGATTGCCCTGGTGGATCCTGAGTCCCTCTGGGGGTGTAAGCAGAGGACTCCCTCATTTCTACGAGGCTGAGGTGTGAGCCAGGCATGGAGCTGCTGAGCTCTGTTGAGACTGGGGAAGCTCTGTGTCAGGGCTATACCCGTGGGGTTTAGGCAACTGCTAAATGGGGGTTTTCAAGACTGATGTTTTACACTGAGGTATTTCAATCCCACCTAACTCCTTTATTGGCCCTGGCCCTACATGATTTGCCCAAGAGCATGTGGGAAGCCTATGGCAGAACCAACTGGCTTTTGCTTAGGTAAGCCAGCAGCACAACCCTTCTGCTTGAGAGAATTGCCTGTGGGAGGTCAATATATCTCTAAGGGCCAGAAAATGCAACCAGAACTCATAGATCTCAGTCTAGTGCATAGGCCACAGCAATGACTCCTAGCCATTGTATAGCATTTTTCCTCTGTAGGCTTCAAAGTGCGAAAAAGTATCATTTGTTCCAACTTACAGATGGACTAAGACATGGAGGAGCAAAGCGGCTTGATCACAGTCATCGACAAGACCTTTTGCAGAGTGAGTGAACCCCAAGTGTGCAGAAACCCACACCAGTGCCCACCCTGATCTCAGCTTGCCTCTTCTTTTGGGTAGTAGGCAGGGAGCTTTGAGCAACCTTATGCTGTAAGGTGCCATAGAAATGTAAGAGTTCACATGAGTACAAGCAGGGGCACAACAGGCTTTCTTGTTTTCTGCTTGCAATGTCAAGATTAGGTTCTTCTCCTTCTAATGTCAACAGTTACATGCAGGACCCAGTGAGAGAAAGAAAAACATGCCCTTCGAGGTCTCATCAAAGGCTGCCATCTCAGAAAAAGGTGAAAGGGCCGTCGCCCAGGTCTTTCATTCACGCTGAGCCCTTAAACCATTGCTACAGAGAACAATCATCCGTGATCGTTGAGCTTCTCCATTTGTGGTTGTGTGATCCAAGAATGTAGTTATATTCAGCAGTAGGGGGAGACGGCAGCCTTGTCTTGTGAGTCTGGGGAAAGACCCGAGAAAATATCTAGGCTGAAGGGGGTAGAAGCTCAGTGAGAGACAGTAGCAGATCCAGGGGTCTGCAGTGGTGCAGTTATACTTGTCTTTCCTTCCTGCTCCACCCAAAGTTTAAAACCCACTGCACAGGAGAGGCAGTGGCATTTCTATTCGAGCAGCACTGAAGGACTGAACTGATTTCATGACTCATTACAATCTACCTGATTCCTGCTAACCTCTCTTGACTTCAGAGGTGTTAAGGACCCTCTCTCTCTTTTAATAGTCTTGAAGTTCTGTTTTTCTTTTGCCTCCTTTCTTCTGCATTTCTGCTGTCTGCTAGCCATCCCTAGTAATATCTCTCTTCTGTTTCGTAGTTCTGTAGACTTTTTTAGCTCTAGCTAAAAACGTAAACTTAGGTGTGGTAATATTAACTCCAGTGTAGAAATGACTGGCACGGAAGTACTGGAAGCACTGTCAAGATGCTCAGTAAAACTAGATTTTGTTTTATGAATCAGAATGAGATGTGCAGTTAACTAGAGTGACTACAGGACGAATGACACGATATCTTTTGACTATTTTTTGCCTCGTTTGTGTTAAATTTAATGTATAATTTAGCAATTTGGTACCCATTCCAGTAAAATTATATTTGGTTTTGCTTTGATCTTAAGCTGAATAATGTAGCACTAGGCTTTTAGCATATTAGTAAAGCTTTTAGTTTCTATTTAACTAGAGAAAAATGTGTTGTGTTGAACATGATGCTGTGCCACACCATTTGCACCCCTCCCCCACTTTTAAAATCCTAGATCTGCCCATGGCAAGAGTAAATGTTTATAGATCCCATTGGATCAATGGAGCCAATTTGCACCAACTGAGAATCCATGCAAAGCAACTTAGGACCAGATCCTTGGTGTACATTGGCACAAGTACATTTATTACAATGGAACTGCACTGACCTAAATCAGCTAAGCATCTGGTCCCAAATATTTATTGCTCCTCTTGGGCACTCCAAGATATACTGCAAAGGACCCCTTGCTAAAAATAGAGCATCTTCCTCCCAGGAAACAGTGAGAGTACAAGCAGCCCAGTGATGGGGCTGGCTAAATAGATAGACCTTTACATGATGATAATAAAAAATAAAAGAATTATGACCCTGGAAGGACTCCAAGTTATATTTTCCTTCCCAGTATAGAGATCTGGGATATTTTAGTTTACATCTTGATAGTTTTTATTGGGCGATAATTTATAAAGCAGCTGATGCTGGCATAATCAGCTTAGTACTACTTTTTTTTTCTTTTTCTGCTCAGTAGTGTTATATTTATTGGCTTGTTAAGCTTGATTTTAGCAAGGTGCCACTTAAGCCAATCGGACCGGACTTTGAAAATCTTTTGCAAGTGCCATTTCACTGTGCATTTCTCCTCCTCAGTCATGCTTATATCCCCTTCTGTTTAAGGGGTCCAGTGTCCTCTTCTAGCTAAAAACAATATTTTCCCCCTGAATATCCTTGATGACTTTGACTTTTTTAAAACACTTGTGGCCCTCTCTCTCTTCTTTGTCTGAGGAAATGACAAGATGAGGGAAAAGCCAGAGTGACGAGCGCACATGAGACCTTTCACAGCTGCAGAGGCACAGTTCAAATATTGTTAAACTGACTACAGAGGTCTAAGCAGAGTTCAACAGGTTATCATTTTCCTCTTGCTTGATTTGTGGTTATACTGATTCAGTAACTGTAAAGAAATTAGTTCCGGACGAGACAGGAACTGGTAAGAAAAAGCCAGCAAAGACAGAGGTGTTACTAACGAGTACACTTTATTTTCCTTTCCTACAAGGGAAATTAGCTCTGTCTTGTCCTAATATGTCCCTCCTCAACCATTATGTACTAATCAGTGGCAAGGCTGTTTTTTGAACATGGGCAGGGAAGAGGTTTGTTTTAGAGTCTTTTTCAGCAATTTCCCCATCGTGTCTTCAGTCATCTGCCACTGAATACAGAGCTGATCAGCTGCCTGCTTTACGTTTCCATCTTCCACCAAGCTGCTGCTTGATTGCTAGGTATGAGTGGGTACGTATGTGCACGTGAGGCACAGAAGAATTAGGTATGAATGAAGCCATCGGGTCTGAAACACTGCTCAACTTGTCTGAAAACCAAACATGAATCCCAGCTGTACAACTGATCCAACCACAGGCCCAGTATAAACTACTGAGCTCCACTAGTTTAGTTGTGCCCACTCACTGTACGGCAATAGGGAATTGGTCCTCCTGCCTATATAAAAGACCCGTTGTACCTTCCATCATGCTGACTTCCAGGGTGTGGTTCTCCACTGGTATAAATAAACTGGACTTCAGTGGAGCTACAGCTATTTACATCTGCTAAAGCCCCAGTGTTTTGGGCAGATGTAGACTAAGAAAGAATGAGGATGAAATCTTTGTATGAGTGTAGCATATTGGGACCCAAGGGGCAGCCGTGATGGCCCCTGGTGGCTACGTAACCATGTCCCCTCTGCCTCTAGGGTGCCTTCCCTTCTGGCCCACCCACCATGCCTTGATGTGATAATAGGATTAAAAAGGAGGTTGTCCACAGGCCTTAGCGTGTGCCCCAGTCAAGGTGAACCTGCACTGGGGTTCCCTGGCACCCTACTGGTCTTGACTACACTACTCCCAGGTCCCTTACTGGGCCTCCCTTGACCATGCCACTGTATGGTACCAATAGCCTTAGGGGCTAATCGCATGGCTCCATTCCTCCCCTACACCATGCCCCAAGCCTCGTGGGTTTTGCTGTATCATTACTCCTGTTGGGGCTTTGGCCTCCTTGGCCACCCCCACCTTTTTCTTTTAGCCTGCACCCACTGTATTGGACCTAGCTGTAAGGCACCAGCTCTGGTCTAGCCCTTTTGGACACTGGACCCCTGTCCAGCCTCACCCCTCTCAGGCACCAGTTCCCTGGCCTCTGTCTGGCTGCCCCCCTCAAGCGCTGGACGCCTGGCCCCTGCCTGGGCTTATGCTTTGCCCTGCTCCAAGTTCAACACTCACTTGGGTCTTGAGCCTGCCCCTGGCAGGGATCAAGGTGATCACGTGTCCCCAGGGTACTAATGGGACCTCCAAACCCCTCTTTACACCCAAACCCAAGCCACCGGTGCTAACTGCAACCTAAACAATAAACCCCCGGGGTATAACATAAACAGTCCCCTCCATGCCCACCAGCATCACACAAAAAGGAGAAGCAGCCCTATTCCCCTTTAAAAGGGAAAACGTCCCTTTGCCCCACGTGCCCACATAGTTTCCCAGCTCTGGGGTTATACCCCCGTGAGCTCCCCAAGCCTCACTGGGGATCCACAGGCAGCACCGCTGTCCCTCCAGCATGCTCTGGCAGCTCCCCTGGACAGGAGCTCCTACCCCTGTGGCTTGCAGGGCTAATCTAACTTGCCAGCTCAGGCCCTGGACTTATATGTCTCCCACGGCCTGGCCCCTTTCCGGTTAGGAGGCTACCACGGGCTGCCTGCAGGCACCTGCTAATTGGCCTCATTGCTATGGCACCCTGCAGCTGCTGCACCCTACCTGGCCTGCAGTGCTTCCTCTCTGGGCTGCTTTTCTCCCAGAAAGGAAGAGAAAGCCCCAGGCTCTCTGTTACAAAGAGGAAAAGCAAAAAGCACCCTTCATGCTCTTTCCTCCATGTTTCATTGACCCCTATCCAGTCATCAGGCAGAAAGCAGAGCAGTTGCAATATCCTGTGAACATTTTTGTGATTTTGAAAATTTTCCCCATCCCACATTGGGACAGATGTCCCAAACATCAGGGGGAAAACTGAAAACAAAACAAAGCAAACAAATCCTGTGTCATTCAAGCCATTTTGTTCTGATAATTCTCAATTGTTTCTATGCTGATCAAGTTTTATTTTCAACTTTGTTTTACCATATTAGCCTACATTTTGAAGGGAAAGCAAATGCACAAAAACGTCAGGCTGGGAACGCACAGAAAGAAATAGTGCAGGAACGCATAAGTCAAATTTGATTGTAGAAGCAAAGAATATGAAGCACATGGTCAAAGTCCCACCAAGAGTATCCTGCATATGATGGGACCCCATGAAGGGTCTAGATGTTGCAGTACAGGTATCTTTCCCAGCCTGACAATAGGCTTTGTGGAAGCTGCCCAAGGCAGCAGTTGATGTGGCAGAGTGCAGTAGTCATCTACTGCACAATACTCCCATGTATAAACTGAATCATGGAAATTAGACCTGGAAAATACTATTAGGTCATTTTGACCATTCCCCTACTGTTGCACGGTTGCTCCCTACAATATGTTCTTCATTGCTTTGTCTAGTCAGCTTCCCCCATTTCCCCGGGGAGATCATTCCACAGACTAGCAGACCTCACTGCTAGGAACATTTTCCTGATGTTCAGCCTAAATTTTCTTTGGCTCATTTTCATCCCACTACTTTTGTTAAAGCCTCCTGTGCAGCCCTACACAACTTCTTCCACTCCTTGGGTTGCATTCTCCAGACCCTGAATGAATGTAAGGCAGTCCCACTGAATTGAGGCCCGTGGGTTTAGCAAATGATGATGGTAATACCTATTATGGTAGTGGTAGTGAAATATAAAATAGCAGTGACAGTGAATATAGTGAATAGACGCAGTAAATTGTGAATAAAAAGTAGTGACTTAGATATAAAAGTAGGGATAAAACATAAAAATTGTTCCTAGTTATATGAAACATAAATAAAAAAAAATGTTTGCTTCTATCACTTGTCAGCAGACTTGATTTCATGAGCCCAACATTATCCATGGTGTTTAACAGCTAACGTCTGTGGGGCCTGATCCACATCTGGTATACAGTGGCATACCACCGCTGAGGTCAGCTGAAGCCAGTGGAGCTATGCTGATTTACATTGTCTGAGAAAATGACCCATGAGCTCCAGATTTACATAATAGAGCCATATGTGACCTGATCAGTAATGAATGGTACAGCTTAGGAGACCTATGGGCATCAACAATTTCAAGACCTTTGCTTTCCCCCCTTACAGAAGCTGCAGGAAGTTTTGAGACTGGGATTCCTATCCCAGGTACCCATCCTATGATGACATTTCCTAATGCACTGATTTAGTCTGATAGACATTAGCTTCGTTATTAGAAGTTCTGTGTGAATAACTGCTTTTTCAGTTCCATTGCAGTTCTAAAAAAAAGAAAACCCTAATTTTTCCATCAGTCTAATCAATGAGTTGTCAAAATGTCTAGTGAAAGAACCAGTAAAAAAAAGTACTTTGTGTCAAAACCTGATCAAATGTTTCATGAGCTTTTTAAAACACTGCTAGCAATTTTAATAAAATTAAGATACATTTCTAAACAAGATAATCTTCTAAATTTAAAAAATGGCAGAACTGACCATTTTGACTTTTCTCGTTTTTTCACATTTGTTCTTTACCAAAACACTTTGCCACGATCAGCAGAACTTTGCAAACTGTTCCATTTAACTCAAATCTACATTTTTCATCCAATTTCATCCAAAAATTCCATCCACCTCTAGTGACCAGATCTGTCCAGGGCCATCTGAATAAGACCCATGTTAGCATGAAGTGTAGACTGTGTTAGCATAAATCCAAATTAATAAGGAATCAAAATGGAAGAAAAATGTCAACATTTTCCCCAGACCTACAAGAAGACTGAACTAGCTATAGAGGAGCAAGTGACTTGGAAACTGTCTAGACAGAGCACCTGATTGAGCAGTGCAGATCAGAGATTCTTACAGAGAAAATGCAGTAATTAAGTGATGTGTACAGTCTCATGTAACTGTGAAGCACATCTACGAGCAAGAGCTACAGAGAGAAGTTACTATTTCTGGCTAACCTATTTCTGAGATACAGTTTGAAACAAAACCCAACAAGTGTTTGTGGTATCTTCCTCCGAGCTGAATTTCTGTACCAATGCGTTCTTGCTCGAGATGAATGCACTCCCAGGGTTCTCGTTAATTATTATCATCATTTGTATTATCACAGCTCCAAGGAAGCAGAGTCAGGAACCAGGATCCCATTGCACCAGGCACTGTACAAATACAGAACAAGAAGATTGTCCCCAGCTCAAAGAGTTTACAAATCTATACGGTAGTGTCAGAGTGATGTTGTGGCTCTGATGGTTCATAAATTATGTGAGAGGCAAGGATTGTTTGGGTGATATCTTTTATTGGATCAACTGTGTTGCTGGAATAAAGTTAGAGGTATTTAGGAGGGTATACATGCACCTTTATAGATTAACCAGAAAGAGAGAGAGAGAGAGAGAGAGAGAGAACACAACATTTTGCAAACCCAAGTTCATTTCATAAGATGAAAACATTCATTTGAAAACTTGCCAGACTTGATCCCAACTTTATCCCGAAGATGTCACCCCAATATCCTTGCAATTTATGTGTAAGGCAAAACACAAGCAAACCAGCAGGGAGCAATTCCTAGAGAAAATAAAACTGGTCAGCATGATGGTAAGTGGTCTTAGCATACTAGCAGCTTGCAAGGACAATGGAAAGACAGCCTACCAAGGGAGTCTCTCTTACTTACTGCTTTATTCACCTCTGGTCCCCTGGTCCGCAAGCACCAATTGCCTTGTTTCACTACATTTTGTCTTGCAGCAGTGGCGATGAGATCATTGGTTTAAACAGCGCATGGTCTTACCCTGTATGGCCAAGCAAAGAGGAGAGTTTCGTTATCAGGTGATCTAGGTGAAGCATAAAGAAAGGAAATCACCCCGACCAACCACCGAGGCTGAAACTCCGAAGCTCTTTCATGGAGTCCGAAGTGCTCCAGTGGGTCAAACGCCTCCGGTTCTCTACTTCCTGACTACCCTGCAAGGTGAACTCGCTCCATCGAAGCCACATAGCAGGAGACCTCCCACGAATCATTTAGAGCGCACGCTCTTTGAAGTGGCTTCTGTGCGCTCAGGGGCTTAGACACACCTAGGTAAACGGTGAAGCTGGTGGTCACTTCTCTCTCCTAAATATTTCTTTTTTCAATGAGACATAATGTCAGGGGAAGCAGTGGAAGATGGCACGGACAGGGTGAGGAGGGGGTTGACTTCTACATGCTCCAAGGTAACTCTGTGCTCCTGGGGTCAAGGTGGGACCGGACTGTGGTGTCCCTTCTGGCTGCAGAGGGACATCCTGATCTGCGGTACCCTAGGGAATAAAAACTACTGTGAAAAGTGGCCAGAGGGAACCCATTCAGAAAACCTGCGGGCCTAGGCTTTGCTCAGTATCCAGGATTAGTCCCCAGGGTTGTGGATAAGGCTAATACAGTGCTCTGACATGGGTGGCCTGGCCAGCGGCTCAGTCTGAAATAAATTAAACAGAAGCTCAAATGATTTTGAAAGACACTGTGGTAAAATGTCTAATAGGAAGCTGGAGGCATGCAGCCTCTATTACTTTGTGGGCTGGGAGAAGGCTCCACAGGAGCATCTGCAGACTGTACCTGCATTATACTTCACAGACAAAAACACACTGAATAGCCATCTTATCCCAAGGACTGAACCCGCTTCCAGGCTGGATGTGCTGCCAGTTTTCAGCTGGGCTAATGCAAGAGGAATGCATCCCCAGCACTGGTTCTTGTTTTAATTATTTTTATTGGAGGACTTGAGCGCAGTTTTAGGGAATGTGTATACAAATATTAGTAGCACAATGCACGCTGCATAAAACAAAGTGAAAAAACATGCCTCCTTCAATTTCTTATTGAGTAAACCTGTGATTTCGCCCACCTTCTTGGGTTGCAGTCTAATACGCTATGTACAGCCTCTTACCTCCTTGCAGAGCTCCCACTGGAATTACTGGAAGCTGAGCACATCAGTCAAGCACAGCATAGAGCTGCTAAGCGTCCAGTTCCACTTCTGAGACCCTAACCTCTAAAAGAAAGGAAAGGCAGAGGAGGCTTTCAGAGGCTCGCCACAGTAGCAGAAGTGCTCTCTTGGCTCATGAGAAGGGGTAAGGCTGGACATTTGTTTTAAGCACAAGTTTTCACTTCCACTATCAGTTCCATCCTCGGGAGTTTTCAGTTCTACTACCCCAGCAGAAGGGTCAAGGGCCTCTGACGTCTCGGTGCCGTCCCAGTCAGAAACACCATAGATCTGTTAGTGGGGGATGTATGGAACATGAGATCACCAGTTTTTCTCCCAGAAAAAGCATTGATTCATAGGTTTTTAAAGCCAGAAGGGACGAGATAGTCATCTAGCCTGGCCTCCCGCATAACACAGTCCAGACAAGTTGACCTACATTGAGTCTGTACGTTCTTGCGGCGCAAGAATGTATCTCGGTTCCTTTGCAGGACGCTTGAGTCCTGTGACTTCTTGAGCAGAAATCAATGCCAATAGCAATCTCAGTAGCGATCTCCATATGGATTTATTGTGTCATGGTGGAACAAAGAGTGAATGAGTCTGTGGGACCGCTGGGGAAGGAGCCTCCCCGAGGAATGTCCAACGGGGGGACACTGTGCTGGGCTGAGACCATCAGTTCATTTTATGCAGTCTACTGCATCCTTGCCAAAGATATGTACTTAAAATAGTCTTAGCGGTGAAATGCTCTGTATCTCTTTGCCCATCCCTGTAGCCATCGATTATGATGCTGTATAATGGTGTATAGGGGACACAGACCCAAATCCAACTCCACTTATGCAGATTTTGGAGCCTATTTTTCCAAGAAGGAGGAAGAGGGGGGAGGATGGTCCTCACACTGTTTAGCCCAGTAGTCTAGTTTTTAGAGCACTTGCCCTGGGGCTGGCCAGTTTTAGCCCCCACCCCTCATATAGACGGCATTTGAACCTTAACATGTCGCACTCCTCAGCCAAGTTCTCTAAGCACAAGGACATGGGCTGGCTGTTAGCAAGAGTGCCCACCACTGCTCCTACTGAAGGTGGCTCAGGAGGAGAGCCAGACAAAGAAAATGTGGTTCTGATACTATGCTACTGTGCAGCTGCTGTAGCGTGTAGCTTAGCCTGAGCTACAAAACCAACCAGATGAGCTGAAATATAAAATCATTAGAAAATCACTGCAATAAACTGAGCAGGACATGAGATAACTCAGTCTTGTTTATGTGAGCTGTAGTCACTTCAGCATAGAGATGCCCACAGACTAATTTGCTGTATTATCTGTTGGCCATTGAGGTACCAGTTTAACACCCTGGACTGTTTCCATGTATCATCCGAAAGTCATTGGGTCCATCTAGAAGTTCTGGTCTTGTTTTATTTTCAGCAGGTCCCAGGAATAAACCTCTCGGACTTCAGTCTGTTTCATGTTTATCAGGTAGGGGCACCTTGAATTTTATTTCTTTGACCGTGACACTGGAGAAGCCTCCAGTGCCTCTTTTTGGAAGGAGCTTCAAGATATACTTCCCTTCCTACTCCTCCACCACCCTCCCATAAGGGCACACTAATGCATGTTGAAGGGCCGTCATATTAAATGTATATGCTGAAGAGCCAGCATATAAAAATCATGGGCAAAACTGACAGCTGTGTTAGACACATCCAAGTGGCACATACACAGCTCAGAAGCTGCCGGGATCTCGAAAGAGAGACAAAGATTTCTGCTGACATCTAAAGCCAGGGATCAGGCAAAGCCCAAGCTGTGATTCCAGCAGAGCCAGCTTAGATTGCAATGCTTGTAGACCAAGAGTGGATGTCGTTCTCTGCAGTACCGCAGCTGAGCTAGTCCTTCCCCAGCCTGTATTTGTGCCTGTGACTTTTTCATTCCAAGAGCAGGACTTTGCACTTCTCCTAGCTGAATTTCATTGGGTTGATTGCAGACAATTTCTCCAGTCTATCCAGGTCACTCTGGGTCTTGGCCCTACCCTTTGTAGTAATGCCACTCAATTTAGTGTCATCCGCAACTGTACTAAGTGCGTACTCAATCCCAGCACACAACCCATCAGGAATGTCACTAAAATGATTCTCCCACTCTATTCAGCACTGGTGAGGCCCGTGTCCAGTTGTGGGCCCCACACTTCAAGATGGGTGTGGGCAAATTGGAGAGCTCAGCATAGAGGGAAAACATGATTAGAGGCCGGGGGAGCAAGATTTATGAGAAAAAGCTGAAAGGTCTAGGGTTATGTATTCTGGGGAAGGGAAGACTGAGAGAGGGATTTGATAACAGTCTTGGAATACCTGAAGGACAATTATAGAGAGGATGGAGATGGGCTTTTCTCTATGGCCATATGGGACAGAACTAGGAGCAATGGCCTCAAGCTGCAACAGAGGACATTTAGACAGAAGATTAGGAGGAACTTTCTGACTATGAGGGTGGCCAAACATTGGAACAAGCTACCTAGAGAAACTGGAATCTCTATCCCTGGAAATTTTCAGGAGCAGGTTGGCTGGGATGGTTTAATCAGGAATGATTGTGGCTTGTACAGGGGGCTCGACGAGATGACCTAATGAGGTCCCTTCTAGCTCTACTTTCCTATGCTCTTACGCCAGAGAGAACATCTTAGATTGGCAACTAAAATCCTGGGATGATACCATGACAAGGGGTGTTCAAAGCAATTCCCTAGAGATGTGTACCAGCAAGAAATTTTGTCGGCTTTGACATGATCTGTGAATATCATCAATGCGTCCATACATTCTTTAGGCTTAGTGACCAGGGAAAAGGATGCTGAATTCTCCAATACCTAACAGGCCGTCATGGATCAGAGCAGAAATTGGCTTGTTCACCTTAATAGAGAAACAGAAAAGGGAATATATGCCTGTCTTCACCAAAGCAGCTTTTATATGACATGGCCAGGACACAGATGGCTCGTAAAGGTTTCATGTGATAGCTGGGTTACCCTCTGGGTTTTACAGAATGGAATTATAATGAAAGCTGAGGCGTTACCAGGTTGTTGATGGCAAGGAAAAACTGACATCCTAAAAACATGTTTGCGATCCTGAGATGAGCTTGTTTGCAAACGACTTGCTGCTTTTAGAACATTTACAAGACATTCCTAGCTCAGACCCAAATTATCTGCACTTTGACGTTGAGATTACATGGCATAATGAAATGGTCCTTTACTAGATTTAGCTGTAAATACAGGCCAAAATGACAGTTAAAAGGTATTCCTTTTACCACTGCAACTCAGAGCATGGTTATGTATGTGAGGAGCAATAACCAGAAATGGTAGAATAAAATGTCAGTATTTTCCATGAGAAATGTTTCAGTACAAACGTTAAGTAATTTTTCCCCAATTATTTGACAAAATAATTTGGGTTCTTTTGCATAAGAAAATTAACTTAATTATACATTTCAAAAGCTGAATTTTTTGTAGTTTTTGCTTTTTGAGTTTGCCTCTATTTTGTCTCTCTTCCCAATTTTTTCAGTGGAAATAAAAGGGAAAAGTGGTAACATTAAAGGGGCACAGGGTAGTCTCCCTCTTAACTTCTTTCCCTTTTTCAGAAAATATAATAAAAACCATGTTGGAAGAGCCAAAGAGAAATATTTCATTTTTGAAAAATAGAAAAGAGGTTTCTGTTGAATCAAAAGGAACATTAGGAAGAAAGTGGAAGTTTTCTTGGGGAAATGTTTTACTCTCTCTGGAAAAGTCCCCCTCAATTTTTTTCATCAAAAATCTTTTGGAAGAAAATGTTTCAGAGCAGTGGTAGAGAAAAAAGATAAACCACTGCAGCTGGTTTCTCTCTCATGCACATAGACACATGCACACAAATATATGGATAGGTTTATTTATAAATATGTACACAGTAACTGAAACCTCAAATTCAAATACACCTGAGCTTTGGGGAAGTTTGTATCTTCATTCAATCTTTGTGGCTTAGGTTCATCTGTAACAGAAATATCTACAAGTAGACAGTACACTTCCTCTTCGGTCTTATCTTTCTGTCTGTCTATCTACATTTTTTTTCTACGATGCCTTCCCATCAGGGGCACCGAACTGTTGAGTGTCTACATTAGCTTGGTATGACAAGTTCATGTTAGCCTTCACAAAGGATCCTTCCCTTCCCCTCAACCCTTCCCAAGGAGTTGTTTCCTTTAAATATCAGATGTGATGGTAAAGGTTGATGGGTCGTGTAGTGTCTAATTCAAAGAACATTGCTCAGTCTAATCTTCTATAACTTGCTCCATGTATGAACCCCCTTGAATAAGAGCATTTTATCTTCACTGGGTGCATCTACATGTACATTAATGCACTGTCGTTACTGCGCATTAAGTTTAGTACTTGGTTAACCAAGTACTAAATCAATGTGCAGTAACTTGCAGTACTGCATGGTAGTGCCGGTGCATGGGTTTGGTAGTGACGCTTACTGCACAGTAGCCTAATACTACTGAGCAGTAGCGTATTAGCACGGTTTTTGCCCAGCACATTCCTGCACAGTGTTATTAGGCTACTGTGCAGTTAGCATCTCATGTAGATGTGCCCACTGTCATGCATTTTCTCTACAGGTGCATTAACACTGAGGAGCATAATTTTGCTGGGGAGAAGTTATGCACCCGGTACCCCATGGCTCACACACACATGTGAACCCCTATCCATCTCAAACCATCTACTTTACTGATGTTGCCAAGTGCCTTTTATGTCCGGGTCAGCCTGGACATCAATGGCCCAACACCAAACTCTGCCCCTTGGAGATGTAGATCCTGACATAGCAGCATGCACAGCTAATTCCTTTCCCCAGAGGCAAAAATGCAGCTCAAGTGCTTATCTGCCACTTCTTGCTTTGGAAACTACTTTTAGGCAGCATGGCAACAGGCTAGAGAGAATGACATGGCAAGGATCCCAGGATCTGTTTGCATGTAGTGGTCTAATTGCTGTAAATTGGCTTAGTCTACTTATGTCCTTGAAGAATCCCTAATACAGTATTGGCAACTATAATGGGTAGAGTCCTGCAGGTATATTTAACGCGCCACTGCCTTTCATTTGCACCCTGTAGGAGTAGTGAGGCTGTTCAGCAGCCATTTAGGCTGAACGCTGGTATTGCTTACACAACTGGCTTGTATTGTTTTGCAGCTGTTTATCGCAGACCTTACCTGTGTCTGCAATGATAATTACCTCTTAACTTTTGTGAGCTGGGAGGAGTTCCAAGTTTAGTGGTGCTGTGCTACCCGAGTGCTGTTTCAAGGGAACCAGCAAGGCAATAGGAGAACTAATCTCCTCTCCGCATCTGTGCTCTGTTCTTTCTTGCCTTTCTGTTCTCTTCCTTGTTCAGCAGTTTTCGTTGCCTCCCATGCAGCTAATCACTAGTAATTGTTTGTCACCTTGGATTCTCTCCTCGGGCCTCCTGTTCTCTCCACATTCTGCCTCCCCATATTTTCTGTGCAAGGTCTTGCTGACTTTCAGGTCCAGTGATGCCCATGATGGCAAAAAGATGAAATGAGGGGAGTGACTAAGCATGAAAGGTATGTAAAGAAATATAAACCATTTTATTAACTCCACAGAACAATTTTCTATATGCAGCGATTTACAAGGAGGAGGAAAGAACCATTGCCAGGGAGACACGATAAGTACCAGGACACGATGAACAGTCACAGACCATTCAGATCTGCACAAGCCCTCTCTCTACTATTCCTCCCCCAGTGACGCTTCCTGACCAGCTCATTCATAAGAGACTTTTGCAAGGACAGTAAGATGACGTAGAGTTCAGTACTAGGGAGCTGGGGTATCTGTACAGTCCTGCTGTGGTGCTAAGGATGACGCTAGCTGGCTAAGGGCTCTAGCAATAATGGAAAGGTGGCTGTTCATTGTCCGCAACTCTGTCAATATGTCTCCTACGCTTGGAGGTGCCTGCCCAGCACTTGGGGGGACGTCGTGGGCAGCTGGTGGTGAGCAAACTGCCTCGGGGGGCAGCTCCTCCATTGATTCTGCCTGGTCATTTCCCTGCCCATAAATGTGCAGAGGTGGGCTCCCGCATCTTTTCACACTCTCTGTGGGGCCAGACCCTGCAGACGGTTGTTCTTTCTCCTTTCCCCGGGTGGTGGCTGATGTTGCGGAGGTGAGGTAGGGCAGCCAGTCAGGGAGGTGGGAGGTATTGCCAGGTGAGTAAAGACTTGGGTGAAGGGCTGAAGCAGAGACAGGCAGTGGGGGACCAGGAGGATGTGGAGTGGCTATGGAGGCAGCTGCTGGGGTGGGTGGGGGAACCGTAGGCAGTTCAGGCTGGAAACCTGAGATGCGGGTAGATAAAGGTGGTGAAAAAGATGGGGCACCATGGTCATAGGAAGAGGATGGTGATGGTGGAGCTGTGAAAGGTCCTGGTTCTTCAGACGTCGACGGTGAGGCAGTGGCAGATGGGGTGTCGGGAGTACAAGGTTCGGAGTCTGCAAGAAAAATCAGTCACGAGTCACTTGGCATGCCGCGTGTGAAGCTATAGGTAACATTTACCAACATGTACGACTGTACACCTGATGTACATGGAGAACCAAGGCGAATTGACATGAGTCCAGCACTTAAGTAAGCACAACTTAATCGACTTCACCGGGACCAGATGCTTTGGTTTCCAAGGTGCATATCTGTACCAACAGAGCTGAACGAGGATGTCTTTAACTATCAGTGGAACAGATTTCGTTCTCTTCGTGCCAGTCAGGAGGGGGCAGTCTTACTTAGGCATGCAGGGAGTCAGCCTATCACCCACTCAGAGGATAAGCAATGCATTGTGGTATATGTTCAAAACCTCTCTCTTATCTTCCTTCCCCAAACTCACATTCTGACCCAACGTTCTTGGTACACATCCCCTAGTTAGGCATTACAACTTGTGGATGAGTGAATGAAAATGTCTGTGCTGGGCATGATGTGAATCTCTGGGTAGACATGGAACCAGATCATAATGCCCTCACTCATGCAAAATCCCCTTGGAGGTTTGAGTGCTGGAGGCTTCATTTTGGAGCCAACGTTCACTGCTGCTGGGTTTAAAAAGAGCTTGTGGAGCCCTCGCTTGAATGGACAAGTCAGCAGCAGAAGCAGCAAAAATGAGTTTGAGGATTAGCTGTTCAATGACCACTTTCTGCCTGGAGACAAGGCAGACTGAAGAGTTTACCACTGGAAATTGGATGACGACTCCTGCTGGCTGATAATGAGTGGTTTCAGCCGTAAAAATCAACACAGAATAAAACAAGCAGTCAAGTCAGCTTGACACACATCCCTATCTGAGAGCAATCTCCCACTGACATGCCCTACTGCTTAGCATTAGGACCATGCTCCATGGAAGGTGCCCAGGTACTACAGGGCAGCAGCATAAAGCCCTAAAATAGACAGGTGCCCACTACCCCGTCTCTCACTCACATCGCCCTGAGCCTCCTTGCTGTTCCTTCTCAACCCATCCACTTTGCTCATGTTGCCAAATGTCTTTTATATGTAGGTCAACCCAGACAGCCCAACACCAACCCATGTATAAATCTACCTTAGTTGAGTGAAACTGCCAATGTTAAGGAACTGCTCTGGATACAAAGACACAAAGCAATAAAGATTCATCCAGTTTAAGATACTGCAGGGTTTGGCTTTCCCTAGCTTAACACCATCCTATTGTTATTTTTGACATCTGAAAAATTTGATGCTATGAAGAAAATGGGGGGAGGGTTGTATTCCAGTGAAATTACACTGAGTAAATGAAACCCTTCCCTAGTCACTGCTGTGGTCAAGTTATATGGAAACAGGTAGTCATTTGGCTCTTCAAAAGTCTGCCTGTTCCACCTGAGAATGCCACCTTTTTCCCTAAACAAGTAGCATGTGTGGATTGAAAGGGGACTACAACACAAAAATGCAGTGATTCACTTGTATCATTTTTTATGGAAAGCTACAGCAGGTTGCTTGAAAAGTTCCCCTTCGTCTGTGCATTAGTGTCCTTTCTAGCAGAAAGACCTGGTCTACTGAGAGTTCGAAGCATGTTAACTAGAGATGGGCTGAGGGCACTGGGTTTGACCTTACCCCAAAATGTTCAGTTCTGGCTTTGCAACACCAAAACCAAAACAAGAGGCAGTTCGATTTCAAGTTCCATTTCTGTCCAAACCATCAGCGTTTGTGAAGGTTAAGATGAAAGCTTCGGGTTTGGCCTGGCTCTAGCGTTAACCAGATCAGTGTTTAGGACCCATATATAGCACGGTTAATCCCTGTATGCACCAGCCAAAGAAACCTTACTAAGTGTTATGTGTTTCCATACACTGAAGATCAGAGCAAGGAGTAATGCCACAACCCTTGAGGCAATCTGGTTTTGAGCTACAGCAAATAAGAGTTACAAATGGTCTTTAAAAGGAAAACAGGCAACTTTTTATCAAATACAAAGACTAGTAACCAGTTCAGACACAAATCTGGTCACCAAAGGCACCTCACTTCATTAATATTTTAAAACAAAGCTTATCCTCCCTATCAAAAGCCACAACCTTGATATCTTTTGTATCTTTCCTTAAGGCTATCTCTGCCATGATGCCTATAAAATACAGCTCTCTGACCTCATCTAGGCAGATGGCTAGCTGAGACAATTGCTTATTATATACAGCGTGGTCATTTTATTTTCCTTATACTTCCCTTCCTCACATGTTGCCTGTTTCTTCTACCTGTTGCATCTTGTAGGAGCCCCTAGATTATAGCATGGGCTGCATTTTTTTTTTTTTACTTGTCTACACAGTGCTTAGTGCAATCATTTCTGGTGCTTCATTGGAGCCTTTGAGTGCTATTGAAGTGTTAATAATAAATCAAAGAAATATGCTAAACACATGCTAATTCCAGTTAAAGGGGACAGGCTACACCCTAGGGCACTGGAACAAGGAGTAGAGTGGGCTGGGGCTGATGGGATGAGGGGACAGTTTCCTTAGGGGAAGGAGATCAGACTAGAAAATGAGTATGGAGGCCTTCAGGAAATATACAGTGCACTGGTCAGGGTCTGTATTTGCCTGTGTGCCCAGTTTACACCAGATGGGAGCCCCAGTTCCCAGCTACAGAAGCTGATTCTTCTGCTCCAGCTTTTGCTTCTGAGGAAAAGATGATCCAGTAATTCTGTTAGGCTTCCTATAGTTACTTAATAGCTTTGTGCCTCAGTTCTCTGTCTATGAAATGGGGACAATTGCATTCTCCTAGCTCATAGTTTGCATGGGGATAATTACACGCAAGATTGTGAGCTGCGGGGATAGTACGGTAATTGGAGGCATGCAGTCACTGGTAGATAAGTCCTTCATGTGTTGGGCAAGACAATGGCTGCCGAATAAAAATTAATAAAGTGCAGTATAACAAATTGTGAAAATGTGGGTGAGCTATTTTGTCTGATCTAATTCAGCTTCCTCTGAAGCAATTAATGTAGTGTAGTGTGAGAGCAGAGACTGTCACCTTTCAAGCAGATAGCTCTATCGAGCATTTGCTTTGTCTGTTTTTGTTTGATCGTTATCTCCTGCAGCCCAACCACTGCAAGCTGCGACCTCTTTGGGTAAAAACAGACATTGGGGCTCATCCCGGGTCTGATCTGGGCAAAGCAGACACAGGACAATCCTTTACAGGGGCAACTTGAATAGCTCTTACCTCAAATTAGTCCTGATTTTCCCAGGGAAAAAGTGTTTAGATACTTCACAGGTACTTAAAGTGGGACAATGGGTTTATATGCCTGTAGGATCCCAAAATAACAGGCTTTGTCCCAGAAGAAATCCAAGTCTGTTTTCAGTCTTTCTCTCTCCTAGAAAGCTAGATTCTGGTGGAAGGGAAACTTTGAGAGAAACTTGATTTTGATTTTCCATTGCCATGCCGTTTGCTTAGCTATGGGCACAACCAGGAATCAAACCAGTATCTATTTAATATGACCTCTTCCCTCTTTTTGCATGGGTTTGACTGATGGCAGAAGGCATACTAGTCTAAAAAGAGGCTCAGCTTGCAAGGAAGTGGAGAATTGTGTCTCCTTGAGTGTTTCGAGGCAGAGCAGTATCTGCTGCTGATCTGTCCAGGTCAGTCCTGGACCATTGCTCCATTACAATATTCAGAGGTGCTTTGCTGTAAAGTATTTCTCAACAGAGTACTGAAATGAGTAACACAGTCTCCCGTAATAAGGTACCACATTACAGGATGTCTTTGTGTCCTGTGGCCTCTGCTTGTGCAAATTGTCAAATGTTAGTTTGAGCCTGCCCTGTGTGCGACTGCATGTGCATGCCTACATGCGCTCCTGCTTCACACAGCAGCTGCTCCCCAAGAATGTCTAAATATACCACAGCCTCCTCTTTCTGGTAAGAAGTGAAACCAAAGTCCTCACTGCTTGTGGTAATTGAAAATCCCATGCTATTTTTTGCATAAGCAAAGGTGCTAGCTAGCTCTTTGTCACAGCCAAACCCCAGCATTGGATTCGGCTTCTCCAAACCTTTCTACCTTGAGCCCCTTGTAGTTTCAGGTGAAATACAAGGCTCTGTGCATCTCAGGGATTTTGTTTTGCACTGTTAACCAGTTGGTGGGCTCCAAGGGCTTTCATGTCAGCAGTGAGCAAAATGATTAGTGAAGAAATTTTAAATAAATATTGAAATAAATAAGTGAACGTCCCTCAACGTGTCTGTGTGTGTGTATGCGTATGTAAGGGGTTTGCAAATGTACACAAGTGGTACAAGATCATAAGCATGAAGTATCCTTGCTAATAACATGAATTTGTGAACAATGCAATCATTTTTACCCAAGTTTGTCATGTTCCTCTAGATAAGGGTTTCTATATTTCAAGATACTATGATATATTACATTTGTGTTTCTTAGATATTTAAAGCTGCCCTCTCAAAATAACTAGGGGATATATAAAATATCCATCCATATCAGTTGGGCCAAAATTAAAAAATGGCCCCTTACTCCAAAATTTGAAACTCAAAAAGTCCTATCACTCCTACATGAAAACACCTTTGAAATCAGATGACCTTTAAGACTTGCATAAGGGTTGTGAGATCCAGGCTGTAGTCAACCATTGGGTGATGTGTTGCACACAGCCCTCACCCAAAATACCTCCATCTTCCTACCATTTAAACTAGAATCACCTCAACTAGAATTCTTCCTTTCTGCTCTCCCTGTTTCGAGCAGCTCCAAGCAATTTGGTCGGTCTTTAAAATAAATCAGGAGTGTGTGAATTCCTGCGTGATGGAGCGGTCTGCGTGGATCCCTGCACTTGTGCATCTCTTTGCAATTCTCCCTGCACTAATTGTGCTCTGCTGCCTGCTTTCCTCTCCCCAGGTACAGTAGAATAGGCCTAGCTGGGATGAATTTTATGTGACTAATCACATTATGACTCCTGTGGAGTTGTGCTCTTTCAAAATCTCTTGAGTAATAGTCTGTTATGAGTAAATACTTATTCCCATTTCATGTGAACAAAATTGTTCTCACAGTTTGTCATGGGCCATCTGCTATTTCACCATTATCCCTGGCTTAATTTCAATTCTTTTTTTTATTCATTCCCTGACAATGGAAGAATGTTTACCCAACGGGGGTGAGTTTCTCCAAAGATAATATCCCTTTGGCACCTCAGAAAAATAGTTCGATTTTTGGAAGTGCTCAGCAGCTCCTGTTACTTTCAGTACGAGAGCTTACACCTGAGATTTCCTGATATCCAGATACTAAGGAGTATCAGATAGGCAATGTTGGTTGATAACAAGAGATCCCTTCCCTTTGTTACACAATAATACCTAATTGCTATCTAGACCTTTTCATCCGGGGGTTACAAGAAACAATGGCCGCAAGCTAGCAGAGAGCAGATTTAGATTGGACATTAGGAAGAACTTCTTCACAGTTCGAGTGGCCAAGGTCTGGAACGGGCTCCCAAGGGAGGTGGTGCTCTCCCCTACCCTGGGGGTCTTCAAGAGGAAGTTAGATGAGTATCTAGCTGGGGTCATCTAGACCCAGCACTCTTTCCTGCTTATGCAGGGGGTCGGACTCGATGATCTACTGAGGTCCCTTCCTACCCTAACATCTATGAATCTATGAATCTATGAATCTATGAATCCACAGAGCTCAAGACACTTCACCCAGTAAAATGAATCTGACACAGGGAAAGGAAATCACTTGCTCGAAGTCACACAGCAGATTCATGATGGAGCTAAAAGCAAAACCCAGGTCCACCTGCTTCAACTTCCATCGAGGCTACTGTCCCTGCCTTACACTTGCCGTCACCCTGTGATTAGTTCATTCTCCCAGCAGGATGCCAATATGCATGTCAGAAGCTTCAGACCTGTTAAAAACTAGACTACATACTACTACTTCCTATAAACCAGCAGCACCAACATGGGGTAAAAATCCCACACAAGACCCACCACACTGCATCACACCAGGGGTCCATCTAACCTAATATCCTATCTCTGACAGGGACCAGCACTGAAGAAAAGTACCAAGAAACCCTGCAGTACCAGTTATGAATGAAGATATTCCACACACCATATTTCCTTTACCTTCAATTAATTAATCAAAATTATTTATTTCATTTTTAATGCCAGAAAAGACCATGCCATCACCCCGTCTGACCTTCTGCAGAATGCAGGCTATAGAATTTCACTTGGTGACTCCACTATTGAGTCTAAAGTTTTACCTTCATCTGTGGAGGTGTATATATACTTTTCACAACTCTTGTTTTTATTACTGTAACTCTGAATGTTCTCATTACACCTAGAAATATCCAAAAATACCACTCCTTTCTTTTAATCCCGCCAAGCTTTTGGCCTCAATTATATCTTGTGACAATGACTTCCTCAGGGTAATATTGGATTGTGTTCAAAAATATTTCAGTTCCGCACCTGATGAAGAATCCTAGAAAATGAGGGCTGGAAGGGACCTCAGGAGGTCACATCTAGTTCAACCCCCTGCTTCAAGCAGGACCAGCCCCAACGACACCATCCCAGCCAGGGCTTTGTCTACCTGGGTCTTAAACACCTCCAGGGATGGAGAGTCCATCACCACTCTGGGTAACCTGACCAAGTTGTACTGGAACCCTCACCCTCCTAATCAGAGAGTTTTTCCTATTATTATTATTATTTCCTCATTTTAACCCAATTAGCCAGATAGCAGCAGCTTCTGCAAAACCTCTGTTGGGGACCACTCTTGGTATTTCTGATTTTAATCCTCTTTGTGCGTGGAAAGTCCCAAAGAGAGCAAGCATCAGAGATGGTGGAGTTCTCCCACCAAGGAGATATACCTTTGGTACCTTCCTATGGCCCCAGATTAATTCAGTGATCAAAGGTGGAACTGTGCATCCCTTGACTTCAGGATTTGAGTCAGAAAAAACCCGTCTTAAGTCAATCAGCAAGAATCCTGTTTGAACTTTCAGGAGGTGCTGCTTCTTTGACCTGATTTGTTTCTTAACCCATTCCTCTTCCGAACTTTCAATACACAAAGAAGATAAAAATGGTGATTAACTCGACGCAATGATAGTCATATGTGATTTTTTTTCCAGGAAAAACATGAGACACACAGTACAATTTTATGGTTTTCATACCCAGTGAGTCAAGGCTGGAAATACAGTACACATGAGTCAATGAGATTCCATGTTCTTCCCTGGCATCAAAAAGGACATTATTTAGTATATGGCTTCCCTGCTTCTTAGGCCCTGTTCTTCTATCTCTTCTTGCATGGATTATTGAAGCAAACTGTGTCTAGAACCCCAATTCTGTCATAGATTAAACGGTGGGGACTCTCTCAACGTATTGGTCTACCTGCTGTCTTACCTAGGGTGCAATGACTATGCCCTTCCACTCTTACTAACCTGTTGAGTACACAAGTATAAGGAGATCACTAGTGAAGACAGCCTGGAGTGCTTTATTCCTTCCTGGATAGTATAACTTAGATGCTATTCCTATTCATGCCATGGTCTAATCCCTTTTGAAACTCTCTGCACTCTTATCCTCAGTAGTGATGAATGCCAAAGACTAATGACACGCTGCAGATAAATCCCTTTTTTCCACTTCTGATCCTTCTGTGTTTCATTCACTAAGGGCCTAATCCTATTTCACCTTCATGTGCCTAAAAGGCATTGATGTAGCTGCAGTTTTTGGTACTTATGCATAGTTTGGCTTCTAGTTTCACCTGTGGCAGAACAGGATTGCCCAGTGCGCACACCTGCTGGGAGTAAAATGGACTCACCCACTTTTTAGCCCAGTTTCCCAGTGGTTAGGGCACTTGCCCAGTGAGAGGATGACCTTAGTTCAAGGCCCCTCTCACCCAGTGGGGGTTTGAACCTGTCTCCCACTTCCCAGGAAAGTGCTCTAAGCACTGGGCAATTGGCTAGTTGTTGCCCAGAGCACTCTCCAGCCCTCCTCTTGAATCTGATGACTGCACCTTGTATTTAATATTCATTGGACAAAATGAACACACCACAGTGGGATGCTTCTAGCCCCCTGGAAGCAGGAGCTGAGCTTTTCTATCCCATGGCAATATCCATCTCACTGAGCCACCCTCCCTCTTGTGGGTTCTCCACTAGGACCCACAAATTTTCTCCTCCCGGCTGGCCAGCAATGGTAGAGTTATTCCACATTAGGGACAGAAGACAGGTCTAAAACCTAGGGTCCTTTCCATCTCATTGGGTCAACCTCCTGTGGCATGCCTGTCTCCTCCTGGCTGCTTAGGGCTTCAAGCAGAAAGCATTCTGGGCAACTGTGTGCACTGCCTGGAGAGCAGAGCACTTTACTTGAGTGTGCAGGTTTAAACCACCTCTGGATGAGGGGGGCCTAGCACACAGCTCTCCTTCTCCCCAAACAAGTGCCCTGACCACAAGCTTGTTGGGCTAAACAGAAGGCACAAGGGCCTGCCTCCTCTCCTGGTGCCTACTACTGGTAGCTTTTAGTTTTTCTGCAAGGACATTTTCAGGACTTACCCAGAGCAGGTGATCCTATTTCACCTAGATACCTATACAGCCATAGTTCCAACTACTGAGCATACCTAGTAGGGAAGCACATAAACCGGTTTAAGGCTAGGGACAGACATTACACATAAACCAGTTTAAGTGATCAGAAACTGGTTTAGACCTGTAACAGAACAGATGTTCAGTGCACATCAACCAGTTTGAAAAAGGCTGAAACTGGTTTGAGATAAACCTGGTTGAATGTAGTATCAGACTTAACTGATTTGGCGCAAACCAGTTTATGCAATGTCTATCCCAGACCCCTTGCCGGTTTAAGTTAAATCAGAGTCCCCCAGCATCCCAGCATGCTCTCTAGGCTGGGCAGGGCTCTCTGCTCCAGACCAAGGCTGGCCTCTCCACTCTGCTCTCTAGCTGGAGCTCAGCACAGACTTGCAGGCACAGCAGAGTCTGCTGACTTCCCCATGCCCCCTCTCACTACTCACTGCTTAAGCAGAGCTCCCTTCCTCCTCTCTGCCACAACACAGACCGTAGCCAGCATGTGCCATGCTAGCTAATGCCGAGAGGTGTGTGTGTGTGTGTGTGTGTGTGTGTGTGTGTGTGTGTGTGTGTGTGTGTTTCTCCAATTTCACTGGGATAGGCAGACAGAACAATGACCTCTTAGGGCTTTTGGAGCTAGTCAACAGGTTGGCTGGTATACTGTTTAAGAAGTTTAAAATAATGTGGAGAGAGGCTATTGTTTTGCTAATCCGATGATAAAGACTGTTATCAGCCCCCCAGCTGGCTTGTTCACCTGTCAGTTTGCTGCAGACAGTATGAGGAAGCAGGGAGGGAGGTTGAAAAACTCCATATCATCAACAGATGCATGCACTGCACACCCCACTCCTTGCATCATAGTGCTAGCCTGGGGCTAGGGGCTGGGGGCTGGCAACACTTCCACCCCTCGAGCAGCCAGTGGGAAAAAGCCTGGGACTGTGCAGGCAGACATCCCTAATCAGGGAGTCCTGCCAGGGCCTGGCCGTGCCCCCCTTAGCTCAGCTCCCTGTAGAAAGGAAGGGTGGGCTGCTCTAGTGCCCCCCGGTTTCTAGCCTGAGCCACTGCAGGCATGTGCCTGAATTTCCTCAGTCCAGAGAGAACGTCAGTCCATTTTCAAACCAGTTCAGCTCAGTCAGGTTAGACTAACCTGCAAAGATTGAATCAATTCAGGCTCAGGCTTTTGAATGTCTGTCCCTAGCCTAAGTGATCAGAAACTGGTTTAAAACTGTAACAGAACAGAAGCTTGGTGTACATAAACCAGTTTCAAAATGGCTGAAACTGGTTTAAGATAAACCTGGTTGAATGTAGTATTGGACTTAACTGATTTGGGTCAAAACTTTTTATGAAACTTCTGACCCAGAACCCTTCCTGGATTAAGTTAAATCACAGTCCTCCAGCGTCCTAGCATGCTTTCCAAGACAGCAGGCCTGGCCCCACCCTTCTTCTCCCTAGCTGGAGCAATGAGGGCTGGCTGACAAGGGGATTGTGGGGGCAAGTCCGGCTGGAGATGCAGCCCAGTCTACAAGGTGGGGACTCCCCACTTCCCCTGGCAAACCCTGGCTGGGTGCTGGGGCCAGGGATGGGGGTTAAACACCCCTTCCCCTCTCAAACTTAGTGCTGGCTGCAACTGTGGACTACAAATCCCAGAAGCACCTGGAAGCAGGAAGAGGAAGTGATAAGCAACCCTGCAGAGTCCTGCTGCTGTAATTCTGGACTGCAAAACTATACTGGTGAAATAGGATTTAGTCATAAATACCCACTGCTTCTCATAAGAAGGGAATTTGTGTACAGATACATGCCAGATTGACTTGAGTTATACATAACACTAATTGTCATATTAATAATCAAGATGAGCCTCATGCAGCACTTTGCAGCTTCAAAGTGCTACACAATTTGTGTTAATCCTCACAAAACTCCTTAAATTACCCTTCATTTTCCAGGTGAGGAAATCAGCTGAATAAGAACATAGAACATAAGAACTGCCATTTACTGGGTCAGACCCCAGGTCCATCTTTGCCCAGCCTCCTGTGTCACACAGTGGCAGAGAATGGATACTGAAAGGGAGTGCGAACTGGGTATGACCAGGGTTTTTTTCTACTGTTCCTCTCCCACTTGCAGCTTCCAGCATTAAGATCTAAGATGTTCTAAGATGTTCAGAGACTGTTCACCTGATTCCCACATAAAACCATGTGAATGGCTAGTTTGTGCATTGCCCTTGGATGCTTTGCATAGAGATGCAAGGATGCTGGAAAACTCCTGTTGTAGGCAACAGCCACATCTTGACTGGGGAGTGCCAGCCATACTCTCCTCCACTAGTCCTGTGGGTACCACCTAGAATGGCATTATAGGTATCTCCAACTGAGGCTTTACAATGTAGAAAAATAAGGCACCTGGCTACAGGAGGGTGACCCAAAAGGTCAAAGTGGGCACCCGGGTTCCCTGCACAGTCACTGAGCATTTAAGTGCCTCAAAGGGTAATCCACAAAAATCTGTGTGCTGTTGTAGAGCAAGCCAATAGGAAATATTAAGCATGGAGATATGTCTGAACTCTTACTCCCCTAGAGCTCAGGCCCTTGACTCAAGGCTGCACATCAGGCCTGCATGTACACTCAAAATCCACAGCCTGTAGACCTGGTCTGAGAGTAGACCCCAATGGGTGCCTACACACAAGCGAGGCTACTCCAACACACTGTAATTACAGTGCATTGAAGCAAATTCAATTAATCAAGTCGGCTGGAGTGTGGTAGGTACCGCGCTCCAGCAGACTCCAGTGTCTCATGTATCAGTGTCCCCGTGCTTAAAAATGGTGACGGGGCACTTTAACTACAGCTCATCAAACCAGCTTTAGATAAAGCGCCCTCGCCGCCATTTTTAACCACAGGGACACTGATACACGAGACACTCTGCTTGCTTTAATAAGAGCAGCTCTCAGAGCCACTCTAATTAAAGGAGCCCCTCCCCTTCCCCGCCCCTCCCCTGAGCACGTGTATCAACTCCCTAAGTGAACAGGTCCTGATCTTCCTAAAACACAGCTAGGGAAGTAAGTGGAGTGCAGGGTCACCTTTTATAGAGCAGCCTAGTGATTAGAGGACAGGACTTAATGGCTCAGGAGGCCCCATCAAATCCTGTGTTCTTCACTTAAGAAGTGGGATCTTCTGATCTCCACTCTTGAGCACGCTAATGACTAGGCTACAGAGTCAGGCTCCCTCTTGCTTCCTCGCCTTATGGCCCCATTACTTGCACTCCTGGCTGCCTGTGAACCAGCTTCATCAGGAGGGGTGCAGAGTGCTCTCAGTTCCCCTCTTCTATACCTTGGTGGTTAAGACACTCTTCCAGGGACTGGGTGATGGGGATTTGAATTTTCTCAGGCTGAAGTGGACAGCTTCATTCCCCAAGGTAAATACAGTAAGGATATTCCTTTACAGTTTGTATCTTAACGCCCAGAATATGCCCCTGCAGCCACACAAGAAGCCTCATCAGAAGTACTGTGTCCCATTTTGGGCTGTGCACTTCAAGGACATGAATGGTTTTGAAAGAGTCCAGCACAGAGCAAAAAAATGAGCAGGGGTCTTTATGGGAAAGGATGGAAGAGATAGGGTTATTTAGTCTGGAGAAGAGAAGAGTGAGAGGGAATTTGATAACAGACTTCAAATACCTGAAGAGCAATTATGGAGAGGATAGAGATGGGCTTTTCTGGAGGGGACAGAATTAGGAGCAAGGGCCTCAAGCTGCAGCAGGGGAAATTTAGGTTGGAAACTAGGAGGAACTTCTTGACTATGAGGGTGGTCAAGCATTAAAACAGACTACCTGGAGCCACTGTAGAAACTCCATCCTGGGAAGTTTTCCAGAACGGGCTAGACAGTCACTTGGCTGGGATGGTTTAGTCAGGGATGATCCTGCCTTGAGCAAGGGGCTGGACTAGATAACCTTGTGAAGTCCCTTCCAGCCCTACTTTCCTATGATCCTAAGAGCCAAGGGAATGCTTGTTGCACACATGCAAGTCTCCATAGACAGATTCATTTGGCACCAGGCTGTGACCTTTTTGTTTAATGAAGACGTACAGTTCTTCATGCTGTCAGCTGGGTGAGCTGCTGTTTTATGGAAGAGCCAAACCATATCTCAAGACAATACTATACTTCACTGTCCTCTTTGAATTACAGCCCATGTCATCTCCCAGAGGAGCTCAATCAGCCAACCACTAAGCTTTGCTTTAAGATCTTATGCCTGATCTTAACGAGACAGAAGGAAGCCCTGGAGATATTTCAACCCTTGAGAAATGCTGGCTATTTTCATTGCTTTGTTTGGAATGCATTTACGTTTGTACTGGGAAATGAAAATGTAACAAAGTGACCAGTTTCGTAATCCCTAAGTATAGTGGACAATACATTCGTCAGTGAACGGTGCAGAGAGGATGCCAGATTTATGTAGCACTTCCCTTCTGGTGACCTCACTGCAATTTTCAAAGCTTTGTGCACTTTAGTTTGCAACATAGCTCTGCAGCCGAAAAAATATCACCCCCATGCTACAGGCTAGCACAGGGATTTATACAGTCAGACAAGATGTCTATGACAGACTTGACAATAAACCTCAGGCTGCCCAACTCTCAAAGGTACACCTGACCCATAGGCCATCCTTCCTCTACTTAGGGTTAAGACGGGGTGGGCAAAATGCGGCCTGCAGGCTGGATGCAGCCCACCAGGCCATTCTATCCGGGCCCCTAAAAATTTAGAAAATTAATATTTAGCTGCCCCTGGCTGCCTGTCATGCGGCCTTCAATGGCTTGCCAAAACTCAGTAAGTGGCCCTCCGCCCAAAATAATTGTCCGCCGCTGGGTTAAGATTACACTAACCCACAGCCTCCAAAGCATTATACTACCCACCACCAGCAGGCAGTCTCTGGACTCTCAGCTGTTCCCTTCCCCGCTCCTTCTTTACATTATATTATCTCATGGCTTAAGTGTGTTGGAGGTGAGGGCCTACGTATGTCACTCAGTCTCGAACTGGCACCAGACGGGCAGCTGACATCTGCCAGCTGGGTGTTGTGACTCCAAACTCACTGCCCAGTTCCTGTTTTGTGGGACCTTGATCCCACTGGTCCAAAGATCCTGCCTTTGGCATAAACAGTGTATTGCACAAGACTCTGCCAGATAAAGGACGTTATTTGGGATGCATGTAGTGCAGAGTACATGGTGCGGGGAGACAGAAATATTGTAGTCTTCTCACCTTTTGCCAATTAACATAATGGAGATATTATCTCCTATTTAAATAAAAAAGAGAGTGGCAGAAGCACTGTTGTGTCTCTTTAGACCCTATGTATAACTTTACCTCCTCAACATCTGGTCCTGTGTCCCTAATTCCCCTTGCCTAATAGGCTAAGAAGGGTGGGCTGGTCATTACTTGGCTAGGGGGAGGTACCTTGGTGCTCTAGGCAGTGGTGAGTCAGCAAGCGGCACTTTTCTCTCTGAGTCAATATTGAACCAGCGTCTCGGCCCGGTTTTGGGGAGAGCCGTCATTCAGCCAAGCCTCAGTATCAGCTTCCTGGCTGTGGTGTCTGTAGCAGCGAGACCGAAAGAAGCATCATTCGGTTTTCTGTGAACTGCACCTTCCTGGCGAGAAGTTCCCTTCCCCACAGTCATTTTGAGGTGCCAGGCAAGGGCACAGTGTTACAGTTGCAACCGCTGCTCATTATTGCTGCTGTTTGCAGCTTTCCAAAATCAGATATAAAGGTCACCAGGACTGAAAACATGTGTTCGCTTCTCTGTTTATTCTCAAACGTGATACTGCCCTCACGTGACTCCATCCCAGCTGGGGCAATTTCATTTTGGTTGACTTCACTAGTTGTCCAGCTGTTTGACACCTATCTGGGAGGCTCAGACTGTGAGCTCCCTAGGCAGACTCTGCCTCCTTTCTTATTAGCCGGGCACAAGGGATCTCTGACCCTGGACCGGGTGCTAATGTAAAGCAAACTGGCAATAATACTCTAGTTTGAATACTCTCAGACTGAAGGCTTGCGTAGGGTTCTTGTGCCATGTTAATCCTATTAGGTATATTATCAAGTTCCATAAGTTGTGCTCAGGACTCACAGTAGAGATGATACCTTTTATTAAACCAACAAGATTTTTGCAAAAAAAAAAAAAATCTTTCATTGCACAATTGTGCTGGCAGATGAACGGAGGCCTGTGCAGAAGTGTAACTAGTAATCTGTGCACCCTGGACCCAGATGCTGCAGACTGGTGGGGTGGGCACTGGAGAGTCTTGCCTGACCCTAGGTGCTGCTGCCATGGTGCAGGCTCCCTGAGGACTGCCATACATGCGACCACTCTGACCTGGCACCAAGAACTAGTATCCCAGTTGCCCACTCCTATTGTGCTCCTGGGCCTCTATAGTTTATATTTATTTGCACCTTGGGACCCTCTTCAGCCAATGGAAAATATAAATCTAGACCTTTTGCCACTATGGCTTTTTAAAGAGGTGCAATGCACCCCAGTGACCCCACCAGGTTCTCATTTACACTGGTATAAAAACCAGGAGTAACTCCAGGGGAGTTAATTAAGTTACTCGATTGTAGTAACGGGAAGAGGAGGGACAGGCCAACAGTCTTTGGGAACCTGGCTGGCTATAAAACCACAGCAAAACCATTTTTAATGGAGAAAAATCTTTTAAAGATGTATCAGCCCCTTTCAAAGAGAGATGACTGGAATGTCGGACCTCAGAAAGTCCTGTGGTATTTGGGAGACTGGCAGTTTGTGGAGAAAGAAGAGGTGGAATAGCAAACATTGTAGTGCTAGTGGAAAGGAAAGACCCTGAAAGCGAAGCAGCGTCCTCATTGCTGCATGCTGTCATAGCATCTGTGGGACAGGACTGTGCAGACAGGTATATGCTCAGAGGGTGCTTGAAGAGCTCAGTAGCATGGGAACATTTAAACCTCAGAGAGAACCATGACTAAACCTGAAAAAAGAAAATGACTCTGCCTGGAAATGTTTAGGGGATGGTTTTGGTTGATTAATGAAACGAAAGGCCACAGTCTATAGCATGAGACCCAGGAGAGAGCACAGAGATGAAGTCAGAGGGGAGGGGATCATTTTTAAAATAAACAGAAATGCAGCGAAGTTTGCCCTGAGCCTCATTTGAAATTGATTTTGCAAAGACGATAATTATTGAACAGAGAAAGCGTGCTCTGTGCGCCGTGCTGGGAGGCCACGATTACTCATACTGCCAGGTTCCAGTTTGCCTTTCGCTTGCGGGGTGGATATGACAAGATTTGGGATTCTTAGTCGCATCAGCAGATTTTTCTGGCCGGCCCGCAACACTTTTCGCATTGAGCTACGCAAAACAGGGACGACCTCCAGCCAAGCCGTGCACATCCGGCTCTGGATCTGGCCTTTGACTAGCCCCGCAGTTTGAGCGTACTTAAATGCAAGGTCTCAGCTTGGATTTATCACTAGTCGAAATATGTACATACATCCCAGGATGTCTTGTCACAAAAAGAGGATGTTTTATAAGGTGCAGCCCAAGCGCCCCATTGTGGCTGAACCCGACGCATGCCAACAAGCTTCCTTTTACCTTGCGAGAGCTTCTCGCTTTACTGACTGGGCTGCCTTAAAAAGGGGAGGGTGATTCTGGCAGCATGGAGACTCTCCAGCATGCCAAGAGGAAGAAAGACCAAAGGGTCAGCTCCCTTGTAAAAAGAAGGCTGCTTGATTAACTTTATGGAAAGAAACTGAGCTGTAAAAAGACGGCATTTTGTCTTTAACAAGGCCTGAGAGCCAGGAACTCAGCCAGCTGGGTAGGCTGTGCTAACCCAAGAATATTAGCACACCAAGGTCAGAAAGAGCCAGGACGCCACCAGGAATGTGAGGAGAGACAGTCTGACGATGTGGCTGTGTGGAAGAACTGAGGTGCAGCTGCTGGGCTCCGTAAATGAGTCAACAAGCGAACGAGGTCAGGATTCAGTCTTGGAAGAGAGGGAATCAAGTCTTGCAAGGCAAAAAGAAACCCCCTGTCTATACATCTGGACTGTGTGCCCGCATTGTATCAACGCAGAGACCGAGGAAAGACAGACAGGGTACAGACTGCAAGACAGCCTTGCCATTTATTCTCTCAAAGGGCATTGTGAATGAAGACACACTTCAGTGAAGGACTAGAAGGAAGCCCAAACAGTCCCTGCAGCCAGGGCTGGGAAGGTAATAACAGAGCAGAGGGCCGGGAGAAAGCACATGCTTTGACATAGCGTCTACTGGATGTCCTGCACGAGCAGGGTCCTTTGACGTGCTAGGTGTAGAGGGGCGTCCGTCAGATATCCGAACAGGGAGCAGCCTTCTGCGACGCAGGCTGGACTTTGTCACTAGTAACAAAATGCAGACTGAAATCTCTGGGACACTTGAGGATTGTGCATTAATTGCTTTCCTGAACAGGGATGAACTGCAGGAATCTGGGCCTATAAAAAGGATGCATGACAGTCTGAAATCCGCAGAGCCTTAATTTGGGGAAAGTCTGAACCCAGATCTAAATGGGAAAGAGCAGGGGATCGGTTGCTATTAAAGCGAGCAAAAGCCCCTAAATCTCCAAACCAAAACAGATGGCCGTGGTTTGTAATAGGTGTTCAGGCCGTGGCACAGATAAGTGAATCCTAGCACTTTTGGGGTCGAGACGAGCGAAGCACGCATAACAGCTCCTGTCTTTCTCAGAGCCCTTTCCATACCTGTGCGCAGCACAGCGAGTTACGAGAGAAGGCAAAACTTAACTTGGAGTTTCCTCGCTTGTATTACTTTGCTATTTAATGTACTGTGATTTCAGTTCTGGACAGGGTAGGTGCTAGGGAGGCAAACAAGAAATTCACCTGATTTTACAGGACGGCAGTAGTGTGAAGCCTGGCTAGACTGCCAGACACTGAGAAGAAGAAATAGAGGGCTAGTAGAGCCCCTCTAAGCTTTAATGAGAAGCACTGTTTCAAACATCAGCTCACAGCCAGAGCTGCCCTGGGAAATCAAAAGCCGGGAGAAGCATCAAATACCAATCCACAGCCAAACAATTACCTTGTTAATGGAGAACACACTCTCTCTGTGGGTCATTTCTTTTCATTCCTTGGATTCTGGTGGACTGTATCAAGACTGCTGGGGAGAGTCACTCTTCAAATCCCTCAGCAAAAAGAGAAAGCATTATTCAGGCTTTGTCAATTAAAGGCCAGACTAGATGAGAGAGAGATTTGAATTCATCCTGAATCCACAGCTTCATATCTTTCCCTATAGAGATGTATGAAAAGGAGGTAGTCTAAGAAGTTTGATCCGTATAAATATATTCTAAACGAACATCACGGCCATCTCTATTGACTGTCTTCTTCCTTTCTCAGTAGAAGCACGTTGGAGGGAAAGGGGATTATTTCTTTCAGATTTTCTTGCTTACTCTAAGAAAGACAAACATCTGGGCTAAAGTCTTTCCTGGTACAAAGGGCTGCATCCGAGTGAAACGGGGCAGCTAGAAGTTATTTATTCTATGCTGGATTCTGCTTCCTCTCAGTGATCTCTCAATTGTAATAATTTGCTGTAAAATTAACAGGCATAGTTTGACTTTTTTTTTTACTGATACAGCTTCTTCTGAATGCAACGTAAGGCATGTCTGTACTATTTCTTTTAATATTGGTCACTGCATGAATTAGATCCTCCTAGCAGACCTGATGGTTAACCTCAGTCCTTTTAAAGTCAGGGGAAAGGGTCTCACAGAACTTCCATGGGAGCTGGTTTGCACCCCACGTTTCCAAATTTGAAGCAATATGCATGAGATCTTTTTTATCAGAAGTGGACTTGTGCTTTTGTCCTACTCTGAAGCAGTGCCAAAGCAATTAGGAGATGGGCTGTAAGGCTACCAGATCTCTTGTTGATGGGCTTACAAAAGTATGCATAGATGGGTCTTACAAAAGTACATGTGGCTTCTGAAAGACATACAGATCCTGGCCCACATTCTGCTTCTGATGATATACATGTAAGCCCCAAAATGCAGTAATTGATGAGATAGCTTAGATCCAATGCAGAGTCAATAGGGTTTCATGTGTGCAAATGAGCGCACAAATTGGCCCCATGGCTTCAAAGCAAAAAAATTCCCTAATACATATGGCTGCCTATACATATGCTTGGTATGGAAGGTGGCATTTCAATGAGCGTGATTACTGGACAGCCGCTCTAATTAAAACGGCTTACCATCACATGTATGAAGCCCCTGCAGGTTTCAAAATGGCTGGGCGGTGCTTTATCTAAAGCTCATTTGATAAATCACCCCCGCAGCCGTTTTGCAATGTGCAGAAGCTTAATACACATGATGGAGAGGCGATGCTGGTGCGTTCTAATGAGAATGAGAACGAGCGCATCTATAGACACCCTATGTCCTACATATTTCTTGGGCAGAAGGAAGGGCAGAGTGGTACCATCATAGCACCTGAAGCAGGTGGCTGTTGCCTGTGAAAGCCTATTCCTCTCTGAACCATCTAGTCTCTATGCCACCATGTCCTGCTTTCTTATAGATTCATAGATTCATAGATGTTAGGGTTGAAAGGGACCTCAATAGATCATCGAGTCCGACCCCCTGCATAGGCAGGAAAGAGTGCTGGGTCTAGATGACCCCAGCTAGATACTCGTCTAACCTCCTCTTGAAGACCCCCAGGGTAGGGGAGAGCACCACCTCCCTTGGGAGCCCGTTCCAGACCTTGGCCACTCGAACTGTGAAGAAGTTCTTCCTAATGTCCAGTCTAAATCTGCTCTCTGCTAGCTTGTGGCCATTATATGGCCAATCTGTCTGACTCCATAATAATAGCACAGCTGACTATGTCTATATACCACTTAGGGATTGTTTCTATAGAATTAATTCAGTGTTTTCTTGGTTTTGAGGACAATTTTGTACAGAGCTTACCTAAAAGCAGTAAATGTTGGGAAGGGGGTTTAACAGTTCTGATGCATCTGATCCAGGTATGAGATCCTGGTTCTGATCTATCAAACAGAGTGGAGGATGGACCTGAGATAACGAGTTAGTACAACTCCTGCTCTAGTATTTCCCAGCTGGTCTGGTTCAGGAAAAGGCGCTTTTTATTTGTGTTTTTTACAGCATGTGAAGGTCCATTTCCATAACGGTACTTATTTTACCTTAGGTACTGAAATATCGCTACCATCTATTTGACTTAACTACACAATAAAAAACCTGAAGAGCCACTCATGACCACTGATGAGGCATGAATAACTTAGAGAAAAATTCTGTGTATATACCATGATTTCTGTCCCCTCTAACTCTGCATTTTCATTAAACTGATATTCCATAAAGATAGAGTCTGCTTCATTGGCTACTGCACCCCATTGCTCACATGAAGTCAAAATAGTCTATCCAGGACAGCTGGTTACATGGGAGATGGGTTGGGAATTATGATTTAAAGTAAGGAATAAACCTTAGTTGCAGATGCCCACTACTATGTCCTGTTTCTGTTTCATGCAATGTGCCAAGTAATGAGGAGGGAAGGGAGATATCTAGTAAATCCTGCAAGGTTCAGAGGCTAAAACACAAGCCTGGTAGTCAGGGAATCTAGCTTTAGTCCCGGCTGTCTCACTGATTGTCCATGGACTTGCATACTTCACATATGGCCAATCTCTTTGAGGTCACTGGAAGCATTGTCTGAGTAAGTACTGGGGTTTGACACATAGCTTTTCTGTTATCCAGCTTCCCACTTGCTAAACTAGCAATAATTCCTACATTGCTGGGGGGTATCTTGTGGTTTGCAATACATTGTTTGCAAAACAGATTGACTTTTTTGGAGGAAAGGGGTTATAAAACTGGAAAATATCCTTATTCTGTAGGAAGACATTAAAGTTTCCCATAAATCCCCAAGACTGTGGAGCGTGAGCAGGTTCTGAAAAGGATCATGTGACGTGGTTGTTGCGGTAACAGAGACCTGGATTCAGCGATGCACATCACCCTCCAGTCCTGTGCTCTGCGATCGTTAGACTCTCTTCCACATTGTAGCAGTAAAGTTAGAGCTAAATCAGGGCTTGATACCCTCAGAAGAAACTTCCCAAAGAAATGATTCGTGACAGCCATTGTAATAGGTCCTGGCGTCAGGACAGAGAAGCAGTAGACCTTTACATGAAGGTAGGTTTGAGCATAAGTAAATGTGGGATGGGAATCAGTCTAGGAGACCAGGTGAAATATGGGCAGAACCAAGGCAAACTTCTTCATACCATCCTTTAATCTAGAGACTCTACCTGTGTAACCCATCCAGAGCTCAACCTCTCTTGTGAAACCTAACCACCAGTGCCCGTTACGACGGTGGTTTTGTGGTGTAGGCACCTGTCCATGTGAAACTGGGCTGAGACCACCAGCCTCATTTCCTACGGGCTATTCAGCAGCCTGCACAGGGTAATGACTTTCTACCACTACCCACCTGGGTGGATTCAAACTGGAAATGTAGTGGTGGAAGACACTTTGATCTTGTTGTCATTGCATAGACGGGATAATAATGAGTAGATTGTGTAGCTGCTTTTTCCCATTGGCAAAAGTACATATGTGAGATAAATTCTGGTGGTCTCACGCTACATCCATGCCTACCCTAAATGCAAAAAAAAAAGTTATTCTGGTGTTCTAGTATGCTTTGCCAGCCAAAATGTCAACCGCATGCCACCTCAGAGGTGGCCGCAGTTCAGTGGTTGCACATCAGCCCAATTGATCAGTGTTTGGAAAGTGCTTTGATATCCCGGGATGAAAGCAAGCTGTATAAATGCCCCCATTCATGTACGTTGCATACAGTAGCAGCAAACAGAAAAATCATTTCCCACAGGTTTAGAAAGGAGTATTCCTGTTTATTAATGGAAGACCACATAAAGAATGCTTGGTTAAAGTGTCCCTTTCTGAGCTGGTACTTCAGTGCAAACCCGGTGAATGAAAATAATCCTGTGAATTTGTATGGGCAAAGGGTGCAAATGTAAACTCTGCACAACTCTTGAGAATAAAATTCTCTTTAGAGGTACAGTGAAACCCTTTTATATGGGTCCTTTCCTTTTCCAAAGCAGTCCATGGGAACTGAGAGCCTTTACAAGGGCCAGCCTTTACAAGGGTCAGGTCTACAGGGAACTAACTCATTCTCTACAGGTAAAACATCAGTAAAAAACAGTCACTCAGGGATTTTCAATATATTTCACAATAAACCAGGTATCAGATTCGGTCTCTGTAGGTTTCTCTTTTTTCTCTTTTTTAATCCTGCGAGCTCAGCTTTATGGGTATATATTTTTTTATAGTTTGGGCCTGTATCATCATTTCTTCCTTACTTCCTGCCCATGTACTGAGCAGCCTAGCAATGTGGCCCTCTTGGTTCATTAGCAAAGCAATATCAAAACCTGTAGATTTACCATTTACAGCAAAGACATTCAAGTGCTAGGCAGATGCCGGACAGCATGCAGCATTTTCCTTATATCCTAACCAAAAATCATAAAGCAGAATGGAGATATGGCTCAGATTTAGGCGGGTTTTTGAAGTTTTATTAAAACAAACTGATATTTCTTATAATGTGCATGTCACCAGAATGTATAATTGGAAACGCTAATCATTAACAGGTACTAATGTTAGTGCAGAACAGAGGATGGAGTGAGACAGACTAAACCTCCATGCAGGCAGCAGAGGAAATCCAAACTATGATAATTAAATGCAAATAAAGCCTGGGGCAAAAATTCCTGGTCTCCCTAAGATAAGAGAAATGCATTTCTACCATCTATAGTTCATTTATTTCTCTTGAAGACTCTAATTTGTTTTTAAGCTAATAGATCAAACATTCTTGTCACAGTTCGTACAACTGTCTCAAATATGTGAGAAGTACCCGCCAGGCTAGGACCACCAGCAATTTTTATGATTTCTTTACACTACAAATATTTGGCAGAACTGAAATCACCCAATAAAATAAACCTGTGGATTCATCTGCAGTTTTAGACTCTCTCCAAGTATTCTTTGGACTCCTTCCCAAAATAACTGATGCTCATCATATTCCAATATCAAATGAAAATATGTCCTAATTTTCATGTCTCACTACCACCATCTGTTATTAAAAGAGTCTTCTTTTTCAAAGCCAGCCAGGTGGCTTGGCGGCAGTCATGTGGCCATGAGCAAGGCTCCGGTCCGGCAGCGCCTTTCGATCCTCTTCCCGCCAGCCTGGCAGGGTTCAGACATGCTGCATAGGCAGGACACTGGGCTGCGGTGGTGGAAGAGCAATATTTCCTGCGTTGGCACCTCTCACCAGCGGGCACCCAAGGAAACGCTAGCATTGGACATTGGGCGCTGATGGATTTGCACAGCATTTCTGTTTGTGCAGGGGAGAGGGAGTTTCGAGTTCAGTTTGGGATAATAATAGCAATCTCGCTGCCAAAGGCAAGAGGGCTGTGATTGTCAATAAGGGTGTTGCACAACTGTTAGCCAACCAGGTGTTCAAACACTTACACATGACTTACAATATAAACCCAGAGATTTCAAATAGGAATCCATAGTGCCGAAAACGTTCTGGCCTGTTGTGGTCTCTCTGAGTTCTTTGCGACCGAAAAGGTGCTCTATCATTTTTTTTCATAATTAAGAAACGAGTGAAAGTCAGGAAAGCTGGCATTTTCCAAGGGGTGTTGGCTTTAATGAAGGGAGCCTTGAGTCTAAAAGGTTGAGAACCACTAGATTAGGGTCTTCTCTGGAAAGTTTCAGAGAAGAACGAAACAAGGTGTGGGGGACCCAATGGAGGTACGAAATGAAGATGGAAAAATAACCAGTTCCACTGCAAATAGACTCTATAATTCTTGCCTATATTTTGAATATAAATAAACTCTATTAGTGACCCAATAGAGGGATATGGGGGCAGCAACATGCGCCCATTGCCGAAGAATGTGTGTATTGGGAATCAGGCTCCTCGGTCACCTGAGGACCCATCAAGCCTGACAGACGTCAACCTCGACTTCGAGGGACCACTGACAACGACACGGCACTCTGGACCCAATAGGAAGTTTTGCAGTGATTTCAGTAGCCGTTGGACCCTGACTGTTGCAAGGCTGTTGATACCCCAGGATTTCTGTACTTCAGCTTCACAATCGTTCAGCTCCTCCCAGCGCTCTATTCACTCATGCACCTGAAGGAGAGGGTGACCGGGGCAGTAGCCCCAGGTACCACCTTAGGAAGAGAGCGGCACAAAAATAGTTGCTGCTGCAGCTGGCACTGACCTGGGTACAGTGCTGTCCTGCTATGTCTCTGGTTCTATACATGAGATTGTTACTGGGCACCCCCACCCCAGGTATATTTATGTTTTTATCTTCAAAAACCTGTAGGAGTGTCCTTCATACCATTGTCCCTGATCGAACTGATTTCCCTTTCTCTGGCACCCTGACCAAAGCACGTAGGAGAGGTACCCGTGAGCAGAACAAAGCTGGCTATGAAATGGGCATTTCAGAGCTTGTGAAAGCCTTTTCCATTCCAAAGCATTCAAGTGGCACGTTGTTAGTAAGTGCTACTTACAGTAGGCCTTGTAAATCCTATACAAGCCGGCAACATCTGGTAAACGGGGTCAGTTTTACATGTTTTCCAGCAAAAAGAAGTTTGTTTTTTGTTTCCATTGACCTCCCAGCTGTGTGCTATCCAGTGCACTTGTAGGCATTGACAACCATCCTGACTGTTACAAGGCACTCCTGATTTTGTCTCACACCCTGTTAAACTAATTGCCTAGTTTAGACCAGCTGGTAGAAGAAAATCCCCTTTTCTAGGTGATTCAGTGACACTATGTTAAAATGCCATCGTGTCACGTAGTATACAATGCTATGAAGTTTCGAGGTAGCAGCACAATTCTGTAACATGCACCAGAAACAGTAATAATATATATATTTTTTAAATGTAAAATGTGATTCTACAAACTCAAAATAATGTTGCTGTTTTCTATTTTATATTTCCACTGGAAAAATCCAAACAAAGCTTTTAGTTTTGGTCAACCTGAACTGAAAATAATTCAGACTGAGTTTACCCAAAGTGAAAGTGATACAGGTCAAGTTAGTTCAAGTCAGTAATCTGCCTCTGCCTAAGCTGCACTTGATGGAAGTCCCATAACTGCTGTACATCACGGGAAACACACTCTAGCTAGAGCCCCTGGCAACTGGGAAGAAAAGCGAGCACGTGACATCCAAATTACAACTCCCACAAGGCACAAAAGCAATCCACACAAACACAGCTTAATTTGAAACCCAGCAAAGCTAAACAGGGCGATAAAACTTTCCGAGAACTTCTTATTTCATAAAGAATTTTGATCTCTGCATTTTTGAAGATGAAGATCTCGATGAAAATTAATGGTGAAGCATCATTAACCACAGGAGAGAGATTCCTATTTTCAATCAGGCCTACTTTTATCTCAACAGCTACATTTGTTGACTAGTAAAGAGAGCTGGACCACACAGGGGTTGCCTTAACTACCTATTGTGAATGGTAGATCTTGTTAAATATTTCCACCACCATTTCACAGAGAACTGTGTAACTACAATTGACTGAGATCTGAGCTACATACATGTCTCTATGTTATAAAGCTAGTTTAAAACAGGAGGGCTTAAAATGACTTTTTTAGTTCTTGCCGCGAGATATTCGTGTAATATTGAAAGGTAGCTTTAATATATTATCTGCCTGCAACTTTCCTTAACTTGTATTGGTAGAAACAGCTTTTGAAAATGACTTCCTAACATGAGGGGAAAACACAAGACTTGCTTCTGGATTGCATGCGTTAGTTAATAAGAGCTGCAGCTTCATTTCTGTTACGGGGTATGTTTTGCACCAACAACATAGAAATGCAGACAGAAGCTCTTACGGGTGTTGTCCTGCCTCTCTGCTCCATAGCAGCAGCTCACAAGGGTTTCAAAAGTCCCTAAACTGTTTCTGTCTGCTGCTTGGGGACTTTAGAGAGTAGCACATGGGGAAGAACAAGGACTGTTTGCTATATGTGAAAACAGGTACAAGGAGTTTCTCAGGTGAATTCTGAGTACGTTGATGGAGGTAATGCCCACGGAAATAAGCTCTCACGGTCCTGATGCCACAAACACTGCTAAATCCGGTAGGGCCAGGGACAGTAAATACTTACAACAACAGCCTGCAAAAAGACCCTTTCCTGCTCCTGAAAACAGGTGGTGCCTGACCTGCCCACTGCTGTGTTTCCCAGATGCATTGCCATTCTTGCTTCTCTCTTCCCACCACCTGCCTTTATATGCTCTTAGTGGTTTTCACTCAGTGGGCTCCTGTGGAGGTTATCCCCCACCCCATTGCGCAGGCATCACCTATGGCATAGCAAGGAAAACCGTCCTACGGATTGATGGTACAATGCAGAAAGCATGTAAAAAAGCACAGGCCTCACCGGATAAGAGGGACACACAGAGGTCGGCTTTGGTAGATGCTGTCTCTGAGTGAGGTCTCTGTGCCTCACAGCGCTTCTACTTTCCACTAGTCTCTGATACCAGCTTTTTCCAGAAGTTCAGCCAGAGAACGAACACCCACCAGACTTTTGTGCTCTGTGATCCTCTTTGGCTAAGCCCCACTGTTTCAGAGAGGGAAGACCGCTGCCCTTTTGATGGCCATTGTCTTGGCCACCCCGCTGGGATGGAACAAGCGCTTCTGGGGCTAATGGCACAAGCTGTTTCCATTTGAATTAAAGAGATAAGACGTGGTACTTGTGGGCTGTAAAGGACTCTGCAAATCAATACCAAGGGGAACCTATAACACATGCACAGTGTATTATGTTGCCACTGAACCTAAGCCTAGCTGTTTATATATTGTTTAGTGCAATGGAAAACTGAGACCATAATATTGATGGGACATGAAAGTGAAGTGGTTTGCTCAGCACCGCACACTTGAGTCAAAGGTTGGCATCATAACGCGGGTGTTCTCCTCTCTTATTCAATCAAGGCAGCCGCCTCTCAGCCATATTACGTTGGGGGTATTGTACTGCAATGGGATCAGCTTTAAAGAGGCATGTGGGGTAGAACAGTCCAAATGAATGGCACTTTCTTCTTTTTCTTACAAAAGGGACTGAATCCGGTTTGCAAGCCTGCACTTATCAATTAATTTTGAACACTTCCATTAGGCAAACCCCTTCCCATATTCAAAATCTAAATGCCAAGCTTGAAGCCATAAGGTTCCCCTCCTCCCCTCTCTTTTTTTTCTGGCAATGTCGTTAACCCCTGAAAATAAAGGTTTATTATGGAAATGCTGACGACTCCTTAAACAGAGCATTGCATTTGCAACACTGTAATTATGCCTACTTCAGCATGCTCCAAAGAAAACATGATTTTCTTGTTCAAACAAATCTTGAATGGTTTTTAGACCCAGATTTAAATCACTCAGGCCAAAAGGACTGTCTGATAGATTCTGAACCAGAGCTGTACCAGGGAGATGTGCAAAGAGATAAATGCAAACTGACTTTGCAGTATTTGGGTAATTGGATCCACATCTCTGCCTTTCTCTCTTGAATGAGCAAAGACCAGATTAACCTTATTATTATGTTTATTTGATCGACTTAGAAATTCCATCTGGATAAAAGAGAGTCTAGATGTCTTCCTCTCGTCATGCCCAGGATGGAGCCAATCAACATGTCTCAGTAACTAATGAATTTGTTTTATGTCATCTATCAACGAGATACTGTAATATTAGATACAAATTTAGCTAAATGAATGAATACGCCTTAAAGAACATGGAGTTTAGATGTTTCCATATTGCATTTTTATGTCCCCACAGAAAACTACTTGTCAGATTTTCCATGGTCTTAAAGATGGTTATAAGTAAATATGTGGTGCCTAAAGTGTGCGGCACATTTAAATTATAGAGCAAGCAGCATTTCAATGATGCTTTCTTGATTAAGGAAGATGTTTGCCCATTTTGAAAGGTTTTCCTGGATCTCATTTCTGTAGCATACAACCCAGGGCAAAGCCAACTCTATATACGGACATATAGAGAGTACCTTATAAAGATGACCAGAGGAATAACATAAATGGTACGGAGGGATTTTTTTTTCCCGGGCACTAGATCTGACATTTGTTTTGACTATTGTTTTTAAGTACAGATTCTTCCTAGTTACCTTCAAGACACCCTAACCTTAGTGCAGGCAGTCTAAGGCCACAATGTAAGGAGGAACTTGGTTTCAGCGTTGTCCCATTGATGAAAAAAATTATAGGTTGCAGAAAGGAGAAACATCCACAAAGTGGTTCCTACACCCCTACATAACTTGTAGGGTCTCTTTTGCTTTATTACGCGGCCTTTCTTTTAACGTCTAGGTCTTAGCAGAGCAGTCGCGAACTTTTCCCCTGTGTTTTTCCTGTTGGAGAGACATTGTGTAACCTACTGTTTTTATCCAGTTCTGCCCGCCCCACCAGAAAAGCAAATCTAGGGCCAAACAAAAATTTTGATATTCACAAAGCGCAAACAGCATAGACATTTGTAAACCCATAATCATGTGCTTGGATTGCAGCTCTCCTTCAGGAAAGCGGCAAAACAAAACAGAAAAGTCCCAATTAAACTGCTGGCTTCGAAGAGCTCGTTGCTCCACAGTGATTTAGACGCCACACGGAGTTCAGGCAGAATGTGACATGCCGTCAAACAATAGCGCGCACCGATGTAGATGTTCCCCAGCTGGCTCTCCATGTCTTTGGCGGCAAGCTATGGAGGTCTGTCCGTACGTAGTCATCTCAGCAGGAAGTAAAAGGGGACTACTCTATGTTCCAGTATCAACTTTGGCAGTGGAAGAAAAGTTAAGGAAGAAAGAAAGAAACTTGAGTGTGTGACACACCGTCATACTGTATTGCCTTTTCTTTTCCAGACAGTCAGCTTTTGATTCTTCGATTCCTATTCAATTAAGCAACACACTGAATAACTGCAGTGCAATTCAGTGAAGCATAGCCGTGGTTTCCCAATGGTAAATGAGGAAAGCAAGTGCTGGTGCATCAGCTATTCCCGGCTGTTCCTGTTGGGGGCAGCAGGCAATCAGCCCTGGGTGTGTGCAGTCAGCGTGACCTCCGTGTGCATCACACGTGGGCTGTGTGCGTACCTTGATGCTTCTTGTGCCAGACAGTCTTGCAATGAATCTCATTTGGAGTCTGACTGGGATCTAAGCAAATACTAATCCCAGGAGCAAGCAGCGTCCACTTCATCTTCCCCTAGGGTACAGACAACCACCGTTCTGACTGTGGGCCAAAATCTGCTGTCTTAAACAGGGGTTGTGTTTAACTAAGATCCACAGGCTTTGGCCCAGATTTGTTCTGCTGCTTGGAAGCCATCCATAGATACACTTTTTAAAGTGAGCCTGTTACTTTAAACAGAGCTTCAGGACTGGCCGCAGGGGGAGAGATTGGGCTTGCCTGGGTTTCAGTACTCAGGGAGCTGGGAGCATAAGACCAGAAAGATGAAAGCCTTGGGGACTCTAGCAGTGCTGCATTGCGCCAATGCAGATTTTGTGTGTTATCTCATTTAATCACCTAAGACACTGAACTCCTTTCTTTCAGTAGTTTCATTCAGATTTACACACTTGTAGCTTCGGAAATGAAAACCAGCCCTCCCCGTTTCCCCTTTTGCAACCTGGCAATAACAAAGCTAATGCATGCACCTCTCTCACAGGTGTGCAGGGTAGATAAATTAATTAGGGTTTGCACATTTATGACCATAACTTTCCAAAAATCTTGGCACCCAGAATTCAGGACAGATTTCCAGATGAGTTCAGCCTCCTTCCCCTTACATATCATAACTGGTTACATGTTTTAAAGGCTCATTGTACTGGATGCTGTGCTTCTGGAAAAGGCTGAAGCATCACCAGGAGGTCAGAGTGCTTTAGAAAATGTGTCCCTTATTTATGTGCTTAAATAGGAGTTGAACCCTTTTTTTTTTTGTTGAAAATCTGGCTCCAATTATGGGCACTGAACCTGGGCTTCTGATTTTGGAAAATTTGGCCCCACATAATTGGTAATTACTATTAGGGAGCTCCAAACCTTGACGTTCTTATGCTGGAGCCCACCTGAACCCTCATGGACATCAACTGTTATTAATCTGCTCTGCTGTAGCACCCAGGCTCCCTCATTACCAGGGATCCTGGTTTTCTCTGATTTAAAAAAAAAATCCCCAATTTTCAGATTTAAAAAAGTAACGCCAAATCCACATTTTCCCATGATTTAAAATGATTTAAAACACCACTGTACATGCAGTCTTAGTGCCGTTTCATTTTAATCATGGAAAAATGTTGACTGTGGGATACTTTTTTAAATCTGAAAATTGGGGATTTGTTGTTTATCAGAGAAAACCGGGATCGCTGCTCATCCCAAGGAGATGGTGGGATATAAAGGATTTTGAGTTCAGCCTAAATTGGTAGTGGGAGAAAGTAAAGGTGGTCACATTGTGTTGCCCATTCTGTAAAACCTAGATGAAGTAACTGAGCACTCTTGGTCCAGTCCTGAGGAGGCAGGTGCCCACCTAATAAAAACCCCAACCTTGCTGGGCGTCTCTTAGGTCTTTTCAAGTGGTGCTGCCGGATGCTAGCTCTGTCACTGCCCATGCAGCGTCATGTCAGTGGGGCTGTGGCATACATGTCCTAGTTCCTCAAGAGTGCAGACTATTGCAGATATTTTTGTAAAACTGTTTCCAACAGCCTGGTCCAGGTCAGGGCAACGGTTTGCCTCTCGCTGTAAGATAACTCCAGACCTCGCAGACCTGAGTTCGAGTTGTGACTGTGTGAGCACAACCGTCCTGCTTTGCACTTTGTCAGCCTGCTCTGTTTAGGTGTTAATCTCTCCAGAGCAGAGACTTCCTCTTATTGTGTGTGTGCACAAACCTCCCGTGAATATCTACTTTACTTTACTGCAAAGTATTGATGATAATGCCTTGATCCTGCAAGCACACGGTCATATTATTAGTACCCACATACACTTGAATAGCTCCAACCGAGGACTGTTTGTGGGCTTTATCCTGCCTGGTGCTGAGCACTCCTAAGAGGTGCTGATTGCCCTTCACTCCCATTGATTTCCCAGGACCACTCCACACTTTGCAGGCTTGTCCCAGTAGTGAGAAAAGCTCCCCACAGGCATAGGCATTGGCAGGATCAGCCCCTCCGTCTAGCCATGGAGCCTCTTTTATACAGATCCTTTTTCAGTAGCAGAAATGGACTTCTGGGAGGAAAGAATCCTGAAATTAGTATTTTATTGGTTAATAGGATATGGTTCAAGATTTTCTGATCCTGCAGCTTCCTGGCTACCATATTTCCAGTCCAACACCATTGACCTGTGTGATGTTGTGAGGATTGGCTGTTTCTCAGGAGATTTGACAGGGATTAGTGGTTCCCATGTTACAGCTATAAACATACCCCTGCCAATCACTTCATTCCTCCTGTTCTGATGCCAGGAGAATAATACAAGATCCTGTTCACTTTGCTCCTAAATTTCACAATCTCATTCAGATCTTTTTTTCTTTACCCCTTTTGAAAAGAACACACAAGGGCAACGGCATAGGTGATTATTTTAACTGCTGAGTGAAAATACTGGGCCTTGCACAAGTTTGTTTTCTTGCTGACAGTAGACTAAACGGGTTAAGCAGAAATGATAAAGGATATAATTGCATATGCAGTTGCTTCCTACCGTTGCTTAAGTGATGGTGTTTATTTTTTCTAAACCAGAAATTATAAACTAATGAAGAATGGCGCTGAAATGGTTAAGCTTTTGTAGCAAAGCTAGAAAATCCCTAAGAGTAGGGAGATTTCACTAAAGGGAAAATGTTCAGACAAAGACTTTCTTGTACAGGCAATTGAATTCTGTTGCTCGTGCAGCTCATTCTAGCTTAAGTTAGTTTTTTAAAATAAGAGGTTAGTGAAACAAGGCTATTCTGAACTTGAGAATGCATTATAAAGGACAGTTCCACCCAAGAGGTAGCTGCATTTCTACTAACAGCTGAGTCAGTGAGACTTAATGTGACTTATTTTCTGCCAGTGTAACTCACCAGCATGTTCCATAATTCTGTAATTTTTTTGCCCTCCGCATGACGAGAGGTTGAAAGAGCTAGTTATGCTCTGATTGGGAAAGAGGAGATGAAAAGGAGACATATTTGCAATTTCCAAACATTGGAAAGGCTGCCATAAAGTGGAGGAGGGAAAATTCTCCCTTGCCACAGAGGGCAGGACAATGATCAAAAGAGGTTTAGATCCTATCTCAGAAAACACTTCCTAAAGGTGAGAATAGTGGGACAATGGAATAAACGGCCCAGGGAAGTTTAGACTTTCTTTCGCTGGAGGTTTTAATAAGAAGCAGGGCAGGAATGTACCTGGGATAGCTTAGAAGCAGAAAATCCTGCATCTGGGCAGGGAGGTAGACTATGTGACTCTTAAGGGGATGAGCCAAGTGTAGGGATAGGAAATATTTATTTAGTTGTCATTGTAGCGTGGCATTTTATCCCGTTTCTTACTGGGCACCCCTTTAATTGCTGCAGGATGCATTCTCCATTGATTCCTCAGCACAGGAATGTGTCTGCATCAGGTATGACGGAGCTGGATTTAAGACGATGTTATGCTTTACTCTTCTTTTCTATCCTGGTCTGGCAGCCCGCTTGGCCCTCAGCATAAACTAGAATGGCCTCAAAGCAATGTGAGGCTTTTGCAGCAGTGGAAACCAGCTGGAGTGAAGTAAGCCCTGGCCACCGTTCCTCCTTCCCTCCGCATGCCCTCCGCCAAGGCTGGAGGCCCGGCACGGAGCTGTTCTGGCAGGTCTAAGCCACCTGAGGAATGCACTTGCACTGGGGATATTTCCTGTGGGCCCGGTCTACGATGCCTTTGTGCTACCTCGTAATTGTAAAGGGCCTGGAGTAGAGCAGAAGGCAGCCGTATGTTTTCCTTGCATGACGTAGGACTTCCCCCCTCGAACATGTTAAATGGCCGTGCAGAGAGAGTTCCCAACAGATGCAGCCTCTTGCATGCACGGTATTTGTCCCCTTCAGTGCTAAGAGCACCATCACCTTTTCAAATGATCTCAATCCCCATTTCCAGCCCAGGGTCTCCCAAGTTATGAAGCATCGTCACACTCAACTCTCTGTTATTCTGCTGTTGAGAATGCACATCCCTTTGTGACGAGGGCTTTTTTCCTGCTGCTCTACCTCGTTACACCATACAAGCCACACAAGGTAGGGCTGGGGTAAGGAAGGGGCTGGAAGTATTCCAGAGAGCAATTAGATCCTTCAGGGACATGAGAGAGCAATTGCATTTCATCACGTAGTAAAGCTAACACAGACCTAATTGTGCTGCTGGGTAGAGACATGCAGTATGAGGACTTCCATTATCTTGTGTGAGGCCATGCCACAATCAAGGAGAAATCACCATGGGGAAACCCTTCCTTGTATATACTCTGCTCATGTTGTCTTTGGCTTAGCATCCCCGGCAGTGTTTTCATGGACTCCCTTATGCATATGTATATGTTCTCCTTCCTTTGGCATTCACACCCTTTGAGTAGAGCTATGCAATAATCATATTCATATACAAGACTCATACCCTACTCATCATTTCTTACCAATTTTTCTATTAGACCTGATCATGATTTCAGTTGAAGTGGGGTAACTGGTCTTACTGAGCTCAGAATCTGGCCCCTTCCACCAAATCCTGCTCCAGATGAAACCCTGCGCAAAACTTCTATTGACTGTAAGGCAGCTAAGATTTGACCCGCCATTTTCTTTGTGTCTTTCCATAAATGTCACAGCCTCAGGCCCCACCTTTATCTTGACCAAGGTTATCTGAATACCTTCTCTCTTAACAGATTTCTACTCCCTACTATAACCATTAACTAGTGTCAAAATCAGTGAGGTTGTAAAGCCACCCCTTCTGCAATCGGGGGGATTTTGGGCAAAATAAAACCCTTAACATTTTATGATAGAGTGTGGTGAATTTATGAAGGGCTTACAGGTTACCTGCAATTGCAGGGGACTGGACTTGTGACCTGCTACACTCATTCCTACATGCTCATATCCTATTTGCTCCCAACCACCGTTACGAGGTCTTTTGAAACATTATTGCTTTTCAAATCTCTCTCACCCATTAAATATCTGTGTTTTGGATTATTGTTCGCCCAGATTTATTAGTTTGCATTTTTCCAGACAGAATCTCATTCTGTCTCCTGCTCAGATTTCGAGCCTCTGTTCCCTTTGTGCTATTTCTCTGTCTTCGCTTGGCTCGCCGTGCTTTCCAGTTCGGTGTCATCTACACGCGGAGGCAACGCACTGTTTACACCTCCTTCCAGGCCATTAATAAAAAAGCCAAATAATGCTGTGTGCAGCACCTCACTCTTCACTTCCACCATCCTCAAGACAACAGGCATGTATTATGTAGGCTGTTCATCATCAAGAGACTGGTTTTACAGGCAAAAGTTGTTAACCTAGAAATATAGGGCTAGTTCTGTGCAGAGGCCTCAGGGGGATAATGTGAGCAGCAAGCAGCATGGCAGGAGTGGGGTACAGGCAGGGCAGTGACCCCGCCTCACATCCACTCTTCAACAGCCCTCGGGAGTGGTTCGATATAGAGAAGCACAGTCCCGTGCAGCATCCTGCCAAGCGGTATAGCAGGGGCTTCTTTGGTGCATGGTGGTCTAGCCCTTCCAGAAATAACACACTGGACCACGGTACAATTCTGTGATCCCCAAGCTCCTGAATGGGGTGCTGCAAAATGGGCATAGCAAGCCCTGGCTGAAGAGAGATCCTACTTGTGCCCACAGAATGATTTGCTCCAGGGCAGGGCTATCCAGGTGGTAGCCTGCAGGCTGCATGCAGCCCTCGAAGGCTCCCACCTATCTGCCACTGCTCTTCCCTCCCGACGCTCCTGCAGCCCGTCAGGCTCCCCCTACTTCCTCCCTCCTCTGCTTCCTCCCCGCTACTCCTGGGGGCAGGGCAACACAGCAGGACACAGCCCGAGTCTGCAGCCCCCACCTCCTGCGGCCCCCACGACTGCAGCTTTGCCTTGCTCTCGCGAAGTCCCCGGCTGCCACAAGTTGGACGGCCCTGCAGTAGGGAATAACAGCACTCTTAAGCAGGAACAAAACCTGGAGAGAGAGGGGGACTCGGTATACTGTATGAGACAGAGCTTTCTCATTCTGGTTGCCACTAGGGTATGAAATCAGTGCTGAAGTTTGGTCTTTAAGTATCAAAGAATTCTAGCCTGGAAGGGCCGATTATCTGGGGACTCAAAGCATTTCTGGGCATATATGCTTAAAGGAAGATTGGCAGCAAGGCAGGAGAGGTTCTTTCCATTCAAATTTCCTCTCTAGGAAAACAATATATTCCCCATATATTTGTCTAGACATGTGGCACACACAGGCTGATTTGAGGAATGCAGGAAATGCCCTGCTGAAGTATCTTTCCTCAGGTGCAGGCCAATGTTAGATGCCTCAGAGAAAGGTACCATTACCCTGTTGGAGAGTAATATGGAAGACACTGTCCTGGACTCTAGTGAGTCAGGATTAGCGTAAGCCCCAAGCCATGAGCTCTAATACCCATTCCATTTTATAGGATTGATTTTGCTGACTCTGGATTCTCATGCTATCCATATAAGTGTTCAATACCATTTGACGAAGTGTTGAGCTCCCAGTACTCCAGCTGAATGCAGTGGGAGCTGTTGATGCTTAATTCATCTGAAAACCAAGCCCTTAGATCATGCGTGGAAGCTAATATTGCATGGGTATCTTAAGTACAAGGCCCTGTTGGTTTGTTTCTATTAGGAGGAGAATTTGATTAAACAGTTCAGGTAAATTCTATGGTACAAATCCAATTTATTTACAAAAAATTACCACAAAATCCTATGTTACTATGAATGCAGTAGAAACAGCAAGTAGTCTCATTACTCGGGAACCTTCAAGTCAGCTTCTCCAGTAAGTTTTATGCCCAAGCAGTGATGCCCTTGGCTCTACTGAGGGGTCAGGCTCATCATTCCTCCTCTTGCTTTCTGCTAGCTTTCTCCTTCCAGAATGCATCCAAACATGTCACCCCAAACCTCATCCCCACCCCTGCAGTTAAGGAAACCCCTCTTAATTTACTCATGTGAGTTTTGCTCAAGTCTTGCCATCTGCCTTGGGCTTTAGCTTCCTTAGCATTCAGTTATATGTTACCCTTAGACCATACTAAAGTTATTTAAAATGTGAATGTCTCTGAGCATCTCAAATTTATGACACTTCAAGCGAGGATTAACTCTGGGCTGTGCTACCCAGCTCATGTTAGGGTAACTTCAGTCTGTTCCACAGTGATAAAATGAGCAATTTGCAGTCCTCCAGTATCTCAGGATGCATTCCTCCCAGCCCCGCTCCCCACACTCCTGCCCTGTGGGCAAACTTTCTACCCTTCTGAACTCAACTGGCCAGAAGCTGGTACTGCTTGCAAGTAGGCAGGACTCCAGCTGTGCCATGAAGGGGGTTGCAGTGGCAGGAGCATGGCACTAGGAAGGGGTATGGGGCTGTGGCTTCCTTCCACAGGCCACCGCATTCATGTCCTGGGGTAGTGAGAGAGGGCTGTGCTGTGGGAAGCCCTCAGACGACCCCTGCCAACCAGATCCTAGCCCTGCTGACCCAGTCTCAGCCCCACTAGCCTTCTCCAGAGAAGGCTGCGCCTTTTGACTGGCAAAAGCCACAGAGAAATTCAGTTAACCTTGGTTACTCAAGGTTAATTGAAATTTTCCCATATCACCTGGCCTCTTTCCCCCAAGTGCCACTGGCTCTCCCCTGGCCAGGCATCTTAATGAGGGCACTGGCTTCCCTCTGCACCCTCGCTCCTGCCCTGGGGAGAGCAGGCTGTGCTAACACCATGAAGTCCCTGAGGTTTAGTGTGGTGGGAGCATGGAGCCACAGGGAGCAGGGAAGCACACGTCTCTGTGGCTCTGTGCTGCTGCCACTAGCAGCATGGCGCCATGGGGAATGGCTTCCCCACTCCCAGTAGCGTAGTGTGACAATGGGTGATGAAGCAGAGCACGAACTCTGGACACTGCCTAAGGGAGGGAAGGGTGCCAAAATGGAGCTGGGGAAGCCCCTCCCCTCGGATCCACCGTTCCCCTTTCCCCTGCATCCCACACCTTCTCTGTAGCATCTCCAGCTCTGGCAGCAAAGAGAAAAGATCAGCAGCAGTGCTGCACGGTGTGAGAAAGAAGATGCAGGCAGAGATGTCACCTCCTTTTTTAGCTGCCAAAAGGCAGTGTTTAAATGGCCACTTGACACACATCTTGGGTGCATAAAAAAGTGATATCTTCCTGCCCCCCACCCCACCCTGCACCTCCCACCCCCAACAGCAATGAACATGCAGCCACTGCCCTGCACTGTGGCACCTCTGAAGTCTGGAGCCAGTCAAGGACTAGAATTTATTCCATGTCAAACAGGCGGTGCCTACACCTATATGTACTTGGTCACAATACTCTTTGGTTGCAATGTCTACAAAACCTTGATAGCTGTCTGGCTGCTAGTATGCTGTAATTACTACTTCTCCTGGGATATGTCTACCCCACAGTGGCCCTGAGTAGCCCCCATGACCCCAGACAACCCTGAGTATCCATCCCTGCTCACATGTGGTCATGTCCATGGTGACCAGTGTCTCACTATCTCCTTACCCTCCCTCCCTGTATCCATCTCCTGTTTTATCCTTGGATTGTAAGCTCTTTGTTCCAGGGGTCATATTTGTGTGTGCATTTGTACAGTGCCATGCAAAGCACAGTCCTAGCCCTCGACTAGGGCTCTGGAGTATTATAGTGACACACATAAGCAATGCTAAGAGTTTTTCTCTCTGAAGCCAGGCACTGGGCATGAAAAGCAAAGGCAGAAGACATCAGAGAAAATGAAAACTGTCCTAAGGAACTGAAACCATACACATCTGTAGTCGAGGCTTGCAGAGAAAACTAAGCAAAAAAAACTGAGACTCGGCTAATGGGGAATTAGAAGTGATTCCAGGTCCCAGAGGCAACACCCCACAGGTTCGATCTCGTGGTGGTGAGGAAAGAGGTAAATGGAATGCAGAAAAATTCATAATATTCATAACATGCTCAAGCTGTTTTGTCAAATCCTTCCTTAACAAACCCAAGTAAAATAAAGAAATGTTGAGCTAGGAAGTAATTTAGACTTTGTCCATGTGGCCATTGATAAAAAGCGCTGTCAGGAAATACTTAGAAACTCTGAGCATGCATATTTGTAGATCCAGGTTATAGATATCAGAGGGTGTTGAGGGAATTGGCTGATGAGCTTCCTGAAACACCGAGAGTTCATTTTGGAACAATCATGGAAAACTGGGAGTCAGCGAAGAAATAAGGGGGGTGGGGGGGAAAGTTACATTTTTTTTTCATAAAAAGCACTCCAGGCAGCTCAGTAAATTTACCTCTCACTGCTCAGATTTATAGTGGGGAATGAGGTACAGACATCTGAATAGAAAAGTCAACAAGAAAAGTAAAACACTGGAGCAAATAGTAGAGAATAAAGTCGTTAAAAGGATAAGCAATAAAGAATATGACCTTGCTATGAACAAATTACATTAGATGAGCACTCTGTTAATCAAATTTCAGAATTACTAAATGAAGAGACACAAGTGGCAAAAACAGATGGGGATTTTAGGACAGCATTTGAAAAATAAAAATGCAAAGTTTTAGTCTGCTTTGTGTCATCGAATCATACAACATTAAGGGACCTCAGGAGGTCATCTAGTCCAACCCCTGCTCAAAGCAGGACCAGCCCCAGCTAGATCATCCCAGCCAAGGCTTTGTTGAGCTGGGCCTGAAAAACCACCAAGGATGGTGCTTCCACCACCTCTCTAGGTCACCCGTTCCAGTGTTTCACCACCCTCCCAGTGACAGAGTTTTTTTCTAATATCTAACCTAAACCTCCCTTGCTGCAACTTGAGCCCATTGCTCCTTGTTCGGTCATCTGCCACCACTGAGAACAGGCCAGCGCCATCCTCTTTCGAACCAGTCTTCAGGGAGTTGAAGGCTGCTATCAGCCCCCCCCCCCCCCCCCCCCCCCCCGGGTCTTCTCTTCTCTAAACTAAATAAACCCAGTTCCCTCAGCCTCTTCTCAGAAGTCATGTACCCCAGCCCCTCACCATTTCTGTTGCCCTCCGCTGGACTCTCTTCAATTTGTCCACCTTCTTTCTGTAGTGGGGGGCACAAAACTGGACTCAGTACTCCCAATGTGGCCTCACCAGTGCAGAATAGAGGGGAATAATCATTTCCCTTGATCTGCTGGCAACACTCCTACCAGTGCAGCCCAGTATGCCATTAGCCTTCTTGGCAATAAGGGCACACTGCTGGCTCATATCCATGTTATTGTGCACTGTAACCCCCAGGTCCTTTTCTGCAGAGCTGCTGCCCAGCCAGTCACCCCCAGCCTGTACCGGTGCATGGGATTGATCTGACTTTGCACTTGTCCTTGTTGAACCTCACAAGGTTTCTTTTGGCCCAATCCTCCAATGTGTCTAGGTCACTTTGAATCCTAACCCTGCCCTCCAGCATATCTACTACTCCCCGCAGCATGGTGACCTCTGCAGACATGCTGAGGGTGGACTCCATCCCAGCTTCCAGATTGTTAATGAACTTGTCCTTTATGGCAAAGGACAAGTTGGTCAGTGGCAGCTGAGCTCAGATTCAGTAAAACATTGGAGCATATGCACAAACCCTGCTTAAATCACACTATCATCTGCTCAGCAGGGTTTTGGCTCGGGCTTGTGGTATGATCTGCATTTTTTATTTTTCCCTCCCGCCTGACTTATCCAAATCCTGCTGTTTATAAACACTGGACGATGAGCTGAAAATGATTTATCAGAATATTTTTGTCTATTAGGCATGGCCCGTAGACAAAGTATCTTGGGCTGTGGCCTTATCATTTCCCATAAACTAACCTCTCTTGGCTGTGCCCCATGACTGTTTTAATTGGAGTTTTTTATCCCAGTGCATTGGAAGTGATGTTCTTCCCTCTGAGTCAGAACTGACCCCTACATGTCCTCACATGGGGCATTTGGGGGCACTGTGCAACTGAAGAGGCTCCTTTTTAATTGAGGTTTCTGAATTGTTGTCGTTGTTTGTGTTTATAAACTGCATTTTACCCCTGAAAAAATGCTGAGGATGCTGAGCAACAATCATACAAATAACAGCTGCAAGAACAGTTGAAACAATTATTTAAATGTAAAGTCTAGCAGTTATGACTTTTAATACCAGCGCTGATTGCAAGAGACAAAGGTGCTGAGGTTTTTGGGTGTCTTTCCCACATGCCCACTGTGTGATCATACTCTGCTCCCTCCATGTTCCTGGGTCATTTCAATAAGACGTTGCAATGATTTTCCTTTTCTGCCCTAAATTCTTGCACTGTTACTTCTGTCTATGAAGCAGCTCCTCATTTCCACCACGCAGAAGGAGGGGAAGTGATCCCAGGGATCTTCCACCTTGTCCAGAGTGGGGACCACATTTTAAAGCAGAACTAGTCTCGTAGACCTACTTCCCCTCCTTTCGGGGATCATAGAAAATGCGTGTGACAACGACGGCAATTACTTCTGTGCAAAATCACATTTAGGAAACCATTTTATGTGTTTCAGCTGTAACTGTAATGCAGTATTGTAGCCATAAGGGAAGAGAAGCCAACATCCTACAAGCAGCCAACTCTCCTTGGATTGCTACAGGCAGATGTAACAATTGGACTGGTACCGAATAATACAGATTTGAGTTAAGATGTCACTGTCATCTCTGCACGCTCCTAGTGATTCAGTTGAAGCAGGAGCGTTGTAACCTTACCCCTGTGTCATCCAGGGTGAACGACAGGGCAATCCAGCTCTAGCACCCTAGAAACATACAGATGTGACAGCTCCACCATCACAGGGCATGGGCACTCCCAAGCTGTGGCCCTCCGTCCTCTTTTAAAGCAGTTAAGAGTTAGATCTGCTTACAGGACCGATTCTCAGCCAAGATGCCAGGAAGTGTGAGGAGATAAACTAAGCAGATAAGCCAGGTGCAGGCTTGTCCCTGCCTGGACAATCCCACACCCCTATTGCCCTACCCCTGTGTAAGGAGATAAGCATGTAATATATGCATTCATTTTTTAAACTGGGTGCCACTATTCACAAAAGCAATGGATGGGTACCCACCATTCCTTTACAGCTAGAACAAGGACCAGTAGTGAATAACACAGCTAGTCCTAGAAAAGCTGGGACAACGTTCATAAATATTTTCTGTACCAGAAAGATTCATCCCATAGGGTTAGGGCATGACCGCTACGCTACTCTGACAATTGGGCCCTTGTTAGCCGTGGAGGAACCAGGCACTCCTTTCCCCACCGACGCTGAAGAAGAGTCTCAGCCAAGCAGATTGTCCTGCTCTACCTGCCGAACAACAATGGGAAATGAAATCATTTCTGCAGAAAGCTGTCTGCACCTGCTTTTACTGTGAGACAATGTAATGAGGGGTGTGAACTAGCAGCGTAACACCAAATTTCCTGTCTTCCTTGATCTCAACACCTTCTGGAAAGAGACAAGACTACTGAAGTCAGACATAACAAAACCCTGCACTAATGTAAGAAGCAGGGTTTATTTGGCAATGTCTTTTATTGGCCCGACTGTATCGTTTGGGGAGAGGCTGGATAAGGTTTGAAGCACAAAATGCCCTCCTTCAGGGTGATTTACAAGGCATACAAAGCAACTGAGTACATCTAAAAGATTTAATTATCAGCCCACAGTGTATCTTCCATGCTAAAACAATATGGTTACAGTTGCATTGGCATTTTCACAGGGCATTAGAGTAGCATACTGTTGATACCAATACAGTCCACTTCCAGGTACTTCTTGACTAGCCACCAGTACTCTGCCCTCAAATATTTGCTGATCTTTGAAAACAAGAGACTATATGAGTAAATGAACCTAGCGAAGCTGAGCTGTTACACAGGGAGATTTGTAAAAACCTTATGTATCTGTGATTGTTCAATAATTTAAGCCATAAATTAAGGTGCAATGAAAAGGGAAAGAAGTGGTTTGAGTCAGGGTGGATACAAATCAATGATTTTTTTAAAAATTAGAAAACTTGACTTTTTTTATTTAAATCAGATTTTTTTATGTAATAGTATTTTTGTTAAGATGCGTGTAAAAAATAAACCTACGTAAAGATAGTTTTAATTTAGTTTTAATTTAAGATACGTTAAAGCTGAAAGATATCATCATGGAACAGGGATTATGACTTCTAATTATATACTATTTGAGACAATATATTCATGTAAACCTTTTAGAAAAGTTTTATAAATAGGTCACAACAGCCCATGAACTGCATTAGGGGCCCAATCTTATGGGGTTCGCAGAGGCTCCTCTATGGGTTAGTAAAGATTAAAGAAGACCGTTCTACCCAGTGGGACTCAGTGCTCAAAGTCTAGAAGATCCCATTAAGCATCTCTGTGATGCTTAGTTTCAGTTCTCAAACTGTGGATTTGTGTCTGCAGAGATAACATCCTTGGAGATGAGATGTAACAGCCCTGATCAGCCCTCTTGTCTCTCTGCAAGTTCGTGTACACAGTGTCAAGCCCTTACCTCTCTCTAAAAGCGCAAAGTTTCAAGAAGTTAAATGAATAGAGAATATCAAACAACGCGGATGCACTTTTTGTAGAAAGCAGTGATTAAATCGAGGCTTCCTGACCAGTGATTGTAATTGGTATTTAAATCATTATTTAAATCAAATTGATTTAAATCAAATCCACCCTGGTTTGAGTAGATTTTTCATAACTTTCTTTTAAAAGGACAGTAAAGATATAGCAGTTGTGCTTCCAAGTGCCTTGGTTACTTCTAAATCTATTCTGGAATAATTTTGCATGAGGAACTTCTGTTGCAGTTTCTAGGAGCTTCAAATGGAAAAGTACTGGGGATAAGAATAACACACAGCAATTAAAAAGCACTTTTCAGCTTTAAAGCAGCCTCCATCTTAACTACATAACTCACTAAACCTTGTAGCACTCCTGCAAAGAAGCTAAACATTATCCCCATTTCAAGATAAAGCAAGCAAGGCTGTGAGATTCCTTGCTTAAAGCCTGAGAAGGAATCGGCATTTAAATTCGTAGCTAACGTAAAGTGAAGTTAACAGGAGAAAAAACTCACAAATAGTATTGTCCCTATTTCTGGAAATTTTACATCCTTCAAATCTAACTTTTCTTTCTCCATGAAAAACAAGCAAGCGCGTAAAGTTTGAACAACCAACTTGGAGTTCAAATGCCGTGCCAGCCAATATGGAAGCATCTTCACTTAGAAGTGGGCTCCTGTTCAATAGAAAACAAAGAAAACAAGTCCATCTCCATTCAAAAACTATTATCCCTGGGAAATTTTAGGCTGCTACTGGCATGCCCAGCAGCATCACCACCTTGGCTAGGCTGTGTGTCTTCATGCCTATCATGCTTAAGGATGTTTGGCATCCACAAACTAGGCAGCATCCCTAGAGTGCCCTAGAGTGCCAAAAACACCTGCAACCTCAACTTGCAAGATGTTGGCATGCCAGGGGCAGATGGTGGGGGATCTGTGAGGGGCTCAATCCTTGTTGTGGCAGCACAGCCACGGTCTCTTCGCCAAGGCACGAGTGCCAAGGAAAATGCCTTCGTGTGCCATATTCTGGCACCCTTGCTGGGGGTTGCCTACCCTGCATTAAACTGATATCTTAGAATTGTAGATCATAGGATCATAGAAAATTAGGGTTGTTAGACACTTCAGGAAGGCATCTAGTCCAATCCCCTGCTCAAAGCAGGACCATACCCAGCTATATAATTCTAGACAAAGCCTTGTCTAGCCGGGTATAAAAACCTCCAAGAATGACGATTCCACCACCTCTCTGGGTAAACTGTTGCAGTGTTTTAATACCTTCCTAGTAAGAAAGCATTTCCTAAAATGTAGTCTAAATTTCCCTTCCTTCACCCTGAAACCTGATTTAGCTATATCACCTAGCCCCCAACATGAATACAGCTATAGCAGTATAAAAGTGTTGGTACAAGCACATGATGTGTTGAGGTGAGCTGTACTGGAATAAATACCTTCACAGAAGCGTGTTTGTGTGTGCAGTAGAGAGTTGTTTATTTAACTAAATCTGTTTTTTTCTGCCAATTTAGTTAAATCTGTGCAAAAACAATGAGGAAGCAAGTTTGTGAAAGGGCAGAGAATTGAACCAACAGAAACTCCCTATGCCTGAAGAAGGGGGATTGCATCCAAAAGCTTGCAAAGAACTTTTTTCCAAGTACTCAGTTGGTCTAATAAAAGATATGTCTACACAAAGAACCTGGTGAACCAGTGATCTTAAATCTCACCTTTATTGTTATTTATATTATCATCAGAGCTGCCTCTTTTGGGGGGGGCAATTTGGGGGGGCCCTGCAGACAGTGCTGTACAGGCCTGTGGACAGCACCATTGGCACATGCCCAGGGTGCCACCACTCTGTGAAGCCGCTGTGTGCCACTGGCTTCACACTGGCCTCTGGCCACCCCCCCTCTGGCTTCTCGCCACCCCCCCCCCCCCCGTGCTCCAGCTGCTCATCACTCCCCCATCCCTGCTCTGCACTCCGGTCACTCGCCACCCCTTCCCGCCCCCCAACTCCACGCTCTGGCCACTCGCCACCGCCCCCCCACTCTATGCTCCAGCCACTGCCCCCCCCCCAAGTCTGCACTCTGGCCACTTGCCCCCCCCACTCCTCCCTCCTCCACACAGGCCCCACACATGCCTAGGGTCAGCTCTGATTATCATGGTGCCTAGGGGTCCCTACCTCTCTAGGGCTCTAGGGCCCATTATGCTAGACACAGTCAGGAGGCTCTGACCCAAAGACTGCAATCAATATAAACCATGTGGAAGAAAGAACTGGAGGCACAGATCAGTGATTTCTCAACGTCAGAAAGCCAGTCGGTGGCAGGATCAGGAAGAGGACTCTCATCTCCAGCGTCTCAGGCTCTGCCCACAAGAGACATCTGTGCTGATTTTAATTTAAATCCATTTTTTAAGTACTGCAAACCCAAGTGGACACTCATATTTCAGTTTGAGCGGCTTATTTCACATGAGCTTAATAACAAGCTTAAGCTGAACAGAAATAAGCCTAAATGAAATTAAAATCAGTGCCCACACATCCTTGTTTAACTGAACCAATTTAAAGATCATTCCTTTAGTTAAAGCTGGTGCAACTCTTTGTCAGAGGAAAAGCACCAATCTAGGGACTTCTGCACTATACCAAACTGCCTCTCCAATTTCACTCAGTTTCTCTTCTCAATAAACTTTTTCTCACCCCTTTATCTGGGAGTGTGAAGCAGCCACCCTCTTGCTCAACCCAGCCACTACAATGGATAGTGAGACGGCTGCATGCCTGGGATTAATTGTAATGCAGTTCCCCTCAGAAGGAAATGAAATGCACTCGAGTGTCATTCCAGTTAAGGTTAACAAAGAAGTCATTCGCTATCTAACAGGTCAATCTGCCAGGGGTACAAGAACAATGCATAGGAAGTGAAGGGGCCAAAGCCAACTCATCATCCAGGTGTAAACTGAGAGTAACTATTCTGCAGTCATTGGAGTTATTCCAGATTTTCACAAGGGAAGACCTGAATCATTTGGCTTCAGAGAAACAGCTCTCTCTTAAAGCAGTTATTAATGGCAACATGATGCAAGAAACTTCCAGAGGTCTGTTTGTGTAAATGTACTCAAGTTTTTGCATTCATTTTTACAGTAATAGGATTTTCCAATAGGTTGTATTTAAAATATTCTAAGGGATTTCAAAATCCTCCTAATTGAATTGGTTCTAGAGACGAAGATAATACTCTCTCAATGCCTGATGGATCAGACACCATGTTTATTCATTTTCCTTTGTGGGAATGCCAGCCAAACTATACTAAATCAATGGTTAGGCAGGGCTTTTTTAGTAAATTGCCAAAAGAAATTTGACAGACAGACTAAACAAATCATGTTTTGTCATCCCAAAATCTATTTCATGGTCTTAGCCAGCATGGTAAATTTTGAGCCAAAATAAAATCTTAAGTTATTTGAAAAGATAGCGCTTTGGAGTCAGGTGTTCAGCTGACATCATTCAGGGAAACTCAGTGGAGCAACCTCAGTTTATATCAGCTGAGCGTTCGGACCATGGACTTCAGATTGGCTGCATCTACGACTGTGCTTTACGGAGGAGTAGACTAATCAGCTGCAGAGTAAAGCATCACTGTCTACACGTGCAATGCTATTAGGCTTCAGCAAACTAATTTACACCACAGTGAGATAGTCCTGTCAGGGACAAGTACTCTCTTATGGCAGTTATTCATTGTGCTTAAACGCATGTGTAGACATTGGGCACAAACTGCACCCAGTGAACCCAGCCAGACTCCTGCCTGCTGCTTAGCCACATGGCTCCACACTTTCATCACCCTTGTGCCCCAGCCAGCCCCTCCGCCACCCAACGCCACCACCTAGAGCCCAGCGTTGACTCCCTGTGCCCCATGCCAGACCATAATTGCTCCACCTCGGCTCAAATTGCTGCTGTCCTGAGCGCACATGCAGACGCTGTACTCAGGAATAGTTTACTCTGACTCAAACTGCCCCAGAATTTATTGCTTCAAATTAATTGTATGTGTAGATGCATCCAGGAACATGTATCTTAGACAATGAGAAATATTACTTCCCCCTTTACTTTAAGGTACGGTATTTAGATATTAGACTCCTGTCTGCAATGTGCTTGTTCTTGATAAACCAATATATAATATTAGTATGCAGAATGATAAATAGGTGCTTCAGTATCCCAACAACCCCTATTACTGAGCACTGATGCTCAACCAGGGTGCTGCAGCAGGTGCCATGAGATGCTTTAAAGGGTGTTGGAGGGTGGTGCACACATGATTTCACAAGATAAATCCAGAGTTTTCCAATGGGAATCTAGAACGTCAAAAAATGCTGCTCTGTTGTGGTCTCTCTCAGTTTTTTGCAACAGAAAAATTGCTCTGTTATTTTTTTCTGTAGTCAAAAAATGAGTGAAAGCTAAGATTTGGCATCCTTCAAGGGGTGCCTTGAGTCTAATGAGGGGTACCCCAAATCTAAAAAGGTTGCAAACCACTGGGTTGATGGAACCCACGTTCCACTATGTAGTTGGAAGAGACCATTTACTAATAGTACTATGGTCTTTCGGTTGATAAATAAAATTAAAGGTCTAACCGTATTTTTCTCAGGAGCCGGGGGGTTAATGTCAGTGCCCTGGGGCACTGCTCCATCCTGCCTGGTGCCGTCCTGTTGCATGGAGGTGCGGCGCCCTGTTCCTCAGGTGAACTCGTTCCAGTTGAGATGTTGTACGTTTTGTCTGATATGTGAAGTAATCCCTCTGTTTGTGTTTTCCACCTAAACGCTTAGATTGGTTCATCACGCATAGATCTTTCTGTCCACTGTACCAGGTTTGTGAATTTGTAATCATAAGGACAGCTGTGTCCAGGAAATATTATGTTTAATCAATATGTTAAACATAAGCAGGCGGAAAGATGGTCTTCTGGCCAAAGAATGGGAGTGACGGTTGGAAAATCTGAGTCTGTTTCTGGCTCAGTTGCAGACCCTGTGTGATCTTGGCCAAGTCCCTGCCCTCGCTGTGCCTCGGTGTATGAACATACAACTTGGGAATAACAATTTCATACCTCATGCAAGTTTCCTGAGGATTTACTAATTAAAGGCCCCGGTCCTGAAGTGTATGTAAGCACATGCCTAACATTAATCACGTGAGCCTCAATGTGACATGGTACATTCATAAGTACCTGTTTGAATCGGGGCCAATATTTATAATACCTTTCTGTAGAGCTTCCCATTGGAGGGCACTTGTGGACTAGCAGATGGAGCTGGAATCAGGAGGCTTGGCTTGGACTCCTGACTCTTTCATGCTAACTTTCTGTGTAACCTGGAGCAAAGTCACTTGACCCCAATGGACTTCCATTGACCCATCTGTAGAATGGGTATAGTAACGCTTGCCAACTATCATTAAGTGTCAGGGAAATGCAAAGTGGTAGTCATGACTGTTATCCATATGGGCAAAGCAATTAAAAACAAAGGATAGGATTTTATTTTAGAAAGGTTTCATATACATTTAGTGAAATTCACAAAATTAATGACCAGCTCAAAAGTGTCCCATGAATAGTTTTACATAAACCATTGCTTATTCCTCTCTTATCTCAGGCAAGACAATAAAATAGAGTCAGTACAACAGTTAGGAAGACAGATTCCTCTTATAAATATTTTCTGCTCTTTCTCGCCCCCTGAGAACGTTAGCAACAGCATAGTAAATCTTTGAGATCTATTCCCCATATGAGCCTGATGCTCTGTATTTTGCCATGTTACAAGTAGTATAATTAGGACTCATTCATCTGACAGATTAATGAGAGGAGCAGCAAAGGCCAGATAGCAGTAAATTAAGCACCTAAATACAGTGATCCCTGCACGTAATCGAACTGTGAAATAGCACGTCCTTTGTAATGGTCTGAGTCATTTCAGCACATAAATTCTTTAAAGCATATCATTTTATGGCACTGTTTTACTGGACCTGCATATAAATATTTATACTTGCTCTGCTCACTAGTAAATATTTAGCATTTTGTTCTATATGGTAACAGCCTCAGATCTGTACTCACAAAACCTGCATAGATTTGTCAAGTGTTAGTATTTAACAAGCCACTGAGACTGTGCATTTAGCAATAATCATCTTTTGCAAGGGCTAACAAATGCTCTTCAAGCTGGTTGTTAAAATCACTGCACAACCAAGGGATTCAAAAGATAGAGTTCCTTGGTGGCAAAAACATACCCATCAGTGCGAAGGGCAGATGTTAGACTAGGTTGTACTAATACACACATAGGAAAAACAGATCCTGGGTAACATCTTTAATCTGATACAAGCAAATTGTTTCAATGAGTTGAATTATACAATATGGAGGTATGTTCAGTACTCTTACAATAATACCCTGAGTTCACTATGAGCCCGTAAGTGCTCCTGCTGATGTCTTTGGGCAAAATGCTCATAAATTTTATTTGAGTTTAGGAACTGGCCGCATCTCCTTCGTGAACAATCGAGCTGGGGTATCTATCCATATTACTGCAGCACCTAAAAATGCTAATCAGAAATCCAAGCCATGCTCTGCCAAACGCTTCTAGACACATTATAACAAGCCCTAGATGGCCTCAGCAAACACATGTGCTAGTGCAGGGGTTTTCAAACTTTTTTGGTCAGTGTAGCCCTGGCGGCGGTCAAGAAGCGGGGAGTGCCCCAGCAGCCCATCGACAAGCGAAACCCAAAGTGCCAGCGGTGAAACTGGAAGCGCTGCTTCTCTGCACCGCTACCACGTACCCCCTAGGGCCTGCCAAAATACCCCCAGGGGTAGGCATCCCCCCGTTGACAACCCCTGTGCCAGAATCTCACTCAGTATCATTATTCCCGTGGGGTCAGAACTTCTCCTTCTCCCCCGGTAGAGGCATTGTGCTGAAAAGTGCTGTCTGTGGGGTAAAATGTGAAAGAGAAGCTTTCATGGGAGGTTGTTCGCCCTCAAACGCTGCCGCATATTCTTGCATACAGTGCACCCACAGGTAAAACCTGCCCTTTGTGTTTTGATGGCGGAATATCGAAAAAAAGATTTTTCCTGTGTGATATGAAATAAGTCCTTCTGGGAACAGAAGGCACCTATACACATGACGGAGCTCTGCTCCAACATCTGCTAATTAGCATGCATCAGAGCAGACTCGATCAATTGAGTGTGCTGCACGTCAGCTGCAGCATGCTAATTAGCACCCTCCGGCAGCCTCCGCATCACGTGTATTCAGTGTCCCCACATTTGAAAATGGCGGCAGGGGTGCTTTAGCTAAAGCTCATTCGACAAGCTCTAGTTAAAGTGCCCCTGCCACCTTTTTGAAGCACGGGACACTGAATACACATGACGCTGCATGCCCGCCCCATCCCAGAGCACGTGTATAGATGCCCAGAGTGTCTAGGAAGTTGTGGCATCCCAGGAGACTGTCTCTGGGCGAGACAGCAGGCAGCACCTGCTATCACGCAAGATTGGGTTTCAGGTCCTTGCAAAGGCAGTAGCAAGACTGATATTTCTTTACTGTAGCTGGTTCTTTATGTAAGGTCCTGTAAATAAGGTTTTGTTTCCACATTATGAGCCCCATCAACAGCTCGCTTGCTGCTTCAGGCACAAGCTTCAGTGCTCAGGCAATGGCTACAGCTGCGAACGGGTTAACGCAGCTGCCCCGTCAGCTTGGTGAGCCAGACACAAGCATCGGCCGTGTTGGCAGGTGCAGGGCTGCATGCTTCTTATTCAGGAAGGAAAACAGCTTCCCTGCTTAAGACATGCACCCCATTTTGAAGGGGAGGAGGGGGCTATTTTGGGGAAAGCTGTGTGTTATATTTGAGAAAATATGGTATTTGTGAGGTGGGGAAATGCCTTTATGCGGAAATGGCATTTTCACAAGAAAAATTCCATGTCCACTAACATTTTCTGGTTGAAAAACCTAGTTGTTGTCAAATGCCACCTTGTTTTCCATGTCTGCCTCCCAAGCAGTCCTCATTCTGCGCACTTGGGATCATTAAAAAAAAAATGGAAAAGCTCCTCTGACTATTTTTGCTCATATACTGGTGTTAGTTCTGTTGTCTGGGTTTAATCCAATTGGAGAGCTGGATCTGCCCATATTGACCTTCATTGCTATTTCATACTGCAGTCACAGCCTTGTGGTATTTGGAGCTGTATGGGCACCTTAAAAAAAGACGCTTTTCTGCAGGGGGAAGATACAGCAGTATTGAAACATCCATATGCATTCATAGTTTGAGGTGACCTGCTACCTCAGTAAATTCATCTAATTTCAAAATAAGCCTTTTCAAAATAAAAAAACAAAAATCTTTGAAGCTGGAGACTCCACAGCCTTCCCCGGTGATCAGTGCTTAACTCTCTTTATAATGAAAACGAGTTATTTTCTAATGCCTAACCTGAATCTTCCATGTTGCAATTTAAACCTTATTGAAGTCATGACAGGCAGCATGGAGCTGAGAGCTGAATTAAAATCATTTAAAAAACTAATGGCAACTTGCACAGGGAAAACTAGACCAAAAGGGCATTTGTTCTCTTATTATCTGTCCAAAGCCATGGCAAAATGTAATAGAATTGCCTTTTCAAAATTAAAATCAAGCAATAAACTTAAAAAAACCCCCAACCTTGCAAATCCGACCCAAGCAAAACACAACACCTAGAGACAAGGCTGGACAAAGTGTTCAATAATCTTCCCATCTGAAATAGCCATCCGGTTTCAGTTTTACGTGCTGTTCTTCATTTCCTCTCTTAAACAGTTGTGTAGTGGTACTGCATCCTTTTCTGGTGCTTTCCTCTTCACAGGTGGCTACATTGCAGTAGTGGGTGAAGTGAAACCAAATGAGCCAAGATTAGCAGCTGTTTGGGGATCCTACTCCATGAAGGAGACAATTAAAATGGGTGAGCATTTTTGCATGCACAGAAGTGTGTGTGTCATTTGGATCACGACCTTCTGTCACACTAGATCAGTCAAAGGGATTGCTAATTGCATTGCAGGTTGTTTTGGGAGCATCGCAAAAATACTTTTTGGAAAGGGATAATGTAGAAAGTAAATGCTCCAAAGCTGGTTTTTAAGGTACTTGTGTGATTCCTGTTCCTGTAGGATCTGAGCAGCTCATAAGTTTTAATGAATTTATCCTCCAAACACTGCTACCAGGTGCTATTATTTCCATTTTAGACATGGGGAACTGATGACCGAAAGACTAAAGGCCATATTTTTGAAGATGTATAGGCATCCACTGGGAATTTCTAAAGTTCCTTGGCAGGTATTTCCCTTTGAACTCATCTGTACCCTGATGTGTCTAAATACCTTTAAAACTCTGACAGTAAGTGACTTGCCCAAGATCACACACAGGATGTCTATGGCAGGTCAGTCAGTGAACCCCTGTCTCCCACTGCTTCAAATAGTACTCTTACCATGAGAGTATCCTCCTTTTTCAGCGGCTCCGCGTTCTGAAACGTGGCTGCAACTCAAATGCAGTAAAACAGAGACAAGCATTTCTGCAGATAAGACACAGAGAGTTGAGATAGGAAGGTGTGTTATAAAGGCTGGAGAGGGCAGGTCGGAGTCAGTGGTTAAAACAAAAGGGAAGAGGATGAGGCAACATCTGGAGAAAGCAAGTACTGCATGGGATCAAGGGAGATGGAAGAGCCCTACAGTAACAGCGGGTCCTTGTGGGATCCAACTAGAATGGAAGAAGCCAGAAGTGGAGCAATCAAGTGGCAAAGTGAGGAGAAATACTGTTGGGTAGAGTAAAGGTCAGGGAGAAATCCCTGGAGAGCTTGAAATGATACAATTGGTTAGGTTGAAAGCAGCCTTGAGGCTGCTCTAGCTCCCAGCAATTGGCAACTGTCCCAATGGATTGCATACCAGTGGGAGATCGTCAGAGAGCATGTTTTCTGGTCACTCCTCTTCACTCAAGCATCCTGCCCTGACATGCCTCCTACATATACCAAGAGGAGGGAGGGGTAGGAGGTAGATATGTTGGATCTGCACTTGCTGGTGACTTTATCCACAGTACATAGATTGGTGACTGGTGTCATGAGATGCAGTCTGTGCCCAGAGAGAATCTGACCTGTCTCACAGCATGAAGCAGCAGACCGAAAGTCACTTGATTTCTGTAGTAATGGTGATTCTTCACTTGTAAAAGGGTGACACAGACAGCGTGGGAACAGGCTCAGTACAGGCAACAGCTCTGACATTTTTACCTGCCCACCATAGTCTTGGAAGGGGCACTTGAAGACATCAGGGGGCACATCTACACAAGACACTACTGCACAGATGTTACTGCTCATTTATTTAGTACTTGCATTCTCAAGTACTAAATAAATGTGCAATAACTGAAGTTATTGTGCAGTAGTGCCAGTGAATACCTTTTAAGTGATGCTACTGTGCAGTAGCATATTAGCACTGTCCGTGCTGTGATGCGCTACTGCACAGTATTTTTTGGCTACCGCACGGTCGCAGTCTCGTGTAGACAGGCCCAGGGAGTGGGTTCTTCTCAAGAGGGCTAACAAGGATGCCCAGTGTGATACAGACACTTGTTTTCTGGGAGCTGGATCCCAATCTTATGTTACAGAAAGCACTGAGCAACACAAACCAGACAGCAGTGACTTCTGGTGCCTGCCAACCAGACCAATTTGAGCTGGTGACTTAAAGGTAAAAATAGCCATTATTACACCTATGGTGTCTAATCCCCTGAATAAGGGCCATCCAAGTAGCCTTGCTGCAAGACAAGTCTCTGGATGATAACCATGACTAAAAGGTATTATGCTTCAGCAGGCTTGGAGCTATCTAATATTTTACTGGGTCTCCCCCAAAATAGGGACAATGAATCCCATAGAGTTTAAGCGGCTGCTGCTCTTCTATGCTTGGTCAACTGCCTCTTCAGCAATCACAGATGGTGAGAATAGCATTGCAAATCTGAAAGCGGTTCAACTTATTTTTCATTCCATTGACGCAGGGAAGTGAGCAGAGAGAGAGAGAGAGAAAGAGAGGACGTGTGTGTGAGAGTACGCCTGTGTTTTCCTCTGTTTGTGTGGGCGTGTGGTAGAAAACGTAGGTTTCAGTTTGTGCGAGCCCGTGTGAATGGTAAGAAGCCCTTGCGTGTGTTTTGTGGGGGAGCGTGGGTGGCACGGGACGTGTGTGTGTGTGTGTGTCTGACACAACGCGGGCTTGAGGCCGGGTGACTGCAAGACATGCGAGCACGTCCCGTAAATGCTTCCACTGCCGCAGAGAGGTCCCTGAGCTGGTCTGTAATAAAGAGAATGGTATGTTCCAGTGTCAAGACTCCCCGGCTCGGTTTGCACTGCTGCTCCGGAGGAATGGAACATTCCAAAACGTTGAAAGCAATTGGAACGTGCGGTTGCTCCTCCAAAACCATAAGCTCGTGTTTCCAAAAAAAAAAAGCAAAAAAAAAAAGCCTTGTTTTATAATCTCAGCTCCTGACCTTCGACAGCCTTTAAATGCAGAACCACGAGGTTTTAGTGTGGGGTTTGCTAAACACAAAGAAATCCTCAACCTTTCCATAAACACTAGCAAGGATCAATTCTCCTCACTGACACCGGCGTGACTCCCAAGCAACTTCACCGCCGCCTATGGCACCACGCTGGATTTATACTGATGGTGCAAAGCAGGGAAATTATCCCCATCTTCAGCAGGCAGGCCAAACTATATAGGGCGCTCCCTGCATAACCCAGGGCCTGGCAACGTGCCGGTGTCTCTCTATAGCCGTGGGCAGCAGTCTGAGGGTGTGAGGCAAGGGAGGAAAGCCTTTGAGATCTGTGCTCCCTATAACAGAGCCTCTCCCTCTTACCTAGAGCACAGGGCTGCAGACCTGGGTTCGTCCCTAGTTCAGTTAGTAACTCCCTCGAGACCGGGGGCAACTCTGAAAACCTCGGCTGCCTCCCACAAGAGGGCTGGAGGAGACTGCGGAGGCGCCCAAAGCTCGAGGTGGGAGTAGGCTCGTTGGAGCTGCTCCATATTCTTGCGGACACTTGCGGGAAGTCTTCTGCCCTTGTTCTCCCCCATTGCTGACCTCCAGATTGCACACCGGGATGTCGGTTTACCCTCGGGGGTCAGATACAATCCTTTGATCCTAAATTTTGGAGTGCACCTTATTCATCGGCCTATGTCTGTGGATGATATATCTCTATATCTGATAGAGATGCATACTCATTTCCTTGGAAGAAAAGAAAATGAAGCAACCACATGTTTTACCTGGCAACTGTATTCAGGGTGATTCATTCCAAGAAGACTCTGAAAACTCCCCACCTCACTTTTACCTCTAGGAAATTCCCTTTCCATGGGAATGAAAATCACAGCTCCCACGCCCACAGATTTCAGGGCCCTGGCACTTGGAGCGGCTGCAGAGCACGAGCCGCGGTCCCTCTCACTCCCAGCACCAAGCCTCACAGCAAAAGCAAGGCTTTGGCCTCTCCAGATCATATTTTTCAATCTGAGCGTTTTTATGGTGGGCTTAAGCAACTTCCTACGTTCCTGTTGTTGCTTTTAATTTTTTTCCTACTTCGGGTGAAACCCCTGCAGGGGGAACTGAGCCGGGGGGGGAAGGAGAGAGAGAGAATAAATAAATAATGAAGGAAATGTTTCTCTTTCCCCTCTCGGTATAACGAATGTATGGAAAGCTTTAAGCAGCAGCAGTATTTTGACACTGTGCACAGTCCTGCTCCCCTCCCCTAGTCCTTTGAGGTTCATCTTTCAGACCACAGCTCTGTTCCGTTGCCAACTTGTTGGAAGTGTTTAGTGACTGGAGAACTGTTGCCTGCTCTCTTCAGAACTTCACACTTCATTTTTCCAGATCCCTGTGAGCAGCAGCAAATATTTCACCAGCCTGGTTTGCTGGCTACTGCCATAAATCAGACTTAGAACCCAAAAAAATATCCAGGCCTGTCAAGGCATTAAGCTTTTATTTTCAGGCTGCATCCAGTGGTAAATGAGGGCTTGTATTTGCCTTCAAAACTGTAAAGGGATTTTAAGGATTGTCATTGGACAATGGCCAGATCCAAAAGATACAATGCAGAATGTGACTGGTTAGAAGCGATTTTTAAAAAAGTCTTAAGTATGAAAAATGGCTTTTCTTAAAGGTTTTTTTCAAAGAAATGTGAAACTGGGCTTGGATTTCATAGGGCTTCGAAGGAAATCGATTGAGGAAACATAAGGGGAAGATGCTTCTGAAAGGCTGAGTGGCTATTTATTCTGGCCTGAGCGTACAAATCCTTAGACCCATTCGTTAGCCAGTTATCCACCATAGCCATTGCCGCTGGGACAGAGGGGAGAAACCAATTTGATGGATTTGTTCTGTTGCTATTAGTCATATTAAAATTTAGATGTACATTTAGTGCAGCGTAACTCACACCGGCAAATGTGCAAGGTGCAGTGATAACGGGTAAACTTGTTCTTACTTGTGGGTCCCACGGGGAGTTAAGGAGTCGGCTGCCGTTCTTTTAAAAAATAAAACCATCTTGCAGCAACAATCAGAAGCCCCTCGCTCTGCTATTCATTACTTGACACAAGCAGCAGGGTGGTGTAATGAATGGAAAGTAGACCAGTAGCCTGGAAATCTGGGTTGTATTTACAGCTTTGTTGCTGGCCTATGGCGCAATCTAATTTTGCTAAGCTTTCAAGATCTGCCTGTTGAAGCAAGCAGGCTTATTTGCATATATACCGCTGTTACTTGTTTGCATAATCTGGTCTATTTGCATAAATGGCAACCAGTGTCCTGATGACCAGATTTTAGGACTCCCTCCAGCATAGAGTTTTAGAAACACAGGAACTGCTGTGCTCCTGCCAGGCTCCAGGCATCTCCCTGCTCCTGCTAACTAGTTACTCCAGGTCCTGGGGCTGCATGGAGAGCTGTAGGGTAGCCTCTCCTGCTTGCCTGAGACAGGAAGGGGAATCTGAATGAACTGCGGAGGGGAAGATGATACTTGCTGCCCTTGGTAAGGGTCTTTGAAAGCTAGGGATAACACATCATCGCGGATGCGATGATTCCTGATGCATCACCGAGGATGGCCTGCAGATTAGGGGTTGATCTGGGAAGGCTGGAGTCAGTTCTCTTTTTCATGACAAACGCCCAGCACAACCACAAGCAAGTCCCTTCACCTATCCATGCCTCATTTTCCCATCGGCACAAATGAGCTCCTCCTTGCACTGATCTTGTCAACCTGAGCTGATTGCAAGGCACTCAGAAACCAAGGCCACAGAAATGCCCAACAATAAATAAAATACTACTGCTGTTCTGAAACCAATCATTTCCTACCAAGGTCTAAAGCCCTTTGCCCAGCCTCTGTGCCGAATGACAGTGCCCGCGTGTGGCATATCTGCTCATAGCACTTAGCCTCATTGCTTCCACCTGGGCAGTGAACAAAGGGATTCAAGGGCTACAAAACGACTGTCTTTCACTCACACTAGGCTTCCTTCTGCTTTCCCCAAGGCCCGTTGCCCAGAATAACAATGAACAGTAGTACTTTTAGGCTATGACTACGTGTTATCTGACTGTGCCAGCAACAGCTCCCACAAGCATGCTGTGCAGTTCTGGATGGGCGGCCTCCTAAGCTAGAAGCCCGGTAGCCGTGTCTGAGCAGTGCTGTGGGTGGGCTACTTAGCACAGAAACTTGACCTTGTCACTCACCGGTGCTGAATAGTGTGGACCTGGCTGTTCTGTTTCGAGGCAGACCATGCGGGGCAGTGCGGCATGCCCCAGTGTGCCACACACAGTCGGTTTAGTATGTAGATGCATCCTTAAAATCCTTCATGGCCATTAACTAATTAAGCTTCACAAATGGCCCCCTGCCTGCCGCCAAGCAGCGAGGTGGTGTTCGCATAATCCCCATTTTACAGCTGCAGAAGCCGAGAAGGGATCGCTGCCCTGCCTGATGCCAAACAAAAGCAGGGCCTGACGCTCAGATCTTTCTGACTATGCAGGTGTCCGTAGGATTTCAATGGGAGTTAGGGCCCTAAATAGGCCCTAATCCAGGACATAAGACCCGGATCCACAAAGGGGCATGCTGATGTTTCAATGTGAACTCCCAAATGGCGCTGCAAGGGTCTGAGGCCAAATCCCCAAAGAGACTTCTTAGGCATGGCTGAATTCAGGTGCTCGGTTTAGGGAGCCGAATTCACAAAGCTTAGTTAGTCGTGCTTATTGCCTGCACCATGAACAGAGTGCCTAAGAGTGGGCTTTACCACGGGACGCACCCTGAGCAGCGGCATGACTTCGGTGGCCAACTTTAAATGCTGAGAAGAGGAAAGTGCCTGAAATCTTGCTTCTCTCCTTAATTTAATCATCAGACTCAAGGCTTCAGCTAGGTGAGGTTATTGTGGCTCCCTCCACTGGATTTAGTGGATTTATATTCTGCCTGATTTGTATTGTAGGTGCTGCCTGAGCACTTTTTCAGTTCTGGCCCTATGTGTGTCATATGTTCACAAAGAGTTGTATACACTGGTTTTGTCTCTAATAAATAAAGCCCCTCACTCTGCTCAGAAAATCAGGGAAATGTTTCTTATTTGGAGAGTATAGTTTAGTGATAGATAACATGATGGAGGCCACTGGAGATAAAGGTTGATGAAGATGTATCTAGTTCTCATTTGTGTCTGCTACCAGAATGAACACCCAGGGGCTTATTCCCAAACAGATGGCTCAGCCGTGAACAAACTACTTAATTTAAGATTTCTTTACACGGCAAAGATGCTGTGGGTTAGCTCCCTGGACTCACAAATGATAAGTCATAGTGCGCTATTTTTACGTCCTGCACAGCAGAAAGAGACATTTCCAGATCCACATCTCCCATGGTGAGCCCAGGGCATTCCCAATTAAAAGGCATGATTAGCCCATCTCCTGTTCCCTTCATGAACACGAAACACTCCTGAGGTTTCTTAGACTCACCTCTCCTCATTGAATCTGAGCTGAATGCTTCCTTTTACATTTCCCCACTGCCGCCCATATCCCACTCTGCTTATTGCTTGCTACAGTTGCTGCAAAACTTCCCACCTCCTCTGACCTTGCTGTTGCTGCGTCTTGGGTGTTCTGGGTTGGAGGCTGCTTCAGCAAGCAGGCTCTGAGTCAATTAATTTTCCAAATTACAGCTAACTCAACAAGCCATTCATGAGCAGCAAAGTGGGGAGGCCAGCCTTGCTGGAGAAACAGGAGTTTACTTTCCCAATTTAGCTGGCTGTGTGGCAAGGGTAGCTGGGAACCGGGGCATGTTGCGAAGCATGATGACTCTCCGCATTGATTCAGGATGCTCACACCAGATTTTCAACAAAGCACAAATATCCGGACTGACTTGCCTCTCACCAGGAGCGTCAAACCCAGAGCAAAATAATCTAGGGTTGGATCTGAAGTGGGCATTTGTATTTGTGGAAAATTAAGCCGTCCCTAATCTCTTTGGATTCCTTTTTTTGACTGTGGTGATGGCAGAACAGAGCCGGGCCTCCCTTTTCCTACATGTTTTATAGGACAGAGCATGTCTGGTACTTAAGAAATAAATGAGTTAATAATTCTACTAATTAATTTGAGAAGAAAGAAGGGCTGCTGCTTAGGGCAGGAGCTTATGATTTGGTGGAGCTGTGTTCAGTTCTTATCTCCACCACAAACATCCTGTGTCCTCCTACCACAAGCCCGAGGGTAAAGGGGAGGTGTTGCTGCAGAATGGGTACCAGACATGCCCCCATTAACCACCATCAACAGAAATCATAGGGAAGAAGCTGTGTAGGTACAATCTGGCTACGGTCCGCGGGACTCACAGGGTCAGATCCTGTTCCATCTGTTAAGCACCTAAATGAACATAGATGCCCAAGAGTAGCCTGTTTCACCCCACACTTCCCAGCTACTCAGGATGTTGTGAAGATAAGTATACCGAAGACTGTAAGGCACTCCAAAGCCCTGGTAACTGTGCCCATCTTAATGATTTATACCAGTGGTGCCCAGCCCATCTGGCACAAGTGACCTAGGGCCAGTCTGCGGGCTGGATCTGGAGTGCGGGCATGCATCATCTAGCCTGCAGAGCTGGAATTTGGTGGTGGCAGCGTGAAGTGCTGTGGTTCCTGGAGCCACAACAGCTTCTGATCCTCCCACTCACAATTTTTTTTGGCCCAGTGGGCTCCATGCTCCAGGTCCAGCCTCCCAGGCTCCCTGCTGGTCCAGAAATGTGGCAAAAGACTGTGCGGTGACAGCATTTAATTGCTGCAGCTCTTCTTACTGACAACTTTCTGGACTCAGGGGCAAGCTGAGTGAGATGGCTGGATCCACTGCTGCTGCTTTTGAGAGATTATAAAAGAATAAATACTTCTTGATCTAGTTTTCCCTGCATAAATTGTCTTGTTTTTTTAATTATTTCAACTCTGGAGTCAGTGCCATGCTGTGTATTGTGACTTAAATTAGGCTTAAATTGCAACATGGAAGATTCATGTTAGGCATTAGAAAACCCTGTTTTGACTATACAGAAAGTTCAGCACTGATCACCAAGGAAGGCTGTGGAGTCTCCAGCTTGAAGGTTTTTCCTTGTCTGTCAGGAGTGGGCTGGGTACAGTCGAACCTGAATTTGGAAGACGGCTAGACTAGATGACCTCTCCCAGCCCCGTCAGTTCCTATTTTCTATGATTCTAAGTCCGAGGAATAAGATCATCTGTGAGGACAAATGTCTTTGCTCTCATGTGGCGTCACCCACGAGGCTGTGCATTCTCTCCCTAAAACGTACGGCCTGTACATTATTTTTTCCACCCTTCAATTTATGAAGCAACAGTGGTTGCCACAAAAGCTTCTAGGAGCTTCTGTCTTTGGCTCAGATTCACAATTGCACGCTCATCTACATCTGCGCTATGTGGGTGTAAAGTGTTCCGGGCTGAATTCTGTTCCACCACTAAATGGCAATGCTTTATTGAAGCCGATACAACCACGTCAGCTTTGTTCCACCTTTCTGACTTGAAAGTGTTTTACACCAGCTTTGCATTGGGGTACATTTGCCTGCAAAAGATACATGACAATCTGGAAACTCTCTCCTCCAATCTATATGAACACTAACAAATACTGTACATTTTGCTTTGTTTCTCTGAGCCAAATCCTGACCTGATTCACACAGATTTCCATGAAGTTGCATGGAATGAAAAGTCAGTGACCTATCTCATGCTCAATATATTTTCTCTTAATTTGATCCTAAATTGGCTTACTTATTAGATTTAAATGTCTATATGCTGATTTCCTTTAAAAAACACCCTGCTAGAGTTGTTTTGTTTTGTTCTTGTTAATCTTGGTGCCATCTGTCTCCTTGGCAGGTTGCCCTAGTAGTTATTCTGCCTTTTAAGAAGTTGCCCCTGGGTTTGTCATATGGTTTAGGATGGCAGGGGCTTGCCTGGACGGTGATGACCCTCAAGGCTTCAGCTTCTGTTTATCTCACCTTGTCTTCATTCTTGTGCCTGTCACACGCTGTATCCTTTTGAAAGCATGGCCCTGCCTGAGTCCCCAAGGAAATCCATGAATGGAGCGTGCACACACACCACTGAGGTGGATATACTGTGGCCATATATGTTTTGCAGGAAACTGAGTAGGTATCTGCCACTTTTAAATTGTTCCTAGCTAAGGCGAAGCTCATCTGTAGCCTGATTCCTCTCTCTATTAGAAGCAGCCCATTACTTTCTTTTAAACTAGGCATATATTTGAAGTGGATTTCCTTGTAATCTGTCCCCAAACTGTTTCCCAAAGAGTTGTCCCATGAAAGGGCTGACTTAGCTAAGAGCCAGGGAGTGCAAAGAGGCAGGATTTTTTATAGCATTCAGCATGGGCCTGACTCTTTCCCCAGTGGTGTCAAGGGTAAAACGCCTCTTCCCTTCAAGAGGGAGGAGAACTCATCCACTGTGAAAATTCCCACTCTGACATCTTAGGGCTACATCTGTATCTGTTGGAAATGGGCAAAAGTCCATTGACATCAAGGCTGTTCTGTACAGAAGGGCATTCCAGGCATACCTTTGACAACAGTCCCCTGCCATCAAAACAGGCTTTTGGTCCCTTCTACTGCTTGTGATTTCAATGTATTTCACACATTTCCAGCAGCAATGGAGTCATTCCAATAGCCCTGCTTTCTCACTGCAAGACTCTAGGCCGGTAGTTCCCAAGGGGTGCATCTACATGAGACGATTTACTTGAGATTAGAACAAATGACTGTGCAATAAGCGTTACCGTGTACACGTGCAGATACTTACTGCACAGTAATTTGCTGCAATTGCAAGTCAATTTGCTGTCTGTAAATACAAGTAGCAAATTTACATGGGAGTAATTACTGCACAGTCCGGCACGTGTAGACAGCCGACCGAGAGTAAATGTGCTCCTGGTCAGCCAGCCACCAGGGGTGGGAGATTGCTCCCTGCCCCCGGGGTGGGCTGCACCACCAGAGCCCAGGCGGAGACAATGTCCCCCTGCCCCAGCAGCAGGGAGCTCCCAGCCTCCACTCTGCGATTATGGACGGGGGCTGGGGGATTCTTACTTCCCAGTCCCAGCTTCACAACTGGATTATAAGAATCTCCCAGCTCTTGCCCCCTGATCATGCAGTGGGGGGTTGAGAGCTGCCTGCTATGGGGCAGGGGGATGTTGTCCCTACCCAAACTCCAATGGCAGAGCCTGCCCCAGCAGCAGGCAGTTGGGTGCTAGCCCCGTGCTGCCTGCCAACCCATGGGCTAATACCCAGGGGAGCCTAGAGCCCCCCCTGGCTTCTGCAGGGGGCTGGTGGAGGGCTGGCAGGGGTGGGAGCAGACTGCTGCCATGAGCAGCAAATCTGCTCCCACTTCCCCACATGTATAGGTGCCTGCCCAGGGTGGATTTACTCTAGAGTAAATTACTCTAGTATAAACCCAGCCCAGAGCATTTGCATGTGTAGATGTGCCCAAGATGTATTATATAGACTGCTTATGGTTTGCCAGGCCAGGGTCAGTGGTCCATGGATCAGATGGGCCCACCCATATCTTCAGTTCAAAGTCTGATGGTAGCGGTATGTGGTATCCATGAGACATCTTGAGCTAATCAGTGGCCCCAAAAAGTTTGAAAACCACTGACATAAGATCTCACCTTTCATTCGCATCACACCTGCCTTTCACCTCTGTCTTTGACCTCATACAATCCAGTCTCATTGGTTTAGGCCTTTGCTTTACCACTTTCAGCTTTTGCTGCCCTTTTATTGGTGTCTCCTACAAACCTCTCCAAATGCTTTCTTTCTCACCACCACTTACACACAAAATTAATTCCTCCCAAACTTCTGTAAAAGCCAGGCATATTGCAAAGAATCAGGCTGCATCTACCATGTGATAGCAACATATAACACAAGGCCAGTTTCCTAGTGAAGTGAGATTAATGGGAACATTTTGGTACATAGAGTAAAGCGGTAACATATAACACATGATTCTGCTATGGTTTAAGACTGCTGATTACATATCCCAATGCCGTCTAGCCAAATGTAGTCCAGGGTAGGAGCTCTAGACTCTACTCCAATACAAAAAATGGGCTGTGAAGTATTACCGCATGAGTTCTGAGATGATGAGGGTAATGACTATGATGACAGCGACTTGTATCGTGGTAGCACCTAATAGGGATCAAGGCTAGATCTTGTGAAATTTTCAGTGAAACGCTTTTCCATCATAAAACTCCATTTCAATGAAACTGACATTTTTTATATGAAAACCAACTTCCCTGAAACAGTTTGGAAACATGTTGTTAAAAAAAAGTTAACTGTTTTCCTTCACAATTGACCTACTTCTGTCCTTTTATGTTTTATTATTATATGTCTATGTACATGTTATGTATATGACGCTTTTTATTATTATAGTACATGTTTTATTATTGGTTATTATTTTTGTTATTTATGCATTGTTCGTGATGTGCAACTTGCAGGGGATTGTGTAACACAGTATAATAGGTGACATATTCTGTTACTTTATTTTATGTTACTGTATTAAACCAAAATAAGGACAGCTTTTGCTCAGTACAGATTGAAATTTCATATCCTATTTGCTAGATCAAAGTGTTCCTTTTTGTGTTGCAATGAAACAGTTTGACACTGATCCAACAAGCTGAAATTTCCTGCTAAATGGAAATTTTGGGACATCTAATCAAAAATCTCTCATTTTGCAAGAATCTGGCTACATAGGCAGTTACGCACACAAATACACCCACCTTCTAGTGCCCTGTATTGTATAGGAATGTAATCATTCCAGGAAAAAAACATTTGGTGGGGGTTGGGAGGTAGGTTGCTTTGGAATCACTCGTTTATTTTCCATGCAGAATGCTGTTTTCCCCCCTTTTTTTGTTCTTTTCATAAACTAGGATTTGCCTTTTTTCAGGGAGGGGAGGGAGTTGGGGGGTTTTTTTGGAAAATCACAATGGTAAATTGTGCCTTCTCATCACTAAGTTCCTTTTGCCTCCAGTCTCTCAGCTATAAATAGGAGCTCCTTTGTTCTGTCCCCTTTGGATCAAGCTACAAACATGAACTGTGGAAGACGCTCTCAAGTCTTTCCATGTTCTTGGGTTGTTCTCCTGCGAGGAGGCAGTCGCACAAACAAACAGGCTGCTTTGTTTGTACTTTCTCTGAAGTCACAATTTCTTCCACTAAATGTTTATGCATTCCAAAGTCAAGTAACTTGACTTGCATCTTGGGAACCCAAGAACGATGATTTAGGCTACTTTCACATGAGTTTTCGGAGGCATATTTAATAAGCTGAGTTAACAATGTGATTAGCATGTTTCTTGCCTAGGCTAAAGTTTTGCTTTAATCAAGACACAGCTGGGGTATATGCTGGTACTAATAGAGACTATTTTTAAATAGTGTTGCTGAAAGGATCCAGACTTGGCAATCTTTCAGAATAAGAGCCTGATCCAAAGTCATTTAAGTTAATGGGAGTCTTTCCGTTGATTTCGGAGGATGTGGGGTCAGGGTATCTCATGCAGATGTAGACTAGATAAGGCACTGCAAGCTCACTACTCGGTGTCCCAGGAGTGTCCTCAAGCCTGGCCTGGAGAGACCACTTCTAGGAATGTAATCGGAGTGTCTTGTTCTTGGCTCCGTCTGTCCCCAGGCTCTTTCTCTAAAACCCTAAACAAAAGAGTCTAATTATAGTGCTGGTTCCTGCTTGTGCACAAACACTCTCTAGGGACTGAATGATCACACCGAGCAGCCAGTGATGACAACTGCGATGTTTGGTCACTACTAGCTTGGGCTAGGATTGATTCAAAGACATAGTGAGATGCAATTCATTCCTGGCACACGCTTTCAGGCGTCTCATTTACTGCATGTGGGAAGCTTTCTTCCTCCTCCTTTATTTCTCATTCAGTTCATCTTGATCTCCCCCTGATTCTTCTGAATACAAAGAAGTGAATTCTCTAAACCCAGGTGCATTGCTATCAGTGTATTTTTTTAAAGACTTGGCACCGTTTATGAAGTTTCCCTTTGTACACTTTCCTGTTCCTGTTCTTCAGTCATTCAGGTATCATCACTCAATAGCCATACTGTGCTGATAATGCTTCTCACATGGAAAGAATTGTATTTTATTGATGGCAAATGTTGTAATGCACTTTCATGTCAGAATGAAAACCTGAAAAAGAGACTTTTTATTATTACGTGTGCTACATGAAACCTCCGCACTACACTAGATTGCACATTGAGTATATCTGAGTATCCTGTAGGGAGCAGTGCTGCATTGGGAGTAGGGAAGAGACAAGATAACCCACCAGGTCTTTTTCACCTCCAATTTTCATAAACAGCTATTATAATATACATATTATGTATACCATTTTATATATTGGGCCAGATCCTACTCTGCCTGTCAGGCATCTAAGTGGAATTAGACCATGTGTAAACGAAACAAGAGGCGTGTGTGCCCAACACTTTAAAGCGGGCTAAGTGCTTTTGCACCGCTTTAATGCTGTCGGTGTTTGCATTAATTCCAGACGCTGTAGGAAATTCAGTGGCATAATGTGCCTTAAATGACTTGGGGCGCAGCAAACTAAAACTCCTTTGAGGAGTTTTAGTTTGCTGCCCCCACAGCCACAGAGTGAAGCCCCGGGCTCAATGAAGCTCTGCAGAAAGCTTATGCAGGCAGCCTGGCAGCAGCCTGGGAAGACAGGCTCCAAGACCTAAGAAAAGTGGCGAGCTTGATCTTCCCCCCAACCCCCAAGCCTGCTTGCCTGCCTGAGCTGCCTGGGGGCCCAGTGCTTCCCTCCATGGCTGCGGTGCCCCCCGGGACCACCCGAGCCAGGTGCCTGCAGGTGGGTGCCACCTGGGGAGGGGCCACTGCTGCCGCAAAGGAAAGCACCAGCCCCCACCCCCTCCTGCAACCCAGGGACTACTCCGCCCACCAGCCACTCGCCCTCCCCTCCCCACTGCCCGAGAGGCAGGTAAGTCAGCAGGATGTGTGCACAACATGGGGGTTTAATCAGCCCTATACTGAAGCAGTGTTTTTTAAACCCACTGCTTCAATTAAGGGCCTCTGTTTCATCTACACACAGCCTTGGGTGCCTACATGTGATTCTATTCCACCTTTCAAGTCCCAGAAAATCCATATTTCATCTACTTTTGTAACACACTGTCATCTGGCTCTTAAGACTCAGTCACAAAAAAACCAAAAACAGCCAGGAGGAGGATCCTCCACCTTTTGTATCAACAGTTTTTCAGGGACTTAAAAACTGTAAGACCTGTTTGGGGCACGGGGCTGGGACCTGCCCCTGACTGCAACAGTTCCCAGCCAGCCCCGAGCTGTGCGAGGAAGTCTGCATATGCAGCCCAGAGTTGGCTGGGGACTGCTCAAAACAGGGCAATCCCCAGTCACCTCGAGCCTGCATGTGCTTCCTCGTGCAGCCTGGGGCTGGCTGGGAACTGTCCCCATGCAGTGAGCTCCCAGCCTCTGCTCTGAAATCACAACAGCGACCTCCCAGCCCAAGTCCAATGACCACAGACCTTGGGCTGAGACATAAGGGTCTCCCGGCCCCATGCTCCTTGATCATGATAGGACATCAGGGGCTGGGAGATAAACTCTCAACACCTGCTTTGCCATCATGATCTGGGAGCAAGGGGCTTGGAGATCTCTGCTGCCAGGGCAGGGGGGCGTAGTCCCTGCCTGGGTTCCTCTGGTGGAGCCGGAGCTTCTGGGGTGGGGGTAAGGAGCTATCTCCCACCCTCTGGGGGACAGCTGACCAGGACCAGATTTGATTCCCAGCCAGCCATCTACACGAGCAACACGGCACCATTACTAATGCCAAGCAAGTAAATGCATTTGCAGGTAGCAATTTACTTAGGATTAGGGAGCTTTACTATGAAGTAAGCATGAGCACATGTAGATGTACATGCTTACTTCACAGCAATTCGCTGTTAAGCGTCTCATGTAGACATGCCCACTGGGTATAAATACACTTCTGATCAACAGTGAAAAATGCACTGAGAGTATTTGTTGAGTCTTAGCACAATTCAGCTGGTGGGTCAGTGTATGTATGCTGTTGTCCTTGTACATGCTGTATACCAGGGGTTTTCAACCTTTTGGGGTCAGTGCACCCCCCAGCGGCTGGACATGGAGAAGGGAGGGGGGTATGGCACACAGCCAGATGTGAAGCGGGGTTGGGGGATGGCACGCAGCTGAATGCAGAGTGGCAGCAGCCGCCATGTGCAATCTTCCCTCGCCGGGTGGGCAGCACCTGCACGGGATGGTGTGTGGTGGCACTGCACCCCAGCCACCTGCACGCACCCCCTCCTCAAGTGTCCCTGGGAGTATGCGTACCCCCAGTTGACAACCCCTGCTGTATGCCGCTCCCCATCCAAGTTGATGGGGAACATCCAAGTTCTGGCAGCAAAACTTTCATTGTGCATCTAGCAGCAGTGCTGAGCAGCCTCTGTCAGGAATCAGGGCAGCAGCATGCTAGGCTCCGTGTGCCAGAGATAAGCCTGGCCCAGCCTCCAGCCCATTTTGGAAGCAGACCAGAAGAGAAGGAGATTTGCTTTCGGGCTGTCACCTCACTTCAAACATCTCAGCCAGCCATGCCTCACATCACTGCTGAGGACAGACTATCGGCATCTTTTTATGCAATGTGCATGCCCCCCGTCTTTAGCTGGTGGAAGCAGCGTGTGTGACATGGCCTCCTAACGTAGGAAGGAGCCAGCTGCCTGGTATGGGATCACTTTAAGAAGTAAGGCTGTAGTTTGTCATTACACCAAATCCAAAGTGATTCCTTGGTTGGTTGATTGATCTCTTAGCCTCCTGCTGCTCTTGGAAATATGCAGTATGGACACGGGACTTGGTTTCAGGTGCCACCTGTTTCCATTCTTCATTGTCAGCCCAAGCAGTATTCATAATATAAAATCTCATATTACTAATTGGCTACAATTTATCACTCCTTCCATTTAGATTTGAGCTCTTCAGTCATTTCAACCTTGATGCTTCACTTCTCTTGTTTGCTTCCCCTTTTATACTTCCCCCAGCTTTTATGATTAGCGCTGCTTGTGAGCTGTCACATTTCAACCTGGGTTTTGATGCATCTCCTGTCATTTCCTTTTCCCTTTTCACTGCCTCTTTTTTGTGGCCACCTTCTTCCTTTCACAGCTTTCTCTCCTAGTTTAGCATTGTTCCCATCGTTACGTTGTGGACTGAGTATTTCTACCTTTCTGGCCAGTCTGTAACTGCACATTCTTTACTGACTTCCTGGTGGCTCTGAGCACGAGCCACTGAGATCTCTCGGACTTTCCCCCAACACTCAAACTGAACTCAGACCAAGACCCTTCTTCAAAATTAAATAAACTTTATTTTTGTAATTGTTTCTTCTCACCTTTGAAGTTCATAGTTCTAGGCAGGGCTGATCACTAAGATGCTAAAATACAACAGTCCCGGTTGTTTGAATCTTGCACTGGTTTCACACCTATTGCACTGGCTTTGGTGGAATCACTATTGCTTTACCTTGGTGTAACAGAAAGGAAAATGGGAAGCTCTCTGTTTTTAGGTTGCTTAAAAGCAGGAATTACCAAATATCTTCCAAGAAAACCTGCTTTTTTTCATGTGTGAAATATCCTACCTTTTTTTTTGCAAAACCAGGGTGTTCAGCTAAACATTGGGAAAGTACCCAAAGTTGTGGTTGCTTGTTCATAATGAATCTTGGAGCTTTTGAGGTTCAGCTCTCTGTGCTACGTAGTCATCATTTGGATAATTGGTTAAATTTAATAATGTGCATGCTCCCATTGTTTTTAACATATGTTCCATGACAAAAAGGGAATAGTCACCCGGCTTTAACATAGAAAAGATTGCTCCTGCCCTCCTCTTTCATTCGATCACTTGAAGAAGGTTTTAATTGCCAAGAAGAGGAAACGTCTGACTTAAAACAGAGTCATAAATGTTCCAAGGTAGATATGCATAGTGTCAACAGCAGAGATACAAGGCAGACAGAAGCCATCACTACCCATTGGCCCCTGCTTTAAGGCTTTTGCTCTCCTGCATCCCACAATAAAATGTATATACTTCTTCTTCACTTCAGAATAACCACCAGGATCATCATGTACCATATTATTATCATCTGTTGGCTCTGTTTGCAAGGTCTTACACTCAGCTTCTTAGTGATGTAGCGTTGTTATAGCCATGATGGTCCAGAGACTATGTGGGAAGCAGTGTTTGCTTGGTATTGTCTTTTAGCCGACCAACATATAATCAATGTTACTGCAAAAAAAAGCTTGCTTCATTTAATTTAATGGTGTTTCTCATGTTCCTTTCTTTGGAGGCTTGTCTGCCAGCTAACAGCACAATAATATTTTGATGGGGCATCTGATTGATTCCTCAACATCAGGGAATGTTCCTGGTCTGGACGAAAAATGGAAATCCAAAATAGGAGGAAATGGCAGCTATATAGAGCCTTTGCCACCTGGGAAGGGAGGTAAGAGCAAAAAGGACCCCCAGCATCGGATGAGATGGGGACCCCAGTATGGGGTGCAGGTGGGAAATGGGGAGTCTGTAATGAAGCACAGGTGAAGAACAGAAGGGGAACGTGGAACATGGAAAGAAAGGGAAGGTTAGGTTCCTAGCATGGGGGAAGAAGGACTGGAGGTGGAAAAGATTAGAGAAGATCAAAATGGAGAATGGTGGCACACTGAGCCCCTAGTCTGCCAGGGAGAATAGGGGTCCTAGCATGGCACACAGAGGATCTGGTGTGGGGGAGGAAGGGCAGTGTTGCAGTCAACTGAAAAGCAGGGGAAGCTGCTGCTGGTGACCAGGGCGCTTGTCAGGAGAGTGGAAGGATGCCAAGAACTTGGCCCACGCCGTGCTCCTGTATCCTGGGGGTGTCCAATGTCCCTGATCAAGGCAGGGGACTGGACAAATGTGTGAGGACCCTGCTTCTTGAGAAAAGTCTGCTAGTCCTAGTTGTGTATTGCCTTTTCCATTACTCCGGGTAGGTTGTTGCAAAAGCCTTTGGAGAGTAATATTGCCTAGTTTATCAGTTAATTGCTTATTGTGGATGGGAAAAGAACACAACCTTTTCTTTGGAAAGGCCCTGTGGGATCAACTGACGTGCCTGGCTGCTCACAGGTTCATAGATTCATAGATGTTAGGGTCGGAAGGGACCTCAATAGATCATCGAGTCCAACCCCTGCCTAGGCAGGAAAGAGCGCTGGGGTCAGATGACCCCAGCCAAATGCCTATCCAGCCTTCTCTTAAAGACCCCCAAAGTAGGGGCGAGCACCACCTCCCTTGGAAGCCCATTGCAAATTTTGGCCACCTTTACCGTATTTGTAATCTGTAGCATTGTTCTACCTTGTTTTAGCATACTGTGGGCCTTCACCCTGAACTCGCTCCATCCCAGGGGTGATTAGTGGAACTAAACTTGTTCTTTTCTTTTGCAAGAACTCCATGCTTGCAACGTCCTTCCATGACACCCACAGGAAAACCAGCCTGCCCTTAAAACCAAGACCGGATCTACAGCAAACCTGACTAATGTTTTAGCCTTTGCTCCAAGTCTCCCTTGCAGCTTCTTTTTCTCTAGGAGGGGATTTATTTTAGTGGTTAGAGCAGGAAACTGGGGGTCAGAGGACTTCTAAAGCATCTTCCAACTTTTGAAACTATTTATAACATATGGTGGGGTAACACATTTACCTTTTCTGGGCCTCTTTTTTCTTCACTACGTGAAGAATAATATTGGCCTAACCCAACACAGGGGGTGGGTTTGGCTAATGTGGGAATTTATTGGGTAGTATCTGAAAAGCTTATCATGCTGTCAAGCTAAGAGATGCTATCATGAAGTATTATTCCATGACAGCTTCTGCTCCTTAAGAGGTTCCTTTCATTTCAGGCCCAGTTTTTCTAACATGTAGTTTTGCCTTTTACCCAAAACGCAGGGTTGTTTACAACCCTGATTTTGCTTCAGGTCTCTCCCTCTTTGATGGACTTGCAGGGGGCTAACCTAATAACTCAGGGAGTCATGGCTAGTGCAACGGCTTTCAGAGAAAGAAACAATACATGGTTCATTCAGTGCTTCCAAGGACTCTGGGGGTCCATAGCAAGACCTCCGCAGCCCAAGCTCCCTGAGAAGCACAGGGTAGAATTACCACATGCTCCGACAACCAGTTTTTTTAACTGGAAACACACATATGCACACACAGGCTGCGCAGATAAGTCATCATTTGGAAGCTAACTGAAGGACAGCTTTTATTATTGTTAGCCATTTGAAAATTATTAGACTTCTGCATGATTTAAATTAAGAAAGACATTGTGCACTTTAGGTCCTGGGATGAGGTTGCTCTCTAGACATGGTTAAGCCGAATCTACCCCCTTCTGCCATTCGCATAACTCAGTAAGGACTGTCTAGTGGCAATCTTCAGTACCAGTGCAAATCGCAGCAATAAGATGCATTCAAGAGAGCCAGGGGAACCAAAATTCAGGGGGGAAATCTAAGAGGCTCCCTGTCACCTCACCTTAGGCCCAGAATTTAGGTTCTGCCAAATAAGGAACAGATAGAAATGTTTCAATGGATTAAAATAGTGGTTGGTTTTTTTTCTGGTTAAACGCTTTTCTGTTTTGAACTCAAATGCAACAGCATCGTTTTTTCCCTGTGTACCTACATGTAGCTACATTTTGTGTCCTTTAAGTGCCATTCTGACCTCAAGCCCTGTCTCAGCATCAACTCGGACCAAGAGAAAGTCCTTTAGGAGACAATTTGAACCCAAACCAATAGAGACCAGGTCAGATCCACTGCCCCAGGCGGGGGAAGTGTAGGCAAAGAACGCAAAAGCAAGAGGCAGCCCAGACTCATACGGTCCAGTCCTCTCTTCCCCATTTTATTAAACAGCTTTCTCTGGAACTACTGGGATAGTTGGTGTGATAATAGGGGCTAAAAAGCCAGGAGCGTGCAGCTAGCACTCAGCAATGCATCTCCTCTGCGTAAGATATAAACAGCGTCCTGTCCCAGCCCTCGCACTGCTTAACCCCAGTCAGCACCAGCAAGTGGTTTACAATGAGCCCAGATAAGACTGGAGGTATTCTGGTACCTATATCATCCCCCAGTAATGCAGGCATCTGTCTCCAGTTGTTAAGTTGAATCAAGCCTTAAGATCCCTTGGGACTCTTCATTGTTACCAGGTGTCTGGATAGCAAAAATGTCCAAAATGTCCCTGTGCATCTGCAGCTGACAGAAGATTTTGCTTTTCCACACCCCAGTTCATACAGTGAGAGAGACCTGGTCATTGTACTCCATGATCTCTACCATCTGGACTTGATTATTAGCACTTGAGGCCTGAAATCTGTGGGAATACCCCGCTTTCTACCCAGTACAGTAGCCAGTCTGACCACCTCACCCTGATGCTCCATACAATGTCCAGTCTACTCACTGAATATAAAGCCCTTATTTATATTCAAATGCTTCAGAAGACCAGACTCAGACATCAGTAAAATCAGCTTTGCCCCTATGGGTATCTCTCACAACAGCTATATTGCACTGGAACAATAGATACACCCAAGCACTAGGATACACCTGATGAGTCTCCATCTTAGGGAGTCTTTAGATGAAGACATGGAGCCAGAGTTTGTTTCCCCTTTTGTAACACACTCTCATTTTACCCTCATGACTGAGTCACAAAAAGAGAAAAAGGAGGAGGAGGAGGAGGGTGACAACCCACCCAGCTTTTGCATTAGCTGTTATTCAAGCAGGATGGAATACAATTGTATTTATAGGCCATTTATATTTCTAAAAGGTGGGATAGAGTCTAGTCCTGGATATCCTTCTGGAAAACTTCATTCACTCACAGGCAGGAGGATGGGTCTAGTTTACGTGCTACAGTAATACAAACTAATAAGAATAATAGGCCCTCCTGGCCTTAAAACCTATAGATCTATTGACAAAACCTTTTGGATAGATGAACCTGGAGAATAAAACTCCCTTCTGCAAGGAAGAATGGTCTCTCTGTATTCAGAGCTAATAGTAAAGCTCATTTTTTCAGCCTCACTCTCCTACAATAGGTTTTTTACACCCACGAGCAGCCCAAACGTACGACACGCCCATTCACTCTCACACACAAATGTGAACAAAGACTGAAAAAGACCCAAATAACCAAGTTCAAGCTATTTCTCCAACAGGCTGGAAAGGGGAAACGTGTGATAGAGGTTGTTGTTATTTCTCTCCTTAAATACTTGAGTGGCACTGAGACAACACAGAAATGAGCACCAAAAAGCACTTTAATATAAAAAGGTTTGAATTTATGGATCTGGCTGAATTGGTGCATGATCTGAGCAGATCCAAAAGTGTCTTTCATTTTCTTTGTGTATCTATGGTCAGTTTGGCCCCCAGTGTATATACGAGGGGGTAACAAACCCCAAGAGGCCATTAGAGTAGCCATAGTTTCCTACAGGTTATGATCATACTCTTGATCACGTTCCTCATAACACCAGCACTTGGGGGTGTTGGGGGTGTAATCTGCAGACTCTCAACACAACTCGTGGATTTGCTCAAACTGAGAAAAGCCTCAAGTGAGTGCTAAAGTAATCACTCTGAGTCCTTTTTGCAGAGGCAGAAAGTAGTTGGGCTGGAGGAGTATGAAGTTCTGGCCCATTGGTTTTATCTTGATGAAAAAATCAGGACTTCTTTTACTACACTTGAGTTGCTTTTTCCTTGGTTAAGGAAAACCACTGGATTTGGTTCAATCATTCATTTCTATGAAAGAGTTTGCTGAACCAATGTGTCACTACGTGCATGCTGAGAAGTAACTTTTTTTTAAAATGCCAATATGAAACCAAACAAGTCAAACTTGACTGGATTAATATTGAACCTACATCAGAAGTGCCTTTAGCAACAATTAAGCCACCTTTCCTTTTCAGCTAGAACCAGCGTTGATCTCTTTTACCCAGGTGATATACATAAAGAAAACATTGTTCTATGCTTACTGGGAATATGCTGGCCTCTTTCTGGAACACAACTTCTTCAGCTTTCCCTTGACATTACCAAATGATCACACATTTTACTAATAAATACTGATTCCTTAAAAAAGAGCTGCCAAGTGTAAGGAACCAAAACTAAAGCTGTTGTGTAAACTTAAGGGCATTATTAAATAGGAATCACAGTCCATGAGCTGGATCAGATTCTGGCTTTGGCAGAGTCATAATTTGTTCACATTTCTTGCCCTGTACATTTTTTACTCCATCTGTAATTATGCTCCAAAAGTCATTCCTTGATTTACTTGAAGTGCAAAACCCTCCCCAAACCTCTATCTAATGACATATCTAGCTTCCAAGCAATTGCTCATCACTGAACTATTTGGCTTCCAAAAAACAACCACTCCAAGAAAAGTCTTATCAAATGATCTCCTATGCAAGGTTCTCTATTGGAGGTGGCCAGCATTTTTATTCCTTCCCCCATTCTTTGTGTGCGTGCGCATGTGTGTGCGTGTGTGCGCACGTGCACACACATGTGTGTATGCACGTGTTTGTAAACTTTCCTCTTCCTCTTTTCATTTTATTTGTCTTCTTTGCAGCTATTGCCGTAACACCATGCTAAAGAAACACAGCTTGTGTTTCGTAATTAAAGTAAGAGAGGCAGTTAGCCATATTCATGTGAAGGTAGGCAGAAGGCAGGGCAGAGAGGCACCTTATAGACTAAATCAGAGATACAAGTGAGCCTGCACTCCCATATCAGATGCAACTCTGATGACCATTTCCTACAAAAGGGTTTGTTGAAATAAGATATCCCTATGTGCATCCCGGTACCTTTTTTAAAATGTCTCTGATACATTCGATAAAGTGAGCTCCGGCTCATGAAAGTATATGCATCTCTGATTTAGCCAGTCTATAAAGTGCATTGCTACCATGCTTTCATTCACAAGGTAGTGAGGTCCGTGGTCATTCTCACCTTCTCCAGAAGAAACAGCTATTGTTGCTGAGTTATTGCTATAGTCTCTTTCTTTGTTTGACTTGGAGATTGCCATTTTCAAAGGATGAAGCGACCGAAGGGTGTCCTGCTCATTAATGAAAAACACACTCAAGTAGAAATCAGAACTACTCCCACTGTGCTATTTCCAAGCTGTGCACTCCACACCCCATGGTAACGCATGCCAGGGCTAATTTCTGAACCAGCATAAGTTGAATTCCACTGCATGTGAGCGTAACTTCCACGACAAGACAAACCACTATAAACTGGCAAATTAGCACAGTCGGGAATAGATTTTCTTTATCTGTAGAGTGCATCACCTATCACCCTTCTCTACCTAATGTCCTTTATGTACGTCAAAAGCCACTCTTGCAGAGAAGGAAATGAATTAAAAAACAAGATTTTTTTTCAGGTAATGAGTGATTTGGGATAACTGTATCACGAGGTACCTCAAAGAGGTCTGAATTCACCCACCTTTTCCAGGACCATTTTTGATAGCTTGGCTAGGGAGCTCTGTTCTTACTACATTATTTCACACCATGGGAATTGACATATTGATGCCAAGGTCCCAAAGACCTTCTTCAAAATGTTAGCAGTATTACATTGGGTCAGTAATGAGATATGGCAGACTGCACTCTGGTCACGATGGACTTGGGACATGCTGTAAGATGCAAAGTGGACCTTAACCCCTGTGCTTGATGTATTGCCTTAGAATAGTGAAAGCAGGACTGCCTACTCACTTCTCATGAGACTTCACGTTTTTCTATGTTTTATAAATGAAGTACTTGAAAAATGCATCAGCTGAAGTGTATTCTCAGGCCTAAGTCCTCCCCTGCCATGAAAAGTTAAAGTTGCTAAGGGAATGCAATGGCTTTAGACTTGCAGTGAGCTCTGGAGGACATGCCAGCTAGGGTAGGAAGAAGGGTTTGGAGGCAAGGGAGTACCTCCTGCCTCGCAGAAATCCTGGGAACCAAAGGAAAACTCTGCAGGGCTGGAGAACGCCTCTGCTATTGGGTGCTTGCTGTGGCTTGATGCTCTGCTGATAAAGGTGAGATGCTATGAAAGGGCTAGGGTCAGTCTTAAAGCTAGCAGGAATCTCCATCGGTGTGAACTTCCCCAGAGGAAAGAAGCCAGTTGCTGTACCATGGTCTGGATCTCAACTTTCCAAAGTTCAAAGACAATTGCATTAGTGGCTTACTGGTCCAAAATGGCTCTAGTCACCCTGAACACCATTGCTCACAGGGGGAAAGCCCAAACAGAATTTTTTGCATGGTAAAGGACTGAAATATTGAGCATCTAACCATATACAGATGCGTTGTAGGGCTGGATTTAGCTGTTTGTTCAGCTGAATATGCTTTGTAGGGAACCTAGATGAGCATCTAGCTGGGGTCATCTAGACCCAGCACTCTTTCCTGCCTATGCAGGGGGTCGGACTTGATGATCTATTGAGGTCCCTTCCGACCCTAACATCTATGAATCTATGAATCCGTTCACTCAGGTGACAGAGGGTTGTGATTTTCCACCCAGAGGTCCACTGAGGACCTGAATTACAGGCATAGTACTACAAGCAGCTGTTGCTGAAATCCTTTTTTTCTGGGCTATGGACCATTCTGCCTCTTCTCATGGAAGTCTGTACGGCTCCATCCCCAGCCACACGATACTGATACAGGGAACATAAACATACCCTATTTAACTGTGCCAACTTGAGCCATGCACTTAAGTATTTAAAACTGGAAAAAATGATAAACAGGTAACGTGGCAGCTTGTCAACCTATTTTACATTGATATTTTCTGTCACAGGATAAGTCAGTGAGCTGCTTCTGGGCAAGAGCCCATGGTAAACAAAGTGCCAGGCTTAACTTGGATATCCTGTAAAAATATCTTTCATAAATAAATATAGTGCACAAAAAATGTAAATGTGTCCTGTTAAACTAATCGAATGAAATGAGTTAATAATTGAAAACTGATGCAAATGACGGGTTTTTGTAATGTTCTTTTAAAGATGTTGGCCTAACGCTCAGAGCATTTTATAGCCATGCAAAAATGTCCGCATAGGTCGTCTCGATAAGGGGATGTACAAGTTCTGCACGCATACGTTTGCATGTGCAATTGTGTATTTCCAGGTTTAAAACCCTAATGCAATCTTTCCATCCTTTCACAAACCCTGCTCACTTCCTAGAACCGTTTTCTGTGTCTGTCACTGAACGGAAAAGAAGAAACGTGACATTGATGCATGGTAGCACGTGTCGGAGTCTTTTCCCGGATCTCTGTCAACTCGCAGAAACACAAGAGCTGATGTAACCCTGTCCAAGAAGGCAGGGTTTCCTATCTGTGAAACAATAATACCCTGCTCATCTCACCAAGCTTCTGAAAGCACATTACAAGCCTGAATGATTTTGCTATCATTTCCCACCCCGCCGTCTGGTAGGTATTGCCATACAGCTGAGGGACAGCCAGGTTAAATGACTGTCAAGGCTCCACATAGAGTCCACATCACAGATGGGAACTAACGGGATCTTTCTCAACCTCCATGCCTGTGCCTGAACAGAAAGACCATTCTGGCTCCCTCTGTTTAGTTAGAAATATTCTCCTCCAGTTTAAGAAAAGCAGGTAATGATAATATATTAGGAAAGGAAAGCGGTGGGGGGAAAAAAAGTAAAAGGGATGGAACAAAGGTGCTATTTTAAATGAGTGGCTCCAGTTCAGAGTTTTACTATTTTCTATGGCAAGAAGTAAGTCAAGTCAAGTCCTTGTTGACTGGTACTTTCTACAGCTCCACAAAAGCCAAGGGGCTGTGGATTTTTAAGACTTTTTAAATGATAGGGGAAAATTCAAGCCACATGCGACTTGAAAGTCCTGAAAGGCACGGAGGCCAGTGTAACACACGCAGCGACCAGTCTGAGCAAGGGTGGAAGCAGAAGTACAAACTAGATTTTCAGCCCTGATTCTGTGATCTCCCTGCCAAACAGGGGTTTGCAAAGCAAAGACCTCTGGAGATTTCTCATACTTTTTGGCTTATTCTCCTGGTGTTCATCTTAACAGGAATCAGCTGTTCCCCTTCTCACTTATACAGTATGTTGCAGCATAGACTTGAGCATCTGGTCTGGCTATTATTAAAAAAAAAAAAAAACACAGAACGAGAACATCTTGCTCTGTTAGGAGAACACCACCACTGGCAAGAAAAGGACAAAGAGCATTTGCATTCACGATTCCAGGGATCTGCCTGAATTATTCTCTCTGTCTCTCTCCCAGTTTCCCCCCTCACTGCTTTCTTTTCCTATTTCCTCATATTGCCTTCATTTGGCTTTATGTTCCTCATTTCCTAGAACCAGCCTGAGGGTTGTTCTTTCTTGGGAGAAGCTGCACAAGAGAGTTTATCTCATGGCAGTTGGATGCGATAGGATGGTATCAAGCTACCAGGGAACAAGAGGCTTGCTTTATCGCAACTGCGGAAATGCAGAAGTAAACAGAAGTGGGGAGGAGGGTGGGTGGGCTGCATCACCACTGAGGTCCCAGCTTTCTTCAGAAACCTCCCCCAAGGCTAGAATCTGATGGGATAAAAAAGGAAGGGAAAGACTTTCAAAGGTGTCAATGAGCCCAGCATCTCATGGCCATTGACTTCAGCTGCACCTCCCCTAGAGAAGCGGGAGCCTACTGCAACCAATTATAAAAACGATGTGTAAAAAATGATGGGATAGTAAAGTGCTAGACCGGGGGTCACCAACCTACAGTGTGAAGGCCACATCTGGCCTGCAAAGTCAGGTTAGCAACAATTCAGCAGCTGGTTGCACGTGCATTGGAAGTCAGTGGGCGTTCAGCATCTGGAGGAATTGGCAGTGGCAGCCGTGGGGAGGGCAGCAGCACCCGGGTCAGAAAAAATAGTCCACCTCTGCAGCAAGCCATGCTAATTTGGCCTGCTCCTCCTAAAAAGGTGCAGACCCCTGTGCTAAACAATAACCAGAGAGACTTCAGTTGAGCTACTGCTTATTTACAGTGGTATAAATTAAGAACCCTAATCCAGGCCACTTAACCCTAGAAACATCAACATCTTGCTACATGATAACAGTATTGCCCCTTGCTGTAGTGTTGTTTTTCCAAGTGTTGGGTCAGCCACCAGCTTTGACAAAGTATTTTGCTTATCCTATTTTTCTGTTGCAGAAGAGGCTGCGCATGAAGCTTAATAATTGCAGACCAAATTGAATCCAGCTCACAGCTACACCCATGTAAATCTGTCAATGCGGCTGAAGTGGGCCTTAGTTCTCCATTGTTTTGACCAGCTCAGCAATTTGGGAGCCGGGGCAGTTTTTCTAAACTTGTGGTTTAGAACGACTCTGTTTAACGAGACTGTCCAATGGCTCAGACCCAAACCTCAGATATGTCGAGAAAGGTAAATTGTAAAGATATAAGATGTCCAAGTTGCTGTCTATAAACACTGAGGAGCCCTGCAAAGTGGAGAAGTACTATCTTGATCTTACATTTGGGGAAGCAGAGGCACAGAGGTAGTAGAGAGCAGTCCAAGGCTAGCTAGTAAATCATGGGCAAAGCTGTAACTTCCCATGTCCAGACCTAACCTTCTTTTCTCTCAATGTTACAAATTCCCCAAGATATAATTAAAGGGATATTGTTTCCATTTTGAAAAAGATCAGTATTCCCTTTTCTGGCTAGTGCCCTGATGGCATTAGCCTGGGACAACCAGCAAATGCTTTGAGTCTGTCAGGATTCACGGGATGAAGTACAGCAATTAAACGGCATGAGCAGGGGAAGGAAAACGCTTGGTTAAATTGTACAGGGGGTCGCTAGTAACACTGGCTTTGTCCAGACTACAAAAATGTGGGTGCTCAACTCGGGGTGATTGAGTCAGTTAACTTGACTTAAAGCAGCAGTAAAGACCAGGCCACTCAGGTTTTTAATTCTAGGTAGCAGCTTTAATTCAAGCCTGTAAAGGTGCTGGGGTTCAACGGGAGTGGCTAACCTGGAGTAACAACCAAGTTACCTTCTTTTTTCATGGTTGTTTTATCCAGATTAGCCAACTCCAGTGCACGTAGCAAGGCCCTGCCCTGTCCTGTCTTGCACAGACAAACTCATAGACTCAGCTGGTCTGGGGGTAAATGACTTAAGGCCTACATTTCAGATAACTACTGTTCTTTGGTGCCGGTTTTTGAATGCACAAATTGAAACGCTGATTCTCAGCAAGAACTCAGCCCCTTCCCCGCTCAGAAACCCTTTCAGGTGTTTCAAGTGAGGCGCTGAACTTTTGAGGCATCTAAAATCCCCAGTTACTTTCAAGAATGCAGCCTGGATTCCCACTGCTTTAATGGAGCGAACGACTCCCTGTTTATACAAGCGCTGAACGGATTGTAAGGCACCCAAATATGCCAGTACTTGGGGGGTTGAAATCCATTGCCCAGACCAGAGGTTGGCAACCTATGGGTCAGATCCGGCCTGCGGAGCCATTTTATCCAGTCTGCAGAGCTGGAGGCTTCTCTAGCATTTTGGCAATGGGCACCTTTACCCACGTGGCTGGTGAGCGCAGTGACTGACTCCAGCTCCGGGGCAGCATGGACCAGGTTGGAAGCAGCCCACGCTCAGCTCCGTTAAAGCAACCCCTTGATGGAAAACATTGCCAACCCCTGATCGAGAGAGATGAGGGTGTTACGGGCAACCCTACCTAAGTCCTTCCCAGCCACTCCTATCACAGGAGTGATAGAAATACCCAGATGGAGAAAGAGTTATAGTGAGAGTGTGCCAGACAAAGACCTTTTGCATTCTATATATTTCTTTGACATAACTTTTTACCGTCAGATCGCATCATGCTAAGGGCTGAACACAGCTAATAAACCAGTTCCTTCACAATGCTTCATCTGCTGGCCATTGCCTCCTTCTGCGAGCCACGATTTGTTTGCTAACAGATCGCATGTATTTAATGAGCAGGTTTGCTCTTTGAAACTGGCCAACACGCATTTTGCTGACAAATTTCAGCTTCTGGGTTGCCGTCAAACCGTTGCCTACAAACTTTCAATCCAGTATATCCTGTCTGAGCTGTGCAGTTGGCCACTAGGCTCGCAGGGTGCTGTTCCTACTCCCCAGTGCGAATCCCTGCCAAGGCCTGTGCATGACTTCCGTTTGATTGCTCACGGCACATTGGCTGTTGGCTAGCACGCTCCTCAGGGCGAATTTCAACCAGGAGCATTTAATTTCCCTAGTAATGTCCTACTTTAGAGCTCAGAGCCAAGAAGAACCTGACCAAACCATACACATCAACTATTTCAATACGGGAGTCTAATTATTTTCTTTTTTTTCCTTGTAAATGGGTAGATTGATTTTAATTTGGTGCCAATAGTGGAGTTGGTAAGAAGCAGCATAGACAGACTACGTTCCTTCAAGAGCTTGTTTTATAGCACAGAGATGGTACATCTCGAGCTGCCGGCTCCCTCCTGTGACACAAGAATGGTGGAAACTGAAAGGGAGGAAAGACCTTCATATCCCGTACCTGCCTACTTCGGTTCTGCAATCTTTCTCTGAGGCATCTAGCATGGGCCGGTGTCAGAGACAGGATAGCAGGCATGATGACTCCCTGGTCTCTGGTCTGGTAATTCCTGTTTCCATCTTCTCTACCACCTCAGGAGCCTCAATTCAGATCTCTGTGTCCTGTTTTGCCACTTACAAGGCCCACATTCACTCTCATCCCCCAATAAGAAAGAAATCATTTTTGATTCAAAATGAATTGCTGCTATCAGGTAAATCAGCTTGAAATACTGCCCTTCCCGCCCTCCCTTTCCTATTTTATATTCAGTGGGTGCGTCTAAACGTGCACATTTACTAAGCAGTAACCCAAATTACTGTACAGTACAGGTGCATGTCTACACTCGTACACCCGTACCATACAGTAAACCCTGACTTGAGCATAAATTTGATACCTGCATCATGCCCGATTAGTTTATGCCCGATTAGTTACTGCACAGTAATGCACATGTAGACACCTTACTGCACAGTAACACTGTGTGGACTGACATGGGACTAACTTTAGTCCCAAGTCAGTCCACACATAACGTTAATGCGCTTTAATGCCTGCACATGTAAATGCCAACCTATTCCCGCTTACTGCGCAGTAATTTACTATGCAGTAAATTTAAGCCAGCATAAATGCACATGTAGACAACCAGTGAGCCTTATTCTGCTCTGTCAGGAGAAATTTCACTCAAGTCCTTCCACTGAAATGGAACAGAGGTGAGATAAGAATCAAAGTAGTTTCAAAAGACAAGATACAGGGGTGATTTCTATTACAGGTAATCGCCATACCCTGGCCTAAATGTAGTATGAAGCTAAAGGTCAGTGATCCTCAATGCAGTCATTAAGGAGTTAACAGGAAGTTTAGAATAGACTAAAATATATATTCTGGAGATAGCAAATTCCCTCTGCCTTCAATGGGAGCAGATTTAGGCTTTTGAAAATCCTTCCAGTTATTGTTACTTTTCATTTCAATGCACTGTTCTACATTTTTCGTCTTTTGGATACTAAACAAAACAAGAAGCTGACCAGGCACGTTTACTGCGGGCCTGTGGATGAGTTCCCAGTGCAGCAGCAAATCAGAGTGCAGCCATCTGCTAATTGTACAGTTACTGGAACTGACTGGGCACTTATATAGCAGTGATGAGATCCATCCCTTGTGCTCGCATTCGCAGAGGCTATGCCAGTTCAGTAAAGCAAATGGCAATGTAGCATTGGGAAGCAGCAGGTCTCAGCACTAATTTTTTTTTAGTGTAAGAAGTACCTACCAGACTAACTGACATAATAATTGCAATATATTGTGATCCATAGAGAATGAAACATTTTGCCTCGCTTACTAGACAGTTTTCCCTCCCAGACTGAGTCGTCCTAAAGCCAGGAGCCCAAATGTTAGGCAAGACGATGGCACCCCAGTCTGAGCACCATCCTAATGCTCACCCACAATCTGAGGAGCAGGATATCTAGGTTAAAATGGGCAGTGAATAACTAGTTAATAATGCTGATATTTGGTTTCATCTTTATCTTTTAGAATGAAAGATCTCTTGCAGGGAATGGAGCGGTTTAATACTTGTCTGAGCTATTGTTTCTCGAGTCAATACGAGAGACCTGCTTTGGTTAATGTTTGAAAAGTTACCTTCATAACCTTAACAGATAGATTTAAAAAATCGTATAGATGAAGAGCTTTTCTTCTCTAAGCCATCAAGCTTGGGGCTGTTACTGGTACCCCAGGTCCTGGGTACAGGGCTATAAATCCAAACCCAACTTCCCTACTACTCCCCTTCATTGCTAAAGATGCAGTAGGACACATAGGAAAACCGAACAGCTGCTCACTCCTATCCCCATGCTTTCAGCTGCAGGAAGTAGATACATTGCTTCTGTCCAATGTCTAAGAGTCACTGTAAATGTTAAGCAATTATTTATTCACAAGGCTGAAATAAAATTACAATAAATGCCCTGAAGCTAGAAAATTCTGAAAAGACGCTCTTCCTGCAGATACCCTTACACACAAATCTGCAAACAGGGATTGTCTCCTTCCTCTCGGCCTCCACACAGTCCTGTGCCAACTCAGCAGTTTACTCACCAGCTTGATTTTACATTGCCCCGCCAAGAATTAGGGCAAATCTGAGATTTCCTCCACACCAATATATCCCTGGAAGCTTGGTGCTACCTCTTCCTCGAGGCCTCACAAGCCTGAAGACAAGCAATAGCTGCACCCCAATCAGTCCAACCAGGAACAACTCTACCCAGCTAGTACTACTAAGCTCTGAGTGCCTCTTGGATAGGAGGCTTTTGCTAAAATCAATCGTTAAGTCTCAGAGTTAATGCTTTATTGAGGTGAAGGGAGCAGTTCACACCCCAGCAATGCTCTTCCAAGTATTTGCACGCCAACTCAAGGAGACAGAAGACTTCTGGGTCAAATTTAGGTTTTCTTTGCAATCACCAGGAATAGAAAGTTACAGTTTATATTTAGATCAAAACTTGAATTCTGCAGAAAACAATGTGGCTGCCAGTGGTATGTTGGTACAGTGTCCTACTACATATTTGTTCAGTCCCACCATTGGCTGCTCATGAATGAGGGGAGCACTTAAAAAGAGACAGCAGAGTATAAAGAAGCAGAGAAGACCATTACCAAAAAAAGCCATTTTATTGAAAATGAAATTCAAAATTCAACTTAATATTACAATCATGAGAAAATGCCAAACAATTCAATTTACAGTTGCAACATACAATACAAATAGTCCCTTTGAAGTTAAAGTAAACTCATCCACAATCATTGTCTGTGGCACAAAGCAGAATGTGTTTGTACAATATGTGCATGAAAAGCAAATCTTGGGCAACAGCATTTGAAAAAAAAAATAAAAAAAAATTAAAGCTTGTATTTACACAAAATGCTACAAATATTTTGTTCCAGCAGAAATTCAAGACTGGTAAAGCATATTTAAGAAAAAAAATGGAATGTCACTCATATTACCTAAAACAAAGGTTACTGTAAAAGTATGGTTTTTGGCTGATATACGTAAAAGTACTGCATTAAAAAAGCAAAGAGTTATCTGTAAACATGGAAGTAAACAAACATCTAAAAAAGTTCTCAGAAAATGTTAACATGAAATGCATTATATTTAAAAACAATAAGAAATTCAGGGGTTCAGAGAACTGGGCTTCTTTGATTTGTACTCATGGCTGGTACAGGTTATAATTATTGCTTTTGTTCATGGCTTGTCTGTCTGAATCCTGGCTTAGCGTGTCGCCCAGATTCAACAGCAGGCTCCAGTAATCAAGGTGGAGCAATGAATGTGACAGTGCAAAAGTTTCCCCACTCAAGATGGCACCTGTTGAGACTGGTAAATCCTTGCTCAGGGGACTGCTGGCAGGACGTTCAAGACTAAGGAGTACGTAGCAGCTGGTCTGTTCAAAGAATGTCGAAACGTCACTCGAATTAAATTTGGGTCTAATCCAGCTTGCTCTATTCAGACATCTAGCCTCACGGACATCCATAGAGCGAATCACATTACTATCGAGAGAAGACTATAACCCTATATTTTGATATGGGACATCACACCAGTTCTCCTGTAGAGAAATCTTTGGTACAATCAGAGAGTTGGAGATTAACAAAGGCCATTTTTTTTTATCTCTAAATCCATGAACTGTGCCAACTGCCATTCCCCAAAGGAAAGGGCTAGAGTACCTCTAACGGGGACCCTCTTTCCTTTAGATGTTATGCACATCTCCTAATGTAAGTGATCCTGTCAGATTAACTAGAACACCTTTTTTCTTCCTGAAATTCTGAATCAAGAACATCTCCCAATGTATTTGGAGGCATTCTCAAAAAGCTTCGACAGGCAGTTGTGTACCAATTTGCCTGGGCATTGACCACAATCACTAGTAAAAATAGAGGGGGCTTTTTCAAAAAGGATTTCAGAGCACAAATTCCCCTGAAAGTCAACGGAACTTGGGCACTTGAAGGCTGAGGTGCTTTGGAAAGTCCCCACATTACCTGCCGGCAGAGTAAAGACATTTGTCTGCTTGATCGTGGGAGCCAAACGCACAAAGTTAAGTGTGCATTTTGCATCGCACAGCCAGGTATGTAAACGTTTTGAAAGGCTGTCCCTACTGGTCCAGTTTAAAGAAACACGGGGACACACGAGAGAGCTCTGTTGGGTGCTGCGCAAAACAAGAATCTGGTCTAGGCTGGACTGATCCAGAAATGAAATGAAGTGCTTGAGTCTTACAACAAAGTCTTTGAAAAAAAAAAAAAAATCTGGGTTGCTGCCTGCAGCCACTCTAACAACATTTGAACACAAAAGCATCCCTAAAAATTACTTAATATGCACACAGTAAATCTTAAAAAGCCCTTCTCAGCAATAACAAATAATGTACAAATATAGTACCTTTTATTAAATAGGAAACAGCTTGCACTGGCAGTACATTTTTTTTTTCTCTTGCTTACTAAACAAAAAACAAAACTGAAATGTGTAACCAGACACTCGCTTTTTAAGTGCTGCTGAAAGTAACAAATGTATTTTACAGTTACAAATAAATGGACAGTGGTACGCTTCAAGCCACCACGAACAAACAATAAATAGAATCAATTACAGCTTCCATCTTTGAAGGAACGCTACGTATTAGAAAAGTGTCTTATTCATTTAAGCATACTTGGTATACAACCTTTAGAAGGCAAAGATTTTTTTTTTGAAAGAGCACGTAACCGTACCAAATTGGGAGGAATGTACCGTGATAATGTTCAGTCTCGTAAGACGACAGTCTTGGCTATTAACTGATTATGATAATGTGGACGTCGTCCGATGAAGTCATCAGACCGTGTGACTTCATTCACTGGTTGTTTATTGTGAGGGTAGCCCAAGTACAGCCTGTGACTCTCCTCATTATCGAGACGGAGTAGCAGCCCAAGGAGAATACTGGTTATTACATGCGATTTAATCTGGTTGGACCGTGAGAGAGCGCTGGGTGATGGGAGCTGAGAGCCTACACAGGCCATACCTCTTACTGAGGGGCAGGGTAGCTGCACTCTCCTCCATACGATATCCCCAATTCAGCAAACACTTTAGCACGTGCTCAAGTGCAGCTGAAGGTGAATGAGATTAAGTTCAGGCTAAAAATTAAGCACCTGCTTAAGTCTTATCCTGACACTGAATGGACTGCGGATCCAGGGTTAAATGTGTGCATTAGGAGCCTAATCCAAAAGCCAAGTAAAATCAGCAGAAAGATTCCCACTCCCTTGAGCTGACTCTGGATCAGGCCGTACCTACAGGCCTCAGGCTTGGCAAAATGTGGGTACCTCAGCTTTATAGGTCGGTAGCAGACAGACTGCTGAAAGGTCATGGGTGCAATTTCATATCCCTGTATCCATGTACCATGGTTAGGAGCCCTGTGTGTGGCTTTAAGGTGACTGTCATCTTCCGCGTAAAGTTTGAAGATCTGCGTATTGCTGAACACTGAACCCGCAGAGCATTGGTCTGCAGTGCAGTGGTTCCCTTGTGCTTGTTTCTTGAATATGACAACTGCCATATCTCTTTAAAAGAAAACAAAACAAACCAAAAAGGTCCTCACCCCTCTAGCATTTGATGCTAATGAATGGTGTCACTTTAAAAAGCTAAAGTGTTTTGGTCTAGATTCTTACCCCCAATGGTTACATAGAGCTGGTTGAGACGTCAGTGAACAACGGTGATGACAATTTCCCGATGTCTACCTGACTTACACTTCTGAGCAATTATACAGCCAGCCAGTTTTACAGTCTGAAACTGCCAAATGTCACCACGTTGGCACGGTGTCGAAAATCCCAACGTTCTGTCAAAATTCAAAATCATGTGATGCTTTTTCATTGGAAATTTTTCAAATTCTTCTGAAAAAAATTGGAGCCGACAGGGGAAATCTGAGGGGAGAAACACTGATTTCCTCTCTTCGTTTTTCAACCATCTCAGTAATTGCTGATTAAAAGGCAAGATTGTGTTGAAGGCAACCAGATATCAAATAACATTTTAAATACACTATTTCCTTCATAAGTTATAAAAAGATCATACATCCAAAATCATTTGATATGGATGCATTTGGGTTGCTTTTTTTAAAAAAAAAAATCACATTGTAAACTAGTTCACACTGGAACTGCTTTTCAGGTATGGGTTTGAGGTTTACACCATTGACGAAATGTAATAATTAACACCCCCCAACCCCCACTTTTAGAGACCGAAGTCAACATATTACATTAAGAAACATTTCAAGGGTCCAAACATCATTAAATAATTATAAATATTCCTTTAAAGTTATATGATGATCCATGTTAGCAAATAACCTCAAATTTTACACATTCATAATTTAATAAAAAAAAAAGTAGCCAAACGCAATACTATCTATACCATTTTGGCTCTAGTAACATATTGCCACTTTCATTTTTTGCTTCAGTAATAATATTTTGTTTTTCTTTTAGAGGGTTTTTTGGTTCATGGACAAAGGCAAAAATAATTATACAAAAGCAAAAAAGAAACCCCATGGTTGTCTAGTCAGGTGGGTAACTTCAAGACTCATTTCTTTAAGTACAAAAAAAAGCAATGAATGGAAAAAGTTCAAACTTTTATCTGCAGCAAGGCTTGGACTCAATTTTGGAACACGTGCTATGAGCTGAATTTATTACACCAGATTGGAAACAACTTGATCTATGCTTTCCCTTTTATGTGCACCAATACAAGCCAGTTGAATTGCACTACATGTGTGAACAGGGTCCCATACATTGTATGATTGCAACTGTATCATCTAGAGTTCAAGGTTTTTAAAAAATAAAATGGAATGCAGCCTTTGCCTTGCATCACCATATTTCTCCTGATAATTGGGGAGTCCATTTTCTCCTTATTGGCAAAAGAACTCATTATTTATGACAACAGTCGAAAAAAAACAAAAAAAAACAAAAATAATGGGGTTATTATTCTGTGTAAAAAGCACATTTTAAATATCAAAGAAGGTAAAATGTTTCCAAGAAAAATATGTGCTTTGATCCACATAATCTGAAACGTGGATGGTGGTAGGTTGGTCACTCTTGTTTTTTATGGCCATTATCATCCCAACTAAACAGTTGCACATATCAGTAAAATCTATTCTTTTTTTAAAAAAACAGGCACTTTGTAGTAAGTCAACCATTTGTTTGTTTTTTTTGGCTCACGGAGATTGGGCCACGTAGAGGAAATTTCAATATGGCCTCCAAACGGACTCATCCATTCTGCCACTAGAATTCAAAACAGTTGGGGAGCTGCTGTGGCTTCCATCTGCCTCCACACCGTCATTCTGGTTCGGCAAGTTAGGATTTAATAGTGTGCTGCCGTTCGATGTGGTGGTGCAGGGAGGAAGCATTCTGGAAGGGGAGCGGTCTCCCCCCGGCACCATGGGGAACTGGTATGATCCTGATGAAGTGCCATAGTAGAGATATGGAGTGCTGCTGGTCTGGAATGGTCCACTTTGGTTTTGGGAAGAGCCTGGGTAGGGTGGTGGCAAGTAGGTATGGTAGTGAGTGGTTGCTGACATACCCAGTGACATGCCTGAGGTGACTGGCGGTGTATAGGTAAAGGTAGCTGGATAGTGCATTCGTGGGTTGGAGAACCGGCTCTCAGTGAGGGATGAAATGCTTGTGAACTGCCTGGGATCTGAAAATGGGCCCAGCTCTGAAGCACCTAAAAATTATAACAAAAGATGGGGGAAAAATTCTGTAAATATCAGTTTGTTTTAATAAAGTGATGATATTTTTTTTTTTTTTTTAAAGAAAACCCCGACTTCTTTTGGTCCCAGAAAAGAACATCAAATCATATCAAATCATACATTGCAAGGAACAGAATCATATACCTGTCTCGTACAAATGCTGGGCTGAGGTCATCCCTGGTGTGACCCCACTGCTGTCAATGGAGGTTGCAGTATTGCCAACCCGAAGCGTTCAAAGCAAAATTAATGAGATTTGCTTTAAAAAAAAATAAAAAAATCATAGGATTGGGGGAAAAAATGGAATATTTTATCTGCCTGAGCCTTGAGGGTGAAGATGGGCCCTGCTGTAGGCTCTTCTCCACAACTCTGAGAACTAGCAGTGTTATTTTTGCTTTTACAGGAAAGCTAAGATTCTTATTTGATTGCCTGCATTCAGGAACCGGGGCTTTGGGAAACAAAGAAATCCTCACCCAAAGGATGATTAAATTATGAAAGTTGGCAACACCCCGTTAGTTGCACCAGAGATGTTAATGGAGTTGCACCAGGGATGATGAGGCCCCACTTCTCTTATCATTCATTTTATTTCAGGTCCATGGTTCACTAGACTAGATTGCTGTTTCTGGTAAAGGCTATTTACTGCATGACTTTCAAAACAGGGCCAGCTACCAAACTAACAGGAAGTACGAGAGCTTTCATTTTTAGCATGGTGAATGGAAATTCACAAGCCCAACACTCTTTCTGCTACTGAAAGAAATTGCCTGCCGTTGGTATTTCTTCAAGACGGCTATAAATGGACCAACACAACACATAGCTAGGGCAAACCTCCCGGTGATAACACTCTACAGCAAGTTTGACTCTGAAGTGAATGTAGAGATGGGTGAACTCGTTTTGGCTGACGTTCAAGTCCAATCAAACCTCCTCTGAAAGCAGCACTGGAACTTACAGGTTAGTTGGTTAGTGTTCTGCTTAGGAGACTTGTGGGGGAAAAGAAGCAGAATAAGGTGTGGTGCAAGATGGAGCAGCGTGAGAGGAAAACAATGCATAGAAAACGGAGAGGGAGAAGGGATAAAAAGAAGTTTAATGAAAAAGTTACAAGGCAGCAAAGGCCCACTCCTGAACCTTTTCAAGGTGTGAAAGAGATCACCGATGCATGTTACTGAATCCCTTTATCTTCCACCATCTCTCCTTCTCTCTACTCCACTCTCTCTTTTGACATTACATATTTATGCAAAAGGAATCCAGATGTAAATTCCAGGGGAAATGATCATGAAACCTTGGTTTACCCATCTCTTCTCCCACAACTCTTTTCTTCAAAGGGAACTCACCCCCAAGTCCTCAACCCCCGGGTGTCAGACTCACTATATTAAAGACTGAAGTTTCTGCTTTATCTGAGATAGAAACTATTGTCCAGGGGATAGCAGTGCATTTTAAACATGACCTGCAGACATTCCCATGTACAAAGAGGGTGGCTTCATTTCTCTGGCCATTTTATTTAGAGACAATAATGATAACTGCTATAGACAACTCCAAAATCAAAGGATCTTGCGGAGACTGCCAGCAGGCATGGTGGCTCTTGTGATGTGGACAGTGACCGGAAGAAACCGGACCAGGACATCAATTTATTTAACATAAACCACTAAAATGATGTCAGGTGATAAACAGAAATGTGCTGAGGAACAGTCTTCAGATCCAGATCAAGTTTAGGGTAAAGTATTTGGGCTTCATCCAACAAGGAATCAAAATCATAGTATACGACTGAGATCGAGGGATTCTAATGCAACCCTTCCTGAAATACAATCCTTATCTGGAGTTGAATCAGTGACCTAGAAGTGAACAGCTTTGTATCCATTATCAACCGCCTAAACCATAACACTATGGAATGTAATATAACTTGTACCTTTATAGCAAACACCCTACCACTTGCTGAAAACGTCTTTGATTCCCAACTGCAAACAACAGCCAGAGGCCATACCACCCAGAAACAAAGCTGTTATCCTGGAACATTATCTCTGATATTGTGAAAAAGCCTGATACGTATCTGGAAATATAAGGACATTGTATAATTTCCTCGGCTGCTCCAGATACCGAGCCTCAAGCTGCTAGCGCTTACACTGAATTTAGACAAATGTAACTCCACTCTGCCTACTTTCCCCTGGCATGATTCAAAAAAGACCTTTAAATATAAAAATAGACAGTGTATGTATAAGGCTATTTATATAAGCGCCCACTTTGTATTGCTTTTTTCTTTATGATTAATACAATATTTTTTTTAAAAGAGCACAATTGAGATATTTTGACTTTTTGAAAAGTCTATTTTGTTATCACTGTTGATTGCAAAATATAGGCCCCTTTACCAAATGCCAAAGCAATGAAACCTTTCCTACTCTTGGTTAATGGTTTGTCTTCCCTGTTCCTACTTCCAGTTCAGCACATGTATAAACCACCTCCTAAGCAAAGCTAGAAGCGCTGCCAAGAAACAAGCGTGCCCACTCAGTACATGCCCAGGCTTGCATCTATGGCACAACAGATGGCCCAATGTGGTTCTAAGCCATCTTAAGCCACTCAGGCTTGCTCTTGGACCTAATTTTGTAAGTTTAGTCATGTGTGGGTGGAGCTTATTTCTCAGTAGTATGTCAGGCTTGCTCAGGAGACCGTTTAAACGTACCCTGTGATACTTTCCCAATTTTCCGAATCTCCCTCTAGCTAAATATTTTGGACATCCTTCTGAGCTTTTGGATTTTGTTGCTTGAAACAACAATTCAAATTTGTAGTATTTCTCTATCTCATTGGAGGGCCGACCAGAAGTGTTGCACTACCGGTGTTATTCTCTAGAAAATAAATTTGCACCCTCTGCCTCATGCCCCATCCTTCTCAATCTTGCTTTTCCAACTGTATCTTGAACCTCTAGCTCTAAGAATAGTACTCAGACTCTATCCGGCCATGAAACTTCGCAGTCTCCTTTTGTCCTAACCTTTCTCCTTCTCCTCGTTGCTACCAACTCCCATCCTTTAGTTTGAACTCAGGCCCCAATCCTGCAACTATTTAAGTTGTGTAAATGTAGACACATGCTTAGAGCCAGAACCTATCCCACCGAATGGGTGCCTCAGTGTTCCACCCGATCACGTTATGGGAAAAAAGTAGATGGGTCTGTCTCCACAGTACACTTGCATGACATAGGGCATGGACACATGTAACAACTGAACTGTTCCCAAATCTCACTATTTAGGAACCAATTCATGATTGTTGTGGTTCGGACGTGTCCACACATACAATCCTCTAGCATTTTAGGTAGAACGCTAACCTTCTAAGTGCCCACCTGCTGTGACCATGACATCAAGAGATGGGAGTGAGCACCCAGCCCAGCCTGCCTCACGGTGGGTGAGTGGGGCAGTGGGGGGAGGCCCAGGATGTGGATGACCTGTGGCTGGGAGTGCTTTCACTTTTCTCCTTTCTCTTCTCTCCTAAAATTGGGTTCAATAAAGTCAAGTAGCCTGCACTTGATTGAATTCTGCATTGCACTTGCCTGTCTTAGGGCATGCAAGGGCAGAGGGGGTGCTTGGACCCACACTTCTGGGTTCCCAGGGGCTAGAGGGAGGGCACAAAAAGGGCCCACAGTTGAGTAGGGAGTGAAGATACAGGTGTTAGAAAGATAGCTTCTACTGAAGAAGCTGTGCAAGGGAACTCATTGATAACAAATAGGTGGGCAGTAGAGTTGTGGTTGCATACCAGAGTGGCCAATTGCAGCAGGGGACTGGGGGAGGGCATGGTGAGTGATGCAGAGTGGGATGCCTGGAAGATCGACCTGACCCATCTCGCAGAACACTTGGTGTCCACAAGTAACACTGAACCAATGCACTATGCACTAGATCAAATGAGTACCAGATTAGGTACACTTTTGAACTATTCTAGGTGGTTTTAAAACAGTTTACCAGGTTTGTAGGTCTGTCCATTTCAGGGTTAAACTACATGTAAACCAGGCTAAGTGTTACTTGTGTCCATAACCTTAGTCTTAAGGGGAAGATGATGGTATGTTACAAAAGCAGGTGTGTAATTTTTCAGGGACTCAAACAGGGTGCAATAGGGTCACCTGACCCCGCTTAGGCCCCCTAATAGGTAAAGTGGGATCTGGAGTTCTTTGCTGCAATAGAAAACTAGATAGTCAGCTCTTCTGGGTGTTGAATCTAGTTGTATTTGTGCTTGCACTGTGAAGTGCTGTGCACCCAAGTAGCAAGGAAGATGCAGGAAAGTATTTATGATCCCTTCCATGACTGAAGATTCACATTGATTTTTTGTCTGATAAAACTGGGAAAAGCACTTTAATGTTGCAGCCTCTTGATCTCTGCAAGTGTTACTTTGAGCAAGTGCAGCAGGCAAGCTGCAGCCTGTTTCGTGGCTGCAAACCTTGGTTCAGCTGCACCTCTTTAGAAAAAGTTGCATTTCCCCTCTTACCTCTGTACAGCCAGAAATGGAAATAGGTACTCCTACTGCTCTTTCTTCTTCCTCTATGATATCACCATTTTATGGAGTTTGACAATACAAAAGAAAAAGAGAAGTGTAACAGGGAGCCAGGGGCTCCTGTTACATTAAGGGAGAAGTAGCAGCAGGAACATCCACAGGTGGAGGAAGACTGTGAATTATGCTTCAGGGGAGGGGGACGGGCAGCCAGGGACACACAGGTTGCAAGTGCCTATTGTAGGGCGAGCTGTCTAGCAGTAGGACACTAGGGCAGAGCCCTGGTTAGGCAGTAAGGGCACCAGCAGTAAGCTGCCCTGGAGGCCGAGGGGATACACCTGTGGCTGATCAGGAGAGCACCTGGGAGCCAGGAGATATAAGCCTGGGCCCCCAAGGCAGAGGGGTGGTGCAGCCCTGAATTTGGTCAGGAGAGGAGCTCCTGCCTGTTCAGGCTGGTGGGGATTAACAGCTGGAAGCCAGGAGCCTGAGACAGCCAGAGAACAGGGAGAGGGCTTGACATAGTATAATAACCCAGATGGAAAGTGCTTGAATTTGAAGTGGTTGCTTGGAATTTTGCTCCAGATTACACCCATGGACTGGATGTGGCTGATAGGGAAAGAAAGGAGACCACAGAGGTGCTTAAAGAGCATGCTATTGAGCCCAGCCAGGGGCAGGGGCACAAGGCACAGTAGGCTGAGGCAAAGAAGACTAGGGCCTGAGCCCAAAGCGGGCAACAGGAGTGGCAAGGACTATCGAGACACTGAGACTGAATGGCCAGGCCCGAGCCAGGGGGCCTGGGCTACCCAATCTACTGCCAGAGTAACCTGTTGGCTACAGCTAAGAAGGCTGAACCTATACAAGGGACTAACTGGCAAAAGTGACATCCACGAAGTATGGGTAAGGCTACAGGGGTGTAAAGAGGCCACAAATAGCCCTTAAGGCAACTGGTACCCTGCGGCAGTGATGGGGCCCCATTTAAGGACTGAAAAGCAGGATTGGGGGTCAGCTAGGTACAGGAAAGACACACTGGCCCAAAGCAGGCCAGGGCTCACCCAGGGACCCTGTGCAGCCTCCCTTATACAAGGGAAAATAATTCCATCAAGAGAAAAACCAAAGGTACCCCAGGGAGCCGGAGTGGGGCAGGAGCCACGTGGCCACCAAAGGGCATCACAACTGCCCCTGAGGCCTGGGCCTGCTACACAAACTGTGACTTTTACCTCTTTAAATAATGCTTTTACATCTCAAAGAGCAAGAGGTGAACTGTATTTCCATTTCGTAGGCTGGTTCTGTGCAAACTTAAGTTTTGTGTTCAAATCCTCTGTGAGATAAAGTTCACGCCAAAATGAAGTGATGTAAACTTGCCTTTCTCTATGCTAAAGCACCATATTCACATTAGTCCACACTTCCTTTCCTGCAGAGAATACTGCTCTTGTGTGTTTAATACTTAAAATACGAACAATTAAGATTCCATGTGGTTTTACTTATTTTGATGCAAATGCCTCATTAAAAACCCTAGACTTGGGAGTTTGCCAATAACATTTTAGGATGGTTTTGCTTTAAAAAAAATGTTTCACCTGTTGTAGCTTTGCTGCTTTATCATTTATAACACAGCACGTGCCGCAGTTATTTCTCTTTTTCAGTTTATGGATGCCAGCTAATGCCAACTGACATTCATTTTTCAATTAATTAGTGCTGCTTGTGGTTTATAGAAAATAATGTAACAAATTTCTGCCATGTTTACAGCACTCCAGCCAATCACTTTCAATTACTATAGACTGCAGTGTACCGAGAATAGATTAGCTCCTTCTGGGTACAACAAAATGATGTGAACTTGAAAAGGATTATGGGATAATTTTATAACTAACAAACATTGCAATGTGCTGGACTTCGCGTAGTCATTTTATGTCATAGGGACATTACTGGGAGAAAATATTCCCCAAGCTCACGGCATTATGTCTGCTGTAGAAGGGGCTTCTAGCACTCGGGTGCAGCACACACTCATAAAAAATGTATGAGAAAACAAAGGTGTTTGTATTTTCTGTTTTTTATTAGGAAACTAGTGAATGGACTGACCTAAGGAAACATAGCTTGGCACTGTGTATAAGCATCACTTGCGGCTATTTTAATTAACACTTTCACTTAAACGTTGCCCCTCTGCTTTTACACCTTCAGTGTCAAGCCCTTCACTTTTTAAATATTGCAATAAACATTTGATAGTGTGCTCTGTATTCAGTAGTCACTCTGTCCTGAACAGGTCGGGAGGTGGGAGCAACCGACTTGTTAGGGCTTTTTCTTCCCTAATACACATGCGCATCTTGGCTTATCATTTATCAGGTCAATAGTCCCATCTATTACCTACAGCTCTGTTGAACATTAACCATGTTGGCAGAATTTTTTCATGCCAGTTGTCTGCTGAAAGCAGGGTTTCATTTTGTGTTTTTAACATCAGGTAAAACACTTCCGTTCCTTCTGAGACCGAGCTAGGGTCATTGTTTCGTTCATATTACAATTCTGGTGAGCTCTTCTTTGACAATCTCAAGAATCCATGCTTTGGAGAAAGGACTTGAAATTTAGCCTGAGATGACCTTTGGGTCAGGGATGGACCTTTTGTAGTCCCCAGGAAGTCCATCCAAGCAGACGCAAATATAAAAGAATCAGTGCTCAGCAGAGTACTCTCCCATCCAGGGCCTGGACCAGGACCCAAGTTTCCCCTCTTCTATCAAGAAATAATTTCCTCTAGTGCTGGTCTATCTAAAGAACAACTTACTACTGCTGGGCAGATACTGCCTGGGTATCAATGTAGTGGTGTTTCTGCTTGTTATTTTAAAGATAAACTGCAAACAAAGCCTGCATGAAAAAAATAGCCTTCAGGTTACAACATCAAGCACTCAGAAGTTAGGAAATGCCAGAATTGTGTTTGCTTGTGCAAGTGCGTTATAGTTCAGGTCTAATTACAGGATAACGCACTGTTTCTTCCACAAGACGCCTGCTGTAGTCAGTGCACAAACTAACCTGGTCTGGGGTTGAATTAAGGCGGTGGAATGGAGAAACTCCTACCTCATCTACGACAGAGGGTGGAAGGCATATAATGAATGAGCAGGCAATTCTAACGGAAGAGATGAGATATCTCCTAGTCAAGGCAGCAGAATGCCTCCCTAGAGAACTGGGTCCTATCATAGCTTCTGTGATAGGATACATCACATCACATTTTTCACAGAAGGCCACTAATTGTGTCCCTCATTTTCTGACGCCTGACAGCAGTCTGATTTATAGAAGGGCTGACTGCTAATAGATGCAGCTGAAGTCAATGGGAGCTGGGCTTGGAACATATCAAGTGCTATATGCTGCTAAGTACTCTAAGATCCAGGATGTCACATATTGGGCCTTCATACCGGGCACACGAAATTAGTCAGTACTTCTGACCTTAATCTTTCAGCACGTCAGTTTTCTGCCTGTAACATGAACACTGTAACACTCCTTGTCTCATAGTAGCTTCATGAAAATAGTCCATATCTGTGAAGCACTCAGGTACTGTAAAGGTGAGTGCTGTAAAAGAGCCCATAAGGAAATGAATAATTATTTCTTCAGAGCTGGGTCCAAATAGCGTGCAATAGAGAAGGTATGGGGCACATACTGAACAATGAGAAAGCAAAATATGGAATGGCTGTTTAAGTCCATCCTGGGCACTGAATGAGAGGGGGCCCGTAGGAAAGATGGTATTTGATGAGGTAATGAAAGACTGAAACATAGAGCATACATACAGGGCTGGGGCAGTGAATTAAGGCTACACAGCCAACTTAATTTCTGGGTTTTCCTTCCTTTCCTATGTCCTTGTGATTAGGTATTTAACAGAATTTGGAGATTCATTTGAATCTGACAGGCGGTGCTGTGAATACTTCTGCTATGGCCTTGAAGTTGCAACCTCTGGCCTGCCAACTGTGTGCATTCATACCCACGTCACCTTGGCCCCCTAGGTTAGGCTGTCATAAATTATATACTATGAGCCAGACCTGACGAAAATGCAGGAACATCATTTTAAAAGACAATCATAAACCTGTGAATTGGGGAAGAAGATCCCCTAACATTTTCTGTAGTCTTTTTTTTCTATACTGTGAACTCAACTTACAACACACAAAAAATGTGAAGACCCACCCCCCACGTTGTGATAAGTAAAGAAAAAGGACTTGTGTTCCCCTACAACTGGTTTGCAACCTACTGGTGAGAACCCATCTCCTATGGATTTGGACTTTTTAATGGATTTGTTAGGCTTTCCCTTTTTAGGGACAACATGCACTATCTGTAGAACAACCTCATTAAAGAGGACCCAAATTGTTTTAATAGCAGTTATGCTAAAGCAAGCTGTTAAAGTCAACAGCAGTTGGATCAAACCCTTGGTTTAGTTCACCATCATGCTGTCTTCTCTGCTTCTTCTCACGTATGGAACAAGCTCCACAACGTCATCATTAAGGCTACTATCCTATCCTTAGCATGCATTCTGCTAAAATGACTAAGGTAGATGCATTACTACTAATGGTTGTGATGGTGTTCAGCTTGGATTAATTATTATTTTATTAATTTCTCTTTTTTTTTAAGTCCTTACAATAACAAAACCGACAAATGCAACTCAAGCTTATTCACAAACCTATTCAATGTAGTTTCTTTCTTACCACTGCTAGCCCAGTGTTGCTTTCTATATGCTCTCCATTTGTCACTCACATGGCGCAGTTCCTTTAACAGTGATCCCAAACCAATAAGGATTTTATAGGTGAACCGACATGGAGCCCCATAAACATGTAAAGGGATCTATCCATGCAACAGATCCCATCGTATGATTTAGGCTTCACCTCCTTAGAGTTGTACCCTAGTCATTCCATATGTATGTAAAGATTAGTCTAAATAGTATGAACTGGGTGCTATTTTCCTCCTTCCTATTTTGGACATGAGTGATAGTATTAAAAAAGATGTCACTGCAGTTATACTATTTTATTAATTTTTGTTAGAACAGTTGTTCTCAAGACACCCTTGCACACCAAAAAGCAAAAACTGTCACCTGAGAACAATAGCAGCAAGAGAGGTGTGAACTGCTCTCTGATTGCCTCAACAAGGTGTTAACTTCAAAGCCTAGTTGGGACCATTTAAACTGTAAGGTTATTAAGCACAGTAGTCTAGCAAAACTGCAACTGAAGGAAGGAACATTTTAACCCCTTTGCAACTGTTACACACAACCTGTATACAAGCTCCTTTCATTGCATCTTTTCTCCTTTTGCAATTCCTTTGTTTCTGTGTTAGTTTAGATGATGGTATTTCACTTTTTTCACACTGCGTTTTCATGGCTGGGCAGTATGATGATGGACCCCTTAAAGTAACAGAGATGTATTTATAGAGAGATAAGATCGAAGTTTTTCTTGAATGTATTATGCAGTGTCCAAGCTCTTCACATCATGATAGGGCTAAGAAGCATCATAAATAAAATAGCAACCATTAAAGTAGCAAGTATAACAACAAAGAAAGCATTTCCCAGGAAAAGCAGTGTCTCTTTGCCCTTGCCTTTTTCAACTCCATCACAGACCCCATAACTACTCACCCCCCACCCAATAAGACCTTTCTGATGGAAGAAGAAGAAAGGAGTCCTTCTATCCATTTTAAGCAGTCTAACTCTTTATGGCTGCTCTTTCATTTCTAGACATAGGTGTCTATTGAGTTGGATACAGTGATACAGTACCCAGGCCCCTTTCCTGGATGGGTCATTAGTTTACTATCCTGTTATGTCACTTCACAAATATTCCTTCTTGTATGCAAATCCATTGTAACACAGCCCCCTGCACCAAGTTGCTGGCAGCATGGATTGAGCTGAAACTCTCAGGTTCTGCAAGAACAAGCCTCTTCTAGCCAAGCTGTACTGCAAAGGTATCTTGTCTCAAAAGAAATAGCTCACTCAGAAACTTCTTTATATATAGACTCCTAGGCTGCATCCAGATGAGCGCAGCTGTGCGGTATATGGCGCCACAGACACATCTGCAGCACCACACACTGCACATTCAGCTGTTCTCTGCACTGCAAAGGAGCAGCATGGTGGGATTGCTGCTCCTTTGCAGCTGCTCCTTTGCTGCAACCTGCACAAAAAAAACGTGGAGAGGCACACGTGGGGACAGCATGAGCTGCTCAAAACCGGAGCCTAGCTGTCCAGAGCCATATTTTGGCTGCCAGTCAGTCTCCAAGCAGCAGGATTGCCACTGCTGCAGCCTCAGGAGGCCCCCAGATAAGGCTGCTGGGGCCAGCCCAGTGCTGACCCCAGCCTCCCCTACCGCACCTGGGGTAACCTGCCACGTGCCAGAAGGTGCGTGGCACAAGTGTTCCCTGGGGACAAGTAGCAGCGGCACAAGGTGTCCTGCTGCTACTTGTCCCCAGGGAATCAAACGTCCACACTTGTGTGCACACGGCCCTAGAGGTGGACAGAAAGGGCTACACTTGCATTTGTTGACAGTGAATGTCACCTGCCATCAAGCTGCCCATTTGCTTAGGCTGACCAGGTCCTTCTGAAGTTCTTCATTAGTATCATTGATCCATTTCAGTAATCTTCCCCAAAACCACAGACAAGCTCTAGGTGACCGTGCAGAAGTGGAATTGGTTAGGTTTTGGAGACAAGGAGGATTATTTCTTTACCAGCTCCATTTGTTAAAATTCTCAACTTTCTCTGATGTTGGGATTAAACTGCATCTTGAGTTAATGAAATATAAGAATCCTGGCATTTTATGCAAAGAAAATCTATTTTAGTGTTTTTTATACAATAAACCCACACAAAAATAACACTATCCCACTGTTTCTGAGCTGGATGATATGATTTTATATATCTTCATCCTGGAATCTGTTACATAAACCACCACTTCAACCACAGTAACAGAGTATATCAGCCTCTGGGATGCAGCGGACTGACTCTTTGCTGGCTGACAGTGCGATGCACTTCTAGGCAGTAGCTGAAGGTGGGAAATGCAGAAGAATCCATCCCCAGCCGAAACCATGTCAGTATTTATACCAAGCTCAGCACTGCTTGTAGCTATGTATTAAGGTAGACAAGTGATGCAGTATATTGGCAACAAAAAGTATATAACGTTTCTTGGAAATATCACAATAAGCCTGGCAAGTCAGCACCACTATATAAAAGAGAATATTTCTTTGTCATGAAACACACACACACACACACACACACACACCCCCTCTCCCATCAAGTTTTGGTTCAGTTTCTCAAAATTTTCACCACTTGAATTTTAGTTGCTACAGCTTTTCACGGCCCCAGATTAAATGTATTACAGGGAACGTTTGAGGCTTTTTCTTGGATAGCAACCTAAGCAAAAAGATATACACATCAGGAGGATTAAACCACATGACCATGTGCCATGAACATACAATAACAGAGTTTCAGCATAAGAATCCTGTACAAACCTAGTAAATGGGAAGATAATATACACCATGGCTAGCAGTCTACATTATATTTCATTTTCGTTCTTTCTTTCTTTTCCTCAGAAAAAAAAATGTGCCTTAACTATCCAGTATAAATATTTGTTTCCAATGTTGTCATGAATTGTACTTTTCCACTGCATGCTAGCAACTCTCAAATACCATCTGATCCTCAAGCATAGGCAAAAAAAACTATGCTATGCAGGGGGGGGACTTGGCATTTCTCTGTAACTTCAACTTTTAAAGCCCTCTTTTCTTTCCTTTGCCACATTTTCTATTAGAAATCTATTCAAATAGTACACTTCCCTTTTTGTGGAAGAAGGAAAGAGGATTCCTTGCTAGTTCTTGATTATGAACTTTTACAAAACCGGGAAGGAAGATACTCTTTGAAACTGGATCTACTGTAGGACGGAAGCCAACACACAGGACACGGTGTCTTTTAGAAAAGGCCACACACAGTGCCACTGCAGTCATATGACTTCTCTGTCACATCCTGAAGCCATTTCCAGCTCGTGCGCGAGTTTGTACTCCCATTTAGAAGAGGATGGGATATATTGGGAACACACATATGGAAACACTTTCAGGGAATCAGTTTCCATGAAATCCATAATGAGCCAAGTGGCTTCAGATGTGGCGGCGTGCCTCAGATTAGCCAAAAAAAAAAAAAAAAAAGGGACAAATCCACCCTTTCAGCCCTTATTTCAGTTTCAGAAAAAAATTAAAAACCACTAATGACTTATGGCTACCAAAACACAAAGCCATACACACACACGCACACGCACACGCACACGAGTCAGAGCAAGCTTTCCCCTCCTAAAAATAGAAGTCTTGTTATCGATACTTTTATCAGCTGGTTTCTGTCTACCCTGCAGAGCCTTAGCGCATCCTTTCTGACGTGCTGCTGAAACCAGCAAGGAGGCAAGAGAGTGGGAAAAGTGTGTGTGTGTGTGTATGGCCAGGATGACTGCCTCTCATTTGATAACATGTGCGGTCAATTAAGACCGTTTTCAAAATTGCAGCTAAATGATAAATTGTTGGTCACGTAAATCTCTCAAGAACGGCTGTATTCAGATGGGACATCCTTATGCTTTCTTATGGCCCATTTTGGTTGTAACTGGGTCATGTTAAAAGCAGGATTTATGAGCTGGTTGATATGCTGCATATTATACATTGATGTCAAGTTGGAGGTGTTTATCATCAGCCTAATGTGTTCCAGTGGCAGGGGACTTAAAGTTCAGGAGCAGACCTGAACCTGCCTCGCTGAAAGTTATGTGGATATGGCAACGGAGGAATAGTACCAGCTTTGGCTTAGGAACAAAAACCGCTTACTGTGGCCCTCAAGCAATTCAACAAGCATCTTGGGAGGGTCCAGGAAGCAAAGGCATTGATTAAAAAAAAAAACAACAACCCAAAACAGAGCAGCAATATCTCAATCTGAGTATTAGTAAAGAGCCTAAATATTTGTCTGGATGGCCAAGGATATAGGGAATATGACAGAACCAGCACTGAACAACTAGGGACATTTAAAACAGGAACAGAAGAGATGTCAGCTCCAGCTTTTCTTTTGGTTAGTTTACGTTTATACCTAGATGCAACTTAGCCAGGAATTTGGTTCTTAATTTGGACCAGATCTTGCAACCCTCGCTCCCCCTAAGTACTAACTCTCTCTCTCTCTCTTTCACTCTCTCTCTCACACACACACACACACACACACACACACACACACACCCCCATTCTCTCTCTCTCTCTCATATACACATGCACACCCCCCCACCCCACCCATTCTCTCTCTCTGTATCTCTCACACACACCCCCCCACACACACACACCCTCTCTGTTTTCAGTAGGACTATCTGTGGAGTAGGGCTGAGCCAACATCAGTAAGAAGGAGAGAATCAAGATCTGACGTAGCCAGGGTTGCAGCTTGTTTAGGACTAAAAAAATAGTGAAGTTAGAAAATCAAATCCCAATAAATTTCAATGCTTTTCTGCTTCTTGCTCAGCCTTCACCAAGGAGCTCTGAGCGAGGCTCTCACATGCTGTCACTGCAATGCTTTTCTCGACTTCCGCCTCCAAAAGCAGAGTTGAGATTTGTTTCTCAGACTGTTCTTTCCACTAGAGTTCGGCACAGTAAACTAACTCAAAACTTCTGCATCAAGGAAAAGGTCTCTTTCAAAGTTTTGTTTGGCTTTGCTTTCAAAGAGTTGTCTGTATATTTTAGAATATGTAGAATTTTCCTTTGATTTAAACCTCCTTCCTAACAATGGACAAGAGAAGATTTCTCTGCTGAGCAATTTAAACAAAAACAAACATATTTTGGTTACCCAGGGCCTTGTTCTCAAAGTGGTTTTTTTTCAGGGGAGAATCAAACCTTACAAATTGTTAAGCTTTTGGCGAAAAAACTTAAACTCACAAACTCAGATAGCACAATTTTTTCTCCATCCACCACCTAAACAATATAGTAAAAAGGGGCAAAAAGACCCCCAACAAAGCACCTCTCTACCTTGCACACATTTATAAAAAGATTAAATGTCTGATTTAAACAAATATGAAGCCACTGTTGCAGCACTGAAACCTACTTTCAGTCACTTGAATGCACATTTTCAACCTCAATCTGTGCCTTTTTCCAGTGCCCTAATGTTTTTTGTTTTTTCTTTTCCCCCAGTTTGAAGTCTTCTGTCTCCTGAACATAAACAGACACACCTAACTCTCTATTAAGGCAGCTGAAAGCAACTGTTTGCTTTTAGAGAAAGAGCTATGCAGAAGACCACAAAGCTGAAGCTGTAAGAGCAGCAGCTCCTGTGCTTGCGAGAGAGCTTAACACGGGGACTACAGCTGAATTCGATGGAAAAACGTGTTACTGTTTTTGGTCAGGGCAAGATGTGCTGGTATAATTCTCAGGCTGGAAAGTGAATTCTCCATCTCCCTTTAATGATGGGCATGCACGGACTTTTATCCAAACTATCTTGTTGCTTCCTGCAACATCAGGCCTCTTTTCAAAGCAGCTTATACAGTTTCTTCAGCACCCCTGAGAGTGCCACCAAGCCACGTGCTCCAACCACCTGCCCCGCTTCCCATGCACCAAGCCAAGCACTGGGACAGTGAAGCACCTGGAGGAAACCCCCACAGCCTTTTCTTAGGTGCGCTGTCTCCAGCGTGCTTGAGAGTGGATGCAGGGTTGGCCCAGGAAAGCTTTGCTGCCTCATTTCTGGGCTTGGTGCCTGCAAAGCAGAAGCATGGAGGCAGGTCGTGTTCAAGATCAGCACGCGTGGGAGCAGCATGGAAGCAGTTTAGACATGACCATAAGAGGACTGGGGGGCATAGTGTTCACGCTGAATATAAGCCAAGAAGCGTGCAAAAAAAAAAGAAGTCAACAGGATCTTGGTTTGTATTAACAGGAGCATCACCTGCATGTCAAGGGGAATGATTCTTCCACCCTATTCAGCACTGGCAGGGCCTCACCTAAAGGGCTATGTCCAGTTAAGGGTACTGTACTTCATGAAGGATGTAGAGAAATTGGAAAGAGTCCACCGGAGAATGAGAAAAATGACTAGAGGCCTGGGAAACATGACTTATGAAGAAAGGCTGGAAGAACTGGGATTTTTTAGCCTAGAGGAGAATATATTGGGAGGAGATTTAATAACAGTCTTCAAATACAGGAAGGGTGGTTTTGCAGAGGATGGTGCTATATTATGCCTTAGGGCCACAGAGGACAAGAGAATAAATAATGATCTTAAATTATGAAAAAGGAGATTAAGATGAACTTCCTGTGAGGGTGATTAAGCATTGGAACAGACTAGAAAGACTGTGGGATCGATCTCCATCCTTGGGAGTTGTTAAGAGCACATTAGATGAGCACTTATCTGGAATGGTTTAGACAAGGATGAGCCTGCATTAATCAGGAGGTTGGACTAGATGGCTTCCTCCAGTCCCTTCCAGCCCGAATTTTCGATAGTTCTGTGACTGCATAACAATGATGCAAGAGCAATGCAAGCCCCGTTGACCTTCAACAAGGCTTAAGTCCTGCCGAAGAACTTCTGCGGTGAACTAAAGGAGGAAAAGCGCTCTCAGGGAGGCCAGAAGAAGTGTTTCAAGGACTCCCTCAAGTCATCCTTGAAACATTTCAACATCAACCTGAAGTCTTGGGAAGATTTTGCTCATGACCGTTCCACCTGGCGAAGCCTCATCCATACCAGAGCTACCGTCTATGAGCAGAGGACTGCTGAGGCAGAGCAGAAGTGCAAACGGTATAAATCTCACAACAGCAGCATGTCCGCTGTTGATCAAGCAACCCAAAGCGGCATCTCTTGCTCGGTGTGCCACAGACAGTTCAAAGCACAAATCGGCCTGATCAGCCACTCGCGTGCTTACAGAAACCAAACCCACCAGTGGGATCATGGTCATCTTCAAATTCGAAGGACGAGCAACAACAAGAAGTAATATGTACACACAAAGGATCTACTGCATTAACTCCACCGGAATGAACATACAAGCTCAATGTGGATGCAATTATATCAGTTTAATGGGATATTTTACCCCAGTACAGGGAGGGAAATAACCCAGGCAAGTATAAATATGCAACTATAGCTGTATTTATACTTAGACTTGCTCCCACATATTAGTAACTAACACCATTTTACCAGTTCAAAAACTGTGCAGACCAGACCATAGGCAACTAAGCGCCCAAGTCATTTTTGAAAATGGGACTTACGATCCTACATCCAAAATCAGTTTTGAAAACTATCTCCCTTGTCTACAGCCACAGCCATACCAGTCTGACATGGGCCACAGAAGTTGCACCAGGTGTGATATTAAATTCATTTAATTTACATTAATGTAGTTAACCTGGTACGAAGTCCCGAGTGAATCCTTTTCTTTGAATTCAAACCTGAATTCATTCCTTTGTTGCCTGAAGCTTAGCAGATATAAGCCAGTCAGAGATGGGGGCATCATGGAAAAGCATGCAGGGTGATTGCACTAGAGAAAGGGGGGCTGATTAGATATTTTACGAAGTCCATCCAGTCATTCGAGTGCTTACAGAGAGAAAATGAGATAAAGGGCTTACAACACCGTTTCTTTTCCAGCTTTAACAGTGACTTTGTGTCTAACTGAGCAAAATGCTTAAATTTTCTGGCTAAGTTCACTTTCTGTAAGAGGGATATTTTAGTACCTTGCACCATCTCAATGCCAAGGGATGGAGAAACAATGCATTAAAGTGTGAGAGAGGTTTTGAGATCCTCTGACTGAAGATGATAGAGAGGTACAAAGACCAGAAAAACAATTCAACAGTATCTTCGGTAAACCCTTTAGCAGATTAAATCAAACAAAAGGTGGAAAACAGAGAGCCCGCTGAACACTTGGCTGGAGATAAACTTTCATATTCAGTCACAACATATAAAATGCATTAGGGTTGTAAACAGTAATGGTTCTCAGTCTACATGATTAACTTCAGTCACCTTCAGCTGCGTGGGAGAGCTAGAGCTTGAAGTGTTTTAAACCGAACTTCCCCAGTTCATACGAGTCACAGAAAGAGCCTACGAACTTCAAAACTTGCCAAAAAGCAGAACGAAGGCAATAAGTTAAAACACAATTGCAGCTGTAACAGTTCAAATATGGGTCCTGGGCAAGGACCTTTCTTAAACAGCTCCAAACCAACGTGCACCACCTACACCGGACCGAACTAGGAAGCAATGGACCTGGGACAATATTCAGACTCGGTTTCCTATCTCATTTTACAACCCAGTACAGACTGGGCCTAATTAGAGTTCGCTGGTATTTCGATTTTCCTCTGCTCTCCTCCTCACCTGTAAGAAATTGCAAGCTGCCTTTAAGCAGGAATCAAAATGAAAACAAAAAACCCTGTTAAAAGAGATGTTTGAAAGAGGGAGGAAAAGGACGGGGATAGAGAGATGCCTTTTTCCCATTGCCAGGATTCCTCTGTGGCTCCTCCCAACCTGCCAGTATCCACATCACAGTCCTTCCTGTATGCAGGTTGTTGCAGAGGATTCTTCCAACCAGGAATTTCTGTGTGATTTTCCTGTTGCTGCCCAGCCTCGTTTTTCTTACATCATCCTGCCACAGGCTTTAGGTCAGCAGATCTCCTTGCACTCCCCATTCCTTGCATTTGATTCCTCCTTCTGTTCAGCAAGTTGTTCACCTTGGCACCAGCTCAAACGCCGAGTTCCTGGGCTGTTTGCCACCTTCTGTAAGCTTGTGCCCTAGATGCTGATTAAACGCTTGTGCTCCTGCTCATGGAGATCTCAGTCCTCGGCTCCATACCTTGCCCCTGGAGCTGCCTCTTGGATCAGTCATCGTTCTGAAACCATTCTACAGTAAAGCTCGTTTCAGCTCCCATTTCATGCTTAGCAGCTCTGTCTGTAGGTATTTAATCTGTTTTTATAAAACTCTCATTGCCCCTCCGGCACTTGTTAATACAAGCTTTTTTTAAAAAAAGGGGGGAGATCTTAATTGTAACAAACATGGGGAGGGTTAAGAGTTATTCTTGTCTAAATACAACACTCCTCCACTGGCTCCACCTCCATTACTGATATATTTAGCTTCAACTTAACAAAGATTTTTCCCTGGAATTGATCTTTGTTTGGGGACACGGTTTTGGTTTAAATCGTGCACTTCTCTGTTCCCTTGACATCAGCCTGGCAGCTCTGTGCTGGCTGGCGCCCCATTCATCCCCTCTTAGCTAGGCAAATGAGAAAGTCACCATCATATGAAATGCCCAACCCCCTTACTAAGCACCAGGCCACTCAGTCGGGGCTTTACTGCCCAGGATGAGAGTCTCCTGCATACATGGAAGGCAGCAAAGCTGTAATTAAAAACAGGACATTTGCTTTCTCCATGCAGTGCTACTTGTTGCTCTTCCAAGCCAAACTAAATGTCCATACTGCAGATCTCAGTGGAGGTTTTCCAAGCTAAGAAACCCAGACACATGATTTCCATTAAAATAGCCCATAGGTTTCTACATTTTCAAAGAGCTCTATAGACATAAACTAATTAATCAAGAAAGCCCTGTTCAATGTAGCTAAGCATTAATTTCACACATCAAGAAAGCAGAGCAGTGCAACCCAAAGGATAAACGTGTTTGGGGGGAAGGGAAAACCCGCTACCTACCACTAGTGGATAAGGTACAGTCTAGAGCAGGGGTGGGCAATTATTTTGGGTGGAGGGCCGCTTACTGAGTTATGGCAAGCCATTGAGGGCCACATGACAGGCAGCCCAGGGCAGATTAATATTAATTTTCTAAAATTTGTAGGGGCCCCGCAGGCCAGATGGAATGGCCTGGTGGGCCACATCCGACCCCCAGGCCATATTTTGTCCACCCCTGGTCTACAGCCTAGAGTCAGGTGCTGCCACTGTGTTCATATAAAACCTAGCACAATGGGGCTCTGATCCCACTTGAAACCTCTCGAGTTACTGTAAAAGGAATCACTTTTAATAATTATGCAACAGGACACATCAATACAGCTGCCACTGAGCAGATGAACCAAGAATTATACCGTTCTAGTACAAGACCAATATGACTGCCTCCAGATCACTTTTAACACCCAGAATATCAAAAAGGAATTGTGCATGAAGCAGGAACAAGGGTTTGTGGCTAAATATGAGCATGAAGAAATAGGACATGCAAGGAGGGATAAAATGAAAAAGGCTAACATGCAAAATGAGTTATAATTAGCCACAGACATAAAAGACAATGCCAAAAGATTCTATAAACACACCACAAAAAAGACAAAGGAAAATATAGATCTATTACTTAACTGGGAAGAAGAACAAATAATGGAAAGCTCAAGTAGTCAATGACATCTTGACTGTAGTCTTCAGAAAAAAGGTGAATTGTGATCTGGCATTAATTAAATTAAACAAGAGGTAGGTGTACTCTCCAAAACAGAGAAAGCAGATTAAAGAATATAAATTAAATGTACTCAAGTCAACAAGTCTAATGAAAGTCACCATAAATTACTTAAGGAACTAGCCAAAGCAATCTCTGAACCATGAGGAATGATCTTTGGGAACTCATGGAGGATGGAGCACGGAAACAGAGTACTGCCACATAAGGTGGTTGTCTTATAATCAGGGTCATCTTGTAGTCGAGTAAATAAGGTAATTATCTTCTCTGACAGGGTAAGTGCCTTCCTGATAAGGGGGAGGAGAAAATGTGATATGTATGGACTTTTAAAAAGGCTTTTAACACTGTCCCACATGGCATTCTTATAAGCAAACTAAAATAATATGGTCTATATCAGTGATTCTCAAACTGCTGTCTGTGAGGCCACGGTAAGGAGACCACAGAATACAATGGTTCCCTTGTCTTCTACTAAAAGTATGCTCTCCATGGACTGCCACCTTGTTCAAGAAATCCATGATCCAACCCCTGCCTTTAATCACCACCTGTGGCATTTGCCAGAGAGTCTGCAGCTCTAGGATCAGCCTTCTTAGCCATTAACGGACTCGTCTATAACCCTTTACATGACCTGTGGGACTGATCATCCTCAACCATGAGGGATCATTGTCACCAGTAACTAAAAGTATGATGGTAAAGATGCACAGAGGTTTATGAGAAATTTTGTGGGTTAACATTGGTCCCTGATCCAAGGAGAAGTAAAAGAACCACTGATCTAGATGAGATCATCATAAACTATTTCACCGTAATCACCAATAGTTCACTGTCAAAACAACAAAGGTCTTCAAGTGGATTTCTGGGTAATTCAGATTTTGGGGTACAGGGTCAGAATTGTAAATGATCTTGGCAAATTGTAGAGATGGTCCAAAATAACTAAAATGAAATTCAATAAAGACAACACCAAAATTCAACACTTAGGGAGGAAAAATCAAGTCCATCAATACATAAGGTGATAACTGACTTGGCATCAGTAATTCTGAAAATGATCTGGGAGTTGTTGTGAGCCACAAATACAAATGAATCATCAGTGTGATGCTGTTGCAAAAAAAGCAAATGTCATTCTGAGATGCATTAATGAACTTAACACATAGGAAGTCATTATTCTGCTCGACTCAGTGCTAGTTATGTCTCAGCTGCAGTAAAGTGTCCAGTTTTAGACACCAGCTTTCAAGAACCACTGGAGTCCTCAAGAAACCAACAAGAATGATAAACAGTTTATAAAATGTGGCCTTAAGGATAGGTAGATGGCACGTTCATTAATGCGCTGTAGTTACTGCGCATTAAGTTTAGTACTTGGTTAACCAAATACAAAATCAATGCACAGTCACTCATGCTGCTGCACAGTAGCGCCAGTGAATGGGTTTTTAATAATGCTCACTGCTCAGTAGCCTAATACCACTGCACAGTAGTGTATTAGCAGGGTTTTTGCCCAGTACACTACTGAGCAGTGTAATTAGGCTACTGCGTAGTTAGTGTCTCGTGTAGACGCGCCCACTGAGTGATTCAATCTAGAAAATATAATCTATATGAAAAGGGTACAAGATAAGAGTCTTCTAATATGTTACAGTTTGTTACAAAGAAGATGGTGACAAATTGTTCTCTGTGATCACTGGGAATAGGACAAGAAGAATTAATTTGCAGCAAAGCATTAAATTTAACAAGAAAAATCTTTTTAATGTAATGGTAAGTGAAGTCCTGCAATGACTTTGGGAAGCTGTTGAATCTCACTGAAGGTTTTTAAGACTCCGTTAGACAAACTTCTGTCAAGGATGGTCTGTGTGTGCTTAATCCCACCTCAGAGCAAGGGATTGGACTAGATGGTCTCTTAAAGACTCTTCCAGCCATACATCTCTATGATTTTATGACCCAAAATAAAACCAAATAATTGGCCATTCAGCCTCCTAAGCTGCTGCACCACTGCATTTTGCTCAAAGACTACCAGAACCATGTAGCCCTCCTCCACATAAGCCCCTTCTTTTTACTTTCAAGGCTTTTCTTGGCTTATTCCCACGCAACCCACCTACCTATTGTTAGGTACCTACTTAACTTGCTGCAAGATACAGCTATTTTCGCGGCTTGCTCATGGCACAAAGAGCTAACTTTGTAGGCATTTCCCAGTGGCCTGCCCCTCACCGTTGATTGGTGGAGAGGCTCCGCCATCACTTCAGACAATCAGTAAGTGTCAAGCACATGAGAGTGGCTGCAGGGATTGCCGCATCGTCTAAGTATCACAGTACGGATTGAGAGATTCTAAAGCAGTGCATTATATGAATAATATGCTGGAGAGCAGGGCTGTGCGAAGCTTTGCTGGCTGCTTTGTTTTGATGCTGTTTCGACTTGTTTCGAGCTCGAAACAGCAAAATCGAAACAAAATGAAGGGCTTTGAAACAGCCTCAAAATGAAACGAGGCCAGGCGAAATGTTTCGAAAGTTTCAAAACGTTTCGAGTTTTGAAGCAGCAGCCCGGTGGTGGGAAGCAGGGGAGAGCCAGGGCTGCACTCTGAGCAGCTCCGCAGTCCCATGTGGTTCAGCCTAGGGGGAGCGCAGCTCTGCCTCTCCCCACCTCCCTCTACTAGGCTGCCCTCCATGGGGCTGGCGGAGCTGATTGGAGTGCAGCGCCAGCTCTGCCCGCCTCCCACTGCCGGGCTGCACTCCAATCGGCTCCACCAGCCCCATGGAGCTCAGCCTGGTGGTGGAAGACGGGCAGAGCCTGTGCTGCGCTCCACCTCCCACCACCAGACTGAGTTGCATGGGGCTGCAAGCCGCTGGGAGCTGAGCCCGGTGGAGGGAGGTGGAACCTCCACTGGGCTCAGCTCCCAGTGCTGGTCCCAGGTGACAGCAGCACCCCCGCCTGCACCCCTGGGAGGGCTGCGGGGCTCTGCCAGATTCCTCCGGGGGTGAGGGCCCCCAATCTGTCTGCAATCACAGGAGGCTGCTTCTCCTCCAGTTTTGTGCTTCCCCATTATAGCCTATGGGCAAAACATTGAAACAGCATCGAAACAGCGAAACTGGTTTGATGAAACAAAACGGAACAGTGCTTTCAAAATGTAACTAAACTCAAAACGAAACACTGTTCCATCAAAACACTGAAACAGAAGTCGAAGCAGAACAGTGCTGTTTCGCACAGCCCTACTGGGAGAGGATTTGGGGAGCGGTTGATCACGGCCGATGGAATGTTTCCAGCGATCGCGGATACCACCACTTTCCACGGTTTCTGCAAAACCACAAATTAAGTAGGTCCCTACCTATGGTCTCTTGTTTCCTATCAGCATGTCAACTCCCACCACCTTCTGCTCTCCAGCCTTTCTGCCTGTACCCTTGTCTTAGAAGATAAGGTATTTAGGTCTTTTTCTCCCCCCCAAATGTGATTTGTGAGTGGGACTTCTAGACACTACCACAATGTAAATGTTATTAAAGATAAATGGCCACCACGTGTCATGGGGCAAGAGAATGATTTCAAAACCTGCCCATCAGTCACTTGCAAATATAATTATTGCTTTGATCGCTGAGCTACACCTCTGGAGTCAGGCTGACTGATGTACTCCGACAGTTGCCCAAGGCAGCATGCACGGCTCAGGAAAAGCCTACTCAAGAAAACAAGCTGAACTTGGAATCTGTGAATGCAAAGCTATAACTTTTATTGGTTCATGGAAGCCTTCTCCTTCTGCAGCTGAGTAGGCCAACACTTGACAGAGTTTTAGCTGCCAGGGAATTAAACAAGCCAGTCCTGGAATGAGTTTTGTGTTTCTCAGTACATCAAGTTATTATTTCTCAGGTTATCAGATCTGGGCCATACACTTTGTCCAATACGTAGCTTTCTTGTAGGGATGTGTTGTACAGGCTGCTGCTGCTCTGTCTTCACAACAACATGAACTCAGATGAAGTGGGCATCCTTCCATTCATAGTACAACATGCTGCCACCCACCCAAGGTCTAGATATTAAGAGGTGTTTCTTAGATTACCCAGGCCCAGGGGCCCCTGCCAATCAGGGCCCCCCCCCCAGGCTGCCATCGGCAGCATGGCCCAGGCAGGCATCCTGGCTGTGGGCATCTGGGGCAGACAGCATGCGCCTCCTCCCTTCCAACTGGGCCATATCAAGAGGGTAGGGGGTGGGCACAGGGCTCTGTGCAGGTGGTATCAGCTTCCCAGGACCATCTGTTGCCAGGAGGCCCCATGGGCACCCCCACTTCTGCTCTCCACTGTCTGCGGGTGGCCGCCGGCACCAGCACCGCTGGAGCAGGACAGGAAAGAACAGCCCTACCCTGCCCTGTCGGGGCTGGCAAAAGGGCAGCCAGGCAGCCGGGGGCAATGCAGAGCCCTCACCTGTCCCACAGTGCTGGGGGAGACCGCAGCCCTGGCTGCGTGACACTTGCCAGGTGGAGGGGCCGGGCTGCATTGGGGCCAGGGCTGGCTTCACTTTAGCAGTACTCCTGCCCCCTGGCTCAGCCCAGATGTGCCAAGGAGGCCAAACGGGCCCAGTGGCAGCCCCTTGGTGGGTGCAGAGGAAACCTGCCCTCGCCTGGTGGGGGGCCTCCAATTTTCTGTTTGCCTCAATAACTCTTAATCTGCCACTGCATCTCCCCTGATGGCCCCATGGGTGGATCTAGGATTTTGAAAAGCAGGGTGCAGATGATGAGGGGCATTGTCACCTGCAACATGCCACATTTTTCTCCAGTTAAAGAGAAACTAGAAGCTTTACTAATAAGCTAGGGGCCCATCACTCTGTCATTCAGTTTAATAGCAAAGCCAAGACCAATATAACTTTATGGGAATGGCCACTAATTTGCTACATTATATATTAAGCTTAAAAACACAAGCTAGGCAAAAGATATTGTGTCATTGGCCCTGTTGTCATGATAGTGAAGAAGGGTGACTGCACCCAAACGCTTGCTAAGAACTTTTTTCCCAACTACTCAGTTGGTCTAGTAAAAGATATCACATCTACTCAAAGAACCTTGCCTAGTTAAATGTACATCTCTTATTTAGATTTAGAAAACAAAATCTGGTCTTCTTGAACACCTTGACACCTGAGTAAATATTAGAACTACCCCTGAGTTAAAGTTTTGAGCTTGAACTACAAAAAGCCTGCAAGGAAGTGAAACATTGCCTGAAAAAGCATAATTCCAATAGTGGGATAGTAAGACCATTTACAAGCATTAATGCCTAAGGAATGAAGAGAGAGTAGGAGGAACCAGGTAGATAGACGATAACGAGACATGAAGCCAATCCATTCCCTCAGCCGCACCTGAATAGAAATGCCACTGAGGTTTGGGGAGAGCAGGAATGGGGGGTAAATGTACCCCTGCTCCCCCCCTAGTTCTGCCCCTACCCCCCACCCCCATAACAGACAGTCAATATCAACCAGGCAAAGGCAAGCCCTAAGGGGCCAGTATTGAATTCCTGGTGCTTTCCTTGGTACCCCCAGGACTGTTTCTTTTTCTATTGGAAGCTGCTTTTGCACCAATGTTATTCTACTGACCTCAACTGCTTCTCACTTATATGAGACGAGTATCACGCTTTGTGTAGTGCCTTTACTGCCAGTGCTAATATAGTGTCCAGCAAGGAAAACTCATTTTTAATGGCACAATGCACAGCAAGGCATTAAGCTCTGCATCTACCAGCCCCACAGTGCAAGAGGTAACACAGTTCTTCCTCTTTCTCACCACAGAGATGTTTCTGACCCTCTGTGTCAGGATGAATACCCTTCTGTTCATGCAGGCCTACCCATACCCATCACATCCCTGTGATAGCAGAGTGCAGTATTCCTCCTTCCCTTCCCCTCAGGCCTGGCTACCATTTTTTGATCCTTAGTCTTCGTGTCTGACACAGAATATTACATTCTGGAAATGGGAGGCAGGCAATGTTGGAGAAGCAGCACGTATCCTGCCCTCACTTCCTCTGTGGGTAGCTACAGCGCTTGGAAAGGCTACACAAAAGTTCTTTTGTGCAAATGACAGCTCTGCTAGGGAAGCCAAATTTCTTTGTGTGGCAGTGATGCTCCCTAGTCCCAAGTAATGAAGGGGTTAACTTCTGCTCAGCCTCCTTCTTTACCTTGCACATGGGTTCAGAGGGCGGCCTACAAGAACAGGGCATGAGAGAGTAGAGGATGCTTTGCACATGTATCCTGTAGTCAAAGGCCAAAGAAGTGGGCAGAAGCCCTGCAGGAGAATTTCTTCTCTTTGCTTTCTCATCATGCCACCCTTACATTAAGCGTGGCAGAAAAGACACTGCTGATTGTGACAGTCTTGTTCAAATAAAGTGCTGGAAAACAGCATCAAAGTGCAGAAAAATGTGCATGCCTCGTGAAGGAAAAATATCCCAACACCTCTGTCCAATGCAACAAGTGAGGTCGAGTAGAAATAAAAGGCAAGTTTGCCCTTGTAAAGACGGGTGATTCACATAGCAGAATAAAAATGTGACAGTTCCCAAAGGAATTCCACAAGTCCACCTCCTTCCCCGGACCGAGATGCAGCGCTGGGGCTGCTCAAACTGTTTTCTCAATGACATCTTCCAGACGGAACAGAAATGTAGCCTCTCTTTGAGAAACCTGCTGAAAATGATTCCTGCTGAGCTGATCCCGTAGGGTAAGTGCAGCCAAGGAAGGACAGGGAAATGCAATGTCCTTTCTACCCTGTCATCTATCTCAATGGACAAGGCATGCACTGGAATTAAACTCTGAAAAGAAAAAGCTAGCAAGCAGCCAAGTAGAGAAAAATGAATTCCCAAACAGGTCCGGCAGACAGACTGCAGACAGCCGGCCTTCTGATGGAGCCCTAGTTCAGTGTGAGGTGAGAGCGGGGCTCGAACCAAGAGCTGAGGTTTGAGTGGAATATCTTCGCAGAGCCCCAGCTCCAGCCTTTTGGGAAGTTAAACCCAAATAGCCATTTTCTCTGTAGCTTCTGTTACTTCCCTACAATTCACCACAAAAACCTGCTCTTTGCCATCCGCTTGTTCTAGTCCAAATCTCCACTGTAACACAAGTCCTTACAACAGGGGGGAAAAAAATTGAGAATGGGCTCTTTGATTTAGCAAAGGCAAAATAAGATCCAGTGGCTGGGAGTTAAAGATAGACACCTTCTGATTAGAAACAGGGAGCAATTTTTCCCTAGTGAGGGCAATCAGATATAGTGACTGACAGCTGTGGTTGGTTCTCAATGGCTGACCATTTTTAAATCAAACGTAGATATTTTCCTAAAAGATGTTTTAGTTAAACAAGCATTAATTCTGGAAAATCCAATGGCTGATGTAATGTCAGGGGGGTTAAATTAGTGGATCACATTAACCCTTTCTAACTTTACGATCTATGAATTAATAAATTCCTGAAGAAGCCTTAATATTAACCTGGTCACCGTTGTGCTTTACGATGAGTCACCGTAACTAAAAGCTTCATTCGTTAAATAGTCTAACAGTTCACAGGACTTGCCTAATGCTTGTGAGGGTGCCTGCAACATTTAAATCCTGACCTCAAGGATATCACTGTCACTGGTTCTCGGCCTTGCTCCTCTTTTTGTATGAGCCTTACTACCAGTGTCATTGTTACCCTTAGGGCACATCTACACGTGCAGTTAAGGACCAATAAACTGCAGAGCTTATTGCTCTGGAGTTTTTTGCTCCAAGGCACACTGTTTGAATGTGCGCCCAATTGCTCCAGAGTTGATCTGTATGCACCATATGGTCAGAGCCATCTGGGCTGGCAGGGGACCCCACTGAGCAGAGCCCCCACTAAGGCACATGGAGATGGGGGGAGCAACCAACTCAAAGCCGGCTACTCCCCCGTCTCCACCTGCTACGGAGCAGCTGCCTGGGGTGCAGGATGCCTCAAGGCAAGGGCTGCCTGCTGGCTAGCCTTGCACTGAGGCACCCTGTGCCCCAGCCAGCTGGGGTAGCATCTACACATGCTGCTGTGCACAAAAAAATTCTGCAGTGGGGTAGGACTTGTATTCATTAGTCCGACTCTGCTACGGAGTTTATTCGTTTCATGCGCCCTAATAGCGGTGCACGTGTAGACACAGATGTTTACTGCACAGCTCCAGTTGGTCAACTGCACAGTAAACATCTCACGTAGATGCACCCTTAGGGATAAGCTTTCCACATTTCCTTCCTGTAGGTCAAATAGTTGGTTCTGTCTTGCTATCACTGCCTTTTTCAATGAATTCTTGAACTGTTCTTCCACGCTCGTTTTATCTTCATCTTTGTCTCTGAGTAGGTTCGACTCTTTGTGCCGCCAGGGGAAGTGTGAATCATTGTCTCAGCTCTTATCTTCCATTTCTATCACAGAAATCGGCCATGTGCCTTGTAATCTCTCTGTAAACAGCTGACACATCATCAGTCTTGCTTTGCAGATCTAAAATCCGTCTCTAAGTTGGGTGCTGTGAGGAAAGGGTTCTGGTTTCCACAATGCTTTGTTTATCCCCACATATAATATGGGGCTAGCAAATACTAAACCAACTCAAAGATGTGCTGTGAAGCTTTGTTAGGCTCCATTTCTACAACCCTTTTTCATAACGGGCCAGATTATTGCCTAGGGAGTAGTCATACACAACGACCTCTCTGCATAGTATAGGCCAGAAAAATTCTCCCAGTGTTTCCTGCACTGGAAGGAGCTCCTCTTCCTTAATGTGAATGCTATATAACATATTTGTACATGTGCCCATAAAAAACACTGGCTGTGTCCTACAGGGTGCCACCAGTCTCTTGTGAGATGCTGAACACTTCCATGCCATGCTGATTTCAATGGAAGTGAGCCTCACTCAACAACTGGCAGGGTCAGCCCCAAAGTTCATCAATCACTCTGAAGGTGAAGAATAATAATTCAGAATGCTATATTCTTATTTCTGTGTAATTCCTATTGACTGGGACACACACAGGGAGTAAAGAAATCTCTTTCCTTTTTATTTAACCACCCTTTACCAGTATGGGATATTACAGCACTACCTGTTCCCAGAGGTGCATGAATTGACCCATCTATAAGCTGAAAAGTCATGGAGCTATAGCTAAAAGGTTGTAGAAATGAGTATTTGTCGGTGCAGAAAACATGGGCAGAGACCCCAGTCGTTCAGTCATTATGTTAGGAGGTTACTGGCTTTTGTGGGACTACTCACGTACCTAAGGACTGGGCCCTCCCCGAATCTGTAGTCTGACCATTGTGCTGCCCCACTAGCAATTAAAATTCTGTTTACAAAACCCAGCGGGGGTGGGTAAAAACAACTGTTACAAAATATGCACAGACCCTGATTCGAGTTTAAGTTAATATAGTTTTAATGAGCCCCTCACAAAAGGCCTGGCACTTATGGAAAATTTCCTTAATTAGTATCAGACCCTAAATTAGTAATAAAAAAAACCCCTGAATATCATTTGGTCTCAAGCTGGAACTAAAGTATGTTTTGGCATCATTACTAACTGTTAGCAGCAAGTTCTGGAAACAGATGCAAATCTAGATATGTGTCCTAAATATAAACCATATTGCAAAAAAAGCTCAGATAAAATATATCTATACATCCACATACATTTGAGTGTGCTATTTCCTGCCTGTATCAGCAACAAACTTATTCTGCTTTTTAAAAAGTTCCACTTGTTTCTCCACTTCTGTCCTTTTCAAACCCCATACTTCTGGAATAAAAACTCTTTCCCTCTGCCTAATTTCTCCTGCCTTATTTCCTTTCTAATTTCTCCTGCCTTATTTCCTTTCCTGACAGTAGTTCTAAAAAAATGAAAGGGGTTTAAAGACTTGCATTGTAATATCCAAACTGCTGAAAATCAGACCACTTATTTTGGTGCCTTGGTGTGGATGGAGGTACCTAATTTTAGGCCACCCACATTAGAAAAATTTGGCCTATATCTTTGAGGCAAGGATCATGAAACATAGCTTGTGGACAGCTGCTCCGGTGAGACAGTCTATTCTAGAGAGAAGCTGCTATTGATGTTGCAGAGGTCTTTGCCAAGGTGCTATGATGCCTAGATGGCATTAAATGGAGAAGTGACTAAAAATGGACAAATTGCGGTATACAAAATAAATAGTACCCTTTTAAAAAAATTGGTGAGTTATAAGTTTACATACTAGCTGAAATGACAGAGCTGTTTCTGAAATTACAGAATCCTCAGAGCTTTCAGAAGTTCCTTTCTTTATTTAGCTCAGTTTTTCCAAAAACAGTGGGTGCAAAGAAGCAGCCAAGAGAAAAGGGAGCCCAGAAAAAAAAAAAAAAACCCTCTCAATCATGGTCATATCTTAGCTTTCGTTAAGAAATGAAAGAGAAAGAAAATCAAGTGAGCTCATGTGGCCCCTAAGAAATGCTTCAGAATGCAAAGTGCATGTAACAGATACAGAGTCCTCTACTTGAGTTTTCAGAGAGTCTGCGAGAGTTATTAACTCTGCACCACTCAGTTAATTTCAGCGGGTGCTAACTCAGATACAATTGATAGTTTTGCCACTGATGCTATTGCTAGTATTGACAGATGATAGTATTAATAGTACTGATAGATAGTAGGGCCATGTGAATCTTCGGTCCCTGATTTGATTCAGCAGAGATGCAGCCTGATTTGGTGGCCGAATCTCCAAATCCAAATCGAATCAGGGGACCCTTTAATCTCTCCGAATCGATTCGGAGAGATTTGGAAAGATTCAGAGATTTGGACACAGAGACAGCTTTAAATGTTTTTTCTATATATGTCTAGGTAGCAGGGGCTCATGATCACTGTGATGCTGGGGAGCATGGAGTGTCCCACAGAAGCGTGGGGGGCTCCCCAGCACACACGGCAGCAGACCCAGAAGTACTGGTCCACTTCTCGGTCTGCCGGGGAGCATGCTGGGGGGGCCCCCATGGCTCAGCGACTGGTGCCTCCTGGGTCTGGGGGGGGGCACCTGGGATCCCCTGTGGCCAATTGCCAAGCCAGTGGGGCACGGGGGCCCCCCAGTGCACTCCCTGGCAGACCCGGAAGTAGACCAGAAGTACTTCCCATCCACTATTGGGTTCGCCACCGAACACGTGGAGGGCCCCCCTGCACTCCTGTGGGACACTCCATGTGCCCCAGCATTGCAGCGTTCACAAGCCACACCTGCTACCTCAAGGTATGTAGAAAAAACTTTTAAAGCTGTGTCTGTGTCTGAATCGCTGATTCTCCAAATCAGCATCGACTCTTCAGATTCAGATTCGGCCGAATTGAATCAGGGACAGTGATCCAAATCAACTAATCAAATCACTGTCCCTGATTCGGGCCGAATCTGAATCCAAATCAAATAGGGCCCGCTTTGCACACCCCTAATAGATAGATACCTCACAGGGCCACTGTGGGATGTCCTCATTTAAAAAAAGCATATAAGAAATGCCATACTACATCAGACCAATGGTCCATATAACTTGGTATCCTGTCTCCAATAGTGGTAGAAATGAAAGTTATAGAGAGCACCAAGCTGGATAGACATATCTAGAGTAATCTATCTCCCATTCAATATCCCTCCCTGATAGCCACTGTTATTGGTTCAGAGATGCCAGATAAAACATCTCCAACTGTTCTGCTCAACAGCTATTAATAGATGTATCATCCATGAATTGAAATAGTATAGCCAGGTTCAAAAAGGGTGCTTCAACCACCTCCTGTGGCAATGAATTCCACAAGTTTTTTCCACAAGTTGTGGCAATAGATCATCCAGTTCCATTAATGGTTGCAACTTGCTCTGGGATCGCCGGATAAAGTAGGACACAGAAGGATATATTTCTTTCTAAGACCTAATACTCGGAGAATAACAAAACAGAACAAAACCAAGAAAAATGAACAAGGAAAGGCAGATTAAAAACAAACAAAAACATAGATATTAGCCAAAATCCAAGTCAATCCATATTAAGTTTAAACTCCTGGCACTCTTGGCTTTACAAAACTTACTTTAATAATCTGGTATCACTATGAAATTTTCTCTTGCCAAACTGTGTACTTCACGGGCACAATTCTATTCTGCTTCACCTAGTAGATGATGAAAATACACATTGGGTGCATGTACATGAGATGTTTACTGCAGAGTAGATTAATTAGCTCTGCAGTAAACATTATGTGTCTACATGTGAGCCCCTATCAGTCTGGAGTAAACTAATTAACTCCACAGCAGTACATGTGCAGATGCTACCCCGGCTGCCTGGTACAAGGGTGCTTCAGGGTGGGGTCTGCCTGTCAGCTAGCCCCACAGTGGAGCACCCTCATACCCCATCAGCTCCTCCGCAGCATGCTGAGTTGGGGGGGAACAACCCCAGACTGGCAAGCTGACCCTCGGGATCCCCTGCCAACCAGGGCTGCTTCAACCCAGCTCAACGTGCTGTGGTCCCAAGCAAACGTGCGAATGGCGCACCCGGGAGCAATAAACTCTCTGGAGTTTATTGCTTCACATTAATTGCACGTGTAGACACACCCCTTGTAACCAATTCTGAGTTACCCAACTAAAGCGTAGGAGCAATTCTATTGTCTCCTCTGGGCACATAGGTGCCCCTATCATAAGAATAGGATCAGCCTCCAGAAACATGCAGGTGTGGCCCTAAGGCCAGAGATTCAGTGTCAGTCACTGGCCTTCAGTGTGAATTTATTTTATTTTTGTTATTTTACATTAGATAGGAATTAAAAATCCAGTCAAATTTTGCAGCAGGGTGGATTCTACCATTATTGGCTACTAAGTGAGCATAGAGGGAGTTGAAGACTGTGGTTTTAGATTTTACTCTTTTAGTGAATAGAGAAACCACTGATATTTCTTAACTTCTGCTTCTTCATTAGGTCTAGGCAGGTCCAGAATGATGGAGCCCTTGTATTATGGATCCACGGAATTACTGTGATCTTAAGAAAAAAGTTTAAGAAATGCTTATTTTAGAAGTTTGGTTCTGTGCATGTATTTCATTTACGTCCTCATTTCATAATGAGGCCCTGATCTTGATTTTTCCTGTTGCACTACATAAAAACATTATTATTGTTGTTGTTTTAACCTTAATTATGGAGGCACGGGGGCCCACTTCATAGTTAAGGCTGTGTTCTAAAAAAGGCTTTTAAAGGGGGGCAGACATTCCACGCAGGCAACACTTCAGTGCAAAATTTCAGTGTCAGTTTTTATGAGTATATTTTCTAAGCTTTTTTATACTATTTCACAGATTTTTAATAAGGAGTGTATTAAATTGGACTATACTTGAAATTTCTACTTACTTTTTCTTGATTGATATTTCTTGAGAAACAGGCAAGAAGGATTAATGTTAACACATCTGGTACAACGCGTAGTTTTTTAAGGATTTTTGCTTTGTGTGTGTGATTTTTCACCCTAACGGAAAGTTCATCCGTCAGCAGAGGTGAGTGGATAAATATTCTCCTTTACAGAATGTCACAAAGAATTGCCACTGTCATGGCCATCTCCTGTTTTTCTATAGGAGACAGAAACCATGTATCAAACTATGGGGAGAGGTAGCAGGTTAAAGGTAGCAGTCTGGTGTATTCTGAGAGTAGTCTGGTGACGGCAACATGAAAAGCTGGGAATCTGTGGTGGGGAAAAATTAAATGTAGTGTCTGTGATGTATAGGAGTTGGGGCAAGGCATGTGTCTGCAGAAGGGCGGGTGGTGCCTGTGTGTTGGTGGGCTGTACTGTAATTCTTCACCCACTTGTTTCTGTCAAGTACATAATTGTCAGGCACAAATGTGTACGATGCAACTGTGATGGCTTTGTGACAATCTTTTTTGTGCATCAGGTTACTGGTCTGCTACTGTTTCTAGACCAAATCTTGAGGATGTCAAAGGGCCTGCTCCTGCAAGTCCTTGTGTGGTGTTCAGCAAGAAGCACAAGGCGGTGACTCCCCAACATGAGTGGGGACAGGTGCAAGGAAGATGGAGCAAGAGGCGCTGTCTCTCCCACTCTGTGGCAGCAAGTCATTAGATATGGCTGTCTCAACTTTCAAATTGGCTAAGTACAGACAGTCAAAAAGCCCGAGGCTGAATCAATTCAGTCTTCACAGGTTCGTTTAAAGTGCAAAGTTAGAATCAATACACAAGTGAACAGACATTCACTTTTGATTCCGGAAATGAAGCCACTGCCTGCAGTGGCCCAGGTCAGAAACTGCACATAAGTTGACCTCATGTTTTCAGGTTCAATTTAGAGAAAAACAGCCTTTTCCCTAAATATAGGTTGATAACTACAGAGGAAATCCTAGAACTGCTATTGTCCTTACAAAATCCCACGGGAGAATTTAAAAACCAAGAAAAGGATCCAAAGAGTTAAATGTCCTAAAAATACTAACATAAAAACTGCCAAGAAGATATTTCAGATTTGGTATTTTTATTGAATGTACAGAAATACTGCAAAATGCAAAAATCAAGATTGCTGGGGGCCTGATTATAGGTTGACTCTGCATATAAATTAAGTTAAATTTTTACAGTTCTTTTGGAAGAAAAAAAATGTTGACTTATAATCAGAACAACATGGGTATTCCTGAGGTGCCAGTACAATATTATTTATTTAATGATATTTACCTTTTAGGCAACCAGTTTTCACTGGCCCTGTTGGGAAGTGGCAACACACAGGTTTTCTAATATGAAATAAATGCAAGGTTTTCAACTCTTATTATTACTGAGTTGTAACAGTAGATGAGTCGATAATATACCTTCATGCTTGGTTGAAAAGCGGTGTGGGTTTTGGATGAACAAAGATTATCTGGATACTGGGGTATTAGCCATAAGTTCATCCTCCATTCTTTTGGGGCTAAATATAAATAACTATATTAAAGAACATATAAATATATAACTATCATTACTACATTTTTTTAAATAACCAACAATTGAGTATTGGTTCCTGCCTGAAGACTGAGGTACACATTCATAGAACCATAGAGAATCATAGAGAAATATGGCTGGTACAGACCTCCAGGCTAGGGACAGACATTATACATAAACCAGTTTAAGTGATCAGAAACTGATTTAAACCTGTAACAGAACAGATGTTCAGTGCACATCAACCAGTTTGAAAATGGCTGAAACCGGTCTGAGATAAACCTGGTTGAATGCAGTATTGGACTTCACTGATTTAGCTCAAACCAGTTTATGCAATGTCTGTCCCAGACCCCTTGCTGGTTTAAGTTAAACCAGACTCCTCCAGCATCCTGGCATGCTCTTTGGGCTGGGTGAGGCTCTCTGCTCCACAGCAGAGCTGGCCCCTCCCCTCTGCTCCCTGGCTAGAGCTCGGCAGAGACTGCAGGCGTCTGCCTGGCTTCCTCCTGTTCCCAGCCCCCTACCCCTTTCCCCACTCCCTGCTAAGCAGTGATTCCCCATACCCTCTGCTTTACACAGGCATTAGCTAGCAGACCACATGCTGACTACAGTTCCTGCTGTGGCAGATGGGACAAAGGCAGAATCAACAGGTAGCTGGTAATGTCCCTCTGTTGTTTTCTTAATGGGCTGATAAACACTGAGTTAGGGGTGATAAACACTATGTTATCAATTCCCTGCTGGGCTTGTCAGAAGGGGTGAGGAGGAACCCCTCCCTAATTAGAGTGTCATGCAGGGCCTGACCACGCCACCCTCAGCTCAGCACTGTGGAAGGGAAGGGAAGGGAAGGGAAGGGAAGGGAAGGGAAGGGAAGGGAAGGGAAGGGAAGGGAAGGGAAGGCTGCTCTAGCACCACCCCCTCCCCGGCTTCTAGCCTGAGCTACTGCAGGCATGTACCTGCATTTCTGGGATATCTGTGCACTTACAAACTGATTTAGCCTAGCCAGGTTATAGACTAACCTGAATCAATTCAGTCTCAGGCTTTTTGAATGTCTGTCCCTAGCCCAGAGCTCAACTAGTGATTGTAGTCCAACCCCTTGCCTGAGGCAGAATCATCCCTTTCCAAACCATTCTCTACAATCCATAACCTAAACACAACATAAGACTACCATCTGCCCTTATGCAACATAGACCTGATACCCAATGTCTTGCTTCTATGAAAAGTTGTCAATACATGCGCAAGAGATCACAAGTGGAGGGCCAGTCAAAGTTTGCTACACACAGCTGCAGGCCAGGTGCTCCCAAACACCCAAGTCTTACGCAGAAACCAGGTATGTGTCTAAGATGTAACTTGACCGGTTTAACGCTTGTTCAAGTAGGCACTGACTAGTTGAGAGTTCAGGCTGTTTGAATGTCTTAGCTGACAAAACTGAAAGAAGGCAGGGGTGGAACGAGGGTGATGGAAGAATGGATCTCGAGTGTAGCAGGAGGAAACTCTGAATCTGTGGTAGAGCTAAATAGGGAATTCTGGGACTACGGGAGTGCCAAAAAATGCCTGAATGTGGAGAGTTACTATTTTGCTTCCTGTTTGCTGTTAAGCAACAGGCAATGAATATGGTATTCATTAAAATGTCCTGTATATTTTTAACAAACACGATAATCAGATTTCTGCCACTGTACTAGGAAGCAAATTTTGTTTTCCTTCCAGGCCTTGTAAAGCTGTAATTTTTACCTCATGCAGGAGGGGTTTTCTAGGGCTTCCAGGAATGTAATTTTTCCTCTTTAAAGCCTGGTTCTACTCTAAAAAATGACTCTGTGGAAATAGGATTGTATGAATGAGGATCTGGTTTTCTCAGCTTGCAAGAAAGAAGCTGATTCTTGTAAGTACCACCCCTATAGATTTTCCTTCTTTCCTTCACACTCATCATGGCTGGTTATAAAGACTGGAGGCTCGCACACTCACAACTGTTCTCCTTCCCCTACCACTTTTGCATACCCTTTCATACTTCTCTGTGCTTCTATGGCCCTCCTCTCTGTCGTATCTGAACACCTCCCAATCAACATTATACTGCTGTATAACAAAAAAGCATCCTTCTCATTTCACGGAAGCACTAAGTAAATTAAGTGACTTGGCCAGGGGTGGAGGCAGGAATTGAACCCAAGCCTCCTGATCCTAGCTCAGAGCACAACCCTCTGACACAGCCCACCTTACTGTAGCATCTAATGAGGTGATCCAAGCGTGACTGAGAGCCCTCGTATCAGGATTTAGTCAACAGCCCTACTGACAATCTGTAAGGAACATTAGACTCAAACTCCTCTTCTAAAGCTGCACAGCAAATAGAAGTAAGAACTGGTGCAGACTTATTTTTATTCACTGCAGTCAGCAGAATCGAGCTGGAATGTGCACAAGAAAAGCACATCTGGCGAGTAAAGGAGGTGGCATTTTTACACAGCCACTTTACAGAGTAGAGCCACGCTTTAAATTAACATTCCACTCTGCACTTTATAAACAATACGGGCCAGATTCTGCCCGGCACCTCAGTGCAGTGGAATTGGCCTGGTCGGGCACACGAGTGAGGCCGCAAGGTTTTTGGAACGTGCAACACGGCACCGCCACGCTGCGAGTGAGAGCCTGTCATCAACCTAAGGAAGCCTTTGGCTGAAACTCCAGTGCTAGTGAGTTCATGCTGTATTCTGGAGGTTCCCTCTTTCATAGTTTTCATGGACATTAGGGCTGGAAGGGACCTCGCAAGATCACTGGGTCCAGCCCCCTGCCCAAAGGGCAGGAAGTCAGATGACCCCAGCAAGATAAGCATCCAGGCATATAGAAAATCAAAATCCACGTTGGTATCTAGGTTACAAAGGCACCTCCTGGGATGAGAAAAGGCCAGGGAATAATGGGGATCAGCCGTTCCCCAAAAGGTAAGGACAGGAGAAGTGGGGATAGCTTGCTGCAAAGTGCAGTAGAGAAGTTCTCAATAATGGCCCTGTGATGTACTTCTTTTAGCTGTGGAGCTTGTGCCCATGAGAGAGAGGCTTACATTTGAATACACACTGCGGGGCTTCAGGGCAAGTAACTTGTACAGCTGCTGCAATCCCAGCTGGGCCCGTTCCTGCAGGGATTGCCCAGGGCAAAACTGCAAAAATAACTCGTTAAACAACCCAGGGCGACACTGGCCATCAGGAGACTCAACCTAACAAGAAATCAGTCTCCAGCCAAACAAACCACTTCCTCCAAATTAAGTAGATTTTGTTTTTAACTCGAATGAGCATCTCAAAGAGAGGACAGAGGTGCCTGCCTGCTAACGCCAGAAACTTTGACCCATTTGGATGGTCTACTTTCTCCGAAAACAGAGCGCTAGGACCAGGGAGATGTCATGGCTGTTTGTTTGAGAAACAAAGCTTCCCTCTTCCGAGATGAAAGAAATCAAGGAGTCTAAACTAATCAAATCCTACATGCCTCTTGGCTCAAGTTCAGCTTGTCGGTGATGCAGCTCAGTGAAGTGAGCAACATTTATAGTGCTAAGAGCTTTGAGGAGAGGGGAAAACAAGATAGAAAGAAATGTGCCTGGCTGGAAGTCAAACAGGTGTATGGGACTAGAATCCGAGACCATAAGAGTGTCTTGCAAACATGGAAAAATAGCTATATAAAACCAATCCTTTGTGCTTTATTAATGAAAAGTAGAGTCTCTTTATATTACACATGCATTTTGGCAGACAGGTCACTAATATTTCCACATTTGTCTGTTTGGAATTGTAACGCTCCAGTTGAGAGTTCCCCAGATTGGCAAAATAACCAGGTTACTGCGCACCCTTGCATGCCCTATTTTACAGCCAGACAAGCAAATGACTTTCCACAGCTGGATTTGCCTCTGTGCCCCTTACAGCTGGATCACAGAGCATATATACATCTATCTGTTGGATAAAAGTGTCAGTCCCTGGTTGTTGTCTAGTCTGGGTCGCTAAGATTTCCTCTCTCCTTTATCATTCTGAAGCGCAACCTGCCTACTCCTTCCAGGACTGCCCTGTACCCAAAAGTGCCTCAGCCAGTTTCTGATAGGGATCTTCAGTACACATTAACAAGGGAACTGGCTTTCTTGACCTACTGGATTGAAATAAGCAAAAATAAGCCTTAGATTTAAATGTTAAAGAAATAGAGACACTTTCCAGTGAGACTAATCTAATTTAGGAGACAGCAAAAAAATAAAAAAAGAGAAAAATATCACAACTTCATTGAAACTTGTAGAGAAATGGCTCTCAGCTGAAAACAACGTAATGGAAACAGTAACAGATAATCTGACCTAAAATGGAATTTTTTACATTTAAACAACACATTCGAGAGTAATGTGGCAACACTTAAACATTCAAATCCAAGCCTTAAAAGATGAAGATTTTGATCCCCCTTTAATTCAGAAAGTCTGGTACCACATACTGATCTTCCTTTGTATTCCTGAACCGCAGTTATAAGCACCTTCATTCTTCCCTGCTACTCTCTGCACAATTGTTTAGTTGAAACGTGGTCTTTACCTGAGAGGCGTCTGGGCACATCGGTGATGGCAGGAAGCCCCGTGCCTCGTGTGGAGGAGAGGGGAGTTGTGGAATGAATGGATGGTGAAGTCATCTGGCTCAAGTAGGATGGATAAGATTGGTCATATGACCATGGAGGGGATGATTGTGCCTGTCTGGGGTCTAGAAAACAAAACAAAAGAGAACATTTAAAAAAAAAAAAGGAAAGAAAGAAAGAAAAGAAAAAGACATAGGGGCTCCCCCAGCCAAATCTAAGCCCACTGATGTTATGAAGAATGGGAATGTATGAGAAATAACATTTCCTTCCCCCACCCCATGCCCTTTTCCTTCTCCATTGCTCTGTGCTTTTTCACCTTGCAAAATAATCAGGTGAAAAACAAACAGCATGGAGCAAAGTATTTCCTTTGATTTTTTAAATGGTAGCAAGCGGAGCTGAAATCAATGTGGTCGGGGGTCCGTACATTCCTCCTCTCTCCTGTCCAGCTCTCAGAAAAAATTCCAGCATCAGCTCCCAGGTCTGTTAACACCTTCCACACCTCAGTGCTATCAGGCTTGATTTTTTTAAAGTTTATTTTAGCTAGTTGGGGGGTGGGGGCGAAGGGGGAACACAAAAGTTGTGAGCCACGTCTGTCAAGTTATTATCCAGTTTCAACATTAAACAGAAGGGTTTTCAGTGCTGAGAAAGTAATCCAAGAGGGAAAATGTCATGAGCCCTATTATCATCTGTCTAAAAAAGGTCACGTCTGAATTCTAACCCGATTACCTACAGTCACCATAATTATAATATGAAACCAAATGGTTTGGGGTAACCATTGAAACTTAACTATGTCTTTTGATGTACTTTTTATAGACTACTTTGGAGGCAAAGATTCAAGGCCCAGTAGGTTATCCTTGCTGTGAGCTTCTGGTGACTGCACTGGATGACAGAAGAGGAAGGGGACGTTCATTTTCTTATCATTACAATTTGCAACTTTCATTGTTAGCTATTATCTGTTGAATCACCACTGGAAACAGGAATTGATCATAAATATTCTCTCTCTTTATCTTGGTGAAAAACCCAAAAGCATTTCCTAACCAGGAGAGTTTCTGTTGGGATCTGCATGATGTACAGGAATATTGCATATGCCACTGTCTCTGAATTTACTTGTACACTTGGGAATCCATCTTTCATAGATTCATAGATTCATAGATATAGGGTCGGAAGGGACCTAAGTAGATCATCTAGTCCGACCCCCTGCCCTGGGCAGGAGAAAATACTGGGCTTATATGACCCCAGCTAGGTAATTATCAAGTTTCCTCTTAAAGACCCCCAGGGTAGGGGCCAGCACCACTTCCCTTGGGAGTTGGTTCCAGATCCGAGTCGCCCTGACTGTGAAGTAGTGTTTTCTAATATCCAAATTCTTTTCTAATTTCTAAATGTTCTCCATTTCCAAGGTAGCAAATCAGCTTCAGTTTGACTCAAGAAGCTACTACACTCAAGACGCTGAGCCAAGGTTGTGCCTTGTCAATGGAAATGCAATAGCTGCATGGCAGAAGCAAAGCCCCCTTTTTCAGGAAATTCATCTTTTTACAAAAAAAAAAACAACAAAACCTCCCACTCTGCTCTTCCACACAGAAAAACCTTGTAGCTTCAGCTATTCCTTGTTTATTTTTTCTGTTCAGACATGATTTGTTTGAAGAGATGTCTGGAAAGCAGATACTTCCTTGAAGCAAAATAACTATATAGATAAAAAAAATCCTTTCCAATTTAATTTTAAAAGGATTTTCCCTGAGTTTGCCGTTTATATTACAGTTGAGTAATATAAATGGTTAACATAAAAGCTCCTTAGAAATCTGAAGGACACTTGATCATTAAATGTAACGAACAACTTTTGTCTTAACAATTTCAAGGTATGGGTTGTATAGATTGGCACAGCTTCAAATCTGACTGACTCTCGTTGTTATATCTGATATCGACATGTTTCTCTGCTTCACGCTAGTACGGCTATTCATGATTCAGTCTATGTTAAGCAATCTGCAACTGGAAAAGCAGAGGTGTGCTGGGAAAACAATCTTAACAGTAATGAAGGGTCAAGAACAGACCCGCAAATCCCGACTCGGTCAAACTCTAGATTGTCAGTCCCAAACTGGATCTAACCCAGCCCTCCCTTATGGTTTTGATTCGAGGTCAGATCCAATACTGGAAGGGGCCTCAGTTGCAGCTAAAAAGCAGAAAAAATATCAGAAGAATGGCTGTTCCTGTAGGATTTGGTCCAAGATGTGAGACGCTCGTGAGTATAATTGCTGTCATGGGATGTTTGCCACATGAAATGGCGGAAGCCAGACTTTTGTGGTATTTTGGCATCATGGTATCTTGAACCTTAGTCCTTCTTTGGCCTTAGACCCTGAAATCTAGCCTAAACCTACATCTGAGCACAGCCTCGTTGGCTCACCCCAGCTTTAAATGAAAACAAAGACTTCTGGGTCATGTCAACAGAATCCTACTTTTTACACTTGACTGGCGCAAGGTCATGAGAGCAACAGGAGTTTTAAATACACAAAATAAGACAGCAAGAGAAAGGTGGCACTGTAAGTCACTGGGACTCAGGAAATCAGTATTCAATGCCTGGCTCTGCTACAGACTTCCGGTGTGACCTTGGGCCAGTCACTCACCCTCTCTCTGCCTTGGTACCCCAGCTATATCATGAAGATAATCATAGTGTGTTTCTCCATCTCCTTGCATCAGCTATTTAGTTCATAAGTCCTTTGGAGTTGGGACTGTCTCCTCCTAGATGTTTCTAGTGCAACAGGACCCTAGTCTAGTTTGGGTTTCTCTCTTTGAAAAAGGGAGCTCAGCTTGAGCTCTGTAGAAAAATAAAGGGTGAGGGTATAGAGCAGTGGTGCTCAATCTTTTGGGCCCAGGGGCCAGATGAGTGTCGCAGGGCCAGTCCATAGGCCACGTTGGGCCCTGTGTGCTGGGATGAAGCCCTGGCACCCCATGCCAAGCTTGAGCCCTGCGCTGCTCTGTGGGCCAGACACAGGGCCACGCGATTCGGCTTGCAGGGTTCCCCACTGCTCCCCTGCCACCAAATTTTAGGACCTGTGGGGTGCTCCACCTGTGGGAAGCCAGATCTGGCCTGTGGTCTGGGGGTTGAGCACACCGGTATGGAGAGAAATAACAGCTGTACTGCTATCACAGGATACATCTAACTATCCTGTCTGCATGATTACTTTGCAGTGTAAATGTAGCAACACTCAAACTCCTCTTCTAAAGCTGCACGGCAAATCGAAGTACGGACTGGTGCAGACCCCACTCCAGTGTTAACCCTGCTTCATCCAGGTTCAAAGCAATAGGGCTCACGCGTGTGGCTCGTGCAGGCTACTGCAGAGGTGCACATGTAGATTTGTAACAGGTGCCTCGCACTCCTCAGCAGCTGCTTCCCCCACTTCATAGCACCTAAAATGCATTTTTGTCCAAATCCTCACCTCATCATCTGTAAGCAAGCAATGAAAGCAAAACAAAACCAAAGCCCGGGCACCGCTGATATAAGAAGTCAGTATTACAACTCTGAGTCACTACCAGGGAGGAAAGCAGCAATGCACAACAGTGCAGAGTAATGAGGTCCCCTGGCCCTAACTCAGAGCAGGGAGGACAATCACTCCCTGTGGCTGCTTGACTTCATACATGGCGTTTGGCCTGCCAGCAAGCAGGAAACGGAAGCACCTAGTTCACAAGGTCCCCGAGCAGAAACCTTCAAACAAACTCCTCTTCACTGGTACCTGTGGGTATTTTGTGTGTGCAGGCTGGGGGTGGGTGGAGGAGGAAGGGAGTGCTGCCGATCTATACCGACCGATAAGTCGCATTTCTCACCAGTCCAACCTGGGATAAACCCAATGTCTGTTTTCACCCTTAGAAGCCAGGAAGGATGACGTTCGTCTGAGGTTTCTAGTAACCAAGCCAGTTACTAGAGTTAGATTCAGCCAGATCTGAAGTGGTGATAGAGTTGCTGCTACCAGCTGTGTCATGAAGCGGTCAGGCCCTGGGGCAGTGGCGACGTCCAGTTGCCGCTGTGATGCCAGCATGATTTCAATTGCAATTGGGCAGCTGCTGACAGCAGCTGTTTTATTCACCCCTTCCCCCCAAAAAAGTCAGCTTCTGGGATGGTTGCCCCAGTCACCCTGCCTTAGTTATGCCGCTGCCTCCTACTCTGAACACGCCTGGTCCAAGTGCAACCTTGTCTGGGACCATGTGGCAAAATTCAGCCTAGGGCCTTCCAGGTAATTACAGGGAAATTTTTGAGAAGGTTACTATTTCCTAGTTGTGTGCCAAGTACCCACTTAGCCTGGATAGTGGAGGTGTTTAATACGTGCAGACAAAGCAAATGCAATGACCTTCTAGCCAATTAGTGGTGCCCTTTCCCCTGCCCTGCTTGAGAAGCAAATTCTCTCGTTAGCTTGGATGCGGGACAGCCGGGAGGAGGGGGCCTTACGGGAGTTGCTCATGATCAAGCAATTTCTGTAGGCCAGAAGCTTTGCATTGTCATGGAAAGGATCAGGAGCTCTGACAGGCCCAGCAAGTCTTTCCAATTGTTAAAAGCCTACAACATATGAAAAATCCCAGAGGTTTGAACCAGAGGGAGCCTGACATTGCCTGAAAAAAAAAAACCCAACTTAAAAAGCTCATTGAAAAGGGGAGGAATAACCTACTCACCCGCCCCAAAGGCAACAATGAGATAGACCCTAAAAAAAGACCAGCAGCGAGGTGAACAAAGCAGAGTGAAGTCCTGTATTTCTGTACTTGCGAATTTGGAGGGATTACTAATAGCAGTCCTCCTTTTGTAAACATTTTTTGTTATGCCTGCGTGGGTGTGAAGAAAAGTGCTTCTTTCATAACAGTCATTTGCAACAGGGCATACGCTGCTACACATAATGCACAGATCGGCTGAAACAAGTCAGCATGGGTGAGGTCTAAACTAATACATAAACAGCTCCTTCCTGTTTGCACTGCCAGGTAAACGTCTACAGAGCAGGAAATATCAAATCTTGCATATTATTTTGTCCCTAGTACTTTATTCCCACATTCGTAGTTACTGCTGGTAAATTTACACATTCTTTGACACTTGTCTCCCGCAGGCTTTTGTGTGCATCTCAGTGGATTCCTGGAAAAAATAAGGCTGTTTACAAAATTAGCCAAATGCTGGACAGACGTTACAAAGTTAGAAGTCAGCGTTCCAGTTCGCCTGTCGATTCACTCGCTCTACCGCGGTGAAAATCCTCTGCCCCCCAAGGAAATACCCAGATTGACAGCAGTGCAAATGAGAGGAGAAACAGACCCTAAAAAGCTCTGCTGAGCAGCCTTTTCCATTGCTTTGGCACTACGCGATGACACATACAGAGAGCTGCAGTGGAAAGAGATCAATTTCCCGTTCCCCGAGCTGAGCGAGCACCGGGGAACACGCTCACCAGGCACGCAGGCTCACCAAGCCCTTGCTCTGTAGTCTGAAAGCTTCACCAAGCACACGCACTTTACAAAAACACTCTCGCTCGAGCCCCGCTCAGCCGGTCAGCCTTGGGACCACGGCCGTGTTGCTACTGTCTCTGTTAGTGCTACTGCCGATGCTGACAAACGAGCTGTCTGGACCTATCTTTGGTAAATATTTAAAGTAAGATATCTTCAATTATGATTTGAGCAAAGCCAAGACTGCTGTCAGCAGAAGGAAATGGACAGCCGTTGTAGAAAACTCTGCTCTGCGAGTTTTGCCTACGCTTATTCAAAATCTGGGTGTCCGGCATCATTCACTGAGAACGCCACTGAAGGCTAATCCGGTGGAGTTATACCCTGATAAAATGAAGGCAGATTATGGCTTCCAGACCTGACAGAAGTCATCCTCCCCATCCCATCCCAGAGTGACATTTCTAGGGAAAGAAACAAGTAAGCACCCCCCTCTAGCTAGAAGGCCAAACAGTGTCAAATGAGAAAAGAATAGGATACCTGAAGGGGAGAGAGACAAATTTTACCTAATACAGGCTCACAATGGCTACTTGCCAGTTGCCTGAAGGATGCAATTAATTTGCATGAGATAAAGCTGATTACAGCTACCCTTGTTCTCAAAGCAGAGTAACCCTCTGGTAGAAATCCCAGGTCCACAGCCAGACATGCTGGCATCTGTAGTTTGAGCCATATCGAGAAGGCAGCCACATCCGGCTGTGCAAAACACCCTGGGCTGTGTTTTGGGCCACCTCGCATTAAACGTAAAATCCAGCCCAGTGTGGGGGTATCTCCACATCGGGTTTAAGCAGTATAGTAATCTTCTATATGAGCAAAACCACCCCGCTGATGATCAACTGGCTTTCTTAAGGAACTAACTAACAGAAGCAACACCTAAACAAGGCCTTTGCACAGATTTTGTGGGTAAGCAAGCTGCTTCACCCCATCCTCTTCCTGTCGCACAATAGCATTGTGCCCAGAAAAGGGTCTTCTCCTTCCAGGTGGCATTCACCTCTGTGCAGATGAGTGGCATGCAGCGTATCAGTATCTAAAGGCTCAAAACTGGAATTAGGGGAAACTTCCCTGGTTCGCAAGCTTTGTGCTTGCCGTCTGAAGAGGGATGGATTTTCCTCTCTGCCTACAATTATCATGTTGCTCTGTTCACCATCTAAGAGCCCTTCTAGGTCTTCTGCTGACTTCAATCCATGTTGGGCTGTAGAGTCCAGCCCTAAATGCATTAACTGTGTCTGCTGCAACCCTAAATATGCTGAGTTAATGAGAGAGACTGCTCAGTCTTTGCCCAGTCTGAAAAAATGGAAGTTACATGCTGCTGAAGTGAGAAAAAAAAAAGAAAGAAAGAAAAAAAAAAGCATGTTTCACATAACCTTTGAGTACTGTTATTTCAGTTACTAAAGTCACAGATTGCCTATAGATCAGATGGTGCCACAGCGGTGATGGAGCATGAAACCTCACTTAACTCCCACTTCACAGTTTCTACAGCTCTGCAGCTGAGACTCCACTACTCATGCTGACCGCATTCTTGCCATTACGCCCATGGCTTTTCCCGCCTGATAGAAGCTAATCCTCACCGGTTGTATTTTAGAAAAACAACAATTTTCCTTGTTTCATGTTTAAGAATTGATGCTGCAGTTTGCTGTCTGAATAGGAGGGTAATATGATATGCCGGCCAGTTATTTAAGTTCCATAAAAATAAAAAAAAAAAGACATCGCAAATATACCAGCATCCAAATGTGAGGAGACAGGAGTCTTGATTTATGAGCAATATGCAGAGCTCAAATTGGATCTGCACTACTTCAGCAAAGGTATCTGCTTATTGGATGATTTGTTTTTTAATGACCCTTCAATGTTGCTTTTGCAGAATGCTAGTTAAAATGCCATGTTGAATAAGGGCAACTTGGTGCTAAGCCATGCCTTGCACTGCAACAGTCTGATCCTATTGCAGGTTTGGAATCGCAGGGTAATTTTTTGCAAATTGCATTCAGGTACTACGGGGAAATAAACATCACCTTGGAAAAAGAGAAGAAATCAGAAAACGAACCAGCAACCGTGTAAAGGCATCTGCTTAGTTCTTAATACTCAGATGGGAGTTGGCCAGGTTTTAAATACAATTTATGTTTAATCATGGAATAATTATGCAAAACCTCAATTGGAATGAAACAAAAGCAGCTTAATTATGTGCTTTCTGGTAATAAAACAATTATTATATAATAACATGTTGCAGAGAAACAGTTGTTTGCTGCTATGGTTATTAGGAACAAAAACCGTTGAGGGTGGGGGGGGGGGTTGGCTTTGTTACTGGGTTCAAAGTTACTAAAATAAAGGATTTCCAAAGCAGTTCCTTGTTAATTCAATCAAATGTAATAAAACCCTTTGATTTTGTACAAGGGTCAATTCTTGAAATATATACCTATGCCCTATCAGCTGAAAAGCCCGTGTCAAGAGATCAGTGGAGAGTTATTATTGATTGACTTGTGGACACATATTACACCATCTGGAGAGGTTACTTGGAACAAGTACAGCATCCCATCAAATTAGCTGTCTGAAGTGGGTAGCATATATAACTTCTTCCCCTATAACTAAACCAAAGTGGCATAAACTCAGTCATTTTCTATGGTCAAGCAAATGACTGATCAAAGAGATGCTTTGCACTGCTCCCTGAAGCATAGTCTCTCTCTGGCCTGATTTTTACAACAACAGACTTGACATCCCTGGACGAACACAGAGGGACCGCCAGCGAACATACCACAGCTGTCCCGGTGGAAGGAGCCAACTCTTCCGAAGCAAGGAAAGCCAGATCTTATTCTGCTTATTAGGCACCTAAGTGGATTTACGCACCTAAATGCAATCTTATTCCACCCTGTTCCAGTCCCTCAAATCCACTAATGCATCTATTTTTGTTGCAACATGTTGTTGCATGTTGTTGCATGTTGCAACATGTTGTTGCATGCTGCCTTAAAATGAAGGCACAAAAAAAAAAAATAGCGAGGGTGAAGACACCCTCTCCACCCTCTACCCTCCCCCCACCCAACATTTGTATTAACAGTTTCTCATGGGCTTGAGCAGGGTGGATAAGATCTCATTAAGACACCTAAGCCCACTTAGGTGCCTAATACATGCACTATGATCTGCCCCACAGTAGTTTACCTATTAAGGATTACTGACTTGAGTAGTACGCCAAACTAGATGCCGAAACCAATGCAATTAACAGAGCAATTGCAAATATAATCTGTTCATACTAACCATTCTATTAAAGGGGAGGTTAGGAGGAGATAAAGGTGTGGACGACTACAGCAGGGTCTGTGTAAATGGAAGGTGTATCATAACTATCTGCAAACTTAACAGACTAGTAGCAGTTGTCACTGCTAGCTGGGATTCGAAAGTTAGGATGTCAAAAGATTCTCACCATTGGCAAGGAAAAAGTACACTCCGCGATTAGAAGGAGAAGTCAATTCATCCTCCTGTCCAGGTTATTTCCCTCTGCCCTACCAGCATCAGCTCTCTCTTGTCTAGATCGAGTCTCTCTTGGCATAATTGTCCTAGGTTTTAACTACTAACTCTTTGGCTCTGCAAAGTGGGTAGCAAACGCCAACGCCTTCTTTACAGTCAAACTTATGTTAAACCTCACCTAAAAAATTCACCTCCAGGATTTGTAAGAGCTGCTGCTGATTCATAACGAGGCAAAGAACTACATTATTAATCAAACCCAGCAGCACATTTACAGGAGGCATTTATGTGAACGAGAAGGGCATATGAAGTTACACTTAGCTAGGATGAAAATTATAAGGGGCTCTCAGTCCTCCTGCTTCAGGGCATAAGCTGATCACCAGATGGGGTCAGGAAAAATTCCACCCTGCTCCGTAAGTATAGGGTTGCACAATGGGTAAACTACGGAGGTGGGCGGAAGGAGAAGGGTTTGGGGTTTTCCTGCCCCCCCTGAAATGGGAATATATAGTCAGACATTTTCCTGGGAGCTGTGTCATGTCCTCAGTTACCGTAAGACACAATAGTACGCTGAAACCCATGGACTTTGTTTTGCCAATTCTTACCTTTAGGATGATATGAAGTAAATCCAGATCTCATACCCAACTAAGCCTGGTAAATGAGCCAGTTCTGAGATATTACTAGATGGCAAGACCCCTGATATTTATACATGTATTTTATAGCAATTCAAACTGCTGTTCTAGGCCTGTGAGAAATTTGGCAGCTCCTGTTCATAAAGGTTCACAAGCAGAAATTTTTGTTTCAATTTTTGCGAGGTTTCGCTTGAGTTTTGGGTTCAGACTAACCCACTTACTTCTCTGTGTTACTGCAAATCAATAAACTGGTTGAACTTTTTTTTTCTTTTAAAAAAAGCCACAACACTTTGTCAAAACCGCTGAGTTTCAGCTGGTATCATGTCAAAACCACTTGAAACATGAAACCATAAATCTTTCCAGACTGACTCAAAGGTGACATCTATACTAGGAGTGCTTTACCGGTATAGGAAAACCGGTACGCTGAACTGGCAAAGCACATGTAGTGTGGATACCACTAGCTCAGCTACAATGTGTTTTGTATTTCTGTGATAAAAGCAGCCCCGGCAAGCAAAGCACACCATACCAGGAACAGTACAATCTTGCTTATATACCTCCACTTATTAAGGGTTTCTGGTAATGCTATTAGGTTGTTCAAGGATTGATCGCATCTTGGCATATCTCTATCTGACAGTTATAGACTGGCAGAAATCAGAGCCAAAATTAGGCACAGGCTGCCTCAAAAGATCTCGGAGGACCTAACTAAGCCTTTCACTGAAGTTACAAGTTACAGCATGGTGAAGCCAGTGCATTTTTAGATTGTGGGGTTTCGTTGCAAACCTCTGACCCGGCTGTAGTTAAAATCCCATTGCAGTTTCATAATTTGTTGCACACAGCATTATATGTTTTCTTTCTCAGCACAGTGAAATCCTGTCCCCCGGCACACAGTCATAACTGGTGCATACAGCCCTCATTAGCAGCCCTGGGTAATTACCACATAATCCAGTTTGTTCATCGTGACAATGATAAACACCAGTGCTAAATGGAAGGCACAATATGAAAAGGTTGTATTTTTTTCCTTATACTGACATTATTCCCTATGAGTGAATTAAAAAACCCTGTTCCATAAACATGTTTGCAGGTAGACTATCTCTATGGATTGCCATTCCTCCACATGGGGGTATAAGCAGAGCAACGTGGCAATTGCAATTTCATCAGATCACTGCCCAGTTTTGCTGGATTTTTCTCTTTTAGGCTTTTAAGAAAAAGAAGGAAAGAAAAACATTTTTCAGATTCAAACGCTACCAAACAATCCGCTCCCCAGCTAGGTTTGATAGGTGTGTATCACTTACTCTGTAATGGCCTCGTTTCTCTAAGTTGAGACAAAAATATCCATAACCCATTGCTATCACCACCTGTGCAAATTAAACCTATGAGTCTGTCTCTTACCTGTAATCTGACTCTGTCCTTGTGGATTAAAAGGACTTGGTGCAGAGTTCAGAGAGGGCCGTGGGCTCTGAGTCGGGACCCCTACTCTCATACTGGGATGAGGAATGCGCCCTAAATCACTGAGGCGTTCAGAGAACAAACTAGGTTTAGAGTCATCAAGCTTCTGTCTGTGCCCTGGAAACAGCAAATCATAAAATAAAAGCATTATTAACATGATCGAACAATTTACTATACCAAAAAGCCCACCCCCAAAAACCCCTTTTTGCAAGGACCTAGTAACTGGTCATGGACTCTTGGCTGAAACCAGAGGTGGTGAAAGAGAGTAGCTGGGGAATGAGAGCACAGGATCCTGTACTGTCAGACCCTGCCTGGGGCACCTGAGTGTTACAAACTGTGGGGCCAATCTTCGGTGGGTCTAAAAAGTCAGAGCTCCATTGACTTCAGTGCTATTCTGACTATCTGGTACGGATAAAGCTGTACAATGTGTATAAGTGTATATGTGTATAAGTGTAAAAAGTGTCACATCCTGACTCGGAATCAACTTTAGCAGAATAAGCTATTTTATATAACATCCACGTGAGGCTTAAGTTTGTTTTTTTTAGGGTGGTGGGATGTGGGGGGGGATTTAACTATGTTGGAATGGATAAAGTGGCAATCTGTTGCATACGTGTGTGTGAGTGGACGAATTATGCAGTTAATGGTTGTATTAATTACAGAGATCTCTGGACAGCTGAGTAATATGTGTTTCCTTTTTTCTCATTTACTCTGCTACAATTTGCTATGACCCGGCTTTGCTTCTTTCATTATTCTGTAACATGGGAGATTTTTGGAAAACAGAAATGTGCAGCCGTTCTCCTGCGAGAAGAACAAAGAATGGTGTAATAAGGAAAAAATGCCAAAGCTCCTGGGTCCCCTATTTCCTTTTGCTTAAAAGGCCATATCTCATCCTTACTCTCTACCAGCTTCTGTTAGCAGCTCAGCAGCATGTCACATGCATTAACTTTACTGGTTAACTTTAACTGGTTAACTTTACTGGTGCGCACTTGTTAAATGTGAAACGGTACGCATCACAACAGAACGGTGCCCAAGCCGACACGCTGTCACCAGTGCTATTGTGCTGGTAAGATCTTATGATCACAATACAGAAATTACACATCTTCTGTTATTCTATTTTTGCTCAAGATTTAATTCCTTTTTAAAGGCTTTCTAGGGTCCTCATCACCACCTCAGCATCTGAGCACCTCATCAGCTGAATTGACTTAACCTGTGAATATAGTACAGAAAGGGTTTATTTCCTCAATTTGATGCATGAAATTGCTGGGGTCACTCAAGATCATTTGGTCTTTTGCTGGGGTCACTTGATCCCAGCTGACTTCCTGCCTATGGCGGGGGTGCTGGATCCGATGATCTCACGAGGTCCCTTCCAGCCCCTAATGTCTATGAAATCCAGGGGGAAAATGGTGCACGGAGTGATTAAAAGACTTGGCTAAGAGCATGGGGCTGTGGGAAAGCTGCAGCTAAAACCTCCATCCTCTGACTGCCTGTCTTGTGCTGTAACCATCAGCCTGGCCTGCATTTCTACAAGCAGGTGTGTTTACATCATCCGTCATCACAACGCCCGAGCGCCCGAAGTACGGTGCGCTTGATCTCATTAGCATCCTAACAGCTCATTATGAAAGTAGGCGAGTTATTTTTAGGACGTGTACCAGAGTGGCAATTTAAAAACAAAACTCAGAGAAATCATGTCTCTATCCAAAAAATAAATAAAAATATTCGGAGGGTGTGTGTGAAAGGAAACTGGGTGGAATTGAACACTAGAGAACTCTTTCAAACAATGCAGGGGAGCTTTGAAACTAATTTTGGACCCAAGATTTGACACAAAGGAATGGGGTTCTTTTCTAGTTAAAGGAAAACAGATGCTATATATTAGAACCTTTCCCTCCCTACGCCCCCGACCTAAATGGGCATAAAGAGGTACTTGTTAGAGTCCGTGCTGATGAACACCAGGGTAGAATGATATCTTGCCGGGCTCAAGGAAGTGTTGCAGTGGCAGCTCAATACGATAAGATCTAAACTGATTATATTTAACACTATCTGTTGAATCTATGTAAAGCACCTAGCTTACAAGCTAAGTGTTACTAAACCTAAACACATTTTTTTTACACATCCTATTTCCTTAGAATTTCTCTTCTTCGCCTCCCTCTTTTTTTCTCATGCTCTTGTTTCTTATTCCCTCAATTTGTTTATTCCCAATAGACTTTTTCATATTTGTTCCTAATAATCATCCTGATGAGTTTCCGAGGGCTCAAAATAAGGCCAACTGAGTTTGGCTATCTTACGCACCAGAGCTGGCTTTACATGAAAGTGCAGCTACTCCCAAATTGGCCTTTGTTTTGAATTTTGAGACAAAAGTGCTAGTCTAAGATTATATAGTGCCCTTCTTCTCAAGGACCTCAAATCCCTTTACTAACTAACTGATGCACAAGCTTTAACTGTGGAGCGTGTTAATAATATGAACTGATATTACTTAGGTCAGGGCTGGCGAACTTGCCCACGGCCAGGGCACGCACCCCAGGCCTCTCTGCACTGCATGGCTATAGGAGAAGCAGCTGCAGGACCCCTGGACCAGCTGCTCCTGGCCTGTATGCAGCCTGCAAGCCTTCAATTGGACACCTGGATTTTGATCACCACTCCTGGATAGAGCCAGAAAAATATGTACTTGATGCTCTCCATCTTACTTACGCTGCCTCATTCATTTGTGTAGCACTTTGTTATAACAAAAGTTATATTTAACCACATATATTAATTATTTACATCAAACAATCTGTCGCTGAGATGCAGTTGCTCTAAGGCAAAACCCAGCAATTGTCTGCTAGTGGAAAAGAAGACAGAACTTCCTGTGCCATTGAAATAGGAAGAATCCAGAGTTAGGATGAAATGGAGGGGGAGCAGAGGTAATCCCAGGCCTGGCAGGGAACGATGAGACCCCGCAAGGCAGATAGAAGCCATAGCTCACACCTCAGCCCCCATTAAAAAAACTACATTTTAGGGTTATGATAGAAAAGGGGCTGTGGACACCAGACAGAAGCCAAATTACTCAGTGAGGTCTTCCAAAAAGGTTATATTAAATTTCCTCTTCGCAAGCTTGTGTGACCCATTCTGTTATAATAAAAAGCCAGGGCCAAGTAGGCTCCTCCAGTCACTCCTCCACTGCAGTAACACTTGTATGGTGAGCTGTGATTCTTAAAAACAGACCTAAGTCAAAGGCAGTCAGGCAGCTTCTTGGAGAGCAAGACCTGAACACATTATATTAGCACTTGCAAACCAGGAAACCAAGTCCTTTTTATAACCTGATGGCCCCATAGTTGTTTGTACAGCACCCCTGCCACCTCCAGAAGAGCGACAAAATACAGTGACCCACCCTAAAAACAATTTCCAAGCAGTGCTTCAGTAGGAATAATGAAATACATGCTCAATAGTTGAAATTCATTGCACAAAAGCTGCTTTTCATCTCAGCAGTGATATATGCATTCGTTGACAGAGAAATTCCTGATCTCAAGGGAACATGCTAAGAAAAGATGTATTTCTCTGTCTCATGTGTGAGGCATAATTTATTTCAGGAAAAAGCCCAGGCAGTGAGTGTGGACAACTCAATGAAACCTTCTGATCCACATAGAGCAGTGACAATAAAAGCAATATGAAGCTGCATAAAAAGCAGGAGAAAATAATATTGGGAATATTATAATACTATTAAACAGCTCCATGGGAATACAGCTTTCAATTCTAGGAACTCTATTTCAAAGAAAATGTAATAGAAACAGAGCAAGTTCAGATGCAGGTAACAAGGGAGATTTGTCACAGGGAAAGTCTTTGACAGGAGATGAGACTGAGAAAACCAGGACTTTTTACTGAGATACTGAATAAGGATGTGATCGAAAACTCAGAGAAGTCGATAATATCTGACAGGAGCATGACAGATTACAATGAATAACTTCAATGGGCTGTGAATCAGACCAAGAGAGCATCCAAAAATATTAACAGGATGGACGCAAACTGAAAGAAGTGCTTCCATATAGCACAAGCACACCGTGTCAGAGCCTCCACTGGCATTCAAGAATTCCTATCTCCTGGCCCCCAAAATTTCTTCTGTCCACAAACTGTCACATGTCATTTAGATGACGAAGAGTAATATTCTAGTTTATCATCCCTTCAAAGCTCCTTTAGACCAGTTGCAAACCTGTATAAGAAACATCTAAGAATAGACTGCACTGCAGTTCACCCACTGAATGGGCTGTAAGAACAAACTGTAATTTGCAGAATTTGGACCACAACATACTGCTGACAAAGTAAAGGCAATAAAACAAATGCAAACTATGGATTCATGCATAACTATGAACACTGTTTAAACTTGCCAGGTGATGTAGGACCAGAAAATAACCCATCACATCCAGGACAGAAAGCATGCTAAGGCTTCAATTCTAGATGGATTTTATGTCTTTAATGTGTGCTCCGTATGTGAATGTCTCCTGGATACAAGTAGCGCTATCCCTATTTGCTAAATAGGTGGCAGCTGGGAAGGCAGGTAATCTCTTTGATCCCTAAAGACTACATCCAAAAAAGTACTTAGGTGCCTCTAGTGCAATTTAAGCAGAATATGAGTACTAAGTACGAGACAGATTCACAAACTTCCTGCTCTTCATCAGTATGCACCTGCAACAACCCTGGGGCCTAACTTCCTCTAGTAAAGTCATTTAGGTGCCTGGAGTTCTGCTCCTGGGCATGCCCAGAGGCACCATCTTCACTGAACTTATCAGCAATTATCTCATGCCTAAGGCCAGGGGAAAGCAACATTTTCAAGCCATGGACCAGAACAACCCAGCTCCAATCTGACGTGGGCCTTAGTGGCTTCCACGGCATGTTGGCAGGAGGGGAGAGGGAGCTTTTCTTGTGCCCCTACTGGAGCCAAACAACTGGGAGCTGTGCCCACACTGCCACTACCACTTCTCCCAGGCTCCTGCTTCCCGGCTGTGGTGCAAGCAGATGGTAGCTGCGCCAGGGCTGGGGAGCTGGAAGTTGTTTCCATGCTGCTCCAGCTTCTTCCTGCCCCTTGCCACCCACCACAGCCTGGCCCTGGCACGGCTCCCCTCCGGCTGAAAACTGTGCTCGCACCACAACCTCAGGGAGAGGAGAGGTGGGGGTGGCAAGGCGTGGGAGAAGCATCAGTGTATCGGCGCAGCTTCCTGCTCCCAGGTCCTAGCACAGCTTCTTGCTGCTAAGCCCTAGTGTCAGCAAGGGCACAGGCAAAAGCCCTGCAGCTCTGTGGGCTGGATCCAGTGGCTCTGCAGGCTGGATCCAACCCAAAGGCCACATGTGGCCAACCCTTGCTCGAGGCCATTTGGCATGGTGAGTATTTATTCACCAAGGCGCCCCCGGGGGTTACAAGAAACAATGGCCACAAGCTAGCAGAGAGCAGATTTAGATTGGACATTAGGAAGAACTTCTTCACAGTTCGAGTGGCCAAGGTCTGGAATGGGCTCCCAAGGGAGGTGGTGCTCTCCCCTACCCTGGGGGTCTTCAAGAGGAGGTTGGATAGGCATCTAGCTGGGGTCATCTAGACCCAGCACTCTTTCCTGCCTATGCAGGGGGTTGGACTCGATGATCTATTGAGGTCCCTTCCAACCCTAACATCTATGAATCTATGAATCTATGAACTAGACATCCCCATGTGTAAGTCCCTTGACAGGCCTAGTCTAGGAGATGCCTTGTCAGCATTAAGTGTAGCACAAAACACAGCAGCTCCAGCATCTTCCTTTAAAAACACTGGTGATGATAGTCATACCCCCCCACACCCTTGTATATAAGTGCCTAGTGGTTAGAAGACCAAGCCAGGCAGCGTGAGGCCTGCGTTCTATGCATGCCTCAGCCTGACAGGGTTCAAGCCAGCATCTCCCACGAGAGATGTCCTAAGCACTAGGTTAAGGGCTGGGATGCAGCTGTGCCACCTTGCAGAACTAGTTGTGTTCCAGTTGCTGTGCTCAACACTGTATGGGCATTTTATGCCATTACTCTAATGCAAAATGTATAAGCAGCCCTGACAGCTGAGGCTAGAATACAAGTCCTCCGCCTCCCAGAAAACTGCCTTCAGCTGAGAAACCTGTATTTCTTCCTACCCTTCTGTTCCTTCCTACAGCTTGAAAAGAAAAGCTAATGAATACCCCCACCAACTCTTACACAGTGTTCAGGGCAGGCTGAAGCAGGGGTTGGAGTGCCCTCAGGCAGAGGAGGACCTAGGATCCAGGTCTCCCACTTCAAAGTCAAGTGCTCTACCCACTAGGGTATATGTGTGTATGTATAATATAATATAATAAAGTATATCACATGCATGCATACATATATACATGTGTGTGTATAATTATATTATATTATATTATATTATATTATTAATTAGAGATGGGCAGCAGCATCACTAATTCAACCATGTCTTAAAAAAAATGAGTGATCCAGACATTCAGGCCCAAAAGAAGGCAAGGGCAACTAAGTCCAGGAAGAGATGTGACTCAGTCACACTAAAGCACCTCTCTCACAGCTGCAGGTGAGTGCCTGAGCTTGGGAGACAGCAGAGGATTTCAGGCACCCCCCCATCTGTGGCATTTTGTATTGGCTAGCTCAGGCATCCTTTCTGGCTTGTTTGTCCCCCATGCTTTTGTGCCTAATTCCACCAGGTGCTGTATAGGAGGCTTAGACACCTACACTGGTTTTCTGAATCCCACCCACCAAGTCAGTTAGCCACATCTAAGCCCCTCTGTGGATCTGGGGACAAGCTCTTACAGCACCATTTGAGAGTCAGTCTGTAGTTCTGGCCATTTGACAGGTCAGCCTAGAGACCCTCAATACAAATATGGTGCTGATGCTCCATATTTACCTCTTCATGTTTTGTGTTGTCATCCGTCTACCTATGGATGCAGTACTTAAAACTAATCAGACTAGCCATTTGTAGACAGGGCCAGAGTAACACATAGGCAAATTAGGCACATGCCTAGGGTCCTGAGCTGCGGGGGGAGCCAGTCCTTCCCTCTGCGGTGGCGCTGTGAATGGCCCCATCCACCTCCTTTCTCTTCCCTTCCCCTCCCCTCTGCCAGCCTCACTGCCACGGTAGCTGCTTCCTAGCAGCAGCTCCAAGCCCCACTGCCCACAGGCGGCAATGTTGGGGTGGGGAGGGGGGTCTCGATCAGCCCGGGGCCCACAAGTTTGTTTGCCTAGGGCCCACTAAAGGGTTAATCAGGCCCTGTTTGTAGACATGCTCACTGCTTTCTAAACAGCATTAACTGATTTGCATCACAGTTCAAATCAAATTTCAATTCCAATTAAGGGTTAACAGATGACCACTGACCATCAGGGAGGTTTTTGTGCATTTCTGCACTTCTGTCGCAGAGACAGCAAGGGGTGCCGGACACTTCCAACCACTCACAATCAGGGCCACAAAACTGTGCTAACTTGTTAGACCTGGTGATGGGCATGAGCAATGGTAAGCCTTAGATACCTGCTGTATATACATGTTAATTAACACAGTTGAAATTGCCTAATTTGGATTGCCCTGGTCTACATAAATTTTAATCCTCATTCAGTGAGGTTTCATTCATTTGGACTGGAGCCAATTTTAATTTGGACTACAGACATCCACATGTATACAGTGGGCACATCTACATGAGCTGCCCACTGCGCAGTTGTTACTGCGCATTTAGTACTTGCATAACCAAGTACTAAATGACAAGGCAGTAACCAGTGTTATTGCGCGGTAACAGAGCATCACAGTTCACGCCCAGCAATGCTACTGCGCAATAGTGACAAGCAACTGAGCAATAAGCATCTCACGTAGACATGGCCAGTGATGGCTTAGTCTGCATTAAACCTAGAAAAATGTAACGTCTATAAACAGCCACTAGGTCTAGCCCAGTGATTCTCAACCAGGTTGCCATAGCACCCTGGGATGCCTTGAAATCCTTTCAAGGGTGCTGCAGGGCGCCATGCAATGTTAGCACTCTTAGGTGGGCAAATATGATCCATCAGATAAATCCAGTGTTAAAAACATTCTGCCTCACTGTAGTCTTTCTGAGTTCTTTGCAACAGAAGAATTGCTCTATTCTTTTTCTGTAGTCAAAAAAGGGTGAAAATCCAGGACCTGGCATTTTTTGAGGGATGCTTTGAGTATTTTAAGGGTGCCTCACATCTAAAAAGGTTGAGAATCACTGGCCTAGACTTATGCAGTGACATTCAAAGGACTTCCTTTCTAGCACCAAACAAACCACCCACTAATTCTTTATGGTACCAGGGAGCTCTGGTTGCCAGATTGTCGACAGATGTTTTTATTATTCCTGAGTGGTCTGGGTATTTTCACTCCTTGCCCATTTCCACCTCTTTTATTTTGATATGCTTTTGTCACAACAAAAATAGCAAGTGATGGGGGGAGTGGGTTGTCAAATGCCTTTGTAAGAAACCCAAGCATAAGAAATTCATAAACATGGCAAAAATTCATAAACATAGCTAAAATTCAGATCATGTGTGACCACCTGTTGTGCACAGATTTCCAAGTTACGTGACATGCTTATTCAGATTGGCAACAGAAGTGTGGTTAAAGAAGCTGAACAAAAAAGTTGGCAACTTGACATAACATGTAAGAGGACTTTGGGCTTAAGGGGCAGCACAAATAATGGGAGAACTATTCAGATTATGAATTGGATCCTACAAATCCTGAGCTTTCACACTGACTTCATTGGGAGTGGGTTTGGCGTTTGGTGGGTGAAATTTCTTCTCACTCCCAACTAAAGGTGAGCATTTTGGAAAGGAGAAAGATTAGATTTTCTTTTCCGATTAACCTTATACTGGAGAAAATGAGATGCTACAGGTTTCCCTCGATTTATGCGGGTTCTTTATATGCAAATTCGCTCTTATGCAATGAGTATATTTAGACCCATGATTCGTTATATGCGAGGTAATTTTGCTCATATGCGATCAGCATAGATGCCCCCCACCCAAGCAGGTAAGTCTGCGGGGGGAAGGGAAGGGGCCGTGGCCCCACTCACCCCAGCCCCGGCTGCAGCGGCCTCAGGAGCGGTCGGCGCCAGCTGCCTGCAGCCACTGGGCTACACCATGCTCTGCCTGTCCCCCCTGTGCCTGGGCTCACCCCAGCTCCTGGGCTGCACCGGGACCATGGGGACAAGCAGAACCCAGGCGCAGGGGGTATAGGAGAAGCACAGTGCAGCCCAGCAGCTGCAGGCCACTGGCACCGGCCACTCCCAGGGCCGCTGCAGCTGGTGCTGGGGTGAGTGCTGCACCCTGCACCACCTGGAGCTCTACTTGTCCACACTCACACCAGCCCATACTGGAGCAGCCCCAGGAGCAGCCAACACCAGCTACCTGCACCAGGGCATGGTCCAGCCCAGGAACAGAGGTGAGTGGGGACAGGTGGAGCCCAGGTGCAGGGGGACAGACAGAGCACGGTGCAGCCCAGCAGCTGCAGGCAGCTGGCACCAGCCGCTCCTGGGGCCGTTGCAGCCGAGGCTGGTGTGAGTGCTGGTCTGTTCCCTCTGCTTTGCTGCCTTGTGCAGTCCCAGGAGTGGCACCCCTCCCCCTGCCCCTTCCCTAGTCCCAGCCTCACTCCCTTCCTCACTCCCTCCCTCACCGCCATGGGAACCTAGCCCTATTTGTTACATTGTAAAGTGGGTTCACTTTAAGCAAATTCGATTTATGCGTCATTCTCCAGGAACATGTACTGCAAAAATCGAGGGAAACCTGTATTGATCAGGAGAGAGGAGAGGTCTTTTAGATAAGTGCACAGGTAACATACTTCTGGGTGCAATGTAGATGCCATTGCTATATCAGTCAAGGGAATGAATCACATCTCAGGAGCTTCTTCAAACAGTATTATTCAGGAACATTTTACACTGTTTAATCCCATCACTGTCAACAGAAATTGCACACTTGTAACAGGACCAGCTAGGGATCTGAGTCTGATCTCAGCTTCACCAGCATCAATCCAGAGTCACGGGAGCTGTGTTATTCTGGTTTAACTAGGCACAGGATTGGAACTAAGGATTTCTTGATAGCTTACTGTGCTGTCAAAGGGCAAATGCCCCATGTACAGAATTGGACAGGAATATTCATCTTTTTGTTGCAAAGTTCAGTCATTATATCATATCAGCAAGACTGGGCTCCAAAACAACTCTCTGTCTTAGCTATGGAGGTGAAATCAGAAAGCCATTAATACACTTCTCTCCAAAAAGAGTATACCAGCTCCTTGCAGAAAGGGTGCCTGGCATGAGTCAGAAAGGCTCTCATTTACTGAATCCATCTTCATATAAATACCCATTTGCGATAAACTGTTGTGCTTCTAATCGATTTCCCTAGGCAGCCCCCATGTTGAGCCATATATATATATTTTGGTATACAATTCAAAGTTCACCCAAAAAAATGAGAGTGAGACACAAACAGTTTTTACCCAAGAAAGCAGAAAGCTTGGAGTCCTTCCAATCTCTTGGGTAAAGACATAATTATGAGAAGAAAAATATAATCTACCCAAGAGACATAATTACATAATTAGGCCATAGGGTCTATGTAGGAAAAGTTGTTACAATTCATAAAACAAGGTGCTACCTAGGCAAATAGCTGCCTTTAATTCACTCATCAGAGGGAAGAAAAAAAAGGTTTCTAAAATAGCTATAGGCACCAGTTTGCCTCGAAGACTAAAGGGCTTATTCTCTCAACCATACACATAGGTCTCCTATTAGTATTAATGGGAGTCAAACCTGCAGAAAGCAAAACCGTGTAGGGTTTTTGTTTTTAAAGCAGAGACATTTTTACACAGAACAGGTAAAAAAATGTACCTGAAACCACTACCAGGAAATAAAGTGAATGAGCATGCACACTGCTAACAGGCTCAGCTGGCTACGCGTGTTATTCCTAGGGCCTGACACGGATCACTTCCCAGCTGCCTTTTCCTTTCTTGACTTCGAGCAGATCACGTCGGTCCAAAGAAAAGCCTTGATCCAAAGTTTGTAGAAATCAGTTGGAGTCTTTACTGGATTGGGTCCAAAGCAGGCAGGGCCCATTCGGGGCTGGGTGTGTGCCCAAGCCCTTGAAGATGGCAAGGTTGAGTGGACTGTGAATCTCCCAATTCAAAGGGTGTTTTCCCTTTGACATGAATGGGAGCAGGATCACACATCAAGTCAGCTTATGCCAGCCTAGTCGAGGCCCTGAGACTCTTCCAGCAGGCTGCTGAGTAAATTCTGGCACAAAACAAACGTGTGTGCAAGCCTAGCCGTAGGACTGAAACCAACCCAGCATTTTAAAGCCTTTAAGAACATACAGCACTAAGATTTTGACTTTTTCAAAAATTTGCTTGGGAGCTAGGGAAAGCACGTGCACACAGGTGCAGCTTGGCAAAGGAGCTGGGGGGCAAGTTGTTTTAAGCTGAGATGGGGCCCACCTCCTGCAAAACGGTACCTGGAAGGCAAAACACTGGATGCTGCATTTCAACAACTGCGGTGAGACCTGAGTCTCCCAGATCAAAGCCAGTCTTGGCGAAGGGCAGGGGGTTGGTGGGGAGATGGGAATGGGGGCTGGGGTTGTACCACCCTGCTCGCCTGCCAATGCGGAAGAGCTAAGGGCACCCTTAGGTTGCTGTTTTGCACGGGTTTTGCTGCCAGAACAGAAGAACCCAAGATATAAAAAGTATTCAAGGAATGAAACCGGCAATGAAAACAAATGAACCAAGACAGAAGAAAAGGGACAGGAATGTTTCACTGTAGGCCTGACAGGATCTGCTTCCCCGGGGCTTTCTGTACTCCCGTCTGCCCTACTCTTCAGCTCAGCCTTGGGCTGCCATGCTGCCGGAGGCCCCAGCTTTCTCACAGCCTCCCCTGGGCTCTGCTCTCCCTGCATGGACATTTGCAACACCATTTCCCAACTGCTCAAATCACACTGGAGTGTAGCACAGCGAGTGTGTTCCTCCTGCCCACCCCTTCCCAAAGGTCTCTGCACCTCAGTTCAGATGGGCTATAGCTTGGTAAGTGGTAGACCCCCCCATCCTTCCCCACTGACCTCCACTCTGCATATCAGCTGGAGCAATAAATGAATGAGTTCCCATCTCCCACAGGGACAGTTTCCCCATCTCAGGCTTGTACTTCACCGTCTTCTCCAAGCGCTTTTTAATTCTTGCTTGGATGTGGCTATTTGTGGGGACGGAGAACACAAACACTACCATCATGGAGGCAGAGTAGATAGGGTGTGTAGGAGCCCCCAGACCTCGAAATATCCCCGTTCACCTTTATACCTTGCTGATGAGCATAAAGCATCAGTGTGTGTAAGTGCCAGCAAGCCAGCTACGCGTTGTTGGCATAGCCGTTCAAAGATTCGAAGGACGACTCCTACGAACAGAGACTGTCACGCAATTCCCAGTCCCTGGCTTAATTCCCTTTGCATGCTGGTATCTGCTGCACTCTCTCCACCCCACCTCCACACTTTTTTGTGTTTAGCAAAGGAAATTTAAAAAAAAAAGAGAAAGACAGCAACATTTCAAAAGTGCACGAGCTCCTCGTCTTGACTTTATCATGCTCACCATCATCAAACAATCTCTTTAAAGAATAGGAAGAAATTTTTTTTTTCAAGGTAACTATCCTCTAAAGAACCCACCAATTCCTTTAGCTTGCGACACTGAATAGCAGGAATAATCACAGAAAAAAAACGGGGAGGAGGGGCTGGAGAAAAAAAATCTCTTGCTTGAACTGGCCTTTCTCCAGCTGGCAAGAGGGGTTGGTTTTCTTAACGCTTGCGAAACCTGATTACTTTAAAGGAATGAAAAAGGGGAGATGTAAACACAACCATTAAAACAGATTTAAGGTACTTAGTTTTAATCTAGTCTAAGACCTCTCCAATTGTATGCTGCTTTGCAATCCTCTGCTCTCTAGACATCAATAAGGTACATGGGGGGGGGAGGGGGTTCCTCCTCGAACCAAGGGCATATTGCAGACTGAATGCTGTGGTTACAATGGGAGTTCAGGCATGGAAGAAACAAAGTTAAGCAATAATGGATGGATGGATGTGTGTTTGCACTGCATCTTTCAACAGACTGTTTTGCTGCATTAGAAAACTGTTGCATTTATATCCATACAACAGGTTTTAAGCAGATTGTTTAAACTCGATTAAAGTAGGGATGTTTCTAAAATAACCCTGCTAATAAAATTCAGATGGCTAAAGAGAGTTGAAAATGCGGTTCGAAATAAAAAGATGCTGTTTCAATCCATGCTCGCAAGGGTAATCTGATATAAACTCCAAAAGAAAACAGTCTTTACAAGTTAGACTTGAAGGATTATCTTGTGTATCAGCACCCTCTGTGGCAGAGTAGCATTTATCCACGTATCCACCCATGTTAATTCTGTTGCACAATTTACTATAGCCTTGATAGACAGATAATTGCTTTATCCACCCATGTGTAATAAACGGAGTCTACTATGTTAATCCTTGTACTCTTATTGTCTGCAAATGCCAAGGAAGGGAGAGACATACATTGAAAACCCTACCCTTTCATTCCAGAACTACTGGAGTTTACTCACACTCAGACCTACTAAAGTGTTCTTATTACATTCCACGCCGGCGCTTGGGGTGCCAAGTATTTTGAGTAGCATAAAGTTATTGTTACATAAAGGGCACCTAAAATCAGACTCAATGTAGGCAGAAGCCAGGATGAAGCAGCCTTCCTGCTTAAATCAAACACAGCTTTCCCCACCACTTTAATAAGACAGACGGAGCATTATTTGTTCTCGGTCATAAAACAAAAACTAATTAACCTGAGCTTTAAAACCGGACTTCTATCTAGCGCGTGTGGAGCCTGTCAGACCTCAGAGAAACATGAAACATTGTTTAGCTGTTGGGCCATTAACATTTTCGATGAAAATCTATAAAGATTTTTCTTTCTAAATGTCAAAAACAGGCACAGTCTTTAAAAGGTTTACAGATTCCTGGCGGCTCCATGGGCTTAGGTTTTGTGGCATCTAATCTGTACTGACAGTTTGATGGATGTCTCCCTTTCTTCCCTCTGAAAGGCATAAAGAATTGGTGGTTTCCCCAGTAAAAATTATGCTTAACACCCCTCTTCTTTGCCCTTGCTTTTATACTCTAAAAGTCAGAATCTGGTGATAATCGTGTGCTGCTGGTAATATATGGGCTTAATAGGGCAACTGGCACCTGACAGAGTCCATTCAGCTCTCTGGGTGCAATTCCCCTCTACGGAGTACGTGCACAAGGCCAACGTCATACGCAACCCCTCCAACAGTCATGTTAGTCAGTGAACGATGAATCCTTCCTCTTTGTTATGCTCCACCCTTTTTCTGGACCCCACTTGATGACTCTTTCCAATGACCTCGGTAGCTTTGTTTTAGCTGTCAGATGAGCTAGATATACACTGGTTTCATCACAGCCTTCAGGGAGAAAGCACAAGGTAGCACTGGCAGCATGGGACTGTGGAGGATGGAAAGGAGTTGAGAGATCTGGGGCCTCCCACTAATTCATTGCAGCTATCCATGAATCGATGGTTCACTGTCCAAATGGGAGGGCATTTCAAGTCAGGATCTGTGTTGGGCCCAGTTCTAATCAAAAGTTTCACTAATGACTCAGATGATTACTCAGATGAGGTCTAAGCTACAGCAATGCGTTCAGCTTTGGGCTCTACACTTCACAGGCTACATATGGCCCACAGAGCATCCCTATCTGACCTATTAGGCTACCGGCAGGCTACTAGAAATTGGGGGGCATGGCCGGTCAGAGACAGCCAAAGGGGTAGAGCCTACCACAGAGTGCAGGGCCCTTTGGCCCCACTGGCCATGGCCATCAGGGGTGAGCTTGGCTTCTTGCCATCGCCTCTTCTGTACCCTCCCTTGTGCCTCCAGACCCTGATCACTGCGGGAACCCTGTCCCCAGACCTACTGCCAACCCTAGACTCCTGCTGCCACCGGACCACTGCCCCTGAATGCCTTGCCACTACTGGACAGTCTGTGGCAGCTCCGGACCCACTGCTGCTGGACCCTTTAGCGTCTTCAAGCTCGCTGCCCATGTAACCTGGGCTGGATCTGGCCTCTGAACAGCCTTGTGGTCTGGATCTGGCCCAGAGCCCCAGATGAATTTGACATCCCTGGGATGAAGACTACACTTACAACATCTGGGGAGGACTCCATCCTGGCATGGGTCATTAGCACTTCGGTGGACAGGATCAAAATTTGAAATGATCTTAATAAATTGCAGAAATAGATAAATTACATAAATAAACTACACCCACTGACCTGACTAAAAATCAAGAAATGCAATAAGGGCAACTCCAAGGTAACACACTCAGGAAGGAGGAATCAAATGTACAAAAATGGACTAGGCAGCAGCTGCACAGAAAAGGACCTGGGAGTTACAGTGGACTAGAAACTGAAATGAACTGACAGTGCAATGCTCTTATGAAGACAAATTTTATTCTGGGATGTACTAAGAGGAATCTCATACACAGGAGGCAGTTTTCCTGCTCTGTTCAGTGTTGGTGAGGTCTCAGCTAGAGCACTGAGTCCCACTTTGGGCTCTACACTTTAAGCAAGACATAGACAGTTTGGAGAGAGTCCAGAGGAGAGCAGCAAGAATGATAAGAGGTTTAGAAAACAAGGCCTGTAAGGAAAGACGGAAGAAGGAACTGGGTTTGTTTAGTCTAGAAAGAGAAGACTAAGAGAAGACATGATAACAGTCTTTCAGTATGTAAAAGGTTGTTATAAAGGGAACAGTGATCAGTTGATCTGGGGATAAGATGAGAAAAAATGGATTAATGTGCAGGAAAGAAGATTAATGTAAGATATATTAGAAAAAAATGTTGAACTATACAAGAGTAATGAAGCACTTGAACAGGAGACCTATGGAAGTTTTGGAACTTCCTTCACTGAGTTTTTGAGAACAGGTTGGACAGATATCTGTCAGGAACAGTCTTGATGTACTTGACCCTGCCTCAGGAGTTGCACTAACTGATCTATCAAGGTTCCATCCAGGTTCGCATTTCTGTGACTTCATCATTACAAACACTTGGGCAAGTCACTCGATTTTAAGCTTACATGCTTCAAGTCAGGTATCTCCACCAGCTTTGGGCCTCGCATCAGATTCTGTACCAACTATTAGGCACGTCAGTTGACTTAGATGCCTAACTGTGATTCTGTTCCACCTCGCTTGAGTCCCTGAAGAATTGTTAAGATGCAAGGTTGGGGGAGTTCTCCTCCCCTTTGCTATTTTTTGTGACTTATTATTAAAAATTAGATGATGGATGTGACATTAAATAGATGGATTAATAGACTTTCAGAGACTTGAGTAAGGTGGAATAGAATTGCATTTAGAAACGTACGTTCTCTCATGTGCCTAATAAGTGGAGTAGAATCCATCCTCTGTTGTTCTAAGATGTTCAGCCCACGCAGCTCTCACTGAAGTCAATAGCTAAATGCAGCCTACATCTACTCAGGTACCTAACCCATGAGGGTTTGAAAACAGTTTGAAAACACTGGCCTTAATCTTTCTGGCTGGGGACAGAAATTACACATAAACTGGTATGAGTGGTCGGAAACCACTTCAAATCTGTAACACAACAGAAGCTCAGTGCACGCAAACTGCTTTCAAAATGGTCAAAACCGGTTTAAGATAAAACTGGATGGATGTAGTATCAGACTGAACTGATTTAAGTAAAATTGGTTTACGGAACTTCTGTCCCAGGTCCCCTTCAGATTCATGTTAACTCTCAGTCCCCCAGCATCCCAGGATGCTTTGCAGCTCTCCCGCAAACTCCCCCTTGTAGGGTGGGAGGGCTAGCCTTGGCCCAAGCTGTCTGCTCAAGCTGAGCAGGGAGGTGTGCTTTAGCACCCCTCGGCTTCTGGCCTGGGCCACTGCAGGCATGTGGCTTCGTTTCTGGAATCAGAAGTGAATGTCTGTTCATTTGCTTATCAGTTCAACCTACGCAGCTTAGACTAACCTGTGAAGACTGACTGAATCGATTCAGCCTCAGACTTTTTGATTGCCTGTACTTGCCTCTGTACTTAGCCTTTCCTCCATCTATAATATGGAACTTACAGCATTTTTCTACCTTCTGGCCTCTCAGTAAGCCTGCCAAGGCTTAATGAATAAGTTGGCCTGATTCACCATTGTATGAACCTATTAGTTTAGCAGGTCTGAATGTGAGTTTCCGGTGGGTTTCAATGGAATTACACCAGGATAAAACAGAGTAACACATCTGTGAACCCAATCCAATCCTTTTAACGTGCTCCAAAATCCTTAGATAAAACCTATTATGGAAATGCAAAGAATTATGATATATTAAATAATTATTGTTTTATTACTGTATTCAGTAACTGTTCAAGAGAGCATGATTTTAGACAGAACAGCCATTACCATCCCCTTCCCATGAAATGTATTCAGTCCTTATATACGTCAACACGGAGAATGAAAGATACTGTGCACGTCTAAGCGAGACGCTAGATGTGTAGGAGACTAATTCTACTCCACATTAGCACGTCATGGCAAAAGCCATGCTAATGCACTAACATGCAGTAGAACTGATCTACTGAGCATTAGCATCGCAAAAAAATGTTATTACAGGTACTAAACTTAATGTGCAGTAACCATGGTGCATTAATTAACATGTAGATGTGCCCACTGTAACATTCCTGCTAGCATCAAAGCAACAGGTTAAGCAAAGCACAATAATTCAGTTGAAAATATCATAGCAAATTGTCAAAATCAAATTAATCCTGGAAGGGAGATCTTCTAAAAAAAATACACAATGAAAAAACATATTCTGGGCAACTGTAGCATGCAGGGAAAGTACAGGGAAATCTCTCAGCGCCGTGAACAGCTATAACATTCTGGGATATTTCAAGAGAACAGCAGCATTATTTTACATGCTTTGAATCAGGGATTTTTTTTCTCCTGAGAACACACTGCTCAGAAGTCTCCAATGGATAGTTCATTTCTTGTCAATTTTAGAAGGAAAATGGAAAGGTAAAAGCTACACAAGTAGAAATCCAGAATCACTCCAGAAGTGACTCTGGATTGATACCCACTGACTTAACTAAAAATTGTCCCCATTTATAGGATGACCTCCCTCAACCACAGATCGACTGTATCAATAACATTAGAGCCTTACACCTTCAATTCAGCAGAGCATTTAAGCATATGACTTCATAATGCAGGGTTTTTGGTTGTAGCCATGCTGGCCTAAGGACATAGGCAGGCAAGCTTCTTTGGGTAGATGCGATATCTTTCATTAGACCAACTGAGTAGCTCCAACTAAAGATATCACATCTGCCCAAAGAAGCTTGCCTGCCTATGACTTAATAAGACATAAGTGCTTAGCTAAAGTTAAGCACATGGTGGTAGAGAGCTTTGCTCAATAGGGACTGGCTGCTCATTCACTGCCTAAAATATTTAATCTGCTCATTAGATCTTAAAGGTTAGGCCTAGTGTCAATAGCAAGCAGGAGTCTGGGAGGGGGGGCAGAAGGAGAGCTAGGCAATTAATAAGCTGTGTTTGGCCACAATGGAAGTCTTTTGTAGACAGGCTCTGGCAGGGGGGCTGACCCCCCCCCCTTGCCCACACTTGTAAAGTTTGTTTAGTAACAGGGAGCCTCCTGTGAACTTAAAAACAATAGGAAAACAGATTCATACGGAATAAATCTTTCACCCCTCGTAGCTCTCTGTCTGCTTGGCTACCAGTAGGTAACAAATCCTGAAGAATGTGCAGGGAGGGAGAGAAGCGGGGAGGAAGAGGATCTGTCTGTGAAAAAGCTGGAGCTGGTCCAACACAAGCAGTGTGTGATGTCATTTACAGCACTGCTAGCTGAACTGATAAACACACCGGGACGGCTTTGAAGAGCGCTTGGGCTACTGCAGAGAGAGATTCTTCCTAAGATTTCTCCTTCTCCCTTTCCACTGGAGATGGCCCTTGCAGCACAGCAGCACTACTGTTCTGCTGGGCCCTGTTTACATAGCAACAAATAAATAATGAGGATGATGAATAAAATGGACCTTCTGCAACGCCAACAAGAAATCAGCCCATTAATAATGTCACTGGGATAGTTTAATGGGGAGGGGTTGAAAGCATGTCCTATGTAAATTGGACCATCTCTGCCTGTAAGACTAATCCTTCTCTCTGCTCTTCATACACTGTCCTCTTTAAATGCCAATCCTGCAATAAGTTCTCCATACATGTTTCTCTTGGAGGATCAAGGCTCTGGAGGGCAAGGACTGTTTAGCATGCAGCAAGCATTGCCCGCATATTCAGAATAATGACTCCCTGGTGAATGTTGTGCTTGTGGACTAACAATCCTAGAATCACTCTTTCTCTACAGATAGTCTGGGCAGAGGACAAGGTTCTCCACTGTACCCCAGCTTTGACTTGTGGGACCAAATTGAAGGTGTGAGAAGATAGCTGTCTCTGTGCCCGTTCCAACCTCAGCCTCTTCACAAAGGCGGGCATTATAGCTGCCGTGTTGTGAAACTAGACACTTGTCACCTGAGACCTGGACTGAGACAACCAACTCATTTCACACAAGCTATTGTAGCCTATGAGGATATTAGCTTTTGGTCACTACTGACCTGGGCTGGATTGGAACCAGCAACCTAGACATGAAAACCTCTGTTTCATTACCAGTCCTCTGAACTGCCCAATCCTCTACAAAGCCTATTTAAAAAAAATGCATAGGGTGAATCTACACGTGCAATTAGCACATAGTAATAAACTCCAGCACAGTTTGCACCGGAGTTTATTTCTCCCAGGCGCAGCATTTACATGTGCACCTGGGACCACAGCATGTTGAGCTGGGGCAGAGCAGCCCCGCGAGTTCAGCCTCCCACCAGGGGCAGCTCCACCCCAGCTCAACTTGCTGTGGAGGGGCTGGCTGGGTGCTACAGTGTGGGTTTAACCAGCAGGCGGCCCCTGCACTGTACCACCCTCATGCCCCATTCAGCCCCAGTCACTGTCTACACGTGAATTTGGATGCACATAACTACACCACTCTAGGAACATACCTGTCCCAGATAGTACTATCCTACAGCAGAGTTAAATTAATTTACTGCACCCTAATACAGACGCACGTGTAGATGGTGACACTTTACTGTGGAGCTAATTAGTCAGCTCTGCAGCAGTACGACGCACATGTAGAGACACTCACTATGGCTCACTATGCTAAAACTAATTCCATGATTTCCTGGCTAGACAGAAACTACTAGGGCTGCACATTTTAGGAGCAATCCTTGGAAAGTGGAAAATCAAAGACGTAGGACCTGCAACTGTCTACTTTAAAAAAAAAAAAAATTGTAAGCTGTTTAAAAGTGCAGCTACGAAATGAACGGCTTTCAAGGATGAATGTGCTTGCACACACCCACCACTACCTGCATATATGTTTGAAGTCTGGAAAGACCTCAGAATGCATTGGATCATCATTGGCAGGTATTCTGAATAGTCTGTACCTTTTTTTTTCTTAGTGAGTCACAAATTTGGATGCCCACTTCAGAGCACCAGTGGAAAACATTTCGGCAATGCTACAGTGGCAGGGATATTTTATGTCTCTCTCCCAAAACTGGCAAGAATACTGTTAATGTACTTAAATACTGGAAATGCTAGTCATCCCTGTACTATTAATATCTTCTAAATAGCTCATTCTGTTTGAGGCGCGTTTCTCTCTCTGTGTTTTTATTTGTTTGGTAGTAAGTCCAATTTCATTCACATGATAAAAAGGTGTAACCCCTGCTGAACTAGAAAAAAAGGACTAACTTGGGGCCCAATCCACCTGCCATTGAAATATATAGGGTTTTTGCCTCCTAACTGCCTGTTGTGCAATTGCAGTTAAACATACACTTACCTATTGGGAAATTTTGTTGGAAATTAAATGCCAAACTGTATTTGTTTTTACTTTTTAAATCTGTTGCTTTTTCACTGAGAAATTAAAATGCACTGAAACATTTGGCACACTTTTATATGACCTACATAGACACAAAAAGGAACATTTTGTTCTCCTGGAAACACCGCAAATACAGGGGCTGAAGGGGATCTCAAGGGGTCATCTAGTCCTGCCCATGTTCTACACAGAAGAATTTCCTTAAGCATCCACATGGTTTTATCCTGGAGATAAAGGTACATGGATCCCCAACTTTTGTTCCTCTTTTGCACCAAACATGTAGCATTAACTGGAGAGGTGGGCTGATACCACTGATTGTGCTGAAGGGTAAAGATGGGTTGCTGATGCATAATCATAATGTCTTTTATGAACGAAGCCCAGCTGCCTGAGTAAAATAAAATCCAAAGAGCGAAGGGTAAAATGGGGAGAGGGGAAACATTTTCTAACTTTTTAGGCTGTTAGCCTGCTGCCCCTGAGAGTCGAGCCTACACGGTTGGTACTACGACCCTCTTTTTTTCTGGCTTCCCCACACTGAGATGGTCACTTGAGCCCTCCTGCACCCTTCCCTTTCCTTTTCTCTTTATCCTGACTCAAGATCTCTGTGCTGACCACCCTTGATTCAGTAGAGAAGGATTGGATACAAGTCCCTCCAAGACCAGCAATACTGCTCCATGCAATGACCAGAAAGGGCTGTTCCAAAGCCAGACAAGGATTGTGTGGGCTCCCAGTCCTTGCTCCTTGGGGCTTGAACTAAACCTTGTGTCTGAGTCCAGGACTTACAAGCCTGACTTGTCTCTGTGGCTACTACAACAATTCAACCCATAGCTAGAGGCCACACACTATCTCTGGTAATACAGAACACATATCAGCAGGCTCCCCTGAATGCCACAAGTTAAGACCTAACAGTATTTTGTAGACGTTTAAAACATCAATCTATCAAAAAAAACCCATTGATGTACTTTCTCTTCCCCAGTGGAAATGTGTGAAATGTCTAAGGTATAGATCTCAGTGGTATAGATAAAATTGAGTTAATATTCTCTGCCAAAAGCTGAAGATAGCATCAAAGAGTTCATGAATAATGCGACTGAGAGCCCAACTCTGAATTCCTATTTAAGTTATCAAAAACTATATGCATGCAATAAAGGTAACACAGATCTTATAGCCTTAAATAAGCCATAAAATGTAAGGTGGTCATGCAGATCCTTATTACGTGTTCTTCAGAACGGTTCCTGCCTGGGTCCAAGGAAAACACTGAACAAAAAAAAGCAAGTGAACCCACCCCTACATATAGACTGCAGTTGTACTTGTTCTGCGTTCCTATGTACACAGGTGAAGCACTGTCTGCTTTACTTGAAATAATCATAGTTACATAAGCGTATCTCGCCATCAGTTAAAAAAAATGAGGCAGATGAGGCCTTAGTGTGTACTTCTAGAGGGACACTGCTTTGAAACTACATTTCTTTACCTATGCCACTGACAGTATCTTACACTGACTGACTTTGTGACATTTGTGCTTCTCTGTTTTATGAGTACTGTTCAGCCTCTGCGCATGACTTGTTCCCAATTAAATTAGTTTTCATTCCTTTTTCTTCTATCAGATGCAATTTTCCAGTTTGTTTTTCCTGCACAAATGTCATGGTGCAAGGTGGAAGCCTGATTCTTTCCTTACTTATTCAGATGTAAGTTGCCATGGAATGAAGTGTAAATGCATTTGTAAAATGGATGCGAGGGAAGAATTGTACTCACTGAATTTAAGATGTATTCAAGATGGTTAAGGTATTTACACCTTCTCTGCCAAGGTTTACTTACTTCCCTATCTACCTTTGGATGTTTTTTCTGACTCTGCTGTCCCACAAGCAAGATGGTAAATCAACAAGGGAAGGACCTGATCTTGAAAATATATGAGCAGTCCCATTGGTATCAACAGTTATTCGTGTGAGTGTTGTTACTCAGGGAAGGGATTGCAGCACTGCTTCCAGCTCTATCACTGCAGGCCCTTACTCAGGACCGATGTGCCAAGATGGGAGCAAGGATCCTCTCTCTAGAGGTCCAGATGCAAAATTGGAGCATGGCTGGAGGAGGGAACCAGTGGAATTTTCTACATAAAAAGTGTTGTCTAATCTCTTAAAGTGATCCTAATTTTAGAGGGCACTTGTAAAAAACAGTAAACGAAAACTTTTCAGGGAGAAGTCTGATGTATGTATTTAAAAACCCTTCTTCAAAAGAATGGCAATCTATTCTTGTTTTAAAAGAGGAGTGTCATTTCTCCTGACTGGAAGTTTTTAACACATATTCACAGACCCTGAATTTGGGGCCTACCTCAATCTCAAACGCTCGCGTTTATTGCACAAACGTAACTAATTTCTCCAACTCTGCCTTGAGATCTGAGAGGGAAGTGGCCCTGTAATCGCATCTCTTCTGAGAATAGTGCCATATGGTTTTAACAGAAGTTTATTTCCTGCAGCAAGAGAGGACTGCAGACTCCCATTCCAACTAAAATAATTATGCAGACAATTTCACTCTATTACTTTCAGTGGAACCCAGTCTGTGTGGTCCTCACATGCTTGCTGACACCTTTAAAGAGACATTAAACCATTTTTATATAAAATTCCCTTAATGGGTGGGATGTAGGATGAATTTCCTGGAAGATTAGCACCTGTCGCATTGCATAAGGCACGTTTTTGACTGCTGCGTTACCTCCCCTCAGCTAGTAGACAGATCATACTGAAGCGGAGGCCTTCAGAACTGGCAACAGCTAAGCGTCACCGAGGGTTAACTGGATTTTTATCTATACAGCATGAAATTTGCTCCAACGATGAGGATCTTCCATCAGCAAAGGACTTAAGGAGAAGCTTGTGTCCAACTGAAGTCAATGGGGCTTAAATATAATTTAACTGTAAGCATGCACTTCAGTCCTTTGCTGAATCAGGACCTTATGCATTATAGGCAGGTAGAGACAGGTAAAGACCATGGGTGCGGACACGCAGTACGTGGCACCGCCAATTTGTCTGCAGTGCCACAAACAGCACATGGAGGCATTCCCCACACTGCTATCTTGCAGCGTGGGGTTGACCCTGGGAAATCCTGGGGTCAAAAAAACGCACACCAAAAAAAACCGGGGCAGAAGTGGAGTGCATGCCGCCGAAGCCTGGCCAGCTGGAGCCATGTTCTGGCTGTGGGCCAGGCTCCCAGCTGCAGGAGCGCCATGGCTGCAGTTCCCCAAGACCCCCAGGACCCCAGGTAAGGCTGCTGGGGCCAGCACAGTTGCTGGCCCCAGTCTTCCCCTTCCCTACCCAAGACAACCTGCCAGGGAAACAAACGGCTGTGCTCATCTGGATGCAGCCACGGAGTGCATGAGATCTTGCGCAGCACTCTATAGTGAGACGAGTTGTGCCCTTGACGTGCCGCTCTTCTCTCCAAACTAACCAGATTTATGTTCTGAGTGTACAATTTTGGATCATACCCCCAGCAACGGGTAAAATCCAGGCAAAATTAAATGGCTCGTCTTGAAACAATCAAAAGAATCAAAACAAAAAAGTCTGCAATTGAATCTAAACAACACAAATGCTGTAAAAACAAGGATTTAAACCAAAGAATACAATGATTAAAGAACACTTTAAAGGGAGACCACCCTTTAAGCATGGAAATATCCCTTTTTGGAACAAAATGCAATCAGGCTTTTTTTTCCAGCAACTGTGTCTGATTTTAGTTACGGTAGCTAGTTTGTAAACTTGACAAACATACAAAGTTTCAGACTAGCAAATCCACTTAAGTAAGGAGAAAGTGTAAAAATATTTTTTTCATTGTGCCAATCTGCTCATGTGTTGCAAAGGTACTTCGTTTTCCTGCAGGGGAGGGGAGGTTCAGTCAAAGGATAAGTGGATTTTTACAGGGCTGTGCTGAATTCAGTTTAAAACACTACCTTTCTGCAGATCAAAAAGATCAAGTTAAAGAAAACTGTGTCCAGGATCCTGAGGTCAGATCTGAAACTGGCTTATGTGCCAGCAGCAATAGCGTGACCACATGGCAGAACAGAAGGGTGCTCCAGGGCTGTCTTTATGATGGCTTGAAAACCGTGCCAAAGCACAAGCTGATGCTACTGAGTGAATATCTTCCACAGCTGGGTATCTACATTCCTGGATGGCTAACTGTGCCCTCGTGTGTGTGTGTGGCCCAAAAGAACTGAGCAGGACGGGTGCTTCTAACCCTTTCTGGTGGCATTTTCAAAATGATGCTATAGATCAATTATAATCATGTAAACTGTAAAATCCATCCCTTAACTTCCTTGGCTCCTGAACATCCCTCCTTATGCTGGGCATCTGCTCCCCTCCTGTCCCCCCCACTTACTGTCTATATGGCTTGTGAATATTACATATTTGTGCGGTGCTTTACACAATGGATCCCTATGTCAGCTGGGGCTTCTGGGAACGACTTGACACAAATAATAACTGTGAGAGCAAATTAAGTGTAAAAATCGAATGTATTTTTAACCAATGCCTATATTTTTCAATCACAGCTAATGTGTCAGTTCTCCTAAGGCAGCTGTCCTCTGCAATTCTGATGCACTGGCTAAAGGTTGTGTTTGGGGCTTTCAGCACTGCAGGGAAATGTTTAAACTCCCAAATGCTCCCTGCTTCTATGACATTCTTTAACAAGCTATGAAAATATTTTTGTTCAAATTGGATTTAACAGCCCTCTGCCCCATATTACTTTTTTTTTAGCAAAACCTGATTTTGGGGCCAACTATGCCAGTGGCAGTAGCTGTGGTGAAACAGCATGCATGTGCTTTGCATATTTGATAAGGCCTCTCTTCTTGGCAATAGTAGATCTCCTGTGAATTGAGGTGGAGGTTACAGGGATATTACAAATAGAAGGCCAGAGGCTGCTCCATTGAATTCAATAGCAAAACACCCATTGACTTCAATGGACACAGGATCAGGGCCAATAGTTCTATTCCCAGCGATGTGTATGGCTTTGTGGGGAAAAGGGTGGCAGCTTTTCTTATTTTATTCACTGAAAGCAAAGGAAAATGCTTAAAGAGTAAGAATATCTGGTTTTGGCAGTCTGCACTTACTTTTCACGCTACACACCACAAATGTCTAAAGTGGATCTTGGGGAAATTACCCATAGTGGTTTTGAGGTTTTAAATAAGGACAAAAAAGGCAGGGAAATTGCATATGAACACTGATTCACTCTATAAATTGATTTAACTTCTTGACTGTTAAACTGAAAGGTCAAAAAGGGGACTAGTATCTTATTATTTAAATGTTTGAAATTCATGGAAAAAACTGAAGTGCAGTTCTGCCCTGAAAAGGAATTATCAAAATGGCATTTTCTTGCTCAATAGATCTGCTCCTTCTCTGTATACAGTCCTGTCTTCTTACTTTATAGCACAAATACATATGCATTATATTTTTTTGTCCTGTTTGGATAACAAAAAGTGCAACTGCAATGCAGATCCAAAGTTTTCTCTCCACTACATGTGCAAACCCAGCTGAAGATAACCGTTCTTCATGGATATAACTGTGGACAGAATCTGGCCTGTAGATTCGTTATCACATACAAAAAGGAAAAGAAGACAGATTGATTTTTCAGATCTTTAGGCTGCATTTTCATGGCTGGCAATTATTTTTTACTTATAAACTGAACAAACTTGCTCAGAATCGCAGTGATGCTGTTAGCATGGGACCTTACAATGCCATCTTAGGCACTTCCCAAAGCAGATCACGCATTCAATGCTAAAGTGGATGTGCAACTTTTGTTACTGTCAGCGCATGTCTACGCATGCTGATTTAAGTCGTATTAGCCATTTTTAAGACACATTAAGAGCACGGGTCTACATATGTGCACCCTTAATGCACCTTAAGAATGGCAATTTTATACTATTTGCACCTAAATTTGATACCTGAAAAAGCAGGCATCAAATTTAGGCGTGAATAGCTAAAGCGTCTTTAACGTACGTATAGACACACTAAGGCATATTGACGCTGTGCATGTCAACTGACTTAGGACTAACATTAGTCCCAAGTCGGTCCGCATACCACATTAGCACGTGCATGCGTAGATGCGCACCTAAATCGCCTTAATGCTCATTAGGCAAATGCTCATTAAGTTTAGATACATGTGAAAGCACATGTAGACATGCCCTCGATTAATTTTGTACGTGTCATTTTCTATACTTCTCCCTAACCATTTCCTGTCCTGTGAGTGATACTTACTCACAAAACATGTAACTGTAAAAACTGAAGTCATACCAGATATGAGGCTTTTTTTTTTTAAAGTGCATGTTGTGTATAAGCCTTACTAACCTTGGTTTATTTGGAAAAAAGTAACTTGTTAACAAATTAATAACTTGTTGACACACAAGAGAAACTGAGAAATTGTTAGAATTGTATCATTGCTTTTTTCCTTCCTGTTACCTTATAAATAACCTGATGTTGGGTGGTGAAAGTGTGACCCTTGCGAGGTACATCTCTTTTAGCTCTTCAACCTTTCCCTCTTTGTTCTCTTACTCTTCCATTCGCTTGCACAATGCAATCCTATTGGTTTCAATCTGACTCTCAATTTATTTGCACGTTGTAATCCTGTTGGTCCAATTAAAAATCTGGAAGATGGGCAGCACATGCAGGAGTAATGCATAATGAAAGCTTATCTCTATAATGTTTTTTATCCAGGAAGATCTTCATGTGCTTGATAAATAATAAAAAGGAATTGCTTTACCCATGAATGAGTAACAGCAGTCACTCTGGGAATGATACAGGCTACACAGAATTTGAGATGCGATGCAGTGAAGAATGTAGTAGTCATCTGAAATTGGAGGGATAACTGAGGTGACAAAGCTGTGTTCTCCCATGTTAGAGCTGGCCCACACCCTAAGTTTCTACCCCCGTGAATAGTGCAATGGGCTCTGCAGTCACAAGTGGTCAGGACTTTACTTTTTACATTACACCCGAAAAGCACTGCATCTGGCAGCACAGCAGCTCACTATTTCTCTCTTGGGCACTGGTCCAGTCTACTGACTCAGGCCAGCTATCCCCCCTGCTGGGGATTTTATTGGTCTTAGTGCTTTCAAGTCAGCCTACATAGCAGTTCTTCCAGACTGAGAATCGGACTCCTGTTCACCATTAGTTCATCATTAATACACACGACTGGACTTACTCTTTGACATGAGACTCAGGAAGTTAACTAAATGATTCATAGGGGTCTTCAGAAACTTTATATATCTTTGGAGAGTCAGCAAGCTCCTTTTCCCCAGACATAGAATTTGACTACTGAGCGCTAGGGCCCATGTGTAGTGGCCAACTCTGAAAAGAAGTGTTTCAAGGGACATTTCACCATATGAGCTAAAAGTTATTGGGTCATTAGATATCCCTTTCTTTCACTAATTTTGGCCACTGTTAATTGCTTTATAAAGAACTTTAAATGATGTCTTTTCTGTTTTTTCCAGGAACTACTGAATCTGGAGTAAAAAGCAGAGTTAATACAGCTGCTCAAAGTACTGACTTTTAGGACAACTGTGAAAATCAACCAGCACAAATGAATAATACATATCTATCTCCCCCCCTTCTTTTCTCTCCTTTCTCTGAAGACTTTAACTTCCTTTTCATGCCCTCCATCCTTCTTCACCTCCTTTGCTCCCCTTCCTAATCTCTATCTTTGCACGGGCAGCCTTTCTTTCTTTTCACAGTCCTATAACCTATTGTAAACTTAAGTAGCAGTTTATAAATATTGCTCTCTTAATAATCTGCCCCACATTTCTGTGAGGTGCATACATTTACAGGTAGGTATATTAAGGGACAGGAGTTTTTACAGGTCATAACGACCCCACAGGGGAAGTCAACAGTAGGATTAGTACATAGGAAGGAGTCACTTGTTTCTAATAATTTGCTTAAGCCATTCGACCGTGTTTCCTCTTGCTACTGAGCTGCCCTCTTTTTGCTCTGGTTGTTCAACGTTACAGGCAGCTGGCCATTCATAGATGGCTTCTGCTTAGCTTTGGAGGTGTGATCCTATTGTGACTACAGGATGTGGTGGTATAGTTGCAAGTAACATAATGCCAGCACAAGAAATTCACTGCTCTTAAAACCACACCCAGACCCCAAACTCGGACACCAGCGCTACTGTGAACTGGGTAGGTGGTCTCAGTATAATATATAAAAGGGCACCTCAAAGAGTCCAGGTTACTGCAGACTGAAAAAGCAGCTTTGGAAGAAAGAATAGGGCAGCAGGTGTCAGCGGATACAACGCATGAAGACATATCGCAGACGTTTCAGAAATACTTTATAAAAGACAACATGGAGAAGAAACAGAGAAGCAAGTTCTTAAGGACAAAAGCCAACAAGAATGGTAGTCACGGGGTAATTATGGTGAGCAAAAGCAATGGGAAACCTTTGTTTTAAGATACTGTTTTAACTGTGAACAGATTGGCATCCTATATCTGCAAACATCTCAAAATATAAGCATAGCATAAATCATTTGGCCATTTACTGCTGACTTGCAGGGTAATTAATGAAAGCCAAACAGATGCGCTGGCAACAATATCTTCGTGTCACCATTGTGGGGTTGCAGAATTCCACGGGGGACAAAGGATCCCCTTCGAACTTCAAATTAGGTGGAAGGGAACAAACCCACAGAGTCCTATCGCAGACGAGGCACTCACACTGCCATGCCTCATCTTCTGTCCGCGACTCCAACATCAGCTTTTATTTTCAGGGCGTTGCAGCTCTGCTGGGAAAGCTCACTCAGGCTCACATTTTCTTTGTTTAACAGACTTTTTACATTGCTATAAATTTTAAAAAGGTGCTTTTAAAAATAAATCGGTCTTAGGCACTCACTTGTTAATGGGAACTGATGTTTCTGGTGCTTTCTTTCTGTTCCAAAAAAAGAAACAAAACTCCCTGAGACATTTAATTGAAACCTGGTTACTGCTCTTTTTGCAGTCACTGCTATTCATCAGAGCTGGGGAAGGACGGTCAGTCTGCAGGGTAAGTAAGTGCACAGCCACAATTACGTCCTCCTGACCAGGCAGCGCTCCCCGCTGCAGGAAGAAGCTGAAGGGTAGACAGTTTACTCCTACCCCTCAGTGGACTAGGACAGGATCAGTCCTGGAGCTCAGAGTTGCACAGAGATCTGCCCCTGGACCCTTCTGCCTAGGAGACTCCTCTGCTGGGCACCATATCTAGGCCTCCTTCAAAGGGGACTGCACAGCCTGGATTGGGCATGCAAGCTAGTGCTGCATCTAGCTTCACTGACATTTTGCTAGCTCCCTGTTATATATATATATATATATATGGCATCTACCTTCTATTTTCCCAGACCTAGAAAACTACATCCCTTCATGGATCCAGGCTCTCACTGGTTTGCACCCATAGCAGAGAGGGCGAACTGCTTCCCCTCACTTCTCTGCCATCCTCCCCTTCTCTGAAGGTGCAAGATGATTCACACACACCAAGTCCAGAGGATAATGACAGAGGCTTTCTTATAGTATTAGATTATATCTCATATTAAGGACACCTTAATATGAACAAGTAGCACTGTCAAAATTCATGGGACCAGTCTGTAAAACAGGGACTTCCCATGTACACATATAACGAGAGTCCAACCTTATGGAGCTCCCACTTTGAACTAGACTGTCACAAAGATATGGGCCGCCTCCATCTCAGGGAGGAAATTATGGCTCAAGGAACAAAAATGCCTTCCTCTCCATGGGGGTGCCAATCTTATGGCTCAGCTTCAATAGCTGGCATGCAGACTCTCCCTATTTTCCCATCAGTCACTCACACCTGTGTACCTGGACTCATTTTTCAAACAGCTGTGGTAGGGGTATAAATTTCAGCATGGGCAGATAGTCTAAGTCACAACCTAGCCCTTTCTCTAGGCACCATAGGGTGGTACAGCAGCATGTGGCCCTATTCTTTAGACATACGACAGTCCCACCAAAGCACAGACGATGTTTAGGATCCCCTACTGTTGGTGGACAAGTGTAACTACTGAGAGCCTACAGGTATTCCCAGCTACTAGGTAAAGAAATGATTTGGAAGATGCATCTCCATATCCCTAGCAACCAAAGAGTTACGGGAGGTAAAATGTTGGGCTTATACAACCTGAATAAGAGCTCCTTATAAAGAAGTCTCTATCAGCACTGATAAATAAGCTTCTATATTGGTGAGTCCCACAAAAGAGCCAAACACAGTTTTCCGGATTGCTTTGGTGTGATACTTGCGGGGCTAAATAGAGAACTTGTGCATGTTAAGTTACCATGCAAGCCAACCATGTTATTAAACATCAACAATAACCATACAAAGATGTCGTCAACCTGTTTTTAAAAAAATCTGAATGCTGGAGTTGAAAATGTGGTTTATACTTCCTGATACACGGTGAAATTCATACTGTGCAGTCAGCACAAAACCGAAATTAAGTCCAGCTTAAGGCCTATTTTGTGAAATTTAAGTTGCGTGGAAATTGTTATGGCTTTACACAGGGGTGACTTGCCCACATAGACACCAGTGTTTTCTGTAAGGTAAATGCAAATACCTTTGCTGGTGTTTGAATATTTAAGCATTTGTCAACGGTGTCTTGAGGCCACATAAGTAAATTGTGCTAGTGCAGAAGAACTGAATGTGAGAAGGAATGACTAGAAACTGAATGTGGGATAGTTTTATAAATACAGCAAAATGCAAAAAAAAAATGCATGCTCAGATAAGGAAAACCTCAACTTTTAAAGTTCTTTCTGTTAAATAAATGAAGGCGTGACTAGCAACCCAGGGAAGGACATTAGTGTTGATGCTGTCAACAAGTCAACTCAATTCCTAACACAAAAACAACAAAAATTAATCATCTTCTAATGGAAAAGGAAAAAATCCACAACAGAGAGAATCCCTCCACTCATGCAGGGTATTATTATAATTATTTTATTCTACTTCTAAAATGTCTGGAGAGTCCAAATGGCTATAAAAATAACTGAGTGTAAAGCATTCTCTTTTAATTCTGCATTTATTTGATTTTGTTGCTTCATCAAACAGTTGTGATATTTTTTTAAAAGCTATCTGTATGTGCATGTAAAAAGGTATCTGTACAAACTCTGTCACTGTCTGTCAAGCTACTTTCTCTATAGGAGCACAAAAAGGAGGCTGGTTAACAGCAATCTAAGGGACTTATTTTTATTACTTACTAGAATGTATGGACTGCATACATTCCCAGCCCTGATCCTGGGACTCGGTGTATGTAATAAGTGCAAGATACAGTCTGTAATATAAATGCTTCTCCACTGGCCCTCACCTTTCTCTTTCATTACTGTTTCTATTGGAAAGTGTCAATTTTAACTTTTTTTTCTTAAAGGTATTACATTATTAAATAAATTAGTAAGGATATTAAATTAAATGCAGCCAATAACCCAAAAATAAATAATTTGGTAAGGGCTTTTTTTCAAATGAATTGGAAATCCTGGCTGGAAAAAGGGACTTGCTCTGGTTTCCATCTCCGTTAGTTCAAATACAGAAGGTGGCTCGACTCTGAGAAGCTGTATTTGCCAAGGACTGTACCCTTAATGCAACTCCAGATGGTTATGACTTCAGTCATTCGTTCTGGCCAGTCGTCTCAAGTCTGGGGTTAAACAAGCAGTTTGTTCCTTTCTTACATAAGCACCGAAAGACAATACTACACTCGAGCTCATAAAAATATTTTAATTGGTGATGATTTCCAGACAACTATGTCAAAATTAACTCAGAGTTGATGCCCACTTGCTTAAATTTCATTCATCTGGGTTCAAATTATTTGCTTAAAAGGAGAAACATTTCCTTTTATACACACTTTGGTTTCAACCTCCAAAACCATTGCTAAAAATTAGTCTTAACCACCCTGTCGGCTGCCTCAGAAACCAAGCTCAAATCCATCACTTTAATGACATCAATAACAAATACGCAGTTTTAAACCCTATTGTGAACAGTGGCATACCAAGGAGCATGTGTAGCTGTCATCTCATTAGTCACTAGAAAAACACCAATGAAACCAAAAGAGCCTAACCATGACAAATTATTCAAGAGTTTAACCTGAGACATTAATGAGTGCTAAATAGCTTGTTTTCATGCTTACTTAAGGAGATTTGTTTAAAATCCCACCAGCCTCCATTGAAAGTCGGTTGGCTAGGCAGCTTATTCTTGTCAAGCTGGTTTTCCTCTTACAGCTAAAATGGGGGGTTGTGAATGTTTGCTTAAAGGATACCCCCGCCGCCCCTCATGCATACAGACAGAGGCAAGACATATGTCTTGGTTTTTCACATTGTGGCAGATTCAAACAATATACTGACCTGCAGCTGAGCTGATTATATAGCTTCCTTCCCCGCTCTGTCGCCCAAAAGCTTTCCGATGCACTTAGTAGGACACAAAGCCATCCCTACCCCCCAAAAAAATATTACATTACATTTGATATGTAAGATAAACAGGCCTGATTGTGTTCCCACTTCCACAGATGGTGGAATTAGAGAATATAAAATCAGTGCATGAAGAAAATCAAACCCCTTGTGTCAGCTCCCCTTCCCAAACCCTGTTACCTGTTTTCCCCACTGCCACCTACAGCAAATAGAAAAAAAAATCTATAGCAAACGGCTCCGAAACTCAGTTAACTAACTTTCCATTTGTTTGAAACCGGACTAATCTTATTCGAGCCCTGGTTAGGTGTTTTCTAAATAAGACCTGAGCAGACGCATGGCTCCCGTTCCCAGTTGCTTTCATCTCCTATAAGGATTTCAGGGAGCTGAAGGTGCTGGAGCCCTAAGCAAACAACATGACTGTGCCCTGGCAGTAAAACCACACTATGGCCCCCCTTCTGGTGGGAGCACAAAACTCAAGGCTGGAAAGCAGGAGCCCAGTTTTTCCTTTTTCTTTGGAAACAAAGAGGCTCTCCTAGTTCTCTGTCCATCCTCTACCACTATCAGCCCTGTTTGACTTATAAGACTGAAGTAGTATTTGAACCTGCGATGGTCTTTAAAGTATTTACCCTTACAACATCCTGATGCAGTAGAGAAGTGTTGGTATTCACATTATACAGATCAAGAACTAAGGCACTGGGAGAAAAATAACGGGACTTAAAAGACCACCCAAGCAGGTGAGGTGCCTGACTCCCACCAACTTCCACGCAGCCTGGGCACCTCCCTTGTTTAGTTGGATTTTCAAATTGACCTCAACGTGAAAAGCCCAAGGTCTATTGCCAAGTAGGCACTTGGGAGACCAAGGTGCAAGCTGCAAGCTAATGGCTAAATCACTGTATCGCTCTTCCTGGCTGCATACTACAACCTGAATCATCTGGCCCTGGATTTCTGAAATCCAAGTGAGCTCCCCGAGAGGAGAATTACCTTAAAGAAAAAATGAAAAGCTGGGAATGGCCTGCAAGAAGAAAGACCTCTTCAACCAGACCTCTTCAGCCATGCTCTGCTGTTCCACTTGTGCTAACATTGCTTTTTGCTACATAAAAGCAGAGGCATCATTCATACAAAGCATGCATCGATTTCCAAAACAGGAGCCATCTCAAACCTGCTTCCAAAAACTGCACTGTATTCAGAACACAAAAATATTCCTCTGTTCATATGGGAAATGTCTAGCTTTTTCTGAGCTACACTTCAAGGATCTGCCTTTTCTTTCAATGGAATTTACATCAGAAAAATCATCTTATTTTGACCTGATTGGTTTTTCTGCCAAAGGTTGGGGTTTTCAGTGGTGTTGTTTGTTTGTTTGCGTTCTTTTTTGTTGCTGTTTTCGGAACTTAAGTATGGGGCTGGATTTCGCTTAACGGTATCCCTTTTTAAGAGAAAATCTCATAAATGTAATTGTTCCACAGTGCATAAAAGCTAATCACACCCTAAACTTAATTACTTATAAAAAAAGTTTAAGCTCACTATCCCTAACATTTTTTTTTAAATTATCAGAGGGCTTCACAAAGTGTAGGTCTTCCCATTTCAAAAAAACCCCAAACTCCTAAAGTTTGGAAGTTTTTCAGTTTGGACTCTGGAATCATGGTTCAAGGCACATTAATTTTAAAATATATATGTAAAAGATATTATCCATAAGCAACATAATTAAGAGAGAGTATACATGATTTTCAGAATGCAGTGCCTTCCATTGCTTACTACTTATACAGTTCAGCTATTATGGGTCAGCTTTTTCTGACAATGCCAGGTGATAAAAATATACGCACTCAAGTCTCATGCTGCAACTACTGTACCGGATACAGCAGAAGCTCAGAAACACAGGTTATGGAAACTTGGCTCCCCACTACATTAATCCCAATCACTATTGTGATAATCACTGTTGTGACAACACTTTTTTACCTCTTGAACTGCTTGGCTCCCAAGAATGGCGACACAAGGGCAGTAGAGAAGTGGGGAGAGACTTCATCTAAAGTTTTAGGAGTGAGGCAAATAAAACTTCCTACAGAGGTGCTTGAGGCCAGCTCTGATCCATCTCTCTATTTCAAATGGTTTGTTTTCATTAAAAGGGACCGTTGAATACTAAACAGCTTGATTTATCAAATGACAAATAATTGCACAAATTATGAGCTCACACTCCTCAATCCGGTACCCTGAATTGGTTTAAGCCTCCCTCTCTCACCCGTCTCTCTCTGATTAATGCAAAGGGGCCATGGCTGTGAACCCATGTAGGAAGATATGAGAGGGAGCGTGCCCCCATCCTACCTCCATATTATGGAGTGTGGACCTCAACTTGAGAGATTAGGTACTTAGCTGCTGTGTATCTATTTGCTGCTCCCTCTCCTTCAGGACAGGAGTTAGGGAATAGAAAGAGCCTTTGAACCACCTCTCAAAACTGAGCTTCCCTATAATTAATGGACGCCATGCTATCTTCCTGTAGGCAGAAGTGCAACTTGATGACTATGACCCACCTATTCTCTCTAAAAGACTATGGGAGTCATTTTAGTAGATGGAGCTTGACTAAATTTAAAGAGCATATAATTGAGAAAATGTTTGTCATTAAATGTCATACAATCACTCTAAAAAGCCTTATAGACAACAGCGTATACAGTCATTAGGATCCTCATTTTGCAGATGGGTAATTGAGATATAGAGAGATCATGTAATTTACCCAAAGCACAAGGCTGAATGAGAAATTAAATTCAGATTTCCTGAGTCCCGGTCCAATGATTTAACCACAGTTCCTTCTATCAATAGTGCTACCAACTTTCTTTCCTAAGATTACAGGTAAAATCTGGCACAAGATTAGTGTCATCCATCAGTCTTCTGGTGGACTGCTTAATTCACTGTGCATTGCATCGATTGTACATATGATTCTGCTGATTCAGACCATTGCCCTTTCACACACTTGAGTCGTTTTGCCTGCGTATGGGCAACATGATTTGAAATGCATAACAAAGTTGATAATATCCTATGGCTTTTGTTGTATAAACCAGGTACCTTCAATAACGTTACTTGGCCTGCTATACGGACATAGCACGCTTCTATATTTGAAAGCCACTAACCTGGGATGTCTGTTCTGAACTGACTCTAAGATTTTCAGACACACACACACACACACACACACATAAAAACATATATATATATACAGATATATAGATATATCTATATCTATATATATACATACATACATACATACATATACAAACATACACACACACACACATACATACTCACACACCCACCCACACACCCTTATAGGTTATAGGTGCATGACAGGAAGTGGCACACAAAACTGTACAGCCTCCCACTACTCCATACAAGGCATTTCCCCAGAGACAGTCCAGCATCTACTTAGACTGTAGTAGAGTTGGGATCATGTAACCATGATGGTCTAGAAGAAATAGGAGAGACAAGAATTTTTGTGGGTGGTATCTTTTATTGGACCAACTGTACAGTTGGGAAGGATATGATACCCAAAAGCTAGTATATCACTCCCAACTATATAATCAATCCAATAAATGATATCACCCAGAAAAATCCTTGCCTCTTATGTACATTGTAAGTACTCTGGGAAAGAGCCTGACTCTTTGCTCAGTGTCTGTACAGCACCTAGCACAGCGATGCCTTCACCCTGGGTTCTACCCTAATACAAATAACAAATTGGGCTGTGTTATTCAAACACGAACCACATTCCTCTGACAGAAAGAGTTCAATATAGAAATAGACCTCAGGAAAGATTTGAAAAGCTGGGCATTTCAGCTACATCTGCCCAGTACCCAGATACATGGTCATTTGGGCTACAACAACACTATGACTGTACCTTGAAAATGAACAATCAGGGCTCATGGACAGAGGTGATATCTTTTATTAGACCAACGAGGTTTTTGCAAAAAAAAAAATTCTTTAATTTTTTTTTTTTAATTTGAGAATCAGAATACTTTTGACTGCATTGCTAAATAGGTTTTTAAAAAATTCTGGCCATTGGTTTTTAAAAGGACCCAACATCAGCAAAAGTTTGTCACTTAAATGCAGAGGAGGACAAGCTAAGAACAGATTGGTAGCCTTTAGCTGCTGGCTCACATTTGGAGGAGGCTCAGACTTCTAGGGAGAACTCAGACCGTACCCCAGGATGTACGACTGGGATGGGACAACCTCTTTCCCCAGCTTGCCAAAAGACGGGGTCTGCTTGCCTGGAGGCCTTGCCCTGGGGAGTGAAAAGCTCTTCACTCAAAGCCTGCAGGGAGAGACTAGCCCAAAGGTCCTTCTTTAACTCTGAACAGGGTTGGGCCCAAGCCACAGAACTTGGATCCCGTGTTTGCCTCCCCAAAGGCCAGGCTCTCTGGATGCAGGCTGCTGGCTCGCTCTCACCTGAAATCAAGTTGACTCATGTCTGTCAGCTCACGTCCAACTCAGAACGTTACTTGAAGCAGAGGGTTTTTTTCTTTTTCCTTCCCCCAGTGTTAATTTCCTGTGTTTGTTGTTTTTAAACATAAGGGGTTTTTTTGTAAAAAATTCCTTTTTGGAAGCAAAGACGAACTGAGGCTGTGGCGCACACTGGCCCTTTCAGAGCTGCAGCGGGGCACGGCGCATCAGGTCTGGTAGCGCGAGTGACTGACTCCACACTCCATGTAACAGCAGCTTGGGAACCGTTCCGCTCTGCTGCACGGATCGGTCTCAGCTCACCCGCTGCGTGTGTTATGTATGGCCTGTAACGTCTGGATGGATCATGCCAATGCAACTGAAGTGCCTGCACACCAAATTACACCTCTGAAGAGGCTGAGAGCGGGGAAGGAGGAAGCCTGCCAAATGCTGGTCCTGGGGGGCCCTGTGACTCTCTATGCTGTAATATCTCCAGCGGTGCATCAGGGCCTGGAGGCCATTGATACAAGGAGTGTAGCCCTCCCCACATACATACCTGAATGATGATGATGATGCTTATTATTATGGCTACCCCAGCACGGGTATCGTGAGAGAGGGCTTCTCTCGCAGTACCATTCAGCTTTAAACCAGAGGCCTGTCCTTCCCTGCCAAAGTCAATGTCAGAACCAGGAGCTACAAGAGGAAACTGTCTACTCCCAAAACGACCTTCTACACAGAATCCCCACTGAAGTCAATGGAATATTTTAAGTGCAAATTAATGTTACGGTCAGTTAAAAATATTGTAGGTGGGGCTGTCAGCACTTGCTTATTATTAAGGCTCCAGTGCTTCCCATTTTAAGACCATGCTTCTACTGGCCTGTAACTTTGCCAAACTTTAACTGTTTGGGCTGAAATTTGCCTTGCTGGATGACTGCCTCAGGCTGCTTTTCTTCTTCTTTTTGTTTTTAGTGTCGGCCAAAAGGGTTCAGCCATTTCTGGGAATGAGGTAGGAAAAAATAGGCTGTCTTGCCCATGTTGGAAAAAATGGCATTTCTCCCTCTCACCCTTTTTCTCTTTTTTTTGAAAAGCTCTAATATTCCAGTGATTTGGAACAGGCTGTTGAATTTGGAAGGGAGTTATCGTGCTTTTTGATATACCCACATCAATCCACCCAAACCTGGCCAAGTTTCAAGCTTTCACACACACTCTATACAGACTCCTTAGATGTTAGCAGATAAATTCACTAAAGATTTCATCTACACGGGGTGCATCTACACATTCATTAATGCGCCTTAGGTATGGCACATTTAGTTTAGTACTTGCTTAAGAAAGTACTACCTAAACACGCAGTAACTAGAGTTACTGCACAATAGCACCGGCACGTGGTTTTTTCGTGACGCTTACTGTGCATTAGCTTAATAACACTGTGCAGGAGGCTATTAGCATGATTTTTAAATGTCACGCAACTGTGCAGTGTTATTAGGCTAATGCACAGTAAGCATCTTGTAGACATACCCACTGAGCATGCACCAGCTAGGAACTGAGCAAGACTTTCCTCACTTCTGGGCCTTTGATCTGTTGCGAGCCAGACCAACTTCAGGCCCAGACCTTCAGGGGTGTTGGCTGTAACCATGTTGGTCTAAGGACACAGGCAGACAAGGTTCCTTGGATAAATCTAATATCTTTTACTAGACCAACTAATGGTCTGCCACAATTTGCATTTTCACTGACTGGAGTTCTTGCATACCAGTCTCTGGCTTCTATTCTATCACATCCAGGAAGAGCACAAAACAACTGCATACACTTCCTCTGCCTGAAGAAGGGCCTTTGTACCCAAAAGCTTGCAAAGAAGAATTTTTCAAACTATTTTAGTTGGTCTAATAAAAGGCCCAGACCTTTGAATGTGTGTCTCTGTTGCTAAAAATGGGTCCAGGTATCATGGAGCAAGTTCTCCGATTCAAATGCAGGGGCCCAAGAGCCACATCTGAGGGGCAGGGGAAGTGGGCAGATTTGAGTTTAAGAAAAACCCTGTTAGGCAGGAACAGAGACTGGGATCCAACACTGGGCAGAGTTTGGGACTGGGATAAGAAACTGAGCTAGTCTTAGAGTGTACTCCTAAGTGAGGAAAATGAGAGGAGAGACAGGACTGGAACAAGAACAATTTGGATGACGGCAGAAATGGTCATTTTTGGAAGTCGGTGGGAATGGTCAGAAGGGTCTGAGCCCTCTCAATCACAGTCTCCTCCTGTCCCTGGAATGGAAACATCTTCAAAACTTACAGAGCATCTTATCTCCCCCCAGAGGCTTGGTTCACACAGAGGATGACAACCTACTTCTGTTCACTGTGATTGTATTCGCTCCCAGAGCTAACATTGTTAGCTCAGGTTTGTGTGATACTGTTGAAGTTGATGACCCACACAGATGTCAAAATGACACCATATAATGGGATTCCTGGATTGTTTTTCAGGTCATGGTTTTTTTAAACAGAATTTCATTACCTGCTCACATGCTATCTTTTCTGCGGGACTCCTGTTTCACTCAGTGCGTGGGATGCACATGCTCTAGGGATGAGGCAGGCTGTATAGTAAGGAGGTTGCTGTCTGTAGGCCCCTTCCCACATTCATTGCGTAAGTTAGAAGGGGTGTAGTGATTGAAGGAGAGGCTGCAGGAAGAAACATGGGTCTCATGGTTAAGACAGGTGAATGCTGCCCTGGGGAACTGGATTCTACTCTTGGCTCTGACACGGGGCTCATGCACATGTAGATGCACCCACCGACTACTTGCTCATTAAATGAGTATTGTCCATTCTGCGTACTGAATGGGGCTGGAGTTTGGGGGCAAAAATAACATGTGAGGGTGTAATTAAAGATAGTCTCATAATGTATATGTACTTAGGAGCTGAATTAAGGCTACAAAGACAACCTTGAGTCTGGCATTTCATGCCTTTTGAATACTTATTCAAATTTTGCAATCTCTCTAAGGTTCTTTTAATATAATCACATATTTGTATGCAGTATATATTTGAAGTGAGTATTAAAAATAGAGAAACCCATCCAGTTATTCAGTAATATCTCCCTCTCAGACATCAATAGAAAAATAGCATTATTTCTATTGCCTGGTTGTTCAGGCATTTTCCTGGGAAGTAAGACATATGGGTTTTAATCTCCCCAGTGTAAGGAAGACCCAAAACCTAGGCCACCCACTTCCTGGATGAATGGTCAAACCATAAGTTTCTTGAATAAAATGTAGGCAGCACTACTGCTGCCAATTCCAGGTAGATCCCTACGTTCAAATGATTGTCAAGTGACTGGAGAAAATGTTCATCCTTTCAGGCACTGAAGCACCTGCGAAGGCATGAGTTCAGATCGTCCCTGTGCACAGCAGATCCTATTTCTACCTCTAGTCATCTCCAGGCTTTCTGAATCATCCTGGTTTCCCCTTTGATAGTATAAGAATCCTATGCACCTAACCCCAATTCCTTGCTCAAACGGGATTACCCTTCCAGGCTGAGGTGCACAGCCTTTACACCTAAATGTAGGTGCCTTCAAGATCTGTCCCTTAGGCACTTTGGAAACTTTTAGCCATATGTCCTTTTTTATTGACTCTTGTTTTGACTGCCTAGCAAAGGAGCTGAAACACTGCATAATTTACACTCAGATCTCTGCCATTCAGCCCTCCTGCGTGTTCAACACATCTACTTGCAGAGGTGCTAATTTTATTATAGTGCTGGTTTTACAAACAAGTGTTTCATGACAACAGCAACGATAAAGACCAAATGCAAAAGCAAGCAGTCTCCCAAGTCTCCTAAATGCAACCCACAAAGTAGATACATGAGAGTCGAAAGATGAGAGTGTGAAGCCAGAAAGCACGTACCACATACTTAACTTTTATACTAATGAGAACCAAGGAGCAAAATTAGAGCTTGAGAGGAAGTGTTTGCTCAATGTGTTAGGAATTTGTGATGAACTCCGAAGCACCAATAAACTTCTGGGGGATTTTACATACCTAAAAATATATGATAATGACATGTACTTAAATTTATTTATTTGTAAGGTATTTTTGTTTAAAAGGCTCAATCTGGGCTTAAGTATTACTGGGTGCTGCACAAATGCAAAAGTAGATACATACATCTTTGCTATGAGAAGCATATCTCTTTTTCTCCATGCTTCTCACTGGCTTTATATACTATTAATGTTCTTTTTTATATCCACAGCTCAGTTATTCACAAACTTCTGCATTGCTGAGGAATGTAGGTCTGAATTTCCAATAGCAAGTAGTAATTCTGAGTACTTTAATTTTCCTGGTAGCTAACCTACATGAAAAGGGCTTGATTTTTCAAGTGTCTCTGTACTTTCTGAAAATTAGGCTGCCTTGCAAATTGAGGCCCTGGAATTTACTGTATTTTAACATACTCAATTAGAAATGTAACAACTAGATTTGAATCCATTTTAAAACCAGGCTATATGAATTGGTGTTTATGTAGGCAAACATTATCCTATGTAGCTCAGAAGGACAACATAAAAACTTCTGTCCGAAAACTCACACTGGTATTTAAGACCAAACTGACTGTACACTGGGGATCTTGGAGAGAGCATCAAGATACAAGGAAGTATTAAACTAATTAGCACCGGTTTATTGTGGCAGAGAGTCTATTATCCTAATCGTTCTAGGTAATACCTACTTTATGCCCTGAGTAGTCCCATTAAAATTAAGGCAGCTGCCAAAGAAATAAATTTTGCTGAGTAAGTTTATAAGAATCTAGCCCCTTGCAAGAGAGAGGTGACTTGGAGGGCCACAGCAGCAACAACAAAAAAAAAGCAAGTGGTATTCATGAAAAGGGTGTGCATTGTACAGTGATGAGGATTACATGTCAGGGAAAAAATGAGGAGCTAGCATATAAATCTGAATAAGGAAGGAATAGGTAAAATATGCTGATGAAGGACAGGAGCACAAACCTTGAAAGCATTTAGGAAAGCCCAGTGCCAGCAGACCCCAAAGCATGTCTGTGGTATGCAGTTAGTGTCGATACAGCTAAAACTCTTCTCTGACCTTGCAACTGCTGTAGGCACAAACAGCATATTTTTGAGCAAAGGGCATGTGAGCCTTTTTTTATTGCTAGATTTTGCTCTTCCTTCCTTGAACTAATATTTGCATTGCCAACGTAAGGAAAATCCCTCTCCCTGAATGCATCTGAACATGAACAGCTGAGTTGAGATAGAAACAAGAAGCAACGTCATTTTTATATAGAAGATGAAAAGAGTGGGGTGATTGGCACCGTACCAAACCCGTGCACCGTCCGACCTGCTCTCTGAGCTATATTGATCTAAAATTCATAGTGCATTATATCCTCCTTCCCTACCTTCTGCTGTTTCAGTTAGATGGAGAATATTGTTAAAAACCCTGTCTGCAGCTAGCTCACTTGGGGCTTTGATGTTATCACTTCTCACCAGCTAAGCAAGGTTGTGTGGTCAGTTCTTGGATGATAGAGCTCCAAGATGCTGCAAGAAATGGTACCTATGACTTAGTAGGCAGTACTGTTTGTGTACAATCACAGAGTAGACATACCAAGCTGGCTTTAAACTAGCTGGCTCAAGTACTGCTAGAAGGGGAGCTGCATCAGCACAGAGCTAAGAGCAGGCTGAAAAACTCACTTAGGCTGTATATATTCTCAGTGATTGGCTTGTGCTGAGCTCCATGCTGCTGTGGCTACATTGCTGAGAGAACCAAGCTAACTACCTGGGAACTAACTCAGGTTTAACTAACTCATTACATGAACAGGAGCGAGTGAACAATTAATCAGTGCTCTACTACAGCAGTGGGAGCACTGGGCTCCTTGAGATGGCCTCAGTTAGATAAGGCATGAAACAAGGGCCCTACCTATGTATTAGTATAGTCATTTAAGGCCCCTTGAAAAGTGCAAGGAGTAGAGAGCTTTGTTCTAGGATTCTGGGCGTATTCCAATATGGAATCATTACTGATGCCTCCATGATGTTTCAGTTAGTGATGATATTATTATATTCATTTCTTCTGCTAAACATCGTTGACATACGGTGGTGCACTGGTGAACAGCTCCAGGTTCCACCTTTAGGACCACTGCACTCACTAGGGAATAAAGTGATTTCTACTTATGAGTGAAGTTACACATTATGCTTAGACTATACTAAGAACACTTAAAACATGAGTGCCTGCATGTTAAAGCTTGTTAACTCATGCTAAGTTAACCCTCTGAGCATCTCAAAATGACACCACTTCAGGCAAGGGTTAACTGTCCCATGCTAGCAACCTGTGTTGGGCTAACTAGGGTTACCATATTGCCAGTTCCAAAAAAAGAGGACACCTGTTAGGGGGACACCTTGCTCCCAACCCACAGCCCCTGGCCCTGCCAGTGCCCCTCGCTTCCCAACCTGCAGCCCCCTGGCCCTGGTGCTGCCCCTCACTCCCGACCCATGGTCCCTTGCCCCCCTGCCCATACCCCGGGCTATGCTTGTGCCCCTTAGTTACAACCCACAGGCCCCCATCCCTGCTGTTTCCCCCTCACTGCTGACCCACAGACCCTTGGCCTTGTCAGTGGCCCTCACTCCCTACCCACGATCCCCCACCCCCAGGCCAAGCTGGTGCCCCTCACTCCTGACCTGCAGCCCCCTGGTGCTGTCAATGCCCTGCACTCCTGGCCCACAGCCCCCTGCCCACCCCCCAGTGCCCTTCACTCCCCACCCACAGGCCCCACAGCCCTGCTGGTGCCCCTCACTCCCAACCTGCAGCCCGCCTGCTCCCCTCAGCTGTCCCTGTCCTGACCGGGCCAGAACGTGGCAGCTGCGGTGGCTCTGGCTCGTGCGCGTGCCAGCAAAGTGAGTCTGGCCCCGGCACAGGCTGGAGCGAGGAGAAGAGGATGCCTGTAGCAATACCCACCCCAAGCTGGGGCTCCTGCATCACGCCAGGTTGGCCTGGCTATGCCTCCTACCCCCCGGGCAATGTCTTCTAGGTGCCCCCCTGCAAGCACAGGCTTCAGCACCCAGTGCCACTAGCTTGGCCGTGCAGCTCCCCACTATCCCTGAAGTGCTCCCCCTGCCCCCTTCCCCACTGGAGGGAAAGGTACCTCCCCTCTGTACCTGTGCCATCCTGCAGCCCTCACACCTGAACAGCCCCAGCACTGGTGGGCACCTATCCCCCCCTCATATACCCATCCCTCCCCTAGACAGTCCCCAAGCCCTAGCCTTCCAACCCCTGCTCCCCATAGACTTACCTGCCTCCAGCTGCCAAGGCTGCTCCCACCACCCTGCCTGGCTGCATGCCGGCCATGCGGGTGCACGTGCAGACACACATGGTACCCCCTGCCTCCTATCGCTCTCCCTCTGCTCCCTCCAGAGGAGCAGAGAAAAATCCCAAACATTTGTTCAGATTTCAAAAAAACACCCAGATGGAGATCAGAGGACCCAAAAAGAGGACATGTCTGGGAAACCCTGGACATATGGTAACCCTAGCGTTAGGGTAAATTCGGTCTGCTGCAGAGAGATAAAATGAGCAATTTGCAGTCCTCCAGCATCCCAAAATGCATCACCGCCAGTCCCTTCCCACCTTGGGCAGGGATACAGCCCATACAGCTGGGCTTCTAGCCACACCCCTGCTCACCAGCCCTCTAGTGGCAAGTCAAGGCTGTGCAGGCAAGAAATGGTATTAATCCTCCACATGTGACTGCTCACAGGACAGTCTAACTTTAACACAGCTTAAAATGCCACAGATTTAGTATGGTCTAAGTATAACATGTAACTTTGTCCTATAAAGCCTGTAAAGAAATCTAGGATTCATGAAAAAGAAAACTGGTTTAAGACAATGACAATCCATTCCTAACATCTGATGAAGTTGTTACCTACAAAAGCTCCTGCCTCTCTGCCGTTAGTTCCTAAGATGGCATCCTGCCCTCCCTCCTGCAATGAGACATCACAAAACTAATAATAATATTTTTGGTTTGGCAGATCACAACTGCATTCTCTCTTTCCCTATGTAGACACCATGCTACATGAAGGCATGAAATGCAGCACCTCTGCCACTGCCAACAGTTGCTCGGTTGCATCCATTTTTTGCACCTGCCTTCTCAATGTAGATTATAAGCCCCTAGGCATGCCATAATTTCTCTTGTCACTCAGAGGGGCTTTTGTAATACAAATACTAATAATTGCAACCTCAGACGATGCTATGGTATCATCTTATATGTCAAATGGACTGGGATTGGCCTGTTTTGAAACACTTACCTACACAAATACTCTGAAAAGAATCTGTTTGCAGTGGAAACACACCACCCAGAGCTATCTTCCTATTGATTATTATGTTCTAAGGAATGGTTTTCTGTTCAGACTTGCCCGCCTGTTTTTACATAATCTCCTAGAGGAGATTTTCTCTACCCACGTAGTTAAGTACATGGTCAGTCTCCACCCTTCCCAGGTATCACTTGGAAGCTGTCACTTCCTGAAGAGTGAGTTGCTGCATGCTGTATGGATTATGCAGATTTCAGAATAACTGCACCATTTAAGTACAAGTTATAGGTGAATTAGATGGTTTAGGGGAGTGTGTAAAATCATTCATCTTCAGTTTATCCAGGCCCTGGACAGAGGGATAAAAAGGCATAATCACCTGAAAGCTGACTGGAGACTTATATGAATAAATTTGGCAGTTGCAATCCAGTTCTTAGCAGATTAGTGGCTACCTCATAAATACAGTGGTCAATAATTAACCCCTCTCCAGCAGTCCTAACACAATGGATAAGAACTAAATGGTCACAAAGACTAAATCACCCCCAAAATGCCCTTCAGACAGGAGAAAGGCAAGCACATAGACAGTGGGGGTCACGTTCATGCAGCTGCTACTTGTATTGTATTTGCTGTGTAGATAAAATATGGGACTCAAGTCTTTGGGGCTGTCCCTAGCACTAGAAACTGGACAAAACATGACATTTAAGGTCCCCTGACATTAAATGGTGATTTAAAGGAGTTGTAATGAATATCTGCAAGCTTCTTTGTACAAGTCCAGTAGCATATATTGCTTTCAAGATGACTGTAAGGATCCTAGCGCTAATGAGTTACTCGCCCACCTATTACAAAAGCAAATCTAACTCTGCAGTGTATATACAACGAAATACCTTGATATGTTCTTTAGAACAAGGAATACAAACTCAACTATTCTAGATCCTCTGAAAGTCAGTGCAATAAATTCGCTGATAAGCAAGTAAACACTCCTCTTCATCTGCCAATGCAAATCAGGGGCACAGTTTCGGATGAAACAGATGTTCTCCAATTTACATCACACATGCATCTTAAAGAAACAAGGCTTGGTCTTAGTCTTACACTACTGAAGTCAAAAGGTGCTTTACCACCACTTCAGAAACCATGAGATTGCTCAGGAAACTTAGGGCCTGACCACAAGAAGTTCTAAAATCTGCAAATCCCAAAGCAATTAATAAGTGTTGTGGTTGCTTTGCACCTTTCAGGATTGGGCCCTAAGTGTATTACCTAACATAGCAGAAACTAGTCTCAGGCACAATAGTGATAGTCATGGTATAAAAATACCAATTGAATCTTACAGGAAGTTGAACAGCTAAGTCTAGATCAGAAGCTTTCAACCTTTTGCAACCAGTGTTGGTCCAACAAAGGCTAGGTGGTTTCAGTGGCCCATCAGCAGAGGAGGCCTTCCCTGTGCCCGTGCTGGGGACAAGCCATGACACCACCACTTCTCCCACCTCCCAGTGCTGCTTCCAACCTGTAGGGAGCTGCACTGGGATCAAATATCTGCAGACTGTGTCTGCACTGCTGGTGATTGTCCCCATCTCCCTCCCCTGCCCCGGACTGCAATATGGAAACAGCTGGAATCTGCCCAGCCCCAGTGCAGTTTCCCACTGGCTGGAAGCTGCACTCCTGCTGCAGCTAGGACGCAGGGAACTGGAAGAAGCAGCGACAGGGGCAGTGCAGGCACAGCTCCCAGCTGTCTGGCCCTAGTGCGGGTGCAGGCAAAGCCCCCACTGCTGATGCACGGGTGAAACCACCTGGGCTGTGTCAGTCTGGAGCCAGGAGGGTGAGGACAAGTGACAGCAGCACGAGTACACCTGGACACTGCCCAGCCCTCGCTATGCCAGGCACAGGTACAAAGCCCTCCAGCTCCACCAACCTGAATCCACTGGCTCTGCTGTTGAATCTGGCCCACGGTCTGTATGTTGCCAATCCCTGGCCCAAATAATCACATTTCAGCTCACTTCTTGTGAAGTGGCATTGCTTACAACAACACTGGGGAATATAAACATCTATAAAAGGCAACACAACAGCAACTTTCAACCCATTAAGAACAGGGGTGGCCAACCTGTAGCATGTGTGACACGAGTGGCGTGGACAGGCTCTGCATGTGGCACGCAGCAGATGAGGGAAGGGACAGGCAGTACTGTGGCAGATAGGGCAGGGAGCAGAAAACAGAGCAGCACGTTGGGCAAGGAGCCCAGGGCCAGCAGCAGAAGGCAGAGCAGCAGATGGGGTAGAGCAGCGGTTCTGAACTGGGGGTACATATACCCCCAGGAGGTACGTGAAGCCTCATCAGGGGGTACATGAAAAGGGCCTAAAAAGGTCGAAGGGCCTAAAAAACATTGCTTTCCCATTGAAAGGGGGTACGTGAGGTCTGACTCTGAGACCAAGGGTACATCAACTGAAAAAGATTCAGAACCGCTGGGGTAGAGGAAGGGGGCCAGAATGGCACTTGGAGAGGGTGGATAGCTAATCTGTGACACATCTGCTAAAAAGGTTGCCCCCACTGTGTTAGAGGTTCTTTCTGTGCCTTATTTTCTCGTGTATGCTGGTGGAAATCTGAAATAACCCAACTGATTTCAATGGAGATTGACCAGTGTGAGGAAGATCACAAATAGGCTCAGACAGTCTAACTTTGGTTTAGGCAGAAATCCACTCTTTTTAGAATACCTCAAGGTTCTCAGTGTCGATTTAAATTCAAGTTTCCCGAGTATGCCAGACTATTACCGCATTCGTATAAAAATCTATACTCAGCTTCTAGAATACATACTGCTTGAGGAATTGCTAACCTACATTGAATACAATATGTAGGCATAAAGTGCCTGTCTGTGCAAAACACACTTTTGTTCTGAAAAAAGACATTGCCCTGGACTGTACAAACCTACCACAGTGGAAAAACATATTCAAATCAATATACGCCGAGGAAAGAAAGGGGCTGGTGTAGTGGTTTTTGAAGGCAAGCCAGGGAATATTCTAAACAGGGGACACACAGCATGTTTTAACTGCTGTGATAATTTTGCATAAAGAGATGTTAAGGATCTAGCTCCTTGCTGTAGTGTGCCATGTGTCGCTGAATAAAATTACTGCCATGCAGTCTGTTAGTGAAGGAATGCGTAAACAGGCAATGTATCCTTGCATCAGTTCCACAAAATGTTGCACAACACAAATGCCTCTCGATGTGTCATTTCCTGCTTGGCCACCAGCCCAGCTCCTGACAGTCAGTCAACAACAAAAAAAAAAAAATGAAGGCGATTTAAAGCTATTCTACTCAAAAGCACATTCCACCAGCCTCAGACGTATCCCTCCACTCGCAGCCCTTGAAAGAAAAGAGAGAGAGAGCTTCCTAAAAACTGTTATGCTTCTAAGTCTAGGAATCTCAAAAATCTCAGTCATTGCTCTGCATTTTATAAGCCAGTCAGCCAAACAGTTAATACTCAGGACGACCAGCTCCTCTTGCTAGCTTTTGCTTGTCTTTTGTAACATGCAGAGACAAAAGGGCCGTGTTTGCTCATACCTTTCATTGCTTATGTACCTTGCAAGGCTTTGACTGCAGATTTTATATATCTATATATTGCTGGGGAAAAATCTGCCTGCATTTCACTTTCGCTTGCAGGTAGAAAAAAAAAATAAAAAATATATATATATGGTTTATTCACCTGCAAGTGAAAGTGAAATGCAGGCAGATTTTTCCCCAGCAATGCATTTCAGCGGAAAGTTTGGAACCTTTCTTGTATGAGACTATCGCTAAATGCAGTCAACCAGTTTGGAGACTACATTCAATGAGACCTGGACTTCAGTCTGAGAACCAAAGCAACACATAAAAGGTATATATACCCCACAACCCGTTCCCTGTTATGGCTCCTGCTCTGTACTTGCCAATAGCCACTTACTTCAACCAGAAGCAGCGTAAGACAGCAAAGCCTTTTTGCTGTTCGAAAGGTGCCACGATGGGCTGACAAGGCAGAGTTTCTTTTTTTCCTCCCAAGACAGACTTGGGATTGACTTCCTCCCAAGACTGATTTAGTACAACCGAGGCTGCATACAACTGAGCCCCAGAGGAAACTGGGTGGTTAATTTTGTGTTCTTCTACAGTTATATCTGTAGGTCGGTGATTAGTTCATGAGCAGTAGGCTCTTTGGCAGACCTCCTTTCAGGTCTTGGAGCTGGAGGAGAGGTCTATATATATAAAAGAAAGGAGGTTACTTAATGTGAATAAGGGAATAAATAAGGTATTCGAGAAAGCATAAATTTGTCCTACCCTTTCTGTACTGCAGCCTCCACTACCAGTGCTATGTTTTGATCTAACACAAAGCCTAGCCAGCAGTGTAAACTTCCTGGGCTGTACTCACGCTCACAGTGAGTTAATTTGTGAAAGAAAAAACTCTCTTTCCTTGGAAAAGGCACAGGAAGATGTTTACTTTCTCCCCCAGATAGAAATGTACAGCTCTTCCTCACATCACTGTCTCTATTTAAAATATTTTACACTAATAATAACAGAGAAATGAAGGCAGCAAACTTCCACAGGAAGATATTTTAACACAATACAGAGAGCTAATACGTTATACAATCTGACTTTCCAAAGTGCTGAGCATCCAAAACACCAACTGACGTCCTTGGGTGTCGTGACTGTTCAGCACCTCTTAAAGTCAGGCTCTAAGTGATTGGGACGTCTGTTGTGGTATGGCCACTGCTCCTACCGCGGCTGCTGGAAAGCATACAGCATTTGTTCTCTCCAATCAACTTGCCAACAGAAGGTCAAAGTGCTTTGCCTATAAACAAGTCTTACAAATTCAGGATCTTAAGCATGATGTCATGTCTTAAAATGATAAGCTGGCAAGCAAAGTAAATGACATTTTGTAAAGATGTGCATAATGTTATGTTTATGCTACTTAGGATGAAGGTTCTAATAAGTCATTGGTTGTGTTCTTTTCAAGGGAAGTTTTATAACCGAGATGAATCACAACTGCAAAAGATCAAAGTTAAAAAACATCAATGATGCCATGGGGTACTTTTTAATCTTGTAATGAATGATGATCATGTGCTCTTATGAAGTTGGTCCAACTGCCAACGCCAGATGTGTATATTAAGAAAAGAAGTTGTTTGTGATGTGACAGCCCTGGTTTAGCTGCCAGAGAGAGGAAAAAATAGGATAGCATGCTTTGGACGTCTGAGCAAAATGCAGGTCCTGGCAGAGAGGGGCACTGTTTTCTGAAACATAACTCATTAAGAAAAATATATTCGCTATTGGAGCCACTGGTTTAAGATTCATTATTTCTCCCAATCACCTAGCTTTCCTTGTGCAATGTGGATTCCAGCTGTTCTTGTTTACTGCAGAGATTAATAGCAATCACTACTGGGCCAAAAATTAGTGCAGGGATTCACAAAAGAACGGAACTTAAGTGAAATTTCTACTGAATAATTCCTTTTCCAGACCTATTTTTCTATCACTCACATTAACGACTCCCACACTGGGTCTCTAGGTATTATGATCCTGTATTGCTCCAAAATGACAAACCAACTGACCTGAAGAAGAGCAAACCAAGCAGATATTATTTTAAGCTCAAAGCAAACCCTTCTGGTCACACTTGACTGACTTATTGTCAAAAGAAAAAGGGAAACTAGATACGCAAGAACTCCAGCTAGGGTACAGGAACTGACTTTCAGAGCTAGCAAACATACACAGGCCCAAGTGAAGTCAGTTAAGAGCAGGTGCCCAATACCTATGAAAATCTGGCCCATAGCAACTAAAATAAAAAATGTAGGTGAATCTTGGAAGTCCTACTTAGCTCTTTTAACATAGGTTTACCTTGGCTCCGGTGGTTTCTGGCATAGTGCCATCCCAGCCTAATTAGATTACTCTACCACAGTCTGAGCCATCCCAGCCTATTCACATATTACTCTCTCTACACTCTCCTCCTCCCACCTCCTCAAGCTGTGCTACCTGCTTCGCATGGAGATTTCCTGTTTCACTGATGCAACAACACGTGGAAGCAGCATCCAAATAAAAATGAGCACATCATTCCTGACTTAACTAACTCTGTCGGTGTTACGCCAAGGAGTCATTTAATCCCAAATCCCCCAGCAGGCCAGATAGAGCAGCTGTCACAAATGAACACAGCATCCTTGTAGTGCAGTTAATTTAACAAGGGAGAGTGGACAGGACCAAAAAAAGCAAGAAACCAAGCAGGCAGCACCAGAGGTATCTATGGGATAAAATATTTTTGTAAGAGCAGAGCTGCTTGACTGTTCTCACTTGCTGATCGGGGAGAAAATACAAAGATAAGGCAATTCTTACATAAAGCAGAAGACCTTTTATGTCTCTTCTCTCATTTGTACATGATCCTGCAATGCTGGCTGTCTTGGCAGGGGAACCATTTCTTTGTTTACAATTCTGTCTGCTGGTAACTTTGCAGTATTTTAAATAAAACTCCCTAAGAGCTCCCAAAAGATCTCATCTATAGCTACTGATCAAAGGCAAAGCAATAATTCAAAATACTTCATTACCAGGATTTTTTAGGTTACTCATCAAATAATCCTTAATCTCTAAATATAATTTAAAATACAGGTAGACCTGGTTGATCCCAATCAATTTGAAAAGAGTTTCTAGTTAGATTAAGAAGCCTGGGATTGGCTTGTTAGTGGTACCTGATGATGTAAGATTGATTGCCAGTTAAAGCTGCTAGACAGACAGACAGACAGATCAAAATGGATTAACCAGACCTGACTGTATCTAATCGTAGGTGCTAGCTATAATAATTACTGGAACATGACAAAACACAACTGTTTGAACAATAAAGTCAGCAATCACTACAGCTAGATTCTTGATAAATCAGGAGTGTACATGTTATAAAAAATATATGCGGGTGAGTGACAGGTTGGTGGCGTTTTCCTTGTTTTTGTTTAAAAACCCACCCTTTCTTTACATGGGAAACACTCAAAGTTTGTTGTGTTGACACCCCAGTGCTTTTATGATTACTCATTTTGCTCTCAAGGGTCTGGGGTGAGTCCACTGATGAAAAATGACATGATGCCAGGAAAACCCAGTTTTCAGCGAGACGAGGTTCTCAATAATCAGGGTGCTCAATGCATTTATTGTCAGGTGGCAAAAGAACTCACAGGCAAAAAAAACTACTTTGCATTTTTTCCCCGTATGTTGGGACAGATCTTGCAAAATGCTGGATATCTCCCATCAGTTTCTGAACATCCCCAGTTTGAAGCTAACGCCCACTGAGGGCATTCAATGCCTTGCAAGGTTGGGTCTGTTGTCCATAATCCAAATTATATATCAAAACAAAGGGCCTGAGTCTCATTGACGTTCAGGGCCCTTAAGAGTGTCAGTGTGGTGTACCAAGCCTTGGTTTAAATAAGAATCAGGTTTAATATTGCCCTAAGTCAGCAAAGCATTTAAGCATGTTTAACTTGAAGCACATGAATAATCCAGTGGTTTTCAAATTAAGCGTGATTAAAATTAAGTCTAAACTCATGTACTTTGCCGAATGGGGACATATGCTTGCCAAAGAAATGTATAATATTAAACAACAGCAAGTGGTTTTACTTGTACAGACTCCCACCAGCAGACAGGAAAAGCATAAAATAGGACTATGAAACTTACTCCTTGGTTCCCTGGGTCCATCCACGGTAACCTTGATAGCTCTGTGGTATGTAGCAACTTGAGGGGGATTTGTAAGGACAGTTATTGTCAAGGTAAAGCTCTTCCCTACAAAAAAGGGAGGAAAAAAAAGGAACAGTTTATTATAACATGAAAAGAAGACCCATGCATACTCAATAAAAAAATCTTAGGTGTTTACATAGCTGGCTATAGGAGTTTTCTTCTCCTTCAGTTTAACTCTGCTGTCAGGAATATAGCCGAGTGTTGACAGTTTAAACACCCCTTATTTAATATTGGGTCATCATATAATAGTAGAACAAGGGTAATTTGCTGCTGCTGCTAAGCCAAATTCTCCCCTTGTTCAAAGTGGTGTGAATTCAAAACCATTCAGATAATGTTAAGAGTTACTCAGTTCTCCAGGAGTGAGACAGAAAGCAGAAGGTGGCCCTATGGTATTTACTTCACATGGTTTTATCATTTCATTTGTTTCAATTGAGTACAATAAGATGAGGAAAGAATATATATTCCTCGTGGGAGTCATTTTAACAGGGAGCTAGCATCTCCTGTCCTTAATAAGCCTGTGGTAATATGATGATATCATCATTACTGGAACGAAGATTTTTTTCCCCCCCCTTTACACATATTCCATTTATTAAATCTTGAAATAATTATCCACGGACAGTGAAAAATTGTTTTGTGCACGGACAAAATATTGCATGCCGCAGATCTGCATTTTAAACCTTCAATGCTATATTTCACCCAACTCTTGAACATGGTGATCTGGAGCCTTTGGCACAGTGAAGGAATTAAAAATAAAGAATTAAATCCAGCAGCCTGGATTTCAGCATGCGTTCTCACAAGAAGACACGGGCCTCTGTTCTGGAGACTCACTGACAGTTGTAATCAGTTAGATATGCAACGGTTAGTCATGTCAGATAGTCAAAACTGAAAACTGTTTCAAGACAGGAAAAGGTGGGCGTACAACAGTGACTCAATAAAACAGTCAGCAATCTCAGGCTTTACTGCTCATTTAAGCTGCTACTTTACCAGAATTTTAAAACTTTTTTTTTTTTTTAACTTTTTTTTTCTTTTTCTTTTTTTTTTGCCGGTGCCCGTTTTCCCCCTTGTTGAACTCCGAAGGTATTCAATCAAAACACAAATCTTAAACAATATGTAACAGCACAAACTTAATGCAATCTTTTCAAAGCCTAATCTAGAACAGGTTACATATAAGGCATAATACAGAACAGAACTTTGGCTGTCAAATACAGTCATTGCCCTTTCTTTTTAACCCAAGTCATATACTTTCCAAACCTGCTTGGGACACGCATCATTTATTATCGGGCGTGCGACTTTAGACAGTCTTGGCCATATTTTTTAAGAGTAAGAATGTGACAGAGACCGCTTGAAGGGACTATAACTGTCATTTAGAGTAAAATGACTTTCCAGGTGCAACTGTGCTCCAGCTGTGCCCCCTTCTCCAAGACACACAGGTTAGGTTGAAATCCGGGAGTTCGAGACTCAGGCCGGGCTCTGGAAAATTCAAGAAGCTAAATTCTGACAACAGGCAGAAACTGTTGCCCCAAACCCTCGGTGGGGGGAGGGAAAAAGCTCTTTTGATGGCCTAAAGAACAACCACGATAGAAACAAACAGCAGCAGAACCGTGGACGCAGTCCTAATGCATACACATATGGTGACGTCCCGGCCAGGCAGTGGTCCCTATGCCTTGTCTCTTTGCAGAGACAAAATACAAAAGGCAGCTGTGGGTAGGGGGAATCCAGACACGTCATAATGTTACTAAGTCAGCATATACTGCATGTGTGCTTATTTGTATATTAGCAAGGTTTCATGCCATTTTTCCTACCCCCCTGGAATTCAGCCCGCTGCTTATATCTATATTCACCGGTGACATTTTATTCATTCGTGCTGAGGCAGCTGCCACGGACATCCAAGGGAGCTTCCGTGTGCGCCTGCAGGCAGAATTTGGCCCTAGAGTTTTATCCCTTTATTAATATCTCAAGCAGGCATGAAAGCCTCTGTCAATGAAAAGCTACCAGGATGATGTGCTCTGCTGGTAACCGTTGGAAAATTCATTCATTAGACAAGTACTGCAAGATTTTCTAGCCTAAAAAATCCCACCTCCTTAAAATGACCAAAAACACCCACCCTGCTACACAAAGGGTTGCGTTTGGCCTTCAGCCTGTGCCAGCATCCGAGTGACTACACTGTCAAAGAGGAATGAAGCAGTATTTTGGGAGCCAACCTCTCTTAATAAATAATAGATCACATTATTGTTCTATGAGAGCCCAGTGCTGCAGGGCCCTGAGTGCTTCCATTTCTAATGACGTCAAAAGTGATTAAAGGCACCCGACACGTCATAGAAAGTAACCTGTGTCTCACAGGATTGGGCTCATTGCATAATGGTATATGTTTGCAAGCTTGCTTACCTTTCCAAAGACAGATTTCACTGGTTTCATGGATATCATTTATCATCTACCAAACCTACAGAACTTTTTTTAGTAGTTTTCTCTGTGCCTTTAAAATTTAAGCTATTTATTTGTTGTAGCTAAGGACTAATATTAACACTCTTTTATGGACCTAATTGGCTTGGAAATCTTCTGGCACTGTTTCTTTAGTGTCTCCCAAACCATTCATCCTTTGTCATTAACATATGCAAGTGTAGCTGACACAGTAACGAACAGGACTGGCATATGCTCAAGTGCAAGGCTGAGAGAAAAATTAACTTAGAGGCAAACTCAGCGACTTGCGCGTGGTGCATATTTTCCAGCCAGATGCTAATTCAAAACATCAAGACACAAAAACGTTAAGGTCCAGATCCACAGTCTACTGAAGGTGGGAGTCCCACCCATGACTTCTGTGGACTTTCAGTCTGGCCCAAATGTTAGCTACTACCTCAAAACCTCACCTAAAACAGCTTTGATTGAGATCAGTGGGACTTCTACATACACCTCAAGGGCTCTGTATCAAGGGTGCTTATTTTTCTCAATGTAGAAAGGTGCGTGCGAGAGAACACGTAAACAAAACTATGAAGCTGCCAACGTATGCTGGATCAACAGCAGAGAAAAACATACAAAAAAACTCAAATCTCGCCATCGGGCCACAAGAAACAAGGAAAACGTGGGAGAGAAGGCAAAGTGGTAAGATGACGATTCAGACTTCGCAATCAAGTTTAGAGATGCAATGATCAAAGAGGCAGCTGCTTAGAAAGATGTAAATGTAAACTCAGGAGCAGGTGCGGATTAGTTTCTTGTCACTGACAACTTCAAGACACGCACCTACCAATACACGTCTGTGCTCTATGGTGTCACTTTTTCACTTCTGTTTGCTACTACTGTTTCCTTTCCTGCTATTTTAAGTGGAGTTATAAAAATCTATCATTAATGATAACACTCTCTCTCCCTCTCTGTTCTGTCTTAGTCTGGAAGACAAGTCTGGACCAATTTCTCCATCCTGCCTCTGGCAGCAGAATGTAGTATTTCAGATCCTCCACCAAGTCCCGGCTGCTTCAAAGGAAAAACCCTACTTTCTTCCGTTAAGATCATAAGAAATATAGGGGGAGGGGGTCAGCTCTGTTTGGACATAATTACACTTCATCAAAAGAAGCTTTCTTCATCTTCCATGCGTGAAAAGTCTGCAAGCAGTTAAGTCTGTCTTTTTTCTTCTTTTTTTTTTTAAATATAAAAATTGCTATTTGGGAAACTAGCCAAAACTCAGAAAGCCAATATAGTAAAACAGTGCACACCCTTTGTTTTTCTTTGAAGTTTCTTAAATAAATATGTTGAGGGTTTGCAAAGTACACTATCGCTTTTCCATAGATTTTACCCAGATTGATCAGAAAAAACTTCTTGTGCAAAGTCTGTAGAATATAAAAGATAAATTAAAGCCCTTGGGTGTGGCCAAATTAAAGAAGTTTTGTGTGTGTGTGTGTGTGTGTATCTAAATAGCCTGAATCCTTAGACACTCGTCATCATGTTCTATGTTTTAAGAGAAGGTATATTTCATAGGTTTCAAATGAGATTCACAGTGCACAGGTAGTACATCATAGTCCAGTTATTTTTCAGCACTTGTTATGGGATATACTACTGTTCTTTTATTGAAAAGCAGAACTGGTGATGGAGCCAGAGAAACTTCACATTTAATCCATCAACATAAAGACAAAGGAGACACTAATATTTTTAAAAGGAGAGCAAGAGAAATGGAACAGGAGAATAACGCCTTCTCTTAGGAAGGCGTTATCCTTTTCACACACTCCATTTTCATATGCTATTTCCTTTGCAGGAGAATTGTTCTTTATTATGAAGGTTTTTTAATGAAAAGTTAGAAGCTGAGAAGTATACATTATTGGCCACGTTCCTAAAATGAAAACTAGTCTCTGGAAACGACCCTTACGGAATCACTTTTATCAAATACTTCTAATTGTAACAATGTGCCATCTGATTTAAACTCTAGAGACAGTTGTCAGATGTTTGACTTGCTCTGACAAATGGTCTCTCCCTCAAAGCTATATTCTAACTGTTTTGCGGAGTGTATTATTCTAAAATTTTATTTTATTTTTTTTGATAAGTTTGCAACATAGACTTTGCTTTCTTTTTTCAGAGCTGGTTTATAAAAATGAAAATCTATGTTAAATAAAATATTTCGACTGAATCAGAAGCTGATATCACGAGTCCCTTTGAGGATCCCTTCAGCAAAGACAGCAGTGCCGGTTTCCTTTAAGACATCCTTTCAGTCATTAACTCAAATGTTAAAGCAGTCGCAAGGATCTTGAAAGGAAATTCTTGTCAATCCTGCTATCTTTATAAAAGCTTCCTATGACTGGAGTATAGATTTCAGATTATAGGAAGCTCCTAAGCAGCAGAGTCAACTTCAGTGCTCTAAATCTCTAGGGAAATAGAAAGTTTTTATTTTCAGGGCCATTCTGAAGTAAGCAATGTATTCGAAGTTACATTTCACTCATATAAAAAGCCTACCATGAAGGTCTGTAATGTTAAATAAGTTACTAACGGAGAATATGAGACTTATTTTTTCAGCGCATAACTAGCTTGCCCAATGTGAACTGAAGTCACTGAAAGGCTTTCCAATTACTACAAGAAACCATAAAGTGTATAGCCTATAGCACGTGAGATGCAAAAAACCATAATGATATTTCTTCCTATGAAAACTTAAGAGGCGGCTTTACAGTTGAAGACAAAATAGTAATATGTATTTTTTTGCTTTCTTTGCCATGCCCTGAATTTTTTTATCTGACTACATATAGCTCAGAAAATAGGCTCTTAATTCTTTCTACTCTGCCAGTGAGGTCAAAAGAGGGCACCATGTCTTCTGTAAATATATTTTTTTTTTCAAAATTCAGATCTCATAAAAACACCAAAAAATATAAGGAGTCAGACAAACTTGGCAAGACAGAAAGACAACAAACTTGGTTTGGACAAATGCTGAAGTTTGCAAATAAAACCTGTATTTATCCCCGAAGATGAAAGGTTGATGATGATTTATTTACAGGCTAATCAGTATTTCATTGTGGAACCAGTTTAATGTCTAGACTTTGTTTTTACTTCATTATAAAAATGTAAAATGTAGTGGCCTACCTCTTCCACTTCTGCCCACAAATCTCAGGTCATTAAACCTGGCCACTTGGTTCTTCATCACAGCAGAGGCATTTCTCAGCTCTGCGGAATAGTTTTCATCATTTCCAGCCATGACAGTAACCACTGTCCCATCAGGCACCTCTCCTAAGGCCACCACCTGTGAAAAGGAGGAGACAGCAATGACTCTTGAAATGACACAGAAAATCTGTATTTGCTACCGCTTTACACGACGAAACATTAATTACTAGGCTCTGTAGCAGATACTCCAGCTAACTGCGGTGAATAGTCATGAACTAGCTGAAAACAGAACAAAATGCCACATCAAACAAAGAAACATCTTGTATTGTCTCCCTTTCTCATAGTCTAATAGGGAGTTCCTTTTTTGTTTTAACTCTTCAGACACAGTCAGCATCCCTATGTCAAATATATGGTTTAATTCATCTTGAAGGCCAACTTTGTTCTGAGTAACCAGAGTGCAATGGGAAAACACGAAGTACGGCTCACATCCATAAATCATACATGAGACTTCATTTGAAATAGAAAGTTGGATATTATTATTAGCAGCCTTATCGTGCTGAAATTGTGTTCTGTTTAAACGCTAAGGCTGTGCCCATTGCCATGGGATCTTGAGCACTGGATCATGTCAGATAGTGAAAGGTTTGGCAAAACGGACAGGAGACTTCCAGTAACATCTTGCTGGTGTGAGGAGTCATGTTGGAGCATCAGTAGTTTGTACTTCCCATTTTGGAGCGTTCCCCAACATGTGATTAAGGAACACTGTGTTGTTGGGATTGACATTTTTTCAGATGCAATATAAATCCGAGGACTTATCTACTTGTGCCTCTGAAAGATCTCACAATGCTTCTAACAAGAGTAGACTGTGGTTAGCCCTAGTACATGTCTGCGCTGTACCAACATATTTCCTTTTGCATTTCAAATATATATAGGATTTTCACCTTTAGTGAATTCCATCTGCCATAATGGCCATAGCAGTCGCCCCCACGTTGCAGCCCTGTCAGGTTATAATGAATCTGCAAATTCTGCTAAATACCCGTCAGCAACAATCTCAGACAGGACGTGAGAAGAAGATGATGACTTCTTGTCCTAAGTTGGTGTGGTGCTATTGGGGGTTATTAAACAGCTGCTGTATGGCAGGCAGAGAGGTAAAAGAGTTATTTATAGTCTGCTATGAAAATGCTTTGGGATGCACATAAGGATTATTATATTGCAAGTTTTTAAAACAAATGTAACATTAGAACAGGAGCACTAATTCAGTCAGATTTATGTAAATGATACTTCATATGGGAAGCAAAGATTCCCCATAACAGTACAAACGAAATAACTGCCCTATGCTCATGTTATCATAATAGTAATGATAATAAGAAAAAGGTATAAAAAAATACAGATTTGAAAGGTTTGCAATCCTGGGTATTAAACATTAAAAAAAAAATACTAGCTCTGAATATATGTTACTCCTGGCCCATTTAATTGTTATCACCTTATGGTAAATTATTGCTTTTTTACATTAGAGTTATCAACTCTTTCTCCAGAAATATATTTTATTATACTTTGTCATGACCCCAACTTTAAATGTGATTTCCAGGAATGGTTATGTCTGAAACTAATTGTACCATCAATTTATTAAGTGGAAACAATTAAGAGCTCTACATAAATCTGGTTGGCATTATATGGCCTTTTGCTGTGCACCATATTTCTCTTGAACAACAAAATGAATGTCAAATGTATAGCAAATCTGAAAAATATTTTAATTGGTGGATTTCATTACTGAAAATTATTGCTTAGATTATTTGATTTGGAGCAAGCACAGAGCAAAGCTGAGGCGCTATATACAATGGATTAAAATGAGGTTTTTATGTCTTTCCAAAAACCATCAGGTAACACGACCTAAAATCCAAAAAGACTTTTGCCTTTCCCTTCTGTGTGGTCAGGATTTCATGCGAAGATTTCACTTTAAAGTGATTTTAATGCTACTGATCATAAGAACATAGGAACTGCCATATTGGAGAAGCCCCATATGGGCCATCTAGTCCTATATTGTGTGTCTGACAGCAGCCAGCACCGCATGCTGCAGAGTGAGGTGTAAGAAACCCCAAAACAGGAAGATGCAGGACCATCTGCTGCCCAGTTGCATCTCCTCCTACCACTCACTTAAAATGGCCTAAACCCTGACACTTGAGATGTGATATCACTTCTGCCCCTGCTTATTGTTTAAAGATGTACTGTTATAGATCTAGGTACTCTTGTTATCTGGGTAAACCTCCACTGACTGTAAGTTAAAAATATGTTTAGAATGTCTTACAAAACAAAAATAACATTAAGTCTAGAAATGCAAAGAAACTCAGAGCAAAGGAGGAAGTGCAAGTCTGTCAAGGGGCCTCAGATGAGGGAGTGAAATTACTGTATCCTCAGCCCACCTCCTTCTGTCTAGGTATGCAGATCTCCTGTTACTTAAAATTAATCAATCCTTTTTTCTGATAAAATATAGCATAGCTGGCAATACCTGGAGACAATGAACTGAGTCTGCATGAGACTGAATCCTCTTTGAAGGCCCATCTACCCAGAATACTAAGTGTCTTTATTTTTGATAGGTTTCACTCTGGTCCTTCATTTTTTCTCTTTTTCAAATACTCATTGTTCATTTAAATTCCATGTCATCGTTCTCAACCTCAGCACAATTTGGATATGACACTTCCAGGTCATAGTATTGTTCATATCTAATCTGCAACTTTATTATTCTTAATGCACAACATCCGTTGGCACAGTATTATGTAACATCACTGTATGTTATTCTTACTAGGGAAAGACACGTTGAAAAGACAGACTGAAATCTGGGGTGCAAACCTGAGCTGTGTCCAATAAAAACAACGTTCAGTCACTCTGCACAAACAGTCGCTCTACTACAGAGTTAAGAGTAATACATTTGCCACTGTGGTTTCACATTTTTGTAATGAAATATCCAAAGGCTATAGTACACGTATGTCATGTCGGTGTTTTGGCCCAGAGTTTTACAAAAAAATTGAAACCTAGAAAAATATACAGCATTTTGGCACGTTGTAAATTAAAAATAACTGTTTATGCCGAGAAACTTTGTATGTAAAGAATGCAAACTCCACTTGGCCATTTCTATGCCACACATCACAATTTAAAACGACTTACAGTATCCTAGAAAATGAAAGACTATAAATGCATTGTAAAAAAAACATGGGACAGTAGTACTAAGCACGCTTTGAGAAAGAATGAAAAGTAGCTACTGCATATGTAGGCTGCTTAGCTATTTTTCAAACATAAATATCTCCACCATTTCAAAATATTTACTTTCCAGAAGGCACCAATCCATATTAAACTACCTATAAATTCAGATGACTAAAATTAAGCATGGTTTTTCTGTGAGGGCTCAGGAAAAAAAAGCACATAAAGGCATAACATAAAAAAAAATATTCTGACAACTTGAAAATTACTTATCAATTTACATATTTTTCATATAACAATTCACATCTGGTCTGGCAACCTGTTTGCCCAGTTTCAGTCCAATGGGAGTTGAAAAGGCCAAGGTATTTGCTCTGAAGGCTGAAGTTATAGATGCAAAGCAAAAATACTACGCAATAATATTAGGTAATAAGGCTTTCTGAATAGTAAAACTATTGTTTAAAAAATGAGCTCGTGAAGAAGCTAAATAGCTGTTTTCACACACTAATGTGGCTATCATTTCAATACCTGCTCTCGCAAAATACTGAAAGGCATCATTTGCATCAAATGGGCCCCTGAAAGCAAAGTGTGCCATATTAAAAATGTTTTTCCTGGATTTTGACAAAAGAGCATCTGATACTATTAAAAAATATTTGAATGCTCTGTAACTTAAAACAGAATGGCTTATTTGCACTACTTTTTGTTTAAAAATATACATCTGGGCTGATAATTTATATACCAAGTTTCAGCTTGAAGCTATTTAAAACAGCTGAGTTATAAACTCTGAAAACTGGGGCTTGGAGTGGAAATGTTGACAGCCCCTTAACTACTTGGTGCTACTGGGTATAGCGTTAATACTGTACATTGATTCTTTGCTGCTATCATACATTGACTAAGATTTTGTGCTATTATCAGCATCAGGCAGGGCCAACAAAGGAAATGCAAGCCTGGTGCAAGAACCCTATGTAAGAAGCTCCAGAAAGACATGTCAATAGGGGGCCAAATGCTGGGTGTTGTACTCAAGTAGCACTGCTGTCTACTGTAAAACTCTGAATATGAATAAGGTGAACATAGTTTGGACCCAGGCCCACGGGCTCCATTTCCTTTATATCTTAGCTACCTGAACATGATTAAGCAGTTATAAAGCTATGTTAATAAGTGTGTTGTTAACATTCTTCACTATAAAAAATGATATGCACAAATTTAATCTTACTACTGAGAACATTCAACAAGAACTCCCTCATCAGCTCACATAAATATTAATGCTTAAATTCAAGTGCAATACTTAGCCAACATGATTTTTTAAAATTATAATCAAAACCAGCACAGTTTACAACATACTTCCTTTCCTACATGTGATTTATATCTGTTTTTTAAATTAAAACAGTGGTATGTCCAAAGCACTTTTTAACCAGAGATCCCTGTAAGAGAATTATGATATACTTAGCACACCATTCAAAATATTATCATCAACATATTATTTATTGCCAATAAAACTTCAGTTCCACTTTTCATAATGCGTGCTTCATGCGAACCGTTTTACTATTGAGTTACTGGACAGCCCAGATGGTCTTTCTTTTTTAAAGATAATTGCTTTTGTTCTCCGTTAAGTTCCACTGAAAAGTTTTTTATAGGCTATCTAGACCTGTATTATTTTAGTTTGAAACTACTGTAATGAAACAGAATTTCACCTCAATGACAACGAATATATATATATTTTTTTTTTATTGGCTCAAGATCTTTTTCACCAAACGCAAAATAGGAACTTCCAACATCATTTCATAGCAAATCAAGGTCAGGTACACTGGCTATTCATGTGAGAGAATACGTGCACAGATATTACGCATGTAAAATACAGATGCATGGAAATGTAGACACGCTGGACAGCCACGATGGGCAGGAGACTAAGGCCAGTTCAGCATACCTGCTGCCTCAAGAAGCCCAGACAATCCCAGTCCTTTTGGGCAGTGTAATCACATAGCATCTCACACTGAATCAAGTGTTTAACTAGCATAGGCATAAAGAAAGCGCAGCTGGGAAGCCCGCAAAAGACATCTCTTGCCCTTTGGTGAGGTTTAACTATGGTGTCTGCACCCAAGCTTTGCAGCCAGCATTTCCTAGGGGTTGGTCCACACTTCCAGCAGGGTGTGAGCAGCCTGAGAAAGGGACCTTCTCTGGCTGACAGGTCCAAGGAGCGCCAGCCGCCAAGGGTGACGGGTCCCCTCCCACACCTGCACTCCCAGAGGTGCTGGGCTGCACACCTGAGGGCTGTGCACCCTGGAGCGGGGGCTACATCCAGACCAGACCCCCCTGCTCTGCCTCCTTTCCCCTTTTCCCCTCCGGTCCTGGAAGAAGAGGGGTGTCCCCTGCTTTGCAAGGTGGGGGGACTCCCTGGCTGCGGCTTTGCCCAACCCGGGGCGGTCCCCACAGCGGTTTTGGGGGCTGCGGGGCAGAGGGCGGGGAGAGCTGCCGGGCAGGTGCCCTGTCCAGCAAGGGGGGGCCGGGACCCGCGGGGCTTTACCTTGAATGCCACCGGGAGGGTCTTGTTGCAGCGCCAGTGCGAGGGCAGCACGGAGCACAGGAAGTTGGGGCTGTCGGTGCGCACCAGCTCGGCGGGGTGGTCCGCGATGATCTCCACCATGGTGCGGTTGTCGTGCGGGCGCAGCCGGGGCACCGCGGCCGCCGCCTCCTGCTGCTGCTGCTGCTGCTGCTGCTGCTGCACCGCGGCCGGGCTCACCTCGCTCATCTTGCCGGGCTGCAGGCTGCTGGAGGGGGGGCTGAACCTCCGGCTGGTGCTGGGATCTACGGGAATACGCATCACAACAGCCACAAGTTAGCGACCTGGGGCGGGCGGAGGGGGGGGGCGTGCAATGTGTGTGTGCGAGGGGGGATGATAATAATAATAATAATAAAAAATAAAAATAAAGAAGAAGAAGAAAAAATTTAAAAAACAACAAGAAAAGCAGGGGGTGTGCTTGGAGCAGCCCGGGTGGCAGGCAGGAGGGAGCGGAGCGGAGCAGAGGAGGGAGCGGGAGCCCCGCTCAGCACAGCCCGGCGGGGGAAGGCATGGTCCCGGCTGCTGCAGGCTGCGAGGCGCTTCTCCTCCTCCTCCTCCTCCTCCTCCTTCCTTCCTTCCTTCTTTGCGCTTGTTTTATTTTGCCCCCTCCCTCTCCTTCCAGCCACCGCTTCTTCCCCCCGGGCTGGGGCTGTCTGTCCGCCTCTCTTCTGCTTCCCTCTTCTCCTCGCTGGATGCTCCCAAAAAAAAAAGTAAGAAGAAGAAGAAGAAGAAGACGACTCGTGCAGGGTCCCCAGGCAGCGAGATTGCAGCGGCGGCTGCTGGAGAAGCAGCAGTGAGCAGAGGAGGGGAGTTTTCAAGTCTGAGCGGGGCTGCTTTCTCCTCCAGGGAAGCCTTCCCCCTCCAGGAGGAAAAAAAAACTCGGGATCGGATCAAGTCGAGATGCCAGGGAGCTTCTCCGCTTCTCCTAGTGTTGCTTGGGGCTTCGCAGGGGCAGGGGGCTGCGAGGCGTCTCTGCAAAGAGCTGGTGCGTTTCCCCCCGAAGAAAACTTCTTAGGGGTGTTTTTTTTTGGGGGGTGGGGGGTAGAGAGCAGGGCAATCAAATGAGTCCTAATTAAAAGAGCTTGCAAGCTGGGTCCCCGGGGAGGAGAGAAGCCGAGTCACAAACTTCTGGCTCCCAGGAGTCAAAAAGCAGGCGCGGAGCGAGGCAATGCGCGAGTCCCGGCTTTGGGGGCTTAATTAAGCCGCTGCCAGGTCCGAGTCCGCTGAGCTGAGCAGGCTAACGCGGGGCATTGGGGGGGATGAACAGCAGCAATGAAAAAAAATAAATTGTATATAATATATATATATATATTAGAAAGCATTCAGATGATCCCCCCCCCCTTGAAAATCAGCTGGGAAAAAAAAATCTTTTGGGTCCCCAAAAAGTTCAGGTTGCGAAGGATAAAGGAGCCGGGGGAGGGGGGGGGGTGGAAAAACCACCGCGATTTTTTTTCCTCCCCCCCACACTGGTCCTAAATGTGGTTTTTTGGAGGCTGGGATTCCTAATGATTAGGTTTTTGTGGTTTATATAGACAAGGCTCTCTGGCTGGGCCGATCATTATGCTGATGAGAGGCAGCAGCACGTGGTGTCTCAGCCCGCAGCTCCCGCCGCCTCCCGCACCGCGCAGCCCCCGCGCAAGGGCGACTCCCCAGTCCCGGCCGGGCCGCGCGGCTTCCCCGCTGGGCTTTGTTTTACCCCTTTAACACTTTGGGGTGAGTTGGTTTGTTCTCAAATACAAATAAATAAAAGCTCCCTGGTGCCAAAGAAAGGGGGTACACCCCCCCCCCGGTCTCCTGTAGCCCAAAGCCTAAACCTCGGATGAATGAAACCTATAACCCTCCCCTCCTCCCCCGGCTATTCAGGGAAAGAGTCTGGTTTGTTTGCTCCCTTTAAAAAAAAAAGAGAGAGAAAAGGAAAGAAAAAGGCTGATCTTATTAAAAGCAATTTCCATACCCAATGGTAAGGGAGGGTGAACGCCTCCCGGGGCAGATAAGGACCTATCAAAGCCTGGCCTTTAATTTCTAAGGCTTTGCTTCGCCTGCCGACTTCCACCTTCCTGGAAGCAGTGGGCGCTGTGTGCGCGGGTCCATGTGCTCTTGGGGACGGGGAGTGGGGTCCGGGGGCGATGAGCCCCCAGGGCTGGGGGTGCTTGCCTAGGGCACACGGGCACAGGGAGCTGCGGGCCCGGGGCGGGGCGGGGCGCAGGGGAGCGGGAGTAGGAGCCGGCGCGTCCCCCGCCCCGCTGCGGTTCAGCCGCGTCCACACGTGCGGCCGGGGCAGCGCTGGAAACCCGGCGGCTTCCCCCGCCCCTGCCCGGCCGCACTCCCCTGCCTCCGCGCGGGGGATCTGGCAATGCAGGAAGCAAAGAGTGCCTGCAAACGGGGCAGGGGGGCGCTTCCGCAGGGCTTTTCTTTTCTTTGCCGTGTCTTTTACATCAAGAAAGGAGCTTTTCTTTCGCTTTTTCTTTCCAGTTCGGTCGCAGGGGAGAGCTCTCGCTCTGTGCACCGCGGGCCGGGCCGGGCCGCGCCGCGCCGCGCCGGCCGGGGGAAGCTGCCCGCCGCAGGCTGGCTCTGGCTTGCCTGCAGGATCCTTGCTTCTGCGGGCTTTCCTCACTTCTTTCCTCCTCCTGCCCGTCTCTCGCCACGCTCCATATGGTGCGTGGTCACCCCTCCACGGAACCTGGCAGCGAGCGCCTCTTCTTTTTCTTTCCCCCCTCTCTCTCCCCTCTTTATACTTCTCAGATACGGAGCGCAGGAGTTTGTTATTCCTACAGGGAAGTGTCATTATTAGACTTAGCGGCTCCCATTCCTAGCAAACCACCCCGATTTCTCTCTGATCCGGGCCAAAAGGAGAAGTGAGATCGGTTCTCTCAAAAGAGGTATCTGGCGTCATCTACAAGGAGCTGACTCATGTAGACGCCTTTCAGAAGCTCTAGCTGAGCATGGCTGCAGCACAGTATAACCATGACTATGTATCTATCTGTATACAGCTTTACATATAGAGAGATATCTAACAAATAACTATTCAAACACAGATAGATAGATATGCATGCATTTAAATACTTATTTTGGAAGAGTGTATGCTTCCTAGCTTGCTTAAAAATTGTTCTCCAACTATTTAAGTTAGTCTAATAAAAGATATCAGGTTCACCCAAAAAACCTTGTCTGCTTCCTAACTCCTTTTCTTTAGGGCCCAAGCAGGTTTAGACACTGGGGTGGGGGGGAGATTTGAGCTGGATGACAGGCATCTTGTTTCCAACACACAAGGGTAACTTGACAAGAGGGATTTCCTTTTTTTTAAAACTGACAAGATCATCTTCCTACTTTTTAATGAGTCAAATCAGTAGTTTTACTGTTACCTCTTTACCCACCGCAATAACATCAAAAGTCAATCAGGATAAACTAAAAGACTTATTGGAAGCTCCCAGTGTCGGTTGGCTTAAAATAGTCCGTGGTTATTTATAACGTAGAAATGAAATTTTCCACTGAACGCCCTAACAAAGTTTCAGGTATCTGGCACAGTGATTTTCAGTCTCCTTGCAAAAATATCTTTTTTCTGAGCATTTATACATTTAACAGGAACTCGCTAACGCCTGGAACATATCACATCTGAGAGCACTAGAATTTTATTTAAATGGTTAGGGCCACCTTAATAAAACTACTCCTAGCATTTATTGACCTGCAGAAAGCCTTCAGCATTTTTTTTTAATGTAGTTTATGTAATTATATGCAGAATCTATGACTATGGCTTGAATTTAGCTGGAAGATACATGGGGCAAACCTATACTCCAGCCATCCTCAGCTTGTCCTTCTGATAATCTCACGATGGATCACATTGAAAACTGTTAGGGAGCCTTAGGATTTTAGAGGAAAAAAGCTGGCTTCTTTGGAAATTATGTCAAAAAATCACTTCCAACTTTACCGTATAAAAATAAGATTTTACCAGTAATTAATTCAGCTGCGACAGCTGCTGAAGCCCATTTTGATGATCTTTTCGCTTTCATTTTTTTTAAACTTCGACTCGTCTTTCTATTATAACTGTAGTATATGCAAGATTTTTTTGCTAGAAAATAACCTATTTGAAGTGGTTCCCTATCTATTGACTTCTAAACTGGTAAAATATGGGTCCAGCAATCTCTGATCCCATCAAAAATCTCGTGATGTAAACATCATATGATCAAGGTGAAAAATAATTGGCAAATGTTGAAAGTTTCTGTACGGGGTGATGTTTCCTAAAAATAGTTGTTTTGATGCTAGTGTGCTGGATTGGAATGTGCTGTCAACATGATACCACTGAGTCTCTTCTAACCATTCTCTCTATGTGTGAATAGCCTTGAAGGAAAATAGAATAAATTAATGTGTTTAACAGGTTTGTTATTGTATCAGATATTTGGAGTGGGAGTATTGTAGCTAGGTCAGCAATTGCTACTATAGTTAAGAGCTTGCCAATATTTTCTTTCCAAATTCCACCTTCCAGGAGCTTCTAACTCACTCATGAAAATGTACATCAAATTGCACTGTGGTGTGAAAGTAGGGTGGTCCTGATCCTTCAGAAATCAATGCCTAGATTTCCATTGGCACCACTGGAAGCATGGTGAGGCCCAGTGTCTCTCACAAGCACTTTGCTTTCCTTATGGTTACAAGTTGGATACTTGTCCAACTATTCTTTGAATTAAGTGTCGGTGGGATACTTACAATTGTATCTGACATTTTTGATGGGTTGTTTACCACGCTGATGAGAACTCTTACAAAAATATATAGACTACTTCAGTCTCTTTATTTTAGCTACCATGTGCCTATCCCACTGATTTATGACCTAAATAAAAGAAAATTCTTTGTATCCTGAAGCTTGCTGTAAGCATTTAATAACTCAGCACCTTACACTGATCAGTGTTTGCAGCTTGTAGCATAATATGAAAAAATGAAAGACAGGACTACCTAACCAAGAATTTATTGACATGAACAGTATTATTGTTTCACACAATATTGTCCAGTAGGAAGAAGAGAGGACTGCGAGTTGGGACTCTTCGTTTCTGTTTCAGTTTGTTGTCAGGCCTTGGGCACATCACTTAATGTCTCTGTGCTTCATTGTAAAATGGGGATAATAATAATGACTTCACGTCTTGTGAGACTTAAAAAACGTTTGCACAGTGCTTTGAAATCCAAAGATGAAAGGTACTGCATTAGTGTAAAGTATTATTGCTATGTTTTTCAAGCAGCTAATAATAAAACTGCTGGATCAATAATGAAATGTGTTGTGATCTGACTCCTATTGATTTCTGTACGGCATGCTCTAAAATGAACATAGCCTGAACCACAAATAGAGATCATCACTAAAGACTGTTTTTTCTAAATAGCTTGTCTCCTGCTAGTTTAAAAATAGATGGTTGCAAACCTAGGTCTTGCTTTTCCTTTAGGCTCTAGTGCCATCTTGGAGTTGCATCTGCTTCAGTGAGGCTTGCAGATGTGGGTGACAATCTTTGTGGGTCCTGATGCAGTATTGTGATTCTAACCATTGCATTATAATAATATATCAATGAGAAAATCTACCCTGTGCTTTTGATTGGAATGCAAAGTTTGACCTATGCATTTTAATTAGAGGGATTTCTCATTTTGGTCTGTCTTTGTCAAGAAAATCATATATATATATTTTTATTTTTTTTTTGGACCCTGCAAATCAAAAATTTAATTATGGAGACTTGTGCTCTTCATTATTAAGGATAAAACTGACTCTAACAAACACAGTTTGGCCCCTCTCCATTGAGCCTCCCCACAGTTTAACTGTAAATGAATGCATGATCTTATTGCCAACATGGATTTTTTTTTCCTGGAAAGTTCCAGGAAAAGTGGACAAATTATTTTTGAGCTATGAGGCCTAAAAAAAATAGGGTTCATATTTCCCCCCTGCCTTTTTTTTCCCCCTTCACCATATATAAAAACAGTCTGATGTAGGATCTTCACAGTTCGTTGACCTCAGCAAAGACTGGTACCCCTAGTTAATGAGTGGTAAAGCTGAGAGAAGCATCTACAGTTAAGGTTGTCTGATGCTTTTGGTATAAGACCCGATTTCAGTTGCTTCTAACTTTGCTAAATGTTAATTGTTTGGGATGACATTTTCCATTGTAGGCGCCTGTCACAGCTCATTGTTCCTCCCCTCCCCACAAGTTTTAGTAAAAAGAGTTCAGCCACATCAAAGAAGGATGATAGGAAAAAACACATGGGTTTTTAAATGTTAACAACATTCTTACTACAGTTCTGACGCATGTTTTGAAAAAGGGATTGAAATTTTGTTGGGGGAGGAATTACCCTGGGATAAAGGAGTATTTTAGCTATACCCTCAATGAGATTCAACCCAAACTCAGCTGAATTGTAAGTTTTGGGGTTATTTTTTAAATCTTTACTTAGCAGACTTAATGGCTGGCAGCTCAATTCTCCAAAGAGTCCGTAGGAACGTAGGAATTATTAGACTAGATCCAACCCATGGTCATTTTAGTCCAGCTTTCTGTCTCTGACCATGATCTGCATCAGATGCTTTGGAGGAAGGTATAAGAAACCCCACAGTTGGCAGATAGGTATGTGATCTTTTGTCCCATTAAGGTCTCATCTTAAACCCTAATAGTTCAAAAAATACGATCAGAAAGACTGTCAGCAGTGCTGTTTTCAACTTAGCTTTTCAGAAGTTTATAACTCAACCGTAAAAATTCCTTTCAGGCTGAAAACTGGCATATGATGTCTCAGTTCAGAAGTCAAATGTTATGAAGTTTTGTGTGTGTGTGTGTGTGTTTTATTGGGCTCTTTTTTTAAGTTGTAGAACTGGAGAAAATAGAAGTTTATTTAGTTTAGACACTTTTTCTATATAGCACTTTAATAACTCAGAAATAGATTTGTGAAAAAGATAGTTTGCAAGCTCTCTGCCTCATATGTTAATCAGCCTATTTAAGGAAACCAAAATAATTAAAATCCTAAATTTGTTAACACTTAACATGCAGATCAAGCTCTCTGCCTCATCTGTCAATCAGCCGATTTAAGGAAACCAAAATACTTTAAATCCTAGATTTGTTAACACTTACAATACAGATGCAAAGCATATTCTCTCTCTGTTTGACATGAAATAATATTAGCTAATGATACAGGGAGCGTCCATGAAGTAATAAGACTATAAACAGTCAGTAGCCCCTAATAAATATTAATTGAATAAATTATCAAAATATGTATTTTAAAACACAAGCCAATCCCACTAGGAGCTCTGATTGAATAAAAGTTTCGGGTTGCACTTAAAAATACTAAGAATACCTCTCCACATCAGCGAGCACTTATTTATATGAGCAGCTTGGCTGATTTTAGTTAGACCATTTATTTCTGTAAATAAGTGCCCATCAAGGTGAGCAAGGGGAGTGGGACAACTGGGCCCGAAGCACTACATTTCAAAGCAGTTTCAATGTGCTCTAAATCCGTGTCCAAATTGTTCAAAGCCCAAAGTTTGTGAACAGTTTTTTGTATCTATGTTTCCCTCCTCTACAAACAGCATTGGCTTTGCAAATCCAGTTTCATATGCAAATCTGAACTTCTGCAAATGTAAAAAAAAATGTAAAAATCATTCCTGAAATTGCAGAGGCAATTAGGGAGGCCCCTTTCTGCCGCTGGTATCCTTTAGCAAAGAATTATCATCCAGTGAATAAATTATTCATATTTTAAAAAATGCCTGAATACATACTGACTAGTTAAGGGTCTGTCACATAAAAGGTAGATTTACCTTTTTCAGGTTGTGCAGTACCCCAGGCTGTATGTAGTCCCACTGATTTCAATGGGAGTCTTCACAGAATACGTACGGGAATGAATGACAGAGACCAGCCTTTATGAATTTGCCCCTTGTGGTTACACTGTGCAGCCTCTCATCATTTCCACTTCTGTGTGTCTTAGTTGTTGCAGAGTGTTTGTGTGGTCTGATTTAAAAGCACGCTAGTTCTTGGGTCTTTTTAATTGCAAGAAAGTTAAGCTTGGACTGCTTTTGACAGTTTAGGGAAAAGGAATGAAGGGATTAATACAAAACTCTACTTGCTAAACATCACGTGCGTCCTGCCACCTATGATTTTTCTGAAGAACTTTGTGAGCTGAAGGAAGCAAACAAATCCCCTTCCTGTTAAGAAATCCACATGCTGTATCAGTCATGCTTGTTTGATCACCAGCTGAAGTCCATTAGAAACCTCATGATTGCTATTGCTTTCTATGTGGAAGGTGCTTGCATACCACAGTGCTGGATAGCAGTATGCCTAAAATAGATAGGGAACCGGCAGATCAGAAAAACTAAAGCCATTTTTAACATTTACTTATCATGGGCTTCCTGATGGAGTATGACACATCCCTAATGATGCAGAAAAGGATGAAAAGATGTCCTATAGCTAATTAGACAGACCATAATTGTAATACAAATTATTTTAATTAATATATGGGCTCCACACAAGGACTTGCACGCCTAGTCACACCTGCAGGCTATAGTGAGTCAGGGCTTTTCATAAAGCTGAAACAGGTAGAGGTAGATCTTAAAGTGCATTGCTAAATAGTAACCAAGCCTCCAAACACCCTTGTCAGCTAGGTATACATGGTAAAACTGAGGGACAAAAAGATTAAGTCCCTTGCTCAAAGTCACAAAATAACTTACCCCCTGTATTTTATTTTGTGGGCAATGCGATCAAATGTAATTGCTCAAGAGTGATTCAAATCTGGTGATAGGTATTTGAATGATAAGCTGTTCACAGCTCTTAAGGACTATCGCTCTTCTTATTGGGTGCATCTACATGAGACACTGACTGCACAGTAGTGTCATGGGGCAAAAAGTCATGCCGAGATGCTACTGCGCAGTAGTGTTGTTGTAAAGGCATTTGCTGGCGCTACTGTGCAGTAACTCTGGTTACTGTGCATTTATTTAGTACTTATACAAGTACTACATAAATGTACAATAACCACTGCACAGTAGTCTCTCATGTAGATGCACCCATTCCCATCCATTTTATACTAGAGTAACCCTACCAACTTCAGTGAAGTCACTTTTGGTTTACATTGATGTAAGAAAAGACTCAGGCCCTTATCTATTAAATCTTTCTCACATACTACCAGTAGATAGTAGATTAATTAGTGTTCTTCAACAGAAGGTGTGGAATTCCCAGTGCAATTCACTATGTTGAAGTGGGGGGTTTTGAATATAAAACAAGGAAATACAGACTTTGGGGTGACTACCTCTTGTCCTCAGCTCACCCCATTGTACTTCCGCACATATGCTATGTAATGACACTGGGGCTTTGTCTACTCTAGAAAAATTAGCTGTTCTGACAAGGGGTTTCTAAAACAGTTTCCTGCCCCCAAACCCACCTGAAGCTGTGTTGAAAATGATTGCCTGGCCAGTGTGGATGAGGTCAACCAAGTTCACTGCTTACTGTAGCAAATCATGCTTGACTAGGGCACATGGGACCACTTGCATAGCTAAAGCGAGCAAGATTTGGCTCAGGGTGTATAAAACTATTTGTTACAATGGGTGTTGAACTCAACTGACCTTGTCCACACTAGTGGGGCAATTGTTTTTAACACCATTTGAACCTGCATGGAAGGAGGGCAGGTGTTTCAACATGAGTTGTCAAAAACAGCTAATTTTTTTGGCGTATTTCTGAAATATTTTGCTATTTTGAAATATCAGTAATATTAAAGGCACAACTTTTTGAACTTGGAACAGTGTTAAGGCTGCAACATCAGCTTCAACTATAAATTTCCATGCCTTAATATACTTACAGTATGTCAAGTGATTAACAATTGTTAGGGTTTTTAATTACATTATGATCTAGTATCCACATAACTATTGTATGCAAGGAAGCAAGCAAGCAGCAAGCTCTGCAATGTTTTTCTAAGTATTCAGTCAAAAGTTATTAATGCAGGAATTACTGAAAATCTATAGCCTCCGTTATATTGGAGATTAGAGATGAGATGATCACCAATTTAATTTACTAGTTAGCATATGATGATGATTATTGTAATTTATATGGTCTAATCCTGCAGCCTGTCAATGTATCTATCTAGGAGGTCTTACTGAGAAAAGGCTGAAGAAGCAGATAATTTGCCACATCGTATTGGACCACTGCTCTTCGGCTGATGTATTTATCTTTTCAGCAATCCATAGACCATCATAGGTAGCCTCACAACAGGGCTTAAGTGGTGCTGAGTGATGCTCAGTTTCACAGTGCCTAACATTTAGGCACCTGGCTCCATAGCCCTCAGTTAGTGTCTGAGTTCCCTATACAACGCATGAGGAGGCTAAGGTCTTTTAGCACTAGATTCAAGGGAAACACTGTGTTGAGTGGGGAGCTGCCTACATTATAGCCCAAGAATTAGAGCTACAGAGCCATGCTGCTACTTGCTCTTTTTCTCTTTCTTTCCCCAAGAGTTTTGAATTGTTTTTAACAAATGATATATCTTCAAGAGGAAGGTTAGAGAATGACCCCCTCTTCCCAAACAGCTCATAGTTTGGCTTTAGGGCACACGCCTAGCAGGTAAGATATGTGTGTGTTTGAACCCCTTCAGACTAAAAATAGTTAGAACCTGGGTCTTCTGTTTCTTAGGACAAGTATTCTGACCACTGAATTATTGTGTAATGCAGGTAGGGGGTGAAGCACCACCACTTCTGCCAGCTGTGTTTTGGATGAAAGTGGCCAGGGTTGCTGTGTTTCATGGAGACCTCTCTATGTCAGCATGTGGTTCGATATGTTCAGTGAATGACTTATCGGATCAGGCTCTTCAGGCAACTGAAGTGGAGAAGACCTAGCTGGAGGAATACAAACCACTTTTGGAATGAGACGGGCACTGAGCTGCTCTGCTTTACCAGAATAACTGCATATCTGGATATGTGCAGTAGTAGTGCTGTAGGTGCTTATTGGCAAAAACATAGGCACCTATGAATGGTTGATGCTAGATGCTACAGATGCACTAAAAGGGCTAGACAGGGTTTTTGAGGATCTTCCTCCAGGATTTAAGAGGCTAAATTCTACCTATCTCCTATTTTGTATGCCTATATCCCTTTGTTGATCTGGACCTAAGTGACCATGTTCATGTCTAGTATAGTGCTCTGTCCACTGTTCCTGCACCCATCAGATTTGTTCCTCACCTTCATGCTTGTCTCTCTTCTTTTTCTTTCCACTTCTGTCTCCTGCTCTTTCTATCTTCTTTTCTTCCCCTCCCTTCCCTGCATTCATTGTTTTTTCTATCCTATTTATTGTTTGTGGCCACAATATACTAGGCACTGTGAGCATGTGCATACATACACACACACGCATGCACACACATAGTCCCTGCCACAAAAAATATCATTTAAGATAGGCAACATACAAAGGGTGTGTATGGGATACAATCTCACTGTGTACAATTTTTGTGTCAAATGCTTTTTTGTATGTACAATGAAGTTTGGTTTTATTTATGAAATAAATAAATTTCAGCTAGAAACCTGGACCCCTCATCTCATCCATTAGTAATTGGTTGATTTCTTGCAAGTATCATGGGGGAAAAATGATCATGAGAGGTGTTTTTCCCCCTTCTTGTATTTATTGTGGAAGTTGTGGAAAAACTAGACAAGCATAAGATGAAAGAGATATTCAGTGAAATTGTAAGGCAACTTTTTAAAAACTGATAAAGAACTGCTCTGAGGCATCAAAATCAAAAGGCTCTGAGGCATCATAGGCACTGAGATGCTCTGTGATAAGCATGGAATAAATGTCTAAATTATTTAGAAAGGAGAGAGGAACAGGAAAGGACATTTTCTAGGATAAAGAATTCTCCATTTGAAATGCCACAGTAATAGTCCTATATATTTAAATATAGACAGGGGCAGCAGAAGTTCCTCAACTGGTTTTACCTGCTACATTGATTCATGGGAAAGGAAGATACTTCATATCACAGATCTCAAAGATAGGATTTGATAGTTTAAAATCACCATCATCTTTTCATAATTGTAAGGTAATATTTGATGTAATATAATTTGTATAAGAATATTTTTAAATGTCTATTTCCATTCCATCAAGATGCTGAATTGAAACTGGCAGGATGGAAATTAGGGAGGAGGGGGAGAAGGAGAGAAACAAAATGCATCCCACTTGGCTTGCTTGTCACATAAATGATCAAAGTTCTACATATGAGGAATGCCTTGTAAACAACAGGAAGACTGTTTAGAAAGGATGGAAGAACATTCCTAGGAGCTTTGCTACAGGTAGTGTTTTATATCCAAAAGAAAGACAGAAATGTACAATTTTACCCTCACATTTAAAGTAGGTCATACCGCTTCCCCATGTATTACAGATCATAGATTTCTTTCCATTGGTAGCTTAGTGCAAAAATCTGAATATAAGGGACAAGCTCTTTTCTTAGCTACACATGCGCAACTCCCAATGAAGTCAAAGAGAGCTGTGTTCATACATATAGTGGTGGAATTTGGCCCTACATATCTAAACATTGAACTTGAGAAAATTGCATCTCAGGACTAAATATAATTGTGTTCATAATTAATATCTAATGCATGCAGAACACTACTGGACACCAAAACTAGAGAATGAAATATCTGGCAGTTGAAACCATAAATGCAGGATTCTGCCTGCTCTGGGTGGTGAAGTAGTATTAATTTGTTTCAGGACACTGAGGAAATTAAATCCTTCACAACCTGTGGTTGATGTTATTTACTCTGCAGTCTAGGAGTAATTTGATGCAACTCCTTGGCACTCATCCTGTACTTCTAAAAATGTACTGTTTTGAATGTGCCTAATTCTAGCAGCTTTCATGATATTAATATGCAGGACAGAAGGAAGTCACAAGACTTCATATGCCTCTCTGCTTCTGACTAGGGATGAAAGGGGCAAGATCTGAGTCCTGTGATTTACTCTTCCCTACCTGTCAAAGGCCCCTGTCAAGAGTTCACATCAATCCAGATGTGTGATTTGGGATGTGTAGGACTAAGGGTTCTCTATGCCAAACCCTATTCCCAAACACATACCTGGTTAAGGCTGATGGTTCAGAAGTGTGTAGATTTTATGAAATTACACAATATTTTAATGTTTGGATCAGATGTATCTATGTTACTTGGAAAAATAATAGCTAATTACCCAATCACCTGAATGTAGCCTGTTAATAAAGGAATAGCTCTGCTTTTGGCTGGTTCTTGCTTCTCCTGCTTAAGTGCCTATTCCAGGTTGTTCCTTGATCCCTAGTTGAAGGGGTCTGCTGTTGCCTAAGTCTGCTTTCAGTGGCCAGAAATAGATGACTAGAGTACTTCAGTGTTTCTCTAGTTCTAGCTCCAAATCAACATCCATGAGCATTTGCGGTGATTGTATAACTGTTTTAGTTTCTGGTGTTTGAGATATCCCGATAGGGGCCCTCTTGCTAACCACAGAGATCAGCCTAGATTAGGGATAGGCAAACTTTTCTGGCCGTGGGCTGGAATAACTCATTCTATGCCAGAAGTGTGTGGGCGCTAGTCCCTGCTGCTGCTGCTTCTTTCTAGGATCAAGGGGAAATATCTGCAGCTGGTGCTTGTCCCCATAGTGGCATGCGGAGAGCAACCACAGCCAAAGATCTGGCCATGGGCCCTAGTTTGTCAACCCCGTCCTACCAAGTCCCAGTCATAGAGGTCCAAGCCTAAGCATGTTACGCTGCTTCCCAAATCAGGATCTTTTTGGTGTTGGCTGGGACTACGAGTAATTCAGGGAACAGGAAATAAGAGATGGAAATAAAAGCTGCCACAGGTATAATGTGGGGCAAATCAGATTTGTACTTGGTATTCCTTCATTAGTATAGGTGCACGGATATAAACAAAAAAAATACAATGTACAGAGGATGTTTAGTTGGTGCAAAACACGATTTTGCCCTGGTGCTGTTACTTTGGTTGTCAGACACTGTTAGCTGAATTAGCGCTGACTCCAAGGACTTACTTCAGATTAAAGGTATATGCCTTTTCCTCACTGATGTGTAAAGCTCGAACTAAACAGAAACCATGGTTGTATATCCAGGGCACTGAACTGGTCTCAATGAAAGGGGCACAGGCACCTGGGTGGGGGGAAACAGCAGGAGGTAGTGCACAGACAATGGCTCTCTCTGCAAGTCGCTTTTGCATCCAGCTGCAGTGGATTCCTTGAGATCTGTGTAACCATTTGGAAATACCACTGCTACTTGCAGTAAGTATATTCCTTGTTTAAGTCTGTATGTATGGCCTGTGGGCCTAGTAAAGAGAGGGTGTTAGGCTGCATGTAACATGATTATTACAAATTGTGTCTCTAGACCATAACTGGCTTATATAACACAACATGTTCTATCTTAATAATATGTTTTGCTACCTAGTGCTGGGTCTCCAAATCCTTAGACTTCAGCCAGTGGTAGTTCATATCCTTTATTTCTTTCTGGCACAAAATACATCATTATTTTCACAATGTGTTTGTCTACTCTCCTGCTTTTATCCATATGCGCAGGGAGGGAATGAGAGTTGGCAACTGCATACATAACTATTCTATTGTAGAGTACTCTTTAATCAGCACCCTAATAAACAGCACACCCAATTAATTGGGACAATTGCCAAGGAAAAAGTTTAGTTCAGTGCACTTCACCGGCTGTAAGGATAAAAAGCATGCTTACAATTTTCTGCAAGCTCAGTTGTAGTAGTTAACAGGTGTGATCTGATGTTTGTTGGTATGTGTCTCTTCCTGTGCAGCTCTTTTTCCTTTAGGCAGGTTTTCTGTTCTTTTGAACTGCCACAATAATAAAAATATCCCTTACTGTAGTTGTTCAAAATGGTTTAACATTTTGTCTGTTATTTTTCAAATAAATTAATGGAACAGGAGTGGCTTTAACCGTAGGAGGCTGTGATAGTCAAGGTGATTACTTAATGAACATGTTTTGTTTTTTTAAGTTAGGCTATTAGTGAAGAGGACTTGACTTTATTTTGGAATGCATGATTTTATATAAAGACACATATGTGAACATTGCTGCTGCAGCCTGCTAGAGCTACCTTTAGTACTGCAGGCTGCATTGTGGTCCCTCTCAATTTAAAAGTAGTGTTTCTGTGATAAGAGAAATCGGTATCTAAAAGAATAACTTAGCACCTGAAACTGATATCTGCTACCATTTACTGGGTATGCCAGTGAGATTTTTCTATAATTTGGACACCCTTTGCCAGAAAATGAAATAAAATTGAATACAGAAAACCTCTCTAATCCCCACATTCCTCCCAGATAGTTTCTATGGAGACTGCAAAGCATTAGTGAAAGCAAACAAAGTAAGTTAGAAAAAAGGAGGTGGTGGTAGAAGAGGGAAACCTTGACGCGGCGTTTTAAAAATGAGGATTGTCATGGATCAGCAAAGGGTAGAAACATTTATGTAATTAAAGGAGGGCATCATTGGTGGGTCATCTGAAACAAATCGTCTTTGTTGGCATTTGTTCTGACTTGTTGGCTGGAGGAAAAGCAACTGCTCTGTCCTACTGCAGTTGGTTCCTTATTACTTGTGGCTTCTGCAGGGGCTCCAGCTCTTCTTCAGATCCTGGAGGATTTTTTTTTTAATTACATGATCCAGACACTTTCTTTTCTAAAATAATTTGTTAAAAAAGATTTTCCCTTATAATGTATAAATTCTCTTTGCGCTAGTACTTCTCTCCTGAAGTTATTGTGCCAAAGGCATGCAAACGTCTAGAGTAACAATGGTTCATTTTCTTTTAATGACTTTGTCGAAAGGATGGAGACATTTTTGTGGTGTGATGAATTCACTCGGTCTCCCGTTGTGTTTTCCCCACATGCTCTGGAAACTCTCTCTCTTTCACTGAGAAGCTGTGGCCATCCACTTCGGCAAGAGCTTTATTACTTTATATTCATTGTATTTAAATGACACCCCGGCAGTACTGACCTTCTGGGATGATTGATGTAAATTATATGGTATGTAGGGGGAAATAAAATCTTTTTATGTTCTGCAGAGAAATAAAAGTGAAAACAAATGACAGAAAAAAATCAGGCCCACTCAAAAGTGAAACTTTGTATGCATTATGGTTTGAGCAGACTCCAGCTTTTGAAAGTGCTAAGACAGTTTATCACGACCTAAGAATCTAAAAGGTGATCTGCAAAGGGAAAAATAATTTCATTTGTGCCTTTTTTGGGGTCTTGTCATGCATAAAAAAGCCTTTCTATCATCCTCCTCTCCCCCCAGTAAATTGAGTAAGTACTTAGACATATTGTGTAGGGAGCAGGAGCTATAGTTTTATTAACTGCTCAAGCATTCATTGAAATATAAAACTGGAAGGGACTACCAGGGCATTGAGTGTGATCTTCACTGTCTTAGGCAACAATGTCTTATCAGGCCACACAAATTCTGTTCCTACTTCCATAAAATGGAGATCACAATTGGCGCATATTAGCCTAGCCATTTTCATACTGAGATTAACTCATTTAATCTGCATAAGTACTACCGTACTGGTAACACAATATTTTTGTGGCTGTTTTTGTAGCTTAGAAGGATCAGGAATATTCAGCCTTGCTTTCTCTGTTTTCTTAAAAGATTTATTGCAAGCCAATAGACCTACAGTGAGAATGGGAGAAGGCCCGTGCAGCAGAATCTTTGCTCAAAGTCCTGATTTAGTTGGATCTGTGCAGGTATTTTAAAATTTAATAGCAGGGATGAAGAGTCCTGGTCAATAGCTCAAGGGTGCTGGCAATCTTGCTATTGAAGATCCAACCCTAACTCCTTGGGTTAGTCTGGCTGAGTGATTTGCCTTGATGATATCAATGCTTGAGCTGTTTTCAGCTTTACCTCTACAATCAAAGATCATAGCAGAAATGACAAAAGCTGCCCTGAACATTTGGCAAGCTGGAGGTGAGTTGCAACATCTCTCAGTTTTCCCAACATGATTTGGGTAAATGAAAAGGAAAAAGGACAGAAGGAAGGAAAGACCTCAGGAAGGGGCAAATAGAAGGGTTTGTGTTGGAGGCAGTACAATATTTATTTGGGGTCATGGTGGGAGGACAAAGCGGGGAAAAAAGCAGGGGAAGCATGAAGGAGCAAAGGGAGAAATATGTAACATTAATTCAAGATGACTTTCAAACAAGTCAGAATTCAGGTAGCTCACGGAGCGTTAATTCTAGAGAATATTAGGAAATCCCTCTTTTGTCTCTTGCCCATGGGAGAAAATAATGTAAAAGTTATCACAGTGCATCCATAATCGTACAGTTGCTCTCATACTGGTTTGTTTAATACTGGCAAACTTTTTGTACATGATGCCAACTGTGCAGGAGTGTGAGTTGAACAGGTGTTAACAAAAGTGGAACTAAAAGACTGACAGACTGTAAATTTATAGACTGTTTGACTAAAAATGTTGTTAAGTTACAATTCTATGCATGTTTTCAAACATTGTTAATGGGTGTTTTTTTTGCTACGTATCCTAGAGAAGGAAGAAAAGGCACAGACATAACTACTTCCTTATTTCACCTTTGCTGGCCACATCTAATAATTCCCGTTTCTAGACTTTGCATAGAATTATAGAATGATAGGAAGAGTTTGGTACTTATTTGTATCCATAGCAGGGGCATATATCACATGCTATTTGGGATGGTACACAGCCCCTCCCAAATAACTCCTGTTCATAGGATCATAGGGCACCTCTACACGACGTTTACTGTAGAGAAGACTAATTAGCGCCACAGTAAACATCTTGTGTCTACTCATGCGGCCCTATTAGGCTGGAGCAAACTAATTAACTCTGCAGCAGATAGTATTTGTAACTATAAATACTATCCTGCTACAAAGTTATTTACTCCACACCAGTGCACATGCAGATGCTGATGTGCCTGGCTGTGGCATCAGGGTGCAGGGGCCACCTGCTAGTTAGCCCTGCACAGGAGCACCGCAGCACGTTGAGCTGGGTCAGAGCAGCCGCAGGCTGGCAGGCTGACCCTCCGTGCCCCCTGCCAGTCATGGGTGCTCTGACGTGGCTCAGTGTGCTGCAGTCCCAGGCGCACATGTAAATCTGGTGCCTGGGAGCAATAAACACTAGAGCAATAAGTGTATTGCTTCATAGTACGTGTAGATGTGCCTATAGAAAAGCAGGGCTGGAAGGGACCTCAAGAAGTCATTCAGTCCAATCTCTTCCTGAGGCAGGGTCGTCCCTATCCAATCATTCTACACAAATAATTGAATGTCTAACCTATTAGCAAAACTGCACAGTCAACCCTGACACAACAACAGGACATAACACCCTAACTTAGTTATTACAGGTGCTGCTGGGGACCACGACAGCCTATGTTCTGCTGTGGCAAAGGCTGTTCAAATACTGTAAAGATCCCAGGAAGAGGCCCACACCTTCCATTAAAGAGGAACGCAAAACCCAACACAGTCCATACCAGTCAGACCATGGGATAAAATTCCTCCCTGATCCCAAATATGGCAAGTGAGCGTCTCTTTTAGAGATCTGTTTCCTGTTTCAGAAAAAAATGCGAAGGAACATGAATAAATTCACAGAGGAACAACCAAGATTATTTGTGGATGCAGAGGAGAAGATAGAGGACAGTATTATGAGGAAAGATTAATAGAGCACTAAAATTGATTAATTATCATGAGTGATGCCTTCCCTCAATGGTCACAACATGCAAGTATTAGGAAAAGGCAGATCCCAAGGATGGAGTGGAATGAATGGGATGAAACCAAGAGAGAAAAGTTAGAACTTGCCTGCATTCAAAAATATTTGAGAGAGACGAGATTTTATTGGCAGTGCTATCTTTTATTGCACAAACTGTATAGATGGCATAGTTAGACAAAGCATCCTTCTCAGAGACAACACGTAAGTGTTGATAGTGGGTGGAGGGCAGGCCACAACTCTGTGCTGCCACCCCTGCCCCACTACCCTGTCATCAGGGTATTCTGGGGAAGCACGTGCCCCCCACCCATGCATTGCTTATGATCCTTTTTCAGGTCAAAAGTATTACCACTTCTAGCTACACCATTGTGGACTAATCCAGTGGTTGTCAACCTTGTTAGACTCAAGGGGTGGGTCCAGGCAAGCATGCATGTTGGGTTGCCAACCCTCCAGGATTGCCCTGGACTCTTGAGGAATTAAATATAAATCTCCAGGAGACTGCTGAGAGTCTCCTGGGAGATAAATGATAGTGCATTCATTAAAATATATATTAAATGTTGAATATGATTTATACAGTAGTCCACTGGGTTTTTAAAATGTAATAGTAATGTTCATTTACCTTCTTGATGTAAAGTCCTTAATGTCATTACGTCATGTGATGAAACCTCCTGGAATAGATTCAAACAGAGTTGGCAACCCTACTTGCCTGTGCAGTATGCAGCGCCACAGATCTGTCTGCGGTGCTGCACACTGCCTGTGCGGCACATGCAGGTGTTCCCCATGATGCTAATTTGAAGTGTGTGTGTGGGGGGGGGGCAGGGGGCGGGGCAGGGATCCTGATGTCAAAAAAACTTGCTCCTGAAAAAAGTGGGGTGGCACAGGTGGTGGCAGCCTGCACTGTCTGAAACAGGAGCCTGACCAGTCGGAGCCACACTTTGACTGCTGCCCAGGCTCCCTGCTGCCAGATTGCCACCACTGGGGCCTTGGGAGGCCCCCAGGATCCCAGGTAAGGGTGCTAGGGCCAGCCCAGGTGCTGGCCTCAGCCTCTCCTACCTCACCTGGGGCAACTTGTCACGTGCCAGAGCATGCATGTACTGGCATTCTCCAGGGACAGGTAGCAGTGGCACATATTGTGCTGCTGCTGTTTGTCCCTGAGATAAAACAGATACACACTTGTCTGGATGCACCCAAAGTGTTCCTTGATAGACTCAAGGTATCCTTCACTAGACTTGAGGCACCGCTTAGAAAATGTCAGCTCTTAGTTTTCACTCATTTATTGGCTATGAAAAATAATAGAGCAGTTCTTTCGTTGCAAAGAACTCAAACCCCAACCAGTCAGAAGTCTTTTAACATTACGGATGCCTATTTGAAATCTCTGGGTTTATCTTGTGAATTATGTTTGCATACCTCACAGTACTAACATGGCACTCTGCAGCACCCCTGAAAGGATCTCAGGACACCTCCAGGTGGCAGAACACCCTGGTTGAGGATCTCTGGTCTACCCCCTTGTTGTGGGCATCTTTAAGAGGTTAGAAGTGCACTTACTACAAGAGAAGGCTCAATAAAAAGCTCAGACTCATCCATTCCCCTGGGTATGAGCTTTTGAGTGTCACCCGCAAGAGCAAGCAAGGCAACCGTGTGTTGCTATTGCCTAACTAACATAGCAGGGAAGCTTTACAATATTAATCCAGTACGTGGGTTGTCTGTTCTCCAGCTTTTGGGGGTTGGGGCATTGGGGAAGGTGGCGAATCTAAATTTTGCCCATATTTCAGAGGTTGCTTGCTTCAACTTGCTTTGTCACAGGAGTGTTGCTGCTGGTTGGTTGCTGGCACTACGCCGTCCTAAATGCAGCTGCTTTTGACGGAGGTGAGGCATGGACTCCTGCCAGAGCTGTCTGCAGCACCCTGCTTCCCGCGGGTCAGCCTAGGCGACCTCCACAGGCCCCTTCCCAAACGCTGTGTCCCCTGGTTCCCGCACAAGATTTTAAGAAGAGGCCGCCTCTTTTCAGGTACTGCAGGTCTTGGTGGGTAGGTGGGAGGGGGTTGAGGAGGCTCTGATCCCCTGCAAGTCTAGGTGATTTTAATGGCAGCTGCAGGATCTGCAACCCTGCTGTTTGGGCTGAATTGTCCGAATAATTTAGGTACCCAAAATGGTTGGCCATTTGTACTTTTATAGACTAAATAAGATACAGATATTTATATTATGCATAATGTGACAAAGCCAAGCAGAAGTCAGGCAGCATCTGATGAAAGCAGAGATAAGTCAGGCAGCATCTGAACAAGTGAATTTGGGTTCACCTACATTCATCGAGCAACAGCAACACGCCGAGGGCTCACTTGCTCTGGTGGTGACTCACTCAAAGCTCGGGCTCACTGGGATGCAAGGGTGGATGAAGGGAGTCTGAAGTGTGCGAAGGAAGGTGCTGCATGGTTTACTGCGTGCACACAGGGCTGCTATTTAGAGATGGGGCTGGGTTTGAAATGCACTTTGACTGGGGGGCTGCCCATCATGATGCCCGCATAAAATCAGACACCCCTCAGGTTATGGTTTTCAAATCTTACAGGGGGGCTTTCATCTATTATGGGGGGCTTCAGCTCCCCTGTAATTCACACCCTGCTGGGGGGACGACCAATTCTGAACCCTTGGCCGTTTCCTGTATACATGCATGTGCGTGTGTACACGTGCTGTATATAACTACTGCTCTGTATAACAATAACTACGGTAGCGAGAGAGAGGTGGTTAACCCTGTTAGTCTGAAGTCAGGTAGAAAGTCAGGCAGCATCTGACCAGGTGAACTCGGGTTCACAAAGGCTTGCTATATCCGTCTATACACTATGTATGTAGTATACACACACACACACACACAGCCCAAACGGTCAAGCCCACATTATGTAAGTGAACTTGGTTTCATGAAAGGTTGTGCTGCCAGTGTATCGGTATCCTGCGTGGTGCCGGCTACGGGCCAGAGGTCTGGTCAGGGCGTTCACCCGGGGTTTCACGCTGAGCCTGGTGAGGAATAACGCCTGTATCGGGCACTCCCTGCCTGTGCACCCCCAAAAACTGCCACACCCACATTGTGTGTGTGTGTATATATATATATGTGTGTGTGTGTGCATATACTGTGTGTACATATAGTGTGTATATATATATATATATATATATATATATAGACTATATAGTGATATATGTAGTGTGTATAGTGATATATGTATAGTTGGCATGTGTGTGTATACAGTCTGTGCATATGTATAGTGTATATAGTTTGCACGTGTACATGTAGTGTGCATTTGTGTATATGTAGAGTGTGTGTATATATAGTGTGTAGTGTGCGAATGGAGTGTTAGTGTGTGTCTGTAGATATATATGATGTGAGAGTCTGTGTGTGTGTGTGTGTGTATATATATATATATATAATTAGTGTGTGTGTTGTAATCACACGCTCTCTCCCTAGGCAGGCACCGCGGAGGGCGGGGGGCAGTCCCGGGTGCGCGCGCACACACACGCGCGGCGCAGCCCAGGTGCGGCCCCTCCCCCCAGGCGGGAGCCGGGTCGGGTCGGGCCGCGCCCAACATGGCGGCCGGCAGCGCGCGCGTGTGCGTGTGTGTGTATGTGTGTGGCCGCGCCCCGCCCCCGCGGGCGGCGCCATTTCCCGCCCCCCCTCCCCTCCCCTCCCGCGGCCGGTCCCTCCCTTCCCCGCGAGGACCGCGCGGCGCCGCCCCCGGGAGCCGCGCTCAGTGTTTGCCTCCGTCCATGCAGTGAGTCGCCGCCAGAGCCGCTGCGGCCCGGCCCGGCCCGCGCCGCCCCCAGGGCAGCCGCTGCCCCGCGCCCGCGGGCGGGGTAGGGGGTCGGATCCTGGCCCCTGCCGCGAGCTGCGCGCTTACCCCTTGGGGCACTGCTGGGCGCTCGTCCCCAATGTGGCCGCTTCTGGGGGGTGAGGAGCAGCCCCTCCCCCCATCTGAGCCACCTGTGGGGCCGTGTCAGAGCCCCCCCCAGCCCCTGCTTCCTCCCACAATGCATTTGGGGGCGGCTGGTTTTAGGGGCAGTGGGTCTTGGGGGAGCTGGTTGCCCGCAAGGCCCTGGGGTTTGAATGGCAACAGCAGCTGTGAACAACGTGGGTGCCCATCCCACGCCGCTGGGCGTTGGGGTCGGGGTGGTGGGAGCGCTGTGTTTTGGGGGGCTGTGTCGCTCCGGGCCCTGCGCGTAACCAGCCGCCTCCGCCTTTCTGCGAACTGCTTATAAAGGACCAGGCTCTGACTTCTTCCCGCGAGTTCAGGTTGCGGTTTGGATCAGGACCACCGGGGGTTGGACCTAGTCGGTGGTTTTCATCCCGCCGGCCCCTACCTCGGCAAAGGGGTCGGCGAAAGAGCATTACAATCCATCGAAAGTATGTGAATACCCGCATGTACGATACAAAGGGGTCCATGCTTGCGTTCAAAATTTACCGAGGGGTGCATTGGGTGCCTCCCTTTAACGCTGGGCACCTCCCTTCAAAAATTTTAGGGGTCCACAATTGGAAATAAATTGAAAACCACTGGACTAGATGACTTCTGGAGTCCCTCCTAGCCCTGCTTCTCTAGGACTTTCAGTTACACGGGCAGCATTTGGCCTAGGGAGCGCTAGGCCCGCTTGACTGTTTTTCCGCTGCTGTCCTGAGACTGCGATAGTCCTTGTCCCACGACCTTTTCCAGGCATGTTGTATTTAAATAGTGCATGGTATTTATTTTATATAGGGAAGCCCCCAGGTTCGGCTCTGACATCAAACTACCTGTTCCTGCATTCGCAGTGTTTAATAACTTCTCATGTCCGGAGGACCGTGTTTTTTGTGTTGGATTTCTCCATAAATTTTCAGGGCCTTTCATTAATCTTTTACTAAATCTGTTATACTATTCTGTTTGTTGCCAGTCTTAGAAGATTTACAAACATATCACTCAAATCTTTGAACTGTGGATGGAAAGAACAACGAGAAACGAGGCGTGTGTGTCTGTGTCTGTGTGTGAAGATACAAGGTATTTAGTGTGTGTGTGTCTGTAAAATGGGCAGACAGGGTTTGGGTAACATCTGGTATCTATTTTTGTTACTGTGGATTCCTATTTGAAATCTCTGGGTATATCTTGTGAATTGTGTGCATCTTTGCACAGCTAATAGCATTAATATTGTGCTGCACCCTTAAAAGCGTTTTGTAGCATGCCATGGCACCCTGGCTTGAGGATCACTGAGATAGCGACAGTCTTTCCTCTGATTTCGGTGGGTTTAGGTTAGGCCTTGTGTTGTCAAGTTGGTAACTGCCATTTGGAACAGGAGTCTCAATGATTTTTTTCATCCTGTTTATGGTTGCTGCATTAGTAACAATGGCGGTGTTCCAATTAGTGTTGCCCACTTGTAGACTATTCAGTAGTTTTTCCTAAATCCCAGCCCCTGGAATTTGATAATTCTATTGGGGTGAATGAGGGGGGAGGAGGTCAAACCATTCATACATTTATATTCCTGATGATCCTGGTTGTATTGTGACAAAAGTGTATCCTACTGACTCAGAAGTTAGGAAGCAGAAAAATGAAGCCCAACTTCTTGGTGGGGGGGAGGTGTTTGAGTGAGGAGTTCTTGAACATTCAAGATTGGCAATATGGCTTGAGATTATATAGGATTTGCTGTCCCTTGAATGCTCACAAGCCTATTTTCAGAGCCTCAAAGTGTCAGAACCAGCTGAATTGCTCTTATGGGCTGATTTTTTGAATAATATAGAATTTAACTGCCTGAAATATGATTAGTCAGTTAGTAACTTGTCAGCATAAGGAAGCTATAATTTTGTAAACTACACATGCTTTAGCAATTATATTTGCATAATAATCTTAGACATCATTGAATGCTGGTTTGGCGGTTGATGCTACTTCTACATGATACCCTTAAGCAATGAGACCTGCTAGACAGTGTGTTACTAGGTGATTAGAGCACACCTCAAAGGGTGTTTTAAGGCACCAGGCCAAACCTAAAAAGTGTGATAATCCCACAGAAATTAATTGTTGAAGCTATTGTGAAACACAAGGAGGAAAAGCAAGCTAGTTAGACCTGTGCTTTCCACTGTATTGGGCATTAGTGATTTGATTATGAAAGCACAGGTACAAGGCAGAAATCTGAGTACTATAGGTATGAAACAGCAATTCACTATAATGTTCTAATAGCCTCAGAAACCTTTTATAATCAGAACACCTTCTTAACACTTGCAACAGAAAAAAACCAAGGAATAATAGGTAGTAAAAGGGGGAATGCTTGGGGAAGGAAAGAAGTTAAAATGGGATATATACTCTATATACTGTAACAACATGTCTCAAGTTTTCCAGTAGCATAGTCATTTTTAAAGCTATGAAACACTTTTTTTGGAGGATGAAGTAATAGCTTTGTGGATTATGAGCAACACTGGTAGTAAGTACATAAAAGAATGAAAAAGTGAAGAAAAACGGAGGTGGAAGCCGATGAGCAGGGGAGATTGATGATACTATGATGGGCCTTAAAGGCAAAGATAGAAGCTTGTGTTTTGTGTGCTAGACTCTGTAGGGACACTTAAACAGTGGTTTTCAACCTGTGATCCACAGACCCTGGGGGGCTGCGGATTATGTCTAACAGGTCCTGGAAAGATGGTTATGACCAGTCGAAAGTATGTGAATACCCACACTTACAATTCAAAGGGGTCTGCACTTCCATTCAAAATTTTTTCAGGGGCCCGCAAATGAAAAAAGGTTGAAAACCGCTACGCTAGAAATATGAAGAAAGGAAAGTGGTATCTAGTAATGATCCAGAAAGATGATCTTAGTAGTGTTTTGAAAGCCATTGAGGAGAGCATAAAATTGCTCTTGTTGAGGTATGGAGGACGAGATGGTGACAAAAAAAGGTTGAAAACTTGGAAAATTAAAGCTAAAGATAAATGTGCACAGTGAGGTCACATTTTTCAGATTACTCAAATCTTGGCTAATGATCTTAATCTTAAATTAACCTTTGGGAGCTCTGCACTGATGGAACAGGTGAATGTGGAGCACAGTGGTGGACTGGATATTCTTGTCAATGAACGCAAGAGAAGCTCAGGTTAATTATCAGGAAGAACTTTCTCACTAGGAGACTAGTAAAGCACTGGAACAGGTTACCTAGAGAGGTGGTGGAAGCTCCATCCTTGGAGGTTTTTAAGACTTGAGTTGGATAAAGCCTTGACTGGGAGGATCTAGTTGGGGTTGGTCCTGTTTTGAGCAGGGGGTTGGACTGGATGACCTCCTGGGGCCCATTCTAACCCTTATTTTCTATGATTCTGTGAAAGGTTAATGGGTGTTCACAGGAATAACTACAATTGTGTATACCCATTGCTGCCATCTGAATATAATCACTGGGCAAATGTTCTGGTGTCACTTTGGACAACTTGGTTAAAAAAACAAACAAGCTGCTAAGCTGTTCGGTGCACAGCGACAATCAAAACAAATGAAATATTAGGATGTATAAAGAACAGGCCAGAAATACTAAATATGCCATTATATAATGCTGTGATGCTCCTTCACCTGAATATCCTGTGTTTATTTTAGGTTGCTCCATCTGAGAAAGAGCTAGCAAAAATAGAAGTGGTCTAGAGAAGTGAACAAAACACAATTATGCTGGGTAGGCTGTAGTCCAAATTAAAAAAAAAAAAAAGCTACCTAAATTCAGTGGCAGTAAATCGGAGGTGGAATAAGCTGTAAGGTTAGGCTTGTAAATGGTGAAGTGTAAAATGTAATTTTTTTTTAACTGCCTACCAAGACTGTCTAGATAAACTCTCAAAAGACAAAGTCTGCCTTGCTTTCATGTTCCATAAAGTGTTTTATGGTAAGATACTGTGCGGTAGAGCTAACTCTTTGGCAGAAAGAAGGAAAACTAGGTGATAGCTTTGAATCTTATAGTGGTATTTTTTTTAAGTGTTAGACTATGCTATAAGCTAAAACCCTCCTAAATGGTTTTATGCAGGAGGATGCATTTTATTACTCAGAAAGGCAAAATACTTAACCGGTTACGCTGTTCAGGATTTGGCCACGCTATATCATGCTAGAATTAAGGCTTTGAGGCCAGCCTCTACCCTTAAACTGGTAGGCATTGCTCCTGTTTACTGCACTAGAAATTGCCTGTGGTTATCTGAGAGGGGGAAAAAATGGCTGTTATGCTGCACATCTCTGTGTCCATAAAGTAGTAAGCTAGACTTACAAGGCCACCAACAGAGCCCAAGTTTTGAAAAACTTTGAGAAAAATGTGGCATGCAGCCTTCTTGTCTTTTCCTTTGACGATGTTGAGATTTACTTTTTTGTGTGCAACAGTTCCTCTGCATCTCTTATAAGGAATTCATCAATATTTAGTATTCAAAATTGAGGATAGCCCTTAAACTAGGCAAAAGTAGGAAATTACAGGAAGTTTGCAGCCTCAGATTTCTTGAGTTGGGCTCCTTACCGAATATTTAGTTTTTGTGCGAGTTTAATACCATTGATAGGAGGCAAGGAAATATTGTTGGTGCTTAATTTGTAGTGCTAGCACCAGCATAGACACAACACATTCTGCGGAGAGAGATGGCAGAAGGTTTAGATTAATCCCTGCCTTCTCTTAACAAAAATATAAAGACGTCTACTTCTGGCATTTCAAATTGAACCTCAAGAAAAGAATTACTGTAACCTTATCAGTATCTTATACTAAAAAATTCTGCATTCATTGTCTGACTTTTCATCTGGATATCTGAAACCCATATATGTTTCAGTAGAGGGCCTAGACCTTTGTAAGGTGATTTAAAGAATATTTACGCAGCATTCGTACTTGGAAAAATTGCAGCTTTAAAATAGGGCCATAGGAGGAAAGTTGGATTTGTTTAATTTAAAAAGATAGGTTCCTAGATGTCTGGGTCTGAAGGGACCTTAGCAGATCATCAAGTCCGACCTCCTGTCCTGGGCAGGAAAGAGCGCTGGGGTCAGACAACCCCAGTCATGTGCATGTCTAGACTCCTCCAAGGTAGGGGAGAGCACCACCTCCCTTGGAAGCCCATTCCACATTTTGGCAACCCTTACCACATAGGGATGAAAGATTAAATGGTTTCTAAAAGAACAGGTTTTTAATGCTTGGGGATGTGATTGGTCAGGTCAAGCTGATTTTCCCTTCCCCTTCAAAGTATTTGGAAAACTGATTAAGAAGGAGAACTTTTGTTGCACCCATCTCTCTTGAATCCTATCGCCATGGTGTTTTCTTTCAGCATTAAACTGTCTTGAGGAAAATAAATATGCAAAGAGACTTTTGTCCAGCATGAGCCATATAGCTTATTTGGGGATTGTGGAGAGAACAGGTTTGAAGAAAAAAATTAGTATCTAAAACTTATTCTTGCATATGTACATGTTGTTTCTACTGAAGTCTTTTGGGACCTCATCTAGAGGTGGAATTTAGTCCACAGTCTATGCAGTATAGATGTCTTGGAGTTGAAAAGTGTATTGTGCCCTGCTGGCCTGAAATCCACATCGTTTTTTGAATGACTGAAATAAGAGTAGATGGGCTTGCGTGATTTATTTCACTACTGGAAAAGAAGGAGGATGCTTGTGGAATCAGTGCACCAGGCTGGGCAGGACTTGGAGCACCCAAACATGACTTATGAGACAAATGAAGATTGGCTGTTCAGGCCACTGCTGTATCCAGGGTCATTGTTGAATTGGAAGATGGTGCACTGCCAAATGGAAGGTAATATTTTTTTTGTTTTCTTTCTACCATGAAAGAAAGCAGTAAAATAAGAATTTAATGCATCAAATAATCAGAGGAGGCAGCAAGAACAGCAGATGTAATATGTTCTTTACTGGCATGAATTCTACTACCAGCATATGCATTTTGTTTTATACTTCTTCATAAACTAATCAGAAAGAAGGCTCAGATTACTTTGATAACATCCCCAGCTTTGAACAACATTATTGCATACAGACGTGATACAGATGTCATCGTTGTCTGCTCGCAGACTGCTGCTACTTCCAGATCCATTCTCACAAGGATTGGTTCATCTTGAACTCTGTTCTTTTTGCATTATCTGCTTGTCTAATAACAGGCTAAGTCTCAGAAATGCAGGAGTGGTTGGTCTTACTTTTACCTCCTACGTGCCATTACATGTATCATCTAGAGTAGAACTCTATTGGGAATGGTCACAGGTATCAGCAGGACAGTTTATACTTAAATCTTGATAAAGGAGTGTTGCATTTTATGCTATGACTACGTGTCAGAATTGGCATTTCTAGTATTTGAGTCATACTTTTGTTATATATAGCTAGGTCACTTTACGCTAGAACATCTTCAGTTTAAACCTGCTAGGGCACCTCCAGGAGAATTAAGTAGAAGTTCAGGTGTCAGGATCTTGGGTTTCAGTTTTCAGATCCTTTTGGAAGGACTAAAGCATAAGCAAAACACTATGTCTTCTGATATATACTTTGTGTATCCCCTTCTTCCTCTCCCAGCTGTTTGTCTTTTTTGATACTTTTTTTGGAAGCTAGGTTATGCTTCTGAAACCATTTTGTGTGTGTATCCATTTAATAGAGCTGATTTTTGGATGACAGCATAAAATCAAAGTCCTGAATACTTGCAGTTAGTTAAAATATTCCTGGACTGTAAGAAGCAGGAACTTTTTTTTTACACTGTTTATGGCCCAGTCCTGAGCACATGCATACAACAGGCTCAAAAGTGACTTTTTTTGTTTTTTGACTGAGGTCATAATATAGACTAAGAGAGGTGGCTACTGGCTAGCCTGTGGCGCATATGCCAAAAAGTGTCATGGGTAGCCTCTGTGTGAAATATGGCAGACCAGGGAGGAGCAGGCAGTAGAGTGGCAGATATGGCAGAAAGTAACTCATAGGTTGGGCAGGAAGCACAGGGTAAGAAGCAGAAAGCAGAGCAGCTGAGCAGGCAGGGAGAGAGCTTGGGGTGGCACTTGGTGAGCAAGTGGAGCTACTTTGTGGCATGTCTGCCTAAAAGGATGACCCCACTGGACTAGGATAATGAAAACAAAAACACTGATTTTAATAAAGTATTAGTTAAGAATCATCTGGGTGTTCAGTGGTTTCCTTCCTTCCTATTTTGTTTGAGCTTTATGTAAGTAAAAATATGTCAATCCTTGAAGTTTTTGCATGATTTCAGATGATATGCAAAATCCAGTTATAGGAGAAACAAAAGGAGGGTCTGATGCAATACTAAATTTAAATGTGGGTCCACAGAATTGGTTCCAGGGCATAAAAAATGTTACTGTTACAGTGAGGTAGGAGAGTAGCATACAACATCTCTATCTTACTCCTTTTACCATTAGCTTTTAATTTTCTCAGGACCTTGTAAATTTTTATGATTTGCCTCTTTTACTTTAATAGAGGCATGTAACCTAGTTCTGTCACCTCATAGGGATGTAAATTAGAGTTAACTGAGTTCAAATATATTACATAGGTGTAACATTAGTGTGCACAGGAGAAGAGTCGAACTCAAACAGCCATAAAAATTATTCAAGAGATGATCATAGTCTTGTTAAAAAAAGTGTTATATTAGAAAATATAAATAAAATGCTGAATCTAATATCAGATTGTTTCAGCTCAGTTGTGTTAAAAAGTCTTTTTGATGAAAGTTTTTCCCATTGTGAAAGAACATTGTAGTTTAATCGTACCAGATTCAAACCCTGTTGTCCTTTCTCTAGTTGCAGAGTGAGAGCTATTGAATGAATATTTGGCTTTCTCTGGTTACGTCTAGGTTTATATATATTATTATTCATTACAGTGAGTTGCAGGAATCTTATTCTGTAACCTGTGCTTTTGAAGTTGCGGGTCTCCTTGTGAAATCCTTACACGATAGTTTTGTGCAATGACTGGAGGCATCAAGTACCTAGGTTAAGACAAGGATATGCTGACCATGTTCTTTTTTGAGGACCACAAGACTTTAGAAACCTAGTGCATCTCCACACGTGGTGTGACAGCCCACATAGTTAATATTCATGGCACAGTGTAGAGCCAGTCTATTTACCCAAGTTTGAGGAGGGGCAAAATACCATCCCTTGTGTATTCCTTACCCAGACCCAGGAAAATGATTCTCAACCAGGGTGTTGCAGCACCCAAGGGGTACCTTGAGATCCTTTCTGGGGTTCCAGGTAACACTAACACTCAAGTGTGCAAACATGATTCACAAGATAAAACCCAGAGATTTCAAATAAGAATCTGTAGGGTTAAAAACGTTCTGACCTGTTGTGATCCAAGTTCTTTGCCAGAGAAAAAATCCTCTATTATTTTTTCTGAAACAAAAAGCTGGCATTTTTCTGAGGGGTGCCTCAAGCCTATGATTGAGAACTACTAGGGTTTGCATTTCACCCTGACAATTAACCAACCACAAATGTAGCAATATTGCCTGGAAATTCACAGGGAGGGAATGGATACAAAGGACAGCTACAAAGCAAATGTGTCCCAGCATATTCTGCTTCAATGAGAACCACTAGTTTAAGCTTAACCAGAGAAGACAACATTTACCCACTGAAGACTGGGTGATATTTCCTTCCCTCCCCCCATGGTTTATGAGTGAGAATTGCTGGTCTTTTTCTAACTGATTGTGACCAGGGCTAGGTACAGACAGTCAAAAAGCCCAAGGCTGAATCGATTCAGTCTTTGCAGGTTAGTCTGAGTTGCACATAGATTGAATTGATAAGCAAGTGAGCAGACATTCACTTGATTCCAGAAAACCAGACATCCACACGCCTGCAGTGGCCCAGGCCAGAAGCTGGGGGTGCTAGAGCATGCCTCCTTGCTTGGCTGGAGCAGACCGCTTGGACCAAGGCTAGCCCGCCCACCCTGAAAGTTGGGACTTGAGGTGGAGGTACAAAGAAAGCATCCTGGGAGGCTGGGGGACTGTGCGTTAACTTGAATCTGGCAGGGGTCTAGGACAGAAGTTCAGTAAACCGATTTAACCTAAATTAGCCAAGTTTGATATTACATCCATCCAGGTTTATCTTAAACCGGTTTTGGACATTTTGAAAGCAGTTTATGTGCACTGAACCTCTGTTGTGTTACACGTTTGAACTGGTTTCTGATCACTTATACTGGTTTATGTGTAATTTCTTTCCTACCTTATATGGAAAACTCTCCGGCAATAGCAACCACAAGCCCACTCTGCTGCTGTAAGCATGTTGCTTAAAGGGGAAACAATATAGCTACAGCTTTGTGGGGCTTGGGCTGGGTTAATTAACACAGCTGAGTGACAGTGCTAGTTAGCTCACCCTCAAGCCAATTATTAGCCTGCTTGTATGGATGGTGCTTTGCTGGGACCATGTTTACTACATGGGCATAGCCTCTGTTAACAGTACTGAGAGATTGTGATAGATGCTACTATATACTTTCATTGATAAATTTATATATATTAAAATAGTTTATAATTAAATATTTTGAATATCTTTTTTCTCTTAAGACAAGAAGCCAAAGTATCATATTTAGCTAGGTATTCATCATTAACAGTTTTAACTAGTGTTAATCATAAGTTATTTTCTACTTGCTAGGGTTCATGATTAAACTAGGGCATGTTGAAATCATCTGTGACCTGATCTGAACATCTGAATTCATTTTGCAGAATATGGCAAACAGCTGCATTTCAATTCAAAGCTAAAACAACTGCAGTACATTGACCCATTGAAGATTACAGTAGGTTTTCAATTCCATGTTAGCTGTATCTATTGGGGAAAATTGATTTGTGTGTGCTTCTGCTTCTGACTGGTTCTTTTTTTTTTTTTTTTTAATGTCCGGAAGAAAGGAAATAGGACATGCAGATGATAGGACTTTGATGTGTAAAGGAGTTAATTATCTAAACCATCAAACAAAACGTAGGCTGGGGAAGTAATTATTTTAAAGGGTATGATGGGGCCTGACGAGCTTTTGGTTTCTCATGTCAAGAAAAATCTGTACACCTGCTTGATTTGAAAGTTAAATAATTTGGTTTCAGTAGGAAGACTGTGGCTTTAATGAACTATTAGTGGGTGGGCCTTTAGTTCTCCATCCTGCATATACTTACGCAGGTAAGTAGTCCTGTGTGACATAATGATGCTTTTGTGTAAATGTTTGCAGGGCTGGAGACTTGCTGTGTAATCGCCCTAAAACAGAAACTGGGAATAAGGTGACATCCCTAAAGTTCCAGCACTGGGTGCAAGCCTTCCTAGTGGTGGAGCTTATGTGTACAATTATATTCACAAACCTCGTTCAGTTTGGCAAGATTATACAGTGTGTCAAACAGTACCATCAGTTTTAGATATTTTAATATTATGATTTGCTTAATTCTGATTTTTGTATAAGAAAAAAAATCCTTGGCTTTGAGTTCTTGAGCCTTACAGGTCCAAGTGGGGGGTTTCCACCCCTCCTCTCCTTCCCCCCCGGCCCCCCCCTTAATTTTTTAAGGCTTTTTCCAATCTGAAGGTTAAACGCTTTTAAAATTAATTTTGTAAATGAAAGCTGTCTTCTTTAATTTGTCGTTATAGTATAGAGTTCTGCTGCTGCAAAATTACACTTGTATGAATTAATCACTTGAGTAGTTCCAACAAAGTTAATCATGTGACTCATGATTAAAATGAAGTATGTGTTTGTAGAAGTGAGGCCTAGGTTTGTATTAAATTGATGATAATTTCTTAACAATTTTTAAAGGCAAGAACTTTGCTGTCTAAATAAAGGTTAATGCCATACATCGCTTTACTAAAGTATACCTCTAGCTTTATGTAGCTAGGGGCTTACTTAAATTTCAGCCAGCATTTTCATTTATTTTTTTTTTTAAAGTTTGTTGTTGACTTCTGCGGACAATCTCGGATTTAATGGTTTTCATGAACTTTATGAAACTGTAAATTAAGTAGGTCTCTGTATATGACATTCTTGGTTTAAGAATGTAGAAATTACGATAATTGTGTATATACATATTTTGAGTAATTAACATTAAATATTTAAAGTTGCAAACAGTAAAATTCGTTAAACCAAAATCAATTACTGTATCCTTCTTTTAAATTGGCACAAAAAGCCAAAGTCATGGAACAGAGTCCTGGTAATAAATACTTTAAAAAAAGAAGCATCCCTAGATAAACCGATTATTTCTTAACTTACTAATTTAAGTGTGTAGCTAGTATGAATATTCATTAACTCCTGACCTATGCCTGGACTCTGAAAAGACAAGTTTGTGTGTACTCTAAGTGATTGCAGTTACAGTTCAGTGGGGGTAAATGTGCTTGCTAGGGTTGGCAGGATGGGGGTGTAATTTACAGTCGACCTGAAAATAAGCAGAAATATGTTCACAGTGTGCTTGAAAGCGCTGATATAGAAGAATTTGTCTAAGTATTTAGATATAGGTTTATATTACATTTTTTTTTCTGTTCATGATCGGCAATCCAGGTTTTCTTTTCACCACAGAAAAATGTGGAGTTGCCCTCTTTTAAGGAGAAAAACTTGGGAAGCAACAGGTTTCCCCTTGCTGTCTGGCAGAGTTCCAGCCTGCAAGGGGCTGTTTGGGGTTGGGGGGGAGTGGGAGGCGGGTTATCGGGTAAGGGTGCATGCACGTGTGCCTGCACACATGCACATAGCAGCCAGGCAGCGTGGAGAGCAGCTCCCCTGTAGGTAAGCCTATGGAGGGAGGGGAAGGGGAGATTGAGGCCTCCATGGGGAAGGAGGGAGTAGGGCAGGGCGGGGGCTGGGGGTGCTGCCCAGCCAGAGAGGTTCATGGGGCCAGGGCAGGAATGTGTGGCTGCAGGGCATGGCCAGGGAGAGGGACAGAGCCACTGGTGGCTTGGGCAGGAGGGCTGGCTTCTTGCTGCTGCATGCACTCCTGGGGAGGTAGGCAGTGGGGGCAGGGGCACATGCCCCCAGATTTGTGTATGTGGTAGGGCAGAAGTAGGCTGCCTGCTGTGGTCTCAGGGCTCCCTGCACTACTGTCCTCCCCCTGGGGCCTCTGCAGCAGAGCAGGGTGGACAGACTTGGTGCTGCTGCCGGGAGCCCCATGTTGGCCACGCCACCATGGCAAGGAGTCCCCTGACTGCTCAGCAGTGGTGGGGTTGGGGACATGGAAGGCTGGGAGTACAGGGAGCTGTAGGTTGGGAGTGAGGGACATTGACAGGGCTGGGAGCTGTAGTTTGGGAGCAAGGGGCACTGCCAAGCCTGGGGGCATGGATCTGGAGCGAGGGGCACTGGCAGGGCCCAAGAGCTGTTGGTTAGGAGTGAGGGGCACCGATAGGGCTGGGGGGATGGGGGGCTGTGGCTTGGGAGTGAGGGCCGCTGGCAGGGCCAGGGGGCTGCAGCTTGGGAGTGATGGGCATCAGCTGGGCTGGGCGGCTGTGGGCCAGGAGTAAGGGGCAAAGGCAGGGGCAGGGTGTTCAGCACAACAAAGCAGGAGGGGAACTTGCATGTTGGTGAATGAAGGGCCAGGGAGAGCTCTGTTTGTTTGTTTTTTTTGTTTTGTTTTTTTGGTTTTTGTTTTTTTGTTTTTTTTACAATAAAACCCCCCAAATATATAGGTATTTAGAATGTATTTTATTATAATGATTGAGGCACTGGTAGGCTTCCAAATTGCTTTCAAGTTTTAAATATATCACTAAAATATTGTGTTCATCTGATACCTATATATATCATGGCATTTCATTTTAATCACAGAAAAATAGGGTTTTTGAGGTTGTTAATCTGAGAATTTGGGGTTTTTATCAGAAAACTGGTGATTTTTTTGACTGAGAAAACAAGGATCCCTGTATGATGCAACTGCTTGCTGTTCATTCTTGACTTTAAAAAACCCAAACCAGTAATTCTAACGTTACCCTTTGAAAATGTCATACAAAATATTTAATATGCTTTCTTAAAATATTGTATTTTTAACAAGGATATAAAATGTGGTGGCAGATCAAGTTTTGATAGATACCATGGTATATGCTTGTATGCTTTCTTTTTCTTTCTTTTTTTAAAGCCTCGGTTAAAGATAATTTTAAATGGCCAAAGGTCTCATCTCTTTAGAGGTTTCGCTAAACACAAGTGATAGCAGCATCTGCTTTCTATTAGCACAACCACTGCTACTCTTAATAACATAAGAAATGAGTAGAATAAGTGAAAGTTTACCAGCTCTGAGTGATCCAGAAAAATAGGAGAGAGAGAATGCATCAGGACTATCTCTTGTTTATCAAGAGATGTCCTTCTCAGCAATTATTTCCTGTTCTTGCAGTAGTAACAGGACATTGACAGTGTCCTCATCCCCTTTCTTCACTTGTGTCAAGGTAGGGTGTTTGTGATGTTTTGGGCATGTTGCCTGGTAGTTGTTCTCAAAGTTTTTTTTTTAAACAAACACTTGTCCAGGATGGTTTAGGTAGGGGTGATGCTGCCTTCGGCTGGGGTTTGGACTAGATCTTTTTTTTTTGTTTTTTTTTTTTTTTTTCAGACTGGGATACCTATACCCTGGGGGGCGGGGGGTGATGCTTTGCTATAATTTTAATTTATAGTGGTAAGTAACAGTGTTGCTACATGTTGTTGATAAACATATGCAGAAGCATCAGGTGTAGGGGATACATGGTGGATGGGTATGCAGCCAAAAACTTTGAAAACCCCTGGGCTAGATGACGTCCTGAGGTCCCTTCCAGCCCTTATCTTTTATCGTTCTATCGTGTCTGCATTGGGTAGTGTTGCTAAATTTTAACTGTTCTATGGGAAAACTAGGACACCTAGTAGTGTAGTAGGAAAAAAATAAGGCAGCTAATGCTTTGTCAGTAGACCTAAACTTTGAAAAGGTTTGACTTCATTGGCTGTAATGAATGATGTTTAAGTTGTGTGCATTTAGCATTTGACCTCTGTTAAATGGCAGCTAGAGAATCATGTTTCTTTGATCAGTCTTTCAGAAAATTGTCTCTAGATGATACGATTTAATGATATTTAGACCTATGTCTTGCCTTAGATGAAACATATGTGTATTAAATTAGTGGATGATAAGACTGAAGTAGAACTATTCAGACTTCAGGTGGAATTTTTTTTTAATTTTGAAGGATTTCTGTAAGGCAAAAACATCAAGCCTTAACTTAATTGGGGACATTATTTTAAAATTGCTTATTGATAATCTTTTTCCTTTAGACGTGATTTAGGGCTGTATATAAAGCTGAAGAAGTCTGTGATTGAACTGGATGAATACCAGTATTTATGAAAGCATTCACATCCTTTACTGGTTTTTGCGGGGTGGGGAGGAGGGTTGCATATTTTTTGGTAGGATTCATTCTCGCTTCTGTTAAATTCGGTGGAAGCAGGATTGAGGACTTAATGAACAAGTTATGTATAGCAGAGGTTCCCAACCCTTTTCTTATTGCATACCCCCATACAAATTTACCAGTTGCCCACATACACCTATGAGCATATGTTTTATAATTTAACCCCTTAAATGCTAATTTATTATTATAATGACAAATCTGGCATTACACAATTTCTCCCACATACCCCCCAGTGATATCTTGGATACCCCAGAGATATGTATACCAAGGTTTGGGACCCCTCTGGTCTACAGAATTGGGATGCCATACAGGTTTAAGATAATATTCTCTTGTTGCAAGATTGGGCCTATGAAAAATAAGCACGTCAGCCATGACTGTGATTGCTTGAGCAGACATTGAGATAATCTTGCCATGATAATTCTAAGGTTTGGGGTTTTTTTGGTGATCCACAGATTGTTCCTTGAGATTATACTGTATTAAAAAATGTGCAAAAATGTGAAGATGACTACAAGGCCATTCTGTATACGTGTCCAATGACTGAAGATTGTGTTTTGTATTCTGTATATAATGTGGATGGCTGCTGAAATAAGCTTCATTTTGGTATTAAAAAGGCTTTTATCTGTAGAATTTTTAATTTTGAATCTGACAATTTGCTTTTTTTCTTTCTAAATCCCTAATGTAAAACAAATGTACATAGTGGTAGTTAAGGTGAAAGACTATTGCAACTATTACCAACTCTTCTTATGTACCTATTTAATAAAATAAACAATGTGGCTTTCCCAATTTGTCCTTTTAATAGAGAAAATAATTTTCTCGCAGTGCTGAATAAAAGACATTATGAACTTCAGCATGAAACATAATAGTAGGCTGGGTATTTTAAACCACATACACTTTGTGAAGTGGTTTATAATTGTTACCATTTCCCATATGCTCTATTTATTAAATTAAAACATTTGCAAGCTCTATTGTTTCTTTCTGTTTACTCAGATGAGCAATACTGCAGCTAGCCCGATGTCAACTGTTGCCTCTTCAAGCAGTGGAAGGGGGATAGGAAAATCAACAAGCTTCACTCCTGAACTGCAAAGTATGATGTAAGTAAACTCTCTTAAAGTATCTTTGACCATTTATATTTTTAGTATACCTGATTGTCATTTTATAAGAAAAGAAGACAGATAAACAATAGCAAGATATATTTGTTATATTAACGTTCACAGTTGTAAATTTGGAAAACATTTTAAAAATAATTTGGATATGCAAAACATCTGTTTTCTAATAAAAATAAAGAAAATCCTGTTAAAGGAACATCTATGAACACTTATTTTTATACATGGTAAGTTGAGACCCTACGCTTCTTAATTCATCATCAAAAGAGGTAAGATACTGTTAACACAAACTTATTTTTAAATGAGTAGCTTTTCACTGAAGTCCTGTAATAGGGTTTTGGTAATCATGCAGAGTGGTATGTTACCTGGGAAGAAAATGCTCTTTATGATGGAATTAATGTATGTGGACCAGTTGGAATTGAGTACTTCGTGTTCCATTCTTCTAAAATGGTCCTGGAACTCGGTTCATTACAGTTATAAGCTGTGATGTGAGACCGTTCTGTATCTCGGAACTTGTAAAATCTCTCAAGATGTTTAAATAGCCCATTCACTCAGTCTTTAAGACTGCATAATGGGGAAGATTCCTTGCCTAAGGCTCTGGTCAGATTGATTAGTGGCCTACTATACTGGAATAGGTTGCAAATGTTGATTTGGTGGAAGACAACTTATTTGTCAGAGCTTGACCTGCCAGTGCATACTGTTTTTTCTCTTTTATATGGGTCCAGGACATGTTGATTTGCAGATGCGGGGAAGAACTCATAATAATGAAGTCTTCTCTCTCTGTGGATCAGTGTTCCTGATTTATCAGGCAGTTTAAAGAAGATTTCATCCCAAGGCTGGAGGATATGTATCCCTCAAAGCTGCAGATGGAGAATTGGGCTTGGCTCAAGTCCAAATTATGTGCAATTTTTTTATGTCACTGTGAATGCATGTTATCCAACAGGGAAAAATGGGGCATGTGGGTATACATTGCTGAGGTCAGCTTTAAAGGGAAGTTTTATCACATGAAATCTTGTTGGAGCATCTAGAAGGATTTATTTTTTTTCCTGTTGATTCCTCAGAACTGAAAGTGTGGCAGAGAAAGCTAGTACTGGAATGCTAAGAAGTAAGCTCATTCTTTTAAAAGATAGTGGCCATCTTTGGCTCTCTTCACTAAAGTCACAGCTCTGAAAAGTTATTCTGAGTGACACATGTAAGCTAGGGTGAAACAGTCAGATGGATTTAACAGGGAATATATTTTGGGCTACTAATCTTTACTTTGGCAGAACCCTTGAAATCACTAAACAAAAGGCATTTGAAAGCTGCTTTGTGGCTTCTCATGCATCTTCAGATTTTAAGTCTTATTAAATTAAGAATAATAGCTAAAAAGTCCATGTTCTAGCTGGTCGCTTAAGAGCTATATTCTAAACAAATGACATTAAAAACAAATCCTGGGGTATAGATGTTTTCCCTTCAATGATTCCAAGTCTGAATCTGACACCATCTCTGAGCATTTCAGGTTTTTAATGCAACAGAAACACATAATATCTGAGCAGTAGCGTACCTTGTTAGAAAAGGTAACCCAATAACTTGTGTTCTGTCTTCATCTCCCCAGCCCCATCTCTGGTTTGTTAAGGAGTTCAGTTCAAAAATGTATTTTGAGTCCTCTTGAACTTCCATGTGATAGCTTGCCTGACTCTCTAGCTGTATTTGTACATTAATGGAGGACAGCTTGCTCCCAGCTATGCATATGATCATAATATGCTATCTACTGTTTCCTGAAGTATGCTCTCCGTATTTGGCAGTTTAGATGGGATAAGTTACCTGACTCATTGAAGAGCACTGGAGAGGTAACTTTCCCAAAGTGGAATGAGATAAGGGTGGGAGTTTTGGAATATTGTAGTTGGGTACCTCGTTGTGATGTTTTTCACTGTGTAGCTGAAATGGGGAAATAGCATTGTTTGTTGTTTTTCATTTTTTTAAAACTATCTTTTAATGTAGAGGAGTCTGCCTGCTTGCTACAAATGCAGTTGTGAGGCATCTGCTATTTTGATTTCTTTCTTAGTTGTACTATGTTTGTGATGCACGTGGCCATATGGTGCCATTATTACTGTGACGTCATTTAGTACTTTAGGAAGTACTAAGCGTCACTTAGTGTACTTCTTTCTGGAAGTACTAAATGATGGCTCAGTAACAACCCCTACTGCACCATGCTAGTTGCACATGGTTATTTTTTTGCTGCTACGTCACTGTAGCAGTGCGCTATAACGAGGGAGCGTGTTGCTACAGTTTTTGCCCATTAACGTTATGTCGCCATAGCGTCAGGTGTAGATGTGACCAGTGTGTCTTCTGCATTTAAAAATGCATGAATTTTTTGGGGAGAAAATATATATTTTCTTCAATGCTAGCTATATATATATATATAAAAAAATTATACACCCAATGCTTTATGTAATATAAAAAAATTAATATATTAATATTTTAGTGTGTATGTGTGTGTATATATATACACTTTTATTTTTAATGGAGAGTAGACTATGCCTAGGGAACCAAATGTAGTTGTGCAGCTTTTCAGGTCAGTAGCTGAGGAGCCTGTATTTTATTTAATTGTATGCTTCCTGATTAAGTACTTTTGAAACTCCCCTCCCCGCCAGTATACACATGATTCCTGTCAGAATATAGAAGTTATTGTTGGCCATATAAATGGAAGAAACAGACGTTTTCCTTCTGTTTCAGACCTGGTGCAGTTACTACTTTAAAAGTCATTGACTTTTAAATAAAAAGCTATTGACTTTTATGACTCTTGTGTGTTCTGGGATAATATTTTTCATAAACAGCTCCATTGACATGGTAGGAACTGAAGAAATTCTTCCAGTACTATCAGTTTATTAAAATACATTTTTTTTTTTTTATTGTTAGAAAAAAATGTTTGCCTGGGATGGATCATAGAGAAATTGCAGCTGTTTCTCTTGGCATGCGTGTTATGATGAAGTTACCACTTTGTCAGAGCCCAGAAAGTTCTTTTAAAATCTGAAATTTTTTTTAAGCTACATTCTTTGGGAAGCTATAGGTTTTCCTTTTAAACAGTTTGTAACAGAGTTATGCTGACATCTTAAGATCTGCAGAAATGTTGGAGGGTGGAGGAATACAATGTATAAAATAGAGAACACTTTTGAAATGGAATTTAAAAGCTGAAGAGAAAATAATATTAGTTGTAGGATCACCTCGACTGGACAGTTTATAGGGCAGTGGGGGCTTGCCTGCCACAAGGTGAACGAAGCCCCTGCTCTGTGTGTCACTCTGATTCCCCTTTCCCTGATCTGTTGTCCTGCTCTCTCCTCCCTGCCCTATTTGCTGGCTGCATGTGCCACTTATGGCATGGATGCTGAGGGTTGGGCACCCCGATGAGAGTGTCCTTTTGAGAAGTTACTTGCCATTTTGCCTAAAAAGATGGCTGTACAACAACTAGAAGAGTTGTGGTTCTTACAAGTAAGGTATGAGGTGCTCCATGGGTTTCTGTTCAGAATGGCTTCTGAGACCTGGCACTAGCAGTGAAGAGCGTGCCATTGTTGATGGGGAAAGAAAGAAAGAGGTGGAAAGATGGAGAAGTGGTCGTTTGGGGCAAAGCAGTCAGTTAACTTGTTAGGTGGGCCAGACTGATTCAGTTAGAGGTGGAAAGATGGTCGGGTGCAAGGGCCCTGCTGCCACTGCTGCTTTTTTCCCCGTGGTGGTGTGGGAAAAGTGCCTGCTGCTGCTGCTTCCTGCGGTGGCACAAGAAAGTGACTGCTGCCAAAGTCTCATGTCCAGGGGACAGATAAAACTGTTCTGCGGGCTAGATCTGGTCTGCGGGCCATAGTTCACCAACCTCTGTCTTTTTTTTTTACTACTGTTACTCTAATTCAACAGTTATGTTGTACAGTTCTTCTCTCTCTCTCTCTCGATATAGATACAAATCATAGCAATCATTCAATAATATTAATAGGTGTTAATAAAAAAAGTTTACAATTATTTATTACAATAAGTATATTATATTACAATAAGTATATTAATTGGCATAATCAGTACTTTTTCCTTGCCTGCTATTATAATCATATGCCTTTGTGATGGCAAGTGTAGCAGATATACAATTACTAAACATTGAACTGTAGTAGTTTAGAAAAAAAACAACTTGTTTTCAGTAGGTCTATTAAGCTGCTAGCCGATGGTATGTCCTGAGGACAGACGTGGAAATGAGACTAGATTTTTTTTTTCTGTTGCTTAACGTTGCTCATGATAGTTGGATGAAGTAGAGCTAGAAATTAGTCCTTTATATCACCTGGAGCTCCAAATTTCCAGTTTGTTAACAGTTCAAGTCTTTTATCTGGTTGCAAGTTTAATGTAGGAATTGTTAATGGGGGACATAGGGTTCGGAGAAAGCACGTTGGTTGTCTGAATGACACTTTTTGATGAAACTGGTACTGTTTTCTAAAAGTTGGTCCAGAGCTAATGAACAGAGAGAAGAACTATACAAGTAGGTCTGAAGTTCTCTTAGCGGGGTTTCACAGCCTTTTTCATCTTGCTTCTGAGTCAGAAAATACTATCCTACTCTGTTCAGTCCTCAGCACTTAGCTCTTGAGTTAAGTCTGATTCAGAAGTATGTATACATCTGTAATTTTCAGCCTGTGAATTGTACTTTTTACTCTTAATTATCATGTTGAATGTATACACACGTACCATGGGTATGTATGTCAGTATATCGGAAAAAGTAAAAAAAAAATATATATATTTTTGTAAAGTTCATAAGAATACCTCTGGATATAAATCATATGTTTTCTCCAGTGATCAAAGTCCGCTTTAAAAACACAAAGGTGTGTGTTGTTAAAAACAAAAACAAATGCTAGTAAAATATTTTCCAGTTTTTCTGATGATGTTAGGGCTAATTAAAGTATTTGATTAAAGTACCTGAAGATTTTTTTATTATCAGTTTCACTATTAATATTAAATCGGTGTTAATAGCAGCTACAAACTAATTATGTTTTATATTGTTAATTTTGTTATATTTATGCACATTTTTTCAGGTGTAGTTAGTAGTTAAATCATTGACTGATATTTGGAGACATATGGAGGTAAATTAAAGAAGTGTAGCAAGCTGCTCTAGGCCACACACAAACACACATGCAAAAAATATTTGCAGAGCACTTGACATTGATATGTTTAGCTTTTAATCTTTGAGGCTTTTGTAATTATTGGATATTTGATCTTATAAACATTTAACATAACTTAATGCTATGTAGATTTTCTTTGACTCTCATATCCTTTATTTGTATCTGAGTATGTGACTAGGTAACGTTAGAGCTTTTAGTACAGCAGTAAGTGTTAAAAAATAATATAAAGTTTGAGCAGATCTAGTGCACTGTGTTTAGCTTGGTCTTATATCATCATTTTATTTGGCTGATCTACATCCTGTTTCCAAACTGTTACCTTCAGGTCAGTTAGATTTTAAATTATAGCTTCTGCTCAGGAGACCCACAGCCATGATGGTGTTTTTCATACTACACACGTTATTTGGTCCAAGTCATGTAGACGTATGCATATAGTATGACTTTCTGGAACATGTCACATTATAAATATGTATCTTGCACAATTTGGAGCAAGTTCCAGAGGATTATTTTAATTGAAGTGTCTTGACTTTTTATTGTTCATAAGCCCAAGACGTCCAACAATTGTAAAAAAAAAAAAAAAATTAGTAAGTGTATTAGTCTTTTGGGTATAAAAATTAAAAATGATTGTTATGTCAGACTGTGTCCAGTGATAAAAATCTTAACCGTGCATTCTTTATGCATCCAGGTCTTACTTTTGGGAGTTGAGTTCATTGGGAATGCTACATGTCAGTGTAACTATGAAAAAGTTAAATTAAAAAAATACTTTTCATGTATGTGACAAAGCTGCTTATTATGATTACTGTAATTATAGTATACAAATACCCATACTATACAAATTCAGGCTCTGATTCTGCAAATACTTATTCAGATATTTATTTGATTTTCTATGCCATCTTCCCCCAAAAAGGCTCAGGGCAGCATACAATAAAACAAAGTAAGTCATAAACCAGATAAAATATTAAAATAAGAGATAAAACAGTTGCCTTCCCTCTACCTCCCAACATTTAACCCTGCCTGCTAAAAGCCTGTCCCTGCAAGTATGTCTTACACAGCTTCTGAAAGATGTCCAGGTTCAGGCTGTTTTCAAGGAGAAAAGAGTTTCAAAGCTGACTACTGAGAATGACCTCCCAAGTACTTTTGCCAAATGATCTTAACTTAAACTTTTACACATGTGAATAATTCCATGGAAGTCAAGTGTCTGCAGGATTGAATTATCATTTCTTTAAAGGCCATTGAATTATGCTGTTTTAAAATAGCAAATTCAAATTTAGTCAGTGTCTTTTTGGCTTGCCTCTTATTGCAGTTGCTCTTTTGCTGAAAAAGGCAAGTGGAGGGACTCCTGCACACAGACTCGCTTGAAATCGTTGAGTCTGCAGGCATATAGAAGGATCTAAATTCCTGGAGTCTTTTGCTGAAACAGGGCCTTAAATAGTACTTAAATGTGATAGTTTTCTGATACCGAAATTTTTTTTGCAGTAAAACTGCAAATGACAATGAAACTAAAGCTTTCCTGAGGCTATGTAATAGAAGTGATTCGGGAAAAGGAGAAAAACTTTTGTAAGAAAAAGAGATGAATGCTTCTAGAAAGTTTGGGTGGCAAGACGGCTTCCTTAGCAGCTTCAAAAGGGCCACTTGGGACAGTTTACAGGTTTGCAGTCTTTGCAAGGTTTTCAGCGTTTCTAACAAAACACTAGGAAATGTACTGCAGGCAATAATCCTTCACTGAAAAAGAGGTTGACTGGATGACCTAAATTGGGTTTTCCATTTCTTAGCTTTCTGTTTCCTTGATTCAGTGCTGTTAATCTCATGGGGGAGAAATTAAAAATACTGTGAGATTTAAGATTTTTAATAAGGAGACACAGTTTAGAGCGTGTTCTTTCCTCACAAAACATAGCATTAATGAACTTGCAAAATATACATAAGTTAAGTTAGTAATTCCATGTTCAGTTTTTGTTGATATGCACAAACAATTTAGTTTATAGTCTTCTGATGTATGATATCAGAAACACTTTTTGATATAAAATTTCCTTATATATATAATTCCTTAACTTTAGCTCTTTTATAATTTGTATTATGCACGGTCCCAGCTTCAGCATATTAGAGGCAGCTTTATTTTCAACATGTATGATTTTAAGTCCAACAAATACAACTCTAAATACTGCTCTTCTAATATCTAAAAACAACTCTATTATCCTGTGCATGGTAAACCATATGTCAGCTTGTGCTATCCTAATTAAACATTGAAGGCACTAGAAAAACTATAACATTTTAATATTTTTAAGTAAGGATTTCTATTTTACTCTACATTTGTTGTCAAAATATTAATATTCTTTAAATGAATATTGTATGTAGAGGTTTTTTCTCAAAGTATGAAAGTATAGTACAGTGGCTCTCAACTGTTTTATTAGATACAAGGCAGCCCCTGGAAAATGCTAACCCTTAGTTTTTCCTTGTTTTTTTTGACCATGATAAAATAACAGAGCAGTTTTTTCTATTGCAAAGAATTCGGAAAGACCACAACAGAATTCCTGTTTGAAATTTCCTGAATTTATCTTGTGAATCATGTTTGTACACCTACCAGTGCTAACATGGCATGATCACATCGTTTGTGTGGCACTCTTGAAAGTCAACACCATTCTTGGTAAGAATTTGGCTTCTAATTCTGAATCATTATTGTACTATGAGTGAGAATCACAGGATAGGTTTGCCTGTTCCCTTTAAGACACTTGTGTGGATGCATTTAATAATTTATCTGAGTATCTGCTCTATGTTTGAAATAGAAATTCTATTTTTTTTCCCTTCTCCTTCCTCAGCCTGTAGGAGAAATAGATTTTGGTCTGCCCCCATGCCACTCTTTCCTCCCTCCTCATTCTTATTATGCATGAATTAAATTTATTTATGGAAAACTAAACTGAGTATTGCTGAACACAGTTTCTGGTCCAATCCGTAGAATTCACAGATTAATCATGAGAATAAAGCAAAAGTTATACTGAAAGCACTGCTTGCCCACTGCTATGCTGAATTTACTCAGTCCCTCCTCCCCTAGCAAGTAGGCACTGAGAGAGTTGACTTGCCTGAATGATCCTCCTCTACCAGAATATTAGTGTCCAGAGTGTGGTAAAAGCATTTGGATAAATAAGGAATAAAGGCCAGAGTTATAAGTTCCTAGACTTGGAAATGCAATTAAGACTGCTAATGCTGAAAACCTGTATCTCAGTATCTCACACATAAGCATCATGACCCTAAGTGAGATTGTGGCTCTTAAGAGTGAGGCTGTGAGCTTCAGAGAAACTTGGGCATAGCACTCAGGGTTGCACTTAAGGTTGGGTTGCAAATTTGACTAAAAATGGGGTCTTCTGCACACACAGATTGGGCACCACTGCTTTTATACATTTACAGTTCATGTGAAATCTGGTACTTTTTAAAAACCTGTTTTTAAAAGCTAAAACTACAGGCCATGTTTACACATGTGCTTTACTGTGGAGTAAAGTGTCACAGTCTACACGTGAGATGGTATTAGGTTGCAGTACACCATCTTATGCCAGCGTAATTTACTGCAATTAAATGCATGTGTCGATGCAGACTGCAGACATAAAATGTGCCCGGGTAGCCCAGTCAGTCAGGGTTCAGACTCCTGCCTGCCACCTAGCCACACAGCTCTGAACTTTCAGACCTTTGTGTCCTAGCCAGCCCCTCTGCCACGCAAGGTCACCATACTGGAGCCGACCCCCATCCCTCTCCCCGGTGCTCCTTCCCAGCCTGGGGCTGCTTCACCTCAGCTTAAATTGCTCCTGTCCCTGGTGCATATGTAGATGCTTCACCCGGGAGTAGTTTACTTTGGCTCAAACTGCTCTGGAGTTTATTGCTTCATATCAATTTAGATGTATAGATGTACTCACAGAGATGGTCTGTTAGCTTTACTTAGGTAACACTAAATTAGGTTAAGAATGCATGAATCTGTCATGTTTTGGTTTTTATTAGAGTATGCCTGCTAGGAAACTGTAATATTAGGCACTATAGAAAGGTCTACAGTATGTAAGTGTATGTATAAAGTAGCATCAATTGGCAGCACATACAAGAGTTAAGATTAACTTTCAATTTCCTGTCTAACCAAGTGCTTTTCAGTTGCTTATAACTTTCTCTGACAGATGTTTTGGGCAGAAATGTTAGTCCAAATAAACTTTAAAAAATGTAAAATTGGTTCAGCTATTTTTAGGTTAAAGAGAATAAACTTTCTTTTTAGAAGTGTATGATGAAATAACTCAAAGGGTTAAAAGTAGAAACTTTTTGTTAAAAAATCATTTGCAGATCTGAAAAAGTTCCATGGCTTTGTTTATTATAGGAAAAACGTACTGGTTTAACTAAATATTTTAAAAATCAATCTAGTTGCTTTAAAGCAAATACTTAATGTAGGCAGCCCTCAGACCCCTTTAAATGTATCTGCATGAGGGGTTTAAATGTAGTAAGTAGCTCAAACTTAAACCTGTTTTAATTACAACAGTGCAGTTCCTCTAATAAATAAAAGATCCTGGTTTTGAGCAAAGTTTGAGCAAATCAGTCCTGCACGTTTAGGCTAGGGACAGAAATGACACACAAACTGAAATAAGTGATTGAAAGCCAGTTCAAATCTGTAACACAACAGAAGTGCACATAAACCACTTTAAAAATGGCCGAAACTGGTTTAGGATAAACCTGGATGGATGTAGGATCAGGCTTGAAACTGATTTAGGTTAAATCAGTTTATTGAGCTTCTGTCCCAGATCCCCTCCTGATTCATGTCATCTCAGTCCCCCAGCATCCCAGAATGCTTTGCATCTCCCCTGCAACCTGCGTGCCCCCCCCCCCCGTGTTGGGTGGGTGCGCTAGCCTTGGCCCAAGCTGTCTGCTCCAGCTGAGCAGGGAGGTGTGCTCTAGTGCCCCTTCAGCTTCTGACCTGGGCCACTGCAGGCACGTGGCTGCATTTCCAGAATCAACAGTGAATGTCTGTTCATTTACTTATCAGTTCAAACTTAGGCAAACCTGTAAAGATTGAATCGATTCAGCCTCGGGCTTTTGGATAATCTGTACTTAGAGGTATGGTTATTTTGAAATGAGAGAAATTTTAGGCATTTATGAAGTGGGATCTTGACTCTGCTAAGTCGCTTCAGATGAGTATCGCCTTTAGGGAATAATGGACAATTGATCATTTCTGTTAATTATGTAGCAATTATCCCTAGAATATTTCACTGTGTATGATCATTCTCGCATAATTGGTGTTTTAAAGATAAGGCCTGGTTAAGGTTGTTTAGAAGACTCTGGTAAGTATGGTATTCAGGAAACATCAAAGCTGTTCACTTTGGTGCCTTCTGAATTGTTCCTGTAAAATCAAAGTCTCCTGAAATGAGGCCTGCTACTTCAGTTAAATCAGGCTAGACCAGAATTGTATGCTTTACATTTTAGAAGCACAACAAATCTCATAGCTAGGCACTGACTAGCATTAAAGGTTGTACAGTGACCAGATCTCTTTTTCCCCTCTCCCTCACCCCAACTCCACATACCTCTTAATAAAACAAATGGGGAAATTCTGTGTGAAAATTAGCAGCAATGCACTGTTAAAACTGAGAAATGAACTGCTTAACCCAAGAAACTGCAGAAATTAAACTCTAGAATTTATGCCCCTTTTTGGTGGCTTTGACTGTTTCTTTGGCGCCAAAGAGAAATGGAGAGAAGATGAGGTCATGGCTCTGTCCTGGCTTACTAGCTTAATTTCATACTGTCAACTATGGTAGTTCATGAGCAGATGACCCTGATACCTGCATAATTATACCTACAAGAAAAAGGTTAAAAAAAAAAAAAAATCGGTAGTATCCAGCAATCTGTAAAAGAGTGTTTTAGTTGAACAAAACCTTCTTTTTCACTCTTTAAAATAAGTAGGTAACACCCTTGCATAGATTGTATGATCACCAAGCTAGATAGAACTTGGATAATTAAGAGCATGCCTCAAACTTAAAGAACTACCACAAATAAATGACTAATTGGAGTCCACAAACTCTGGCAATAATTCAGTCTGGAGGTCAGATCAAAATGAATATTTAGCAATTGCTGTTTGCTTGCTGAAGAAAATTACATGACTGGAAAAAAAGGACCTCATGGTTTTTGATTATTATTTTTTTCTTTTTCTAATTGAGCATCAGCATACTTCAGGAAATGTGAATTAAGAACATCGCAAAAATAATCCCCATATGGCAAATCCAAGAGCCTTTAAACCAGATAAATTGGAAGTAACAGTCTCTTTGTGGCTTCATATTGCAGTCCCACTGTAGCATACCCAAAGGTGCCTGATAGATACTGGCTATATGACTAGAGATGTACAGCTGCTGAGTTATGTATTGTTTTGTTTAACAGTAATAGATATCATATACTATAAATATTTAATTCATTTGTGGTTTGTCTTGTACTAAAAAGGCTGTAGTTCCAGATGTGCATATTTCATATTGTGCTCATTACAAAACTACACAACAGGTACTATAAAACAAAGCCAATTAAAGATTTGGACATGGGGAAGATGAAAAATTTTACAAGCTAAATGTAGACCGTTTTTAAATAAATTTATTTTCCAGCCTTTTAGATAACTTTTAAAAAATATATTTTTCATATAATATATTTACAATGTAGAAGTTGCTAGCCAAAGGAGATGTTTTCTGTCCAATAATATAGATGGGACTTCTGAAATGAGTTTCTTGGGTTTCAGTAGCCTTTACTAGCTGAGTAATTCAGAAGAGGTAATACAATCCTAAAAGCAGAAATACTATCAACTGTTAGAACAGTTTTGAATGCCAATGTATGCAAGAACATGGGAGGGAATATTGTTTTATCAAATCCATGGCTCCACATAAACTGAAGGAAAATAAATTGGGCTGCAAAATAAAGAATAGGATTTTCTGTCAGCTGATTTGTTTCCTGAATCGTATTAGAAAATACCTGCATTTATTGTCTCTTCATTACTTTGCCTGAAGATACTTGCTGGCTGCTTTGCTTTTTAGGATTTATGGCTGTTAGTCTCTTTCAATTCCAGTTTGCTGTATTCTACTGCTTCACAGTGTGGGAAAAGGTTTTTTTTTTGTTTGTTTTTTTTTGTTTTTGTTTAAAGTGAACTGGCTTTTGTTACTTTCCGTTTAAATTAAACACAAACTTGTTTGGTAAGATAATTTATTCTTTTTTCCCTGTTTTAACAGAATTTAGTTTTATAGCATGACAAAGATGAAAACTCAAGGAATCTGTTATAAAGCAGCAAGGTTCTGAGAACCCGCAGGTCTCATTGACGTACCTAGGAATTGTGGGCATTGTTGCTTTTGAAGAGACATGCAAGATCTTCAGTGTTTGGGGAGGGGGCAAATTATTAATGTGTAGTGCAATTCTTAAAGGTACCTGTGTTGGATTGTCTGCTTTCATTGAAGTAAGTCAAGGTAATATTCCTGGTGATTTCAGGGAGATCTGTTAACAGCCAATGCTTTGAAAAAGACTGATTTTTTTTTTTTTTTTGTCATGGGTGCTAAAGTATTCTTCTGCTATTAAAATCATTGGCTATGGAGAGTCTTCATTTCCTCTGAAAACCCGGCCATTTTTGTTTGCTTTTAAAATAAAGAAATGTGCCTTTTGTTGTAGGTAGTAATTGAGCTATACAGAATAATGTAGTGGCATGAGTGAGGAAATACACACTACCTATAGCTTATTATTTAGGAAATGTGATGTATTAAATGCTCAGCTTTCTGAGATCTGTACAGTTAGCAGTGGGTTGGGTTATTTTTGTCTGTTATAATTTAGCTACATTATAGGCCATTTTGACGCCCACTTAAAGCTGGCTAATCTAATTACTCATTGTCTGAGTCATTCATATTGCATGTTAATTACAGAAATATCCAATATGTGTTCTGTACTGTCTGCAAAAATAATTTAATTGTGAACAGGTTTAAGATGCAAAAAGAACAGAACACTTGTTTTTACAAATATATTTCCGTTAGCTTTTTAATTGTACATTATGGCATTTAGATGCTGCTATATCATACCTTTTCCTGGTACTTAAACATGTAACTTGTTATCCTGACTATTTTAAACACAAAAAATGGGTTATGATGCATGGGTTATCAGCACAGCTGTGTGATTTGTGTCTCTGGGTGCGTTGACACGAGATGCTATCTATGTCTCTGTAGCTTGGTGCTACAGTGATGTAGCGTTGGCAGGCACGAACCGTGCTGCTGGCGCTACTGCACAATAGCTCATTGCTACTGCTCAGTGGGGCCGGAAATGACCCATGTGGCGCCAGGACTGCACAGTACTGGTGGCTACTGCGCAGTCATTTAGTACTTGCAGTCAGGTGCATGTGTAGACATGCTCTCTGATGCTGGACCATGTTGCTGAGAAATTATGGCATGAGTCTCTTGCATTAGTTGTTAATGGATTTCCCTGTTATGCCAGAATCCCTTATCAGGGTTGTGTTTTGAATGTAAAACAAGCTAAGCATGTTTTAATCATGGATTTTCATTCAACCTCCATGTACAGACTCAGTTCCTCTGCCAGGTAAAGTTGTGTTTTGGGAGTATTGATTTTTTGCACTGGCTTAGTTTTCTAGGAACTCCGAACACGAGGCCTTTCTTGGTTCCATTATAATAAGTGAGCAACTGCAGTGGTGAGGGAATTATGCTGGATGGGAAGGCTAAAGGATGGTTTTAATAGAGCGGTTCAGGATTTTTATATAATATACAATACAAATGAATAACACACTTCAGAATTGTTGAGTATTATTAATTCTGCCTTCTCTACTCATCCGTTGGTGCTAAACCCACATTATATCTTTCAAAGACTTGGGTTATTTTCATGGGATTTGCTTATCTTTATCTCTTGTTTTGTTTTGAAGCCGATCAGTCACATCTCTCACTTTGGGTAGTTAATTTGGGATGATATTGGGAGGAAACGGCAGAAATGATTTGGCCTGGGAGTACACCGGTTAACCAAACTGTAATTTGGGGTTGTAAGGAATTTCTCCATCCTATACTTGTTTACCATATTTGAACTGAGAATTTTGCTGAGATTGCATTGTGCAAAAATAACCAGTTAACCAGTTGAGCTAAAATCTTGCCTTCGGAAATGACATTTAAAAAGCAGTAAAGGGACAAACAAAGGACAGTAATGGAAAGATCGGATGCCTGTTTACCCTTCAGTGTTTTAGTGTATATTTTGGCCTAAGGGTTAGAGTTGTAAGCTACAGCTAAGAAGCAAAACTACATAGAGAGAGCCTTAGGAATTCCTTTTCTGTGCTGCAGCTGCAATAGGACTGTATTGCAGACGGGGATGAAGTAAAGAAAAAAAAGTTAATACTTGTGACTGTTTGCTGCTGCACAGCCTTTGTAAGTTTTTTGAGGCAAGGATTGTACTTTGATTCTGTGTCTGTCGAGTGCCTAACATACTGGGATTTGGGTCTCTGACTAGCTCTTCAGGCTGCCAGAATACAAATAATGATCAGTGCATGGCAGGGATTGGGTTGGTTGGTGTGGAAACCATCTACAAATTAATATCCTTTCAGAACATTTTATTACAATTTGTTCAAAAGTGCCATTTTTAATACTGTGGGAAGATACTGTTTTAAGTTCTGCTTTTTCCCCATTAGAAAATGGTGTGAACTTCGGTCTTTCTAGAGAGAGCAATGCACCTTTTTGTCAGACAAAAGATGTTCTCCTGGCTCTTGGGAGATCTGTGTTAGATCTCTGATATCTAACTGCTCTGCTCAGTCTGCGAGGGATGTAGGGAGGAAAGATTTTAATTGAATATTGTGGCCATCCCTGAATCAGCGTGTTACACCTGTGAACAAACTGCTGTGGGATCCTTTCAGTAACATATTTTGAAACCTGGTTTGTACTCTGAATGATCTCAAAAGACATGCTGGAAGAGAATTTTTGTATGTGGAAGAGCTAGAAGGATCTAAAATTGGGAAACATTCTTTAAAATTGTACAGATATAATTTGAATACAAGTGGGAACGTTTTCTGTTAAATTTAGGGTGGGGGTAAGGCTACTAAAAGAGGCAAAACAAAGACAAAGTATATTTACTATCGCAGTAGGACCATGCTATTTCCTCTCAACTCTTGCCATGGTGTATGGTGCTTTACTGTTTTTTCATACTTGCTATAATTGTTAATTTATGTCTGCACCATTTATCATTTTCTTACACTATGTATGTTCTAGTATATTGATGCTCATACTAGATTGGAAAGAGTACAGGTTTAGCTTCCCAGAGCCTAAATCCTAGTCTAGATGTTTTCGTGGGATAAAACTAAGACTAACGCATGATGGAATTAAAACTTCACAAAGATGAAAGGGGAACAGTTTATCTCTGAGAAACCTCTACAACCTCCTCAATACAGAGCTGGACTGCTGGCGTTATGTACTATGGGCCTTACAAGAGTTATTCCTCTCTAATGGTTTACACTGTCTGAATTTGGACTGCTTCAGTGAACATTGTGTTCTCATTTGGAAGGGTTTGTTATAAGCATGAGGACTAGAAAATGTGGTTAGAATCCATGCTTGGTTGGATTATATCTTCTAAAGAAACTAATTTAGGGAATCCCCCATTTGTCATATGTGACTGGATTTTTCAAATTCTTCACAGGACCCTTCTTCAGGAGTTCAATTAATTGCAATTTAATTTAAAAAAAAAAGAGCTGAAGTTAAGCATTTAACTAGTGTGTATGTTCTCTAATGTCAGAGCTCTTGATTTCTGCCCCCCTTCCCTCTCCCTCTCCTCCTCCAACAGGTCAAATCTAGTATAGCTTTTGGATGCAATTGGTTAAATCTGTTCATGTATGGGCTCTGTTCTGTACACTAGGAATTAAATTGAGATTGGTTAAAATGCACACCATTCTATTCAATCATGCCTTCTTAAGTAATGAGCTGTAATTTTTAAAAAATAAGTCTACTAAGGGAAAAGCTAAGTTACCCAGTTGTTGCTACTAGTATGCTAATGTATGCATTTGTAGAGCTTGCTTAGTACTTTTATGCAGCATATGCTAAAAAGGGTACATACTGGTGAATGGCAGAAAATAAAGGAACCACTTCCAGTTTTTTCAAGTCCTGTGATTGAATTTCATAATATTAAACATTGTACAAATATACAATTTAAATATTGACACAAACTTCTGTGCTCACGTATACCAAATAGTCGATGTTTTAGAAAAGCTGTTACATGATGCATTAAACAGTTAGGCAAGTAAAAGATTCTGAATTTTCCAAAAGAACTGTTTTATTTAAGTGAAGGTGAGCACAGGAAACAGGTCTTTCTCCAGATTAAGTCAGATGCTATTAAGTTAATTATATGTCTTTAACATATGCAGCTTTTTTCACTGTAATATGTTGCAATAAGTTAGTACCAGCAGACTGAATCTGAAAATCAGACTTAATTAGAGCTGTGTTTGACCATGACTGGTAGACATGTCTCTTCTTATTGCTTAAATCTTTATGCTTCATCTGCGTACATCACTGTTATCTCATTCTCCTTGTTTTAGTAAAGTCTGACTTGACAGCAGAGATTGTACTGTGTCACTACTTGATATTGTTGTGGAACGTTATTCACCCTTGTGGAGCAGTCCAGACACTTTTATGTAGTTACAGTGCCTACTTATATGTACCTTTGATGTAATACACAATTGCAATAATTACAATTAAGTTACATCAAGAATTTACCATTTAAAGACTGGATTATAACCAGACCCTGCATAGATGAATAAGGTTGGGAGGAGGTGTTGGGCTTATTCCTTTCCTTCCATTTGTGTCTGCATGTAATGGCAGGGCAGTTTTGAAGCATTTGTCATGCACCAAGTGGAGGGCTACTTTTGGCCTGTTTAGGAGCTACCCCAAAGGTCTTGAGGAGCAGATATTATGCTTTTTAAAACAGTGATCTTGAACCAGGGTGTTGCGAGATCCTGCTAAGGGTGACATGCGGTAGTAGCAATCCGTAGATGTTTGAATGCCTAACATGATTCGCAAGATAAATTTGGAGAATTCAAACAGGAATCTGTAGTGTCAAAAACACTCTGACTTGTAGTTTGCCTGAGTTCTCTGCAACAGAATTGCTCTGTTTTTTCCATAGTCAAACACTAAGTGAAAGCTTAGAGCTGACATTTTCTGAGAGGTGTCTTGGGTGTAAGAGGTTGAGAACCACTGCTATAAAACACTACAGAGATCCAGATCCAGTGTATTCTAGACCTTTTGCTTAATGGCACATGTCTCTGCCTGCACGGATATAGGACTGCCTCTTCAGAGGCACAAGAGAACCCTTAGCAATAAGAAAAATGTTTTGCATTATCATTTTACTTATCCTGAAGTAAATTACTTGGAGTCTTCCTTGGTCTGTCAGGTTGCAACCCTCCCTTCAAGCAGCATAGCTGCCATGTTGTTTGCTAGAGCTCAGCTAACTAATGCTGAGTAGGATAAATGTGTCTCAGTTCTTATTTATCAGGCTCTTTGGTGCCCCAGAGTATCTAACTATGTGGTCTTAACCTTAGTCTTTCTTTTTTTTTCCCTCTTCTCCTTCCATTCTATTATGTAATACTTGGTTAAACCTTATTTTCAGATTAGATTGTAATCTCTAGCCCCTAAAGAATTAGGTCTTCCAGTGGATTTGTACAGCACCACACAGCAAAACACAATCACAATATTTACAGTTGAGTTGCATCAACAATTTAGAAAGGGGTCAAATTCAATGCGTTTCTAAGTACTGTCGTGATAAAAATAACCTCTTTCTGGCCGCAGGGGATGAGGTCTGCTACTTTCTAGCTTTGTCATTAAGTAATTAATAGGTAGCAGCTTTGCTTGACCCTAAAGGGCTGAAAACTGCTAGAATCTGTGCTCTGCTCTGATGTGGAAAAAAATCAGCTTTAGTTTTCCCAGACTTCTGTGGGCTCTTAGAGAACAAGTTCAAAATCGTAATTTTGACTCTGCTGCTTGAATCGATTTCTTACTTGCTCGTATGTCATCAAACCTTTGCATTAATTTTTTTCCCCCCTTCATCTGATGTTCCCCTTTGCCACCCCCAAAAAGGAGCATGAATTAGTATGTGCTTAGTAATATACTTTTTATTCTACAAATTAATATTGACGGTTTTTATTTGATAGCTAAAATGTTAGCGGTGATGTGCTTTTGTAGCTAACCCCTCCCCAAAAAAGACCAAACAAAACCCAACAAAAACCTAGCATCTAAAATGTGCAATCTACACTCAGAGATACATTTTCCTTTCAAAATGTGCTGAACAAACAACTTGTTTGCTTCTCTGATTTACTGGTAGTAGTGCTGGTAATGTATTTTTTTCTTTGTTTGGTTTGCAGACAGCAAACCACAAACAATTTATGGTGTAAGCATCAGTAGTATCTGACCTAACATTCCCTTCTCCGAGTGATAATGTTTCCTTGTAACTTATTTTTAGTTCAGATTTGTTTTTTTTCTCCCCTGAAGTAATATGATTTGTACAACCTTTAGAAAACTGAGTAGCTGTGGTTTTTGAATCATCCTCTGTTTCTAGTCTGAATGAGTATTTCAGAAGAAGCACTGGATCACTGGTTTAAAAAAAGTCTCAGTAAGAGACAACATTGAAGACCCTTAGCAGATTGTGTAGTGTCTGTGGAGGGCACAATGTGTTAGAATAATCATTCTTTCATTTGAGCTATTCTTGTATTGTTAACAGATGTCCCGTTGTTTCATCTGACTGTGATTCAGAGTCATTTGGATAAAATATTTTTGAAGTGCTCTTAGTACAGAAATAAAGCTGAGTACTAAATATGAAACTATGGTAAGACTTAGCTATGAATCAGTCTGTATTTGTCTGCTTGTTTTGAGTATCAAGCTTGTAATATGCATAATGCAGTTCTGGATGTTGACAATAAATACAACATGAATAAACATCAGGGTTATAAGTTGATATTTTAAAAAGAGGATAGTATGTGATTGAATTATGATTCTAAAGTAAATCCCATTAGGCACTTTTAATAGTGTGTTGGAACAGAGAGGTAGGTAGGTTTCACGGTAAATTTCCATACTATTGTTATAAAAATAAAGCTTTTTGGTATAAAAAAAGACCCCTTGGGTCTGGAAACTTCATGGCAGGGTGAGTGTCAGTAATTTTAATGGAGTCCTAGCAATTAATACTGCTGCTGCTTACCATGCTGCCAGATTTCTAGATGCACGCAGAGTCCTGTGGGCCATAACTCGGTCTCCATGAGCTATATACGTGTATGCGTCTTGAGGGTGAAGATTTTTTTTTTTTTTTTTTAAACGAGTACCTAAATCTGGTTCCAGAATCCATATTTACTTTTGAAAATCATGGCCTTTATTTTTAGGTTCTTCTTGAAGTATAAATGATGCATGTGCCTGTGTTTTCAAGCTTTAGATGAGACCTCTGATTTATGGCAGCTGTGGAGATGTATGATATCTCTGTGCTCTATTACAATTGTACTCTCTCTCACCCTGTTTAGGCTCATCAGTTGTGACTTCTGATTATATTTATTTATTTTTGTAGATGATCATAAAAATCTTATATAGCATATTTGTGTTTGCCCATAGAAATATAATTTATACAACTATAGCAAGTGCTGTAAAGCATCTCATGTTTCTGCTGATATATTCCAAACTGTATTAGCTTTGCTTTTGATTTTTGAAGGCTCAGTTGTGCCAATCAGGTTTTGTGCAACTCTGAGCCATGTTCATCTGTATTAAGTAGTAGAATAATTTGCCATAAACTTGTGCTTAAAAGAACCTAGACGTAGTAATGGTAAAAGGTGTCAGATTTAGAGCGTTAGCAAATTCCTCTCCCATTGGACTACACAGCAGTTTTTTGAGATGGCCCTAAAATACGGACTGTCTAGATTCCTAAAGAGTATTGTTGACTCGGGGATGAGCAGAAAGATGGTATCTTTTCTGACCTCTCTTAAGATAGAAAAATCGCCCATCACTTATACTGTCAGAAGCATCTAAAAAGATGGGCCAAGATTTTCCAAAGTAAATATGGATTTAGAAACCAGATTTATGCATTTTTTTTTTTTTAATTGTGGCTCTTTGTATATCTAGCATAGCTATGAGCATAACGTATATTCATGAATTTTATCCTCTCAACTGTTCTTTAAGCTTATACTTTGCATTGAGATTTAGAACTAGTAATAGTGTTTTACAGTGGGAGGAGTGAGGTTTACTCAGCAAAAGTTAGCTGAGGTGGAACTCCGACTGATAGACTAGCTTTTACTATAGCAGGTGGGACATATTTTGTCTGCTGTTTAGATTTCTTAGCACCTTACATAACGTTTGCTCTATTTTATAGCCCATGGGTTTTTTCAACAAGTTGGATTGCATTTAAGTAACTCATGTATATGTCTTGTTGTAGGAAAAAAATGATTTTCTTGCTTTGTTCATGTAGCCCAGCTAAAACAAGTGGGTTACTGGATGTTAAAAAAAAAAAAAAAAAAAAAAAAAAAGAGAGAGAGAGAGAGGAAAAAGGAAAATTTGATCCCTATAATTCTGTATGCTTGCAAAAGTGAGCGACATGTCTGTGGCACTATAGACAAGGGTTAATAGCTAACACTAATAACATTACACATGTATTGCCACGATGCTTAGAATATACTGTATTTAGTCACCTTTGCCGGACAGTTGGCAGCAGATTTTTAATAGCACACCACCATAGTAGTAAAGTGCCATATCTCTTTTTCCTACACATAGGCACGCTTGGGGCATGTGAAACCTATGCACACCTTGGGCAGACCTGTCTGGTGTCATGTGTCTTTTGCAAAGTTCATAAATTAGCTGGGTTTGTTGTTCCTTTATGCATCTTGGGGAAACTTTTTATACTTTGGAAGAGACAAAGCTGCAACCCTCACAGCTTTTTGTGGCTGAAGAAAATATATATCGGAAGCAAAGAAACTAAGTTACAGTTTCAGCTTTTCCTCTCTGCGTTGTTTATTTTTCTGAGCTTATCTATAGTTTATCAAAGTAGACGAATGAAAGTCAAGTATGATTCACCCTTTTTACAGATAAAATAAATGACAGTTTGCACAGGATAATTTTAGGAAGACCTGGGAATAGGACCCTAAGTTTTAATAAGATGACTGAAAGTTTTTATGTTCTTTCCCATGTTGCCTTTAAAAAAGAGCATGGCAACGCGTGCAACTTTTCTATGCTGCCTTGATGGAACATTTTTAAATGCAAAGTTTATGCTTGCTTATTATGTGTGGGAAATCGGGAGAAAACTTGACTTTCAGTTGTAAAACCTACTATTTTTAACAGCAGTGTGTGCATCTCATGAACTCACAACGCATTTGAATTTGTCTGCAAAATGCGTGTTCTATAGTACTCTCTTTAAGGAAAAAAAATACTTTCCTGAAAGATGAAGAAATTCATAGTATGAAAAACTCAAGTAATTAATCCACAGAAATTGTGTGGCTTATATAGTGGAACATCTAGCTTTCTTACCAGGTATTACTAATATGGTTCTGTCCTGGTCAAGTGGTCTTACTCTAATGAGTGAATAGTTCCTTTCACATAGCTTGTATGTCTATTTAAGTTGATGCAACTTTGAGTAGTATTGTGCTATTTAAATATAAAATGCTATTTTCTTAATGAAATACAACAAAAAAGACCAGACTTGGAAGGCTATACTACATATTCAGTTAGTTTTCTTACCCTTGTGCTCCAGTGACTATTCCCATAAGTTAACACACCCTCCACTCCGTTTAAGATTCATTTGAGTTGCCACACAAATTAAGCTCTCCTTATTTCTGAGCTTCTCTTAAAATACTGAAGAGCTTACTAAATTTTGGATGTATAAACACGTCTTGATCATTCCCTTGGTGATTCTCAGAGGCTTGTAGCAAATATTTAGAAATGATGTGCATCCCAGATAAAGTAAGCACAACAAGATAATGATTTTGTATCTTGCTAATCTAGGCTTCTGTGTATTTGTTTCAGCCCCTCATATGTGGCTTCAAGTGGGTGCTTGTTTTGGACTTGCTTTTAAGTAGGTGCCATCCTGCTGTCAAACTTGTTCTTTTTATTTCCTTTTCCAAACAGTTACTTCATGTCTACCTACCACCACATGCCTTGTTCTGTATCTCTTGTTGCTACTTTACTAGCCTTTTTTATGTAAATGTGAACTGACAGATATCAAAAACACTTGCTACCTTTATAATACTACACCAGGGATAATCTCCATTTTGGTTTATTTAGGGGAGGATGAAACTCATTTATTTCTTTATTGTAGGAGAAAATGTTAGGATGCTGAGACCGCTTTACTGTTAATCATAAAAACGCAGCTGTCCCTATGGAGTGAAAACATTCACAAAGAAAACCACCTGTTACATCCAAAACTGAAAGAATATTTATTACAGGTGGTTTTCAAGTTAAAAATACACAACTAGACCAGTGGGAAATAGTTGTTGGATTGGAGATGGGTCATAAGTCATTCTCAGCACATTTTAAAACCCCAAAGTTAAATCTTTGAATACTGTACAACAGTAAAAACTTTGCGCTGACTACTGAAATGCTTTTGCCTATAGTTTGCTGCATCACTCTGCAATAAAATTGTTTTCCAGACTGAAGATTGCTTTACCTGTTGTATGTATTTATTTTGGTGCCAGATTAAGAGCCCAAGTTTCATGCTAAATCCTCATTTCTTCCTTTTGAAACATGCATTTTTTCCTCCACTGGTTTTACCTACGTGTCTTAATTTTTGTTTTGCTGGTACCACCTGTACAGGGAAATAGAGATTTAGGTTTCACAATTAATCTTTGGTTGTTTTGGTGATTGTGCCAGCGGTGCTTGTTATGACTAGTGTTGGATTTGGGAATGGAGTTGCAACTAAACTGTTGTGACCAGCTTGGCTCTTTATGACCTGGGCTGAGTTTTTGAACTGTTAACCAAGACCTCAAAGACTGTGATGGTATCTCTTCAGATGTCCATTTTCCCAAAGTTCTTTCTTTCTTTTATTTATTTATTTATTTATTTTATATATATGGACCCTTTAACAAGCTGGCAGCATTCAGACTGCAAGATGAGGGTGCAAAGTTTATAGAAAACAAATGAAGAGCAATTCTGGTTTAAAGCTGGTGGGCAGGGTTTACTCAGGGGATGCTCTCCAGCTGTTTTGTGCTACTTGGGTGTTTTGAAAGAGGCTGTAAATGTGGCTTAACTAGCTAGTTAAATTTTCATCTGCTTTGTGTCATCCAAGTAGTGTAAAACAGCTGGGGCATGCCACTTGATGTGGACAAAGATTATCTCCAGATAGACCAAATGTTCAAATTTTGTCTTTTGCAACTTTAATTCTTGATATTGTAGCTTTTATTAATGCAGAATTAAAAAGGGGAGGTGTATTTGTAATATTATCACATGTGGAAACACTGTTCATTTTTTTTCCAGCATTTACAGGGACTTAAATTCAGATATCAATGTGGGGTGGGTGGGGGAAGCTTGATGATTTGCAATATAAAGAAAAAATGGGCCTCTGTGTGTGGGTGTGGTCTAACAGAAGCCTGTGAGCCTTTTCACGTTGTCTTATATTAAAATTTCAAGTTTTCTTTTCCTTTGAAAGAATCTTGTTACTAAAGACTGAGTGAAATGGTGACATCGCAGGAATTGAGGCATTAATAACAGAAGCGCAGCTATAATATGCTAGGCGCAAGTCTTGGATGGATGATAGACAAAAGTCTGAGCAGCTCCTGTGGGAAGAGGGGATGTCATTAACCAAGATTAGCACTTCAAGGATGCCCTAAACACGCAGTGGCACAAGTATTTTACTGGCCAGCTTTTCAGCTCTTAGTGTCATTAATCCTTTCTGTTGCAGCCTAGGGCATAATAAGTAAGTTTATCAAGTGTTTTGAACAGCAACCAGTGTGTGTGTGTGTGTGTGTGTGTGTGTGTGTCAGCAAAAGCAACATTAGGCAAAGCAGGCCAGCTTCCATGTTGAGTAACTATGCAGATTTTGTGACAAAAGATGCTTATTGTGCATACTCCTGCACAGTCATCTGTGACCCCATTGGGCTTGACTTCAGCACCATCATCCTGACCACAAGAGATTCATTGATGACTATGACAAATATCCTCTAAAACTGTCAAGTGTTCCACGTTTCCATCCTTTTTTTCTTGCTGGGCATAGAAGTGTAGTGATGGAAATGTAGGGCTGAAATGGCCCTCAAGAAATCATTTCCAACCCGCTGCATTGAAGAAAGATCAGGTATACCCATGGCAGTGGTATAGCTAGCAGTGGGTAGTTATAGTACCCCAGATGGTACAAGCCCCACCTGCTGGCTACAGGCTGGGTGGGGTGCTAGAATGATATTAGGGGACTGTTTGGTTTAGGCTTACCCCGGGGGCTTTTAACTCCAGCTGCAGAAATTGGAGGCACAAATCCTGTTGTCAGTCTCTTTCCCCCTCCCCTGCTGTGGGGCTAGCACCTACTGTGTTATCTTTTTCACATCCACTGCAGAATTAAGGCTTTTATAAGTTTCCACATAAGTTGGGAGCAACTATAAGAGCATGTTAACTTCGTACCTATTGCAGTGGCAGCATCTCCCAAGGGGGATTGAGGATGATGAAGGGACTCTCTCCATGCTCCCCATGACGGGAGCCTCCAGCCCCTGGGAGAGCCTGTGCTGTGGCAGGTAAGACTCACTTGCTTTTACCCTTTCTCCTGCACCCACCACAACCAACTTTACCATGATCTCAGCACAACCCCAGCCTCATCTTTCCTGCCCTCCCTTCCCACTTGCCCACCATGCAGAAGTAATTAGCTGTCCCTCTGATCTACGCCATCCTTAGCAGATGTCTGTCTAACCCAGTGATACTCAATTAGGGTGCCACTGAATCTTATGAAGGGTCCCATGAAGTGGTAGGAGATAAGCAGCTAAACTAATAGGATAAGCACAGGCTCAGGCTTGTCCCTACCTGGACACTCCTTCATTTTTACTGCTAGGCCCCTCTGCAAAGAGGTAAGGACTGTAATCTGTGAATAGCTTTTGAAATTGGGTGCCACTCAATTCCCAAAAGTAATGGAGAGGCATCTCAAAGTAACATTAATCTTTTTGCATTTTCCCGATGAGTAAAGGGAACCAACCTCTTTCTTTCATCCTTTGTCATACTGGAAGACCGTTGTACCTTCCCTTAGTCTTTTTTTCTAAATGAGACTAATTAGACATCTTTGATCTTTCCTCATTAGATCACATTTGCTAAACTTTTTCCTTTTTATTGCTGTCCTCTAGGGCCTTTCTAGTTTGTCTTCATCTTGTGCTGTGCCCAAACTGAACACAGTACTCTACTGCAGGCCTCACCAATCCAGAACAGAGGAGAACAATTAGTTACCTCCTGTGTTTTACCTATGACCTTTGTGTTCCAGAAAGATGCGTCATGTCTGATCCAAGACATTCTTTTTTTTCTTAATAGCAGCATATTTTTAGACTCAGGTTTTGAATCATTGTAAGCCCCAGATCCTCTTCTGCAGTATTGTGACCTAGCCAGTTATTTCCTATTTTGTATTTATCTATTTGATTCTTCCATTCTAGGTGTAGCTCTTGACCCTGTCGACGTTTAGAGTATTGTAAATTTCTCATGATCATTTTGAATTCTGATCCTGTCCTTAGTTGTTTGAGGTGCATCCCTAGTTTGTTTTTTTTCCTGCACATTTTTTTAAGTGTATTCTTCCTTTCCATCTTCCAGCTCATTAATGAAAATAATGAATAGGAGTGGGCACAGCAGATCTTCATGTGACCACATTCAGCATGCCTTTTTCATTTGTCACCTATTCTGAGGGTGTCTCTCCATGAGATCCTAACTGTGCAGTAGTCAAATAATACTGCACAGTAATGAGTCACAGCACCGACAGTGCTAATATGCTACTGCACAGTATTATTAAGCTATTGTGTAGTAGTATCACTAAAAAGGTGATTGCCAGTGCTACTGTGCAGTAACTTTGGTTATTGTGCATTTATTTAGTACTTGATTATATAATTTCTAAATAAATGCACAGTAACCACCGTGCAATAGTGTTTCATGCAGACGTACCCTGAGAGTAGTTTTTCCATCAGTTTTATATTGACCTTGTTGTGGCATTATCTAGGTTTTATTTTCCTTTATTTGCTTATAAGAATATCATGCAGGATTGTGTCAGGCATGTTTCTAAAGTGAAAATGTATCCTGTAACTGCTGCTTCTTTATCTGCTAGGTCACTTCTATCAAATAAGGCAATTAAAATGGTTCGACATGATCTATTTTTGACAAATCCTTGTTGGCTGCCTTTATTTTTTAAAATTAATTTATAGTGCTTATAAATGGACTGTTTAATAATTCGTTCCAGAATCTCTAACATGATGGTGGGAATCCTTGAAAGGCCCTGCTGTGTTGAGATGTGATCCCAGGGAACAGGCTGCATGTAGCAAGGACCTAAAGTGTGAGGAGCTCTTAAAAATAAGCTTGAACTCAAAAGAAACTTTCTGCTTAATAGACAGCTGAATGGGCCTGATGATTTGTATAAAATAATGATTGACTGTGTTGCTATATTCTGAATAAGCAGTATAGTAAATGGTTTGAGATGTGTTGTTTGAAATACTGTTTTGAAGATAAGAAAGTAATCGGCTTTTGTCACACATCTCATTTTGCTGTTGCAAAGTTACAGAATTAATAAATCTATATGGTAATAAATGTGGAGTTGTTTTTTATGACCTGAACTAATGATTCTCATCCTTCTTGGACTAGAGGCACAACTCATTTGACTTGAGGCACTCTGTGTTTGTTTCAAGGCACCCTGCCATAATTTGTGAATTGAGCAGCACCCCATTAAAAAAACTAACTCATTTATTACTGTGCTTGCAGAGGGGCTGGGTAGCGGGGCAGAGCAGCAGCCAGACAGGGACAGCCTGAGTCTGCACTTAGTTCCTTAGTATCCTTCAAAAGATCTCATAGTACCCCAGAGTGCCCTGGCACCCTGGTTGAGAACTGCTGACCTAACCACTTCCAGAACTTTGTTCTTGATTTACACACACTTTTGAAAGAAACATAAATAATGAAAAATAAATAACTTTCCTAAATTAAAGAAATGTGTATTAAAAAAAGGAGATCAACATTATTAACTTTGCTAACCTCTTGATAACCTGAAACTGGAAGGAAGATGAAACATCTTCCTCTTTTTAATAATAACTTCTTGTTTCCTTTGGTTGAATATAATATGTTCAGTTGGACCATGTCTGCTAAATGTTCTTTCAGAACGGAACCACATTTGCAAAGTCCCAAAGTTGTGTTTTATTAGCATACTGTTGACAAGTAAATCGCTCTGTTTTTAGAAACGGCCTTTCCAAAGGTAGGTAGAACATCATGGGTAATAAGATAGTTTTAAGAGATTCTGTATATTAAAGCCCTGAATGAAAATGCATGCAAAGGTGTTACAAGGTTTTTAGTGGATCAGTGCTCATAAAGTGTGGACTCGCTATTAATTTATAAAACCATAGCTCCTAGAAGCTTTGTGTGAAATAGGACCCTATTTGTTGTGCTTGGTGCAGTCCAGATGCAGTGTTTCCAAGCCGAATAATCTGGGGCATGAGTCTTTAATTGTGTGATAAAAGTCCTCCTATAGCAACCTTTTCCCTTCATCAAAATGGCTTTCCTCTCCTGTTACTGCCTTTCAATCTGAAGCCAGGAAGATGGCCACTACAGTATGTGGGCATGTGGCAATAAGGCTGCTCTTTAATAAAGATGATTGCTAACTCTCACTCTTCAGTGGACTTGAAACGGTGTCCACAAACCAGATAGCTATGACTCCATCGTCTGGTGCTAGGCAGCACAGTGTTGGGGCAGGGACAGTGAGGAGCATCAGAAATGCGGTCAAAGAAGGAACAGCTAGGGAATGGCATCGAGAAGGCAAGAGTTGTAGGTAACAGGAGTAGGCTCTGGGGTACATGGGATAGTAACGGGGATGTGAGATGAAGGAGAACGGCAGCTGCTTGACCCAAGAGGAAAGGGAATCCCCATTGAGCAGCCAAGGTGAAGGCAGCATTACTACCTTCTACACATGTTTTGTGAGTTATAGGACTTTGGAGGGTGGAAAGAGCTCCATAATAATGCAAGAAACACCTGTATTCTTAAGATTTCCAGGCTGGTAGGCTAGTAGAGGATTGTGTGTTGTTTTTTCTGTCCTCAGAACCAGCAGCAGAGCCTGTTGCACTGGAGTTTTTTTCCTACATGAGATTTTGGCAAAGGAGGAAAGCTCCAAGGCATCAGAAGACATGGGGAAGGTGGAGTGGTAGAAATGCGACCTGAGTTCTAGGCATAGAGCAAATCCTGACCCAGTGCGACTGAAGGATGAATACATACAAATAAATTATCTTAAGCTGTTTGGGCAATGGATTGTAACAGTTAAAAACTGCATTTATTACTATTAGATAATTTATTATTCCTGTAGTTGATGGGAATGAGAGTTTTTTGGGGGGGGGGGTGGTTTGTGACAGTTATTTTTTATAACTAATATTTAAGGATTCTAAAAATAACTACATTAATTTTATGGGGAGAAAAGCTTTGCTTGTGTTAAGATTCTCCCCTCAGTCAGCAAGGTGATCGAGGCTGTAAAGATATTTTTATTTTGTAAACATCTTTGAAGCTCTTGTAAGACTCTATTGAAAAATAATTGGAAACTTTTGTAGATATGATGCAAACACTTCTTGTGTTTCATAGATGCTTGTTCATTTTCCAGCAGCATTTTATATAGCCCTAATAATGATCAAGGGTAAGATAAGCAAATAGGAAAAACGAGACAGTAATAGCAATGTTTTGGTAATTTGTTTCTCAAGAAGATCAAAATAAAAATGGCATTTCCATTTTGAATTGGAAGAAACCTCCTGGGTCATCAGATCAGACAGCAGTGTCCTCTATTTTCTTTTGGCTGCTAGGGCGAGGCATGTTTTTAAGGTAATTTGAAAATTGCACATGACCTGGTAGCAAAGAAGGGGACAGTTTTAAAATACAAATAATCTTGTATTTATTTATTATTTTAAGATCTCATGATATGAAGGGCAGATCTTGTGATTTTTACAGGATTGCCGACTCAACTAAGTTTCCAATGTAAGATGCTATAGGAGTGAAAATTACCATAACTTACTAAGGGTACCAAGGACAACCCCAGGGGGCTTTTATCTTCTGAGAAAGACTAGAACTACTGAAAGGCTTATCAAGCAACAGTGACTTCTTTTTACAGCAGCAGTGCCTTCTGAAAAGTCTGAAATTGTTTTTCCATTTTGTCCTGCTAGTCTAAAACTATCGGGATGATTCATGACTTCAGCAAATAAGAACTGAACTTCAAAGGAAGTCTGAAACCCATGTTAGGTGAAAATGGTGCCTAACTCCATCTGAATAGTATACTATTTGTCTGGAGAAACTTTTATCAATGAGAGATGGAATAAAATGACAAGTCACAAATATTAAAATTATTTAGAAATATCTAGAGACTTTTCCACAGGAGAGAGAAACTAAAAATAGCAAGGTTAGCATCCATCTTTCATGCAGTTTCATAGTTGGTAGGGTTGGAAGGGACCTGAGGAGATCATCTAGTCCGACCCCCTGCCATGGCAGGAAAGAGTACTGGGGTCAAACGACCCCGGCCAGATGTTTGTCCAGCTTTTTTTTTTAAAGACCCCCAGGGTAGGAGCCAGCACCACTTCTTTTGGAAGTTGGTTCCAGGTCCTAGCTGCCCTGACAGTGAAATAGCACCTCCTAATGTCTAGCCTGAAACTACCCTCCGCTAGCTTGTGTCCGTTGTTTCTTTTAACTCCTGGGAGTGCTTGGGGGAACAGGGAATCTCCCAATGCCTGCTGGTCCCCCTTGACTAGTTTGTAGACTGCCACTAGATCCCCTCTCAGCCTTCTCTTTTGGAGTTTGAACAGGTTCAGGTCCCTCGGCAGTGAGCCAGTGAAAACTGAACAGAGTTGAAAGGTGAACCAAAATGGAAAGGTGGTAGATCTTGGTGAGCCAGAAGACCCTGGCTTTTAAGCCAGTCAGGAGGAAATAGTCACAAACCCTACAGTTCTCACTATTTAAAAGGATTAGATCACAGAAAGCATGTTTAGGAATTGTTAGCCAGGCAGAGGAATCTGGATTATTCAAAATGTATGCTGTCACAAAACAAAAATATCACCTTTAGATTTCTCCCTGGTAGATACTCAAGAGTAGAGGTCTTCTGATGTTATACCAAAGCTCTTTTGTACTATTAAGTACAGACCAGATGCCAGGTAGTTCTCTGGCATACTGTTTATCTGCAGCCTGGCCCCTTCAGTTTTAGCAGACTATGGTTAAGCCCTAGTGGTCTTTTGGCAGAAGAAATATAATGGAAGGTAGGGCAGGGTGGCACCGTAGAGACTAAGTGGTTCAGAGAGGCATGAACTTTCATAGATGACCGCCTATTTCATCAGATGCTATGGATGTTGTCTACAAAAGTTCATGGGTCTTTGGATCAGTTAGTCACCAAGGCGTAGGGTGACTATCCATATATTTCGGTTGGGCCAGGAGAGTCCTGGATTCCTTAGGCTGGTCCCTGGCTGGAGTCTGGTGGGGAGGCAGAGTCGCTTGAGCAGGCACTGCTGCCACTGTGCTAGGAGCAAACAATGTAGGGGCCTCAGATATGGCATGTTTAGATAGGGTGACCATACATCCACCTGACTTGCTCTTGCACAGCAGCAGCAGTGCCTGCCTGCCTGGTACACCATGCTGCTCCACTGGCCTACAGAATCTGGGATTGTCCCAAACAAAATGAGGCATATAGTCACCCTGTCAAGGTGCTACCTTGCCCTATCTGCTGCTTCATTTCAGACTAATGCAACTAAGTGCCTCTGTATAGAATATAACAGTCTGAAAGGCAATAGTCCTCTCTAATGGTTGGTGACAGCTGTAGATGTACTGATTGAACTCCAGCTGGGTAAGTTACATATCATGTATTACAGTACTAGTAAATATTTCTTCATTAACTTTTAGCAGATATACCAATGTTTGCAAAGCAATTTGAGAATATTGTCTCAGCAACCACACAGCTTTACTGGGGTTTGATAGTTTTCTTTAATCTTTCAACCATGTTTCCTTTGAGTTGGATTCAGTCACAATTTAATGGATAGCTATGAATTGCTCTGAATACAGATATTTCTTCCCTTCCTCCCTTTCCCCTGGCAGTCTCCTTCCCCCCTCCCCCATTTAAAGACTTGGATTAGGTTTATAGCTATTCTTGCACACATTACTGAAGCGGTTTTATCCAGGATTCCTTAACTTGTTCTATTTAGTATGCTTCCATATAGCTAAGGTGGGTAGTTTTTCAGTTATTCCTCTTGGATGAAAACCTGGTGACAGTCTTTTCTGTGGCAAATAGTTTGAAGGGAAACTTACTGTACTTTCTCGAACACAAGGTGACCCTGAATCTAAGATGCCTCCCCCTCAATAATTAGATTCTATATACGGAAACTGTATAAATTTGTTATAATTTTCCATGTGTGGAACTTAATTATCAGGGTGTTGTTTTTGATGTCATCACCCTCTCGCTGCTACAACAGGGAAAATAGTGGTGGTGGGGGGGGGGGGGCAGGAGTAGGCCCCTGTCTTCTGCTCTCCCAGCTTCTTCTTCCTATAGCCTTCCTGCCTCTCCCTTACTGTCAGACCTACTCAGGCTCTGTTCCCTCCCCAAACACAATGAAGTGAGCTACATGTGACAGTAAAGTGGGAAGGTGGGGCAGAGAAGAGGGCAGAAACTGCAGAGGGGACCAGGAGACTGCTTGCTATCTGTCTGACTGGCCCCAACCCTGACTGCTGCAAATTTCAGCACAGGTACTCCATAAACACACTTTTGAGCACCACTTTTTGTGTCTGTTTATATGTAGTACAAACTGTGCATGATAGTTGAGAGCCAAAAAGCTCATGACTTAGGTAGTTTACTGGGCTGGGTCACAGCAGTCAACAGTGCCTCAAGCCATGGTGACCCCACAGCCCATCACTGCAGTGTGTGTGTGTGCGTGTGCGCCCGCATGTGTGTACACATGTGTACTCCAGATGCCCCTCGCCCCCAACAAAGGATCCATAGGCTTATTCCTCTCCCCGCCCCCCCCAGATGGAATCGGGTGTTCTTGTCACAAGTCTTGGGACCCTCAATTTTATATGCCGATGAGCTGCAGAGCTGCCTGTTTGAGTAACTGTGCATAGAGGGCAGGGCCACACTAATCTCATATGAGAGTGGTGACAGAGCTTCTCAGCTATATAGAAGTATGGTGATGTTTCTCAGGCATTTAAGGCTCATGAAGAAACAGGAATAATTGGAAATGGGAAAGACTGGGACGGCTCAGCCGTGGGAGTGAAGAGGAAGTTGAAATGTATTTGTTGTAGCTGTTCACTACGAGTTTAAAAAGAGCTGGGAGGGAGGAGGACAGAGCACAATGAGCACGATATCTTATTCAGATGGGCTGCACTAATTAAGCCGTATGGTAGAATCAGGTGCGTTATGGGCTACATTCATTCAACTTCACAGTTGGTTTCCATGATTGAGCACATGCTGCTTTTCTAGCAGTGGTTTAATCATAGCCAATGTATGTAATGGGGGAGCAGTTTGCTGGTATGCGAATGAGACAAGGGGATTTTCCCCTCTATGCTGATGGGTTGGGGGGCCCTGATCTTATATTCAAGTAAATATGGTACCTCTCTTTTGAGGTTTGGAGTTTAAATGGCAGTTCACTTTAAGGGGGAAGAAAACAGGAGTTTCACTGTATGAGCTCTTAGAAATGCACTGGGGTAAAGTCTTGCTTATATTAGGGGCGTTTTGGAAGTGTTATTATACCACTGTAACTATGCCAGCAAAACCTTTTAGCGTAGGAACAATTTTATTGGTATAAAAGTGCTTATTATGCTGGTATGCCCATAGAACTGCATTTAGAGAAGACTGCTGGGTCTGAAACTGTTGGATGAGCAGACTACCAACCCTCAAAGTTTCGTGTGAAACTGCCATGCACATTTACTAAACTTTCAATCTAAAATACTATAAAGGCATGTAGTACCCTGTATGATCCTCAGCTTATTTATGGCCTTGCAGATCACCAGTAGCCCGTTGACCACAGTTTGGAAACTATTATTTTTTTTATTGCCACTAATTTTAACACCGTAACAAAAACACAGCCCTAATTGTCATGCTTTGCCCATGCTGTTTTTCGGTAGAGGTCAGGCCCTAGTTCGTGGTGTACCACATCCAGAAAGTGACAACAGGTATTCTGTGCCATCAGGGTAGCCTTGAGGGAGAAGGGTCTGAAAACAAAACTAAACTTAGACTAAGTTGATTGAGAGGCAAGCTAGGTACTACTCCACAAAGCATGTGAAACTCCCTTTGAAGTTGTAGAGAGCGCAATGTTATGCTTTGTTAGCCCGGCAGAACTACTGGGATGTACAGTCTGCAAGGGAGCAGTTAACTTGCTCTTAGAAAATTCATTGATTCTGCTTATTGTCTAGCTGTTCACAAGCTTGGATTGGGGTCTGCTTTTACGAGTTCTTTTTTCTCCTACTTTCCCACTGTTTGGAATAAAAATGACAATGATCTCATCACCAAGGAGAGATGCTCACTACTTTCTTAAACAAATAAATAAAAATAATGTATATAATTAGAAATATATTATAACAGTATATAGCAATAACTCACAAATTGGTTTCATTTTACAATTAAACTTAGGGGGTGGAATGCCTCATTGCTAAAGTTTTTGAAAACAAAGCCATAGAGTGGATATAGCTTTTAGATGGGCTTGAGCAACAGTTGGCACGCAGACGTGTAAGTTGCATTCATTTATCCGTAATGACAGTGTACAGAACCATGTTTTGCAAGTAGTCCCATTAAAATATGCTTGATTACCAAAACGGTAGAATTGGCTCTTCTCAAAAGTTCATTGATGCGTATCAGATTTGGGAGTTTTGTCAGGCTTACTGATATTAATAAGCTGAATTTTAGGATCTGGTTTGAATATTTTCTAAGTCTGAAGGTCCTGAGGTCATATTTGGATTTAGGAACTTCTGTGTTAATAGCATTTCCTAGAAAGGTAAATAAAAATCACTTGCATTTTTCCTCTGCCCTCCATTCCCTCCCCCCCCCCCCCCAAAAAAAAAAAAGGAGGGGGGAGGAGATATGTTGGGCACTTGCATTTAGGCAGAAAGAGTGATAAAATCTACCTTTTGATGTGCAGCTGTTGCTCAGATTTATTTATAATTTACTACTTTTACCTCACTAATCATGCCATGCACTGTTCCATATGTAAACATTATTTAAATGACTACTTGTCTCTCTGTATTTTCTTTTTTTTTGTAATCTGTGTTTGTATATATTTGTGTTTAGATGAGAAGGCGTTTAATATTAATGCTTTCTAGACTGTATTACACCTCTAGGAAAAAGGGAAAACAAATGTTTTAGTGGAAATAAAAGATAACCTTTTTAAAACTGGCTGCTCTATTGTAAGTGAGAGCCCTGGACCTTTCTCTGCACTGTGGAAGAATTATACTATGAAAGGTGGTCTATTTGCAGTTACTAGAAGAAAGCATCCCTTGAATGTAGAAATGCATAATAACATTTGAATATTATGTTTACTATTCTGTTAAGTGTTTTAAGCACTAATTTTACCCTTGTTTTATTTTGCTAAACTTATAGTACCAGACAGTGCTTTACTTTCTGTTTTGTAAAACGAGTCATGCCTTGGTATGATGATATATGGCTCTTAACATTACAGAGAACAGTAAATAAAATGGCCTAATATTTTTAAAAGCTGTGTTTTAAATCAGGTAGTGATTAACCAGAATATCATGAAATGATTGTTTTGAAGGGTAAATGAAATTGATCTCTGGTGCTGAATGAAGTTTAGAAGTGCTACTCTTAGCATTCTAGTGAGATATACAAACCTCTCTCTGTAAGTCCTCTGAATGACTAGCATGCTGCTCAGTTTGTTCAATAAGGACTGTAAATTTTGAAAGGTTTAACTTGATATGTTTGCAGGTAACATGATTGATGTGTAATTCTAGTATGAAAGAAGTATTTAGAATCTTGGCTAGCTTGTATCAGTTCACAGGTTTTTATTTCTTAAACAAAGATAGGTTAGCTGTTAGCCTTATGTTTTGTAAATGCATTTTAATCCTTCCCATCCAAACAACAGCAAACTGACAAAATAACTTCACTTCTGAATGCTTGTGGATCGATAGATAGGAATTAAAAATAACAACAACGGAAGGGATTTAATCTATCTGTCTTTAGACTTTTTTTATAACTTCTCAGAGGTGTATCATATTATAAATGCATTAGAAATGTTTTGCTCTGAGGATATGTAGCATTCCTATAAAGGTTAAATCAATAAAAATGATTTGGCCACATTCCTAAGCATGGCTAGAACAGGTAGCCCGTTGTTTAAGGTACCCTTGAATTTCTGGATCAGATTATTATGGTGCAGCAAAAAAAGGCTTACTAAAGGCTTCTTACTGTATGCAGACATTCCGTGTTTCTTCTAGAAGATAGCATCAGCCTAAAAAAACGCAGTTCTCTGAGCTACTGAAAAATAAGAGTATTCTCAAAAAGTTTTTATGTATATAGGTCTAAATTACTGTACTGTATGTGCTCTAACTTTTAAAGGATTTTTTTGCATCAAGAAGGGTGAAGATACTTCAGTAATTGATAAGAAACAGGTATGTAAAGGACAAAATGCAAGCCAAGTCTTTTAAGTCAGTTTTGAGACAACTAATTCTTAAATGTAATAATGTCCAATTATAAGTTAGTTTAATTCTTTTATTTTTTTTATGCACAACCAGTAAATAGTGTCTGTTGAATAGATCTGGGTATTTCGACAGGCAGCTGAGATTCTTAAATGTGATGAGAGCAGCATTTGAACAATTAATAAATTAGTTAATTCCTCTAATTTTAATATATATCTGATAAAATGCAGCAGCCATGTAAATGAAGTTTATTTAGTACATCTGGTTGGTTTACTAGGCAGCCTTGCAGTTTGACAGTAGTGTGTTTTTGTAGATATAGCATACTTTAAAATCCTTCACATTAAGGAGCTAGTATATTTTACTATTACAAGACAGAACTGTGTTCATATGTTAGGCAGCTACAGTAATGGCATTTTTATATAGAATTTACATAGCTCAGATATTTTAAGGTATCATTCAGATTAGTGATTAGTTTTTTAATTTTATATTTTAAATTTAATTATAGCTGAAAAGGAATTCTTAATTTTTTTAAGTATGTGAGTGAAGCTGTTAAATATTGCAGACATCTGACAGATAACTTTAGGAAAAGTAATCCTGAACATAGGGTAAAATGCACACATAATTAGTAGCTGGGATTTTACCTTTCAAGGTTTCCAACTGTGAAAATGCGGTCAATGAATTAACCACATAGCTGGCTATGCAAACTTTAGTGATTAGAATTGGAACATGTTTCATCTCTATATAAATGTTACTTGCATAAAGTAGTTTTGTGCATGTGTATATTGCATGGCTGCCTTAAAATTACTTAGTATATGAATAATAGCACCTGTACTACATAAAAGATTATTTTCAGCTCTGCATTTTGTACCTACAGAATGTTGTAATACTTATAAAATATTTTATATACAGACATATACTAATAGAAGAGCTTTCTCTTAGGGTCTAGACAAATTGTTAACAATGTGAATTTAAGGTTTCAAAATAGTTTATTTTTAACTCCATGTATATTTCTGGTGTCAGTTAGCTTTCATTTTTATATTAAAAGGTGTTAGATTTTTAAAAGCACTATATAGATAAGATCAAATTAGGTATTTATTAGTAATTCCTAATCAAAATAATCACCATATAAAATAATATTAGCATATAAATTGAAATTCTCTACTTACTGTAATACAAATTGTAAAAAAAATCACTCCAGAGTTTGCCATATGGATTGTGTAGTCGCATAGTTTTAGTCGAGTCAGATTTTGTTTTTGTTACAGTCTGAATTTGTTGCTTATTGTGCTAAGTATACAGGCTTCTGTCTGGGGCTAAATTAAATTCCTTGATAACTAGGCTGTGAGATATATTTTATTATCTATGTATTATTGGTTTTCTTTGAATACTATTGGTTTCTATAATAAAAGATCAGAAAAAAATCAGCTTGTGTTGTCTTAATTTTTTTAAATGTTTCTATAAATTTTTAGTTTTCATATGGGGGACATAAAAGGGTACTGGATAATAAGGAAAAATACAGTACATACGGTTGGAAGGGAGTGGGGTGAACAGGAAGTGAAGTGAATGCCCTTTATGCATAAAATCCTTTTGGGAAAAGAGAACATTTTTACTGGTGTATAAAAAGGTATACTGCCTATGTAAACAGTGACTGCTTTTTACTCCTGTCAATTTTAAATGAACTGTTCATTGTTATAGTTAAGTTACTCCACATTTTTAAAGCCCATTGATACTGCAGATTTGAAAAACTGGAAGATAAGCTCTCTGATTGTAAACTAATATTAGTAGCCATTACAGGAATCAAATAAAACACATATATCATGTTATTTTACAGTGTTTATATTACAAAGCTACATCTGTATGTAGGTATAGTGCTTTAGCGGCATCCCTCAGACTCTGTGATGAAGCGTCACCATTCTGTAACATACAAGTTCCCTGGCATTTGAAAGAGTGGAATGTGCACCATTTGTTTTCAGATGTTTTCTCTTTCAGGAAAAGCAGTTTTTCTAATTGATTATATGACACATGAATGAAGGGATTCAATGGCGAGTGGTATTTACAGAAACTAATTCAAGCTAGTGCATAAATATTCAATCCTACAATGTAGCAGGGTTTACTGCTTCACAACTCACAGCTTTAATTGATCATGTCTCAGTCAAGTCTGTTAGGTCTGAGCAGGTTTACATGTACATTTCTGTAGAGCAACATTTTTTTTTTTATCTGCCTCAATTCACTGTTTGTTTTGCATTAAGACATTTACATTAAGTCATTCATGCATTATAATATTAATTTGACTACTTTTAAGGATGTATTTTTTGTCTTGGCTGAGGAACTTTTATATTCAGAATTTGTAGAAAGTAAATACATTATAAGTATTTGTTAGTTTCAGAAAAAAATACACTGCACTTTGTCAAATGCAACAGCTATACAGCAATTAACACTACTTTGATTAAAATAAGTAGTTTTATGTTAATTTTAGTTCTTAGATGAGTTTACCTGGGTCAGCTATAAGGTCCAAAAATGCAATTTCTGTTTGCTTGGGGAGTGATTAGAAAGTTAAGAGGGCCTATGTTACAGTGCAGACTGTGCAACTGTATAGGGCCCCGAGCTGGACAGGGACTCCTATTGCAGTACAGTTCTGTTTTAGTGTGGCTGTTCATTAAAGGGTAGGGACTTGAAACCTATACTTTGCACAGAGCCCCCCAAAGATAAATCCCACCACTGGTCCCCAGGGTTACTCCCAAATATTCAGTTACCTATATATGTGATTGATTGATCAACTTTGCATCTCACAGATGTAAAGACAAGACCCCTGCCCAAAATAATTTATATTGAGATGTGTTCTCGTATGTTAACAGAATAATCTGTGCCTGTCTGTACAACATCTTGATTTTCAGACCATTAACAAATTGGAATGTGATAGACATTCTGCCCTATGTAATTATAGTAGAGGCTGTATTTGATAAAGATCTGCATTGGCATATAACTTAAATTATTAGCTGTTTTGCTCAGAGAAATATGGGCATTTACAAGTACAGATCAGTTGGGATTAAAAGTATCCACTGTGTACACATGCATGTGTGAAAGATTACCCTGTTCTAATACGACACAAGGAAAAAATTAAAGCATTTTGTTTCTCTTAAGGGTGTGTTTTCTTACTTAAATGTATTACGTGTGTGTGTGTGTGTGTGTGTGTGTGTGTGTGTGTGTGTGTGTATATATATATATATATATATATATATATATATATATGTGTGTGTGTGTGTATATATATCCAGAAATAACCATGTCGGTGTGTGTGCACGCATGCCAATATACGTCCATATACTTACTGTTTCTAATAAAATGCCTCTATCTTTGCCTGAATTGCTCTGTAGAGAACCTTTTTATTAGAATCATTTGGTAAAGAATTTTTTATTTGTGAACTATAGTAACTGGTGGTAATACTGCCTACAAATTTGGCATGTCATATTTAAAAGCCCAAGTTTCAAATAATGCTTAGGTGTACACATGCACCAAGGTGTGTAAGCATATCAATATGCAAACACACTTTGTCAATGTTAGCTACTTTTCATTGTGATCTTGGCTAGCGGTTTTTTAATTATTTTTCTGAACAATAAAGTTCTATAATTGGCAGCCACTCTGTCTTTCTCTTTTGCTAAACCACAAAGTGGATTTAGATGTAAGATATCTGACCATAAAGGATAAGTAAACAATGGTTTGGCACACTTATGGTTCAGATAAATTCAGGGGAAAATAAATGTATATAAAGTCATTGAGTTTTAACTTTCCTCTTCAAGAAAATGATACTAAACTGAAATTTATTGTCAAATGCTAGCAATTCTAATAGAATAAAGAATGTGAATAAAAAAAGTCTCTGTGCCTATCAGAAATAGAGTAACAAAACCCCCATTTAATTGAGTTTCTGCCAAAAGTTCTTTGCCACAGGGTTTTTAGCTATAACATGTTAGCATTTAAAAAATGTAAAACTATTGTCAGTTCTAGGACTGCCTTACTTTAATGAATGTGGCACTTCTTAAAAACCAGACAGCAGAGGAAATAATGGTTTTTAACCTTTGCTGTAATCATAAAGGTTGGTTTATTAAAAGAGATGAGAATATATTCTCATTAGTTTATTTCAGGAATACAGTTTAAATGCACCATAGAAATCCCTTAATTTCTGAAGGGCCTTGCCTATTGAAAGGGGGGAAAAAAAAGACAACTTGTTTACACTTCACATTTTTTTTTTTAGCTGTGCTAAAATTAAAGAAACCATTTTTGGAAATTAGAACACTTAAAGAAATATTGCATAAGTCGGAATGATTTAATTGGATTGACTAAAATGACTTCAGCAGTCAAAGTGAGTCAATAGAAAATGCCTTCCCCCTGCCCCCCACCCTTCTCCTAGAGGCAAGTTCATACATGAAATAGGAAACTTATAGCTACATGAGGAAGGATAGAACAGCATACTGCATGCTAACTAGCAGAATAAAATATATAGACAGGAAACAGATGCATGAATAATGGATTTTTTTATTGAAAGTGTTAAACTGTTTTATGATACGGCCACTTGAGTTTATTTTGTCCCTGTGCTCATCTTTAAAATATTCTCTTTAGGGTGCATTTTTAAACATAGTAAGTGGCAAGGCTTATATTTATTTGTAGAAGAGAGCATGTTTGTGAAAGGAAACCTGCTCTTAGTTTTAAGCTTTATTAATGTAAAAACAAAAACACTTGAGAGCAAAAGATGAGTCTCCTAACTGGGTCCCCCATAAGACTTCTTTGGGGTAGACTGAAGGAGAGTGATACTATAACAACTGCGGCTATTGTTAAATAACACCAACAAAATGCAACTGCTCGGTTTATAACAGTAGTTCCTTGTCGGGGTTCTGTGGTGAGAGGGTGGATGTCTGGTGCACCTTGTGGGTGTCTGCTGCTGATGGACAAAAACTGTGGTCAACTGTTAAGGCTGTCAAAATTTACAAGGAAAAACCCTTTGAAAAAAGTGTAAGATTTCCTCATTTTATTTTTTTTGAATGTGTTTATCAACATGAAATAAATTTGCTTGGCTTTTATTTCTTTTGGCCCAATTAAATATTTGTTTTAAAACTTACAATAGAAGATGTTTGCAATGTAGGTATTCAGCTGACTTTGTGAAACTGATTCTTGTGATACTTGAAGCCAAACGTGAAAGGCTTCAGGTTGTGCCTTATTTAAGTTTGTTGGTTGTTTTGAGGCTGCCTTAATTAAAATATTATATACTCCAGGGCATACTAAACATGGTAGTTTATTGTAATTCTTATTAATGGAGTGTATTTAATGAGTTTTCAGAAACAACTCCATCAGGTAGAACATACAATGTTGAATTTTATTAGGTACATTGAGTAAAGCATGCATAGGGTCTACTTTTTTGAGAGGAGCTGAGTACTCGCAGCTCCTGTTAACTTCTGCGGTCTTTGAATGGGAGACTTGCTGGGTCTTCAGCACCTCTCAAAAATTCAGCCAGCACCGCCTAATCCTGCCCTTACTTGTATAACATCTACTGAAATCCACTGGAGTTTTGTACTCATGCCATATGAGAACACCGTGTTTTTTGCTTCCAGTAGGGCACCATTATGTTAAATTGATGTTTTAGAAGATGACTTTCTTTGGTTGGTAATGATGATGCCTATTTAGGGGTGGGCTACATAATATATTGGTACACCTTTAAATAAATGTATGATGTACTTTTAATTGCAGGTTGTAACTAGCTGCATTACATGTAAAATAATTCGCATATTGATTTATCTCCTTTTAAACTCTAAAGCGTTACATTTATTTTATCTCTGTTGCTAGTTTACACTTTTTTTGAACAAACTTATCTGTAAAATGTATACAGGTCATTCTGAAATTTAATCTAATTAATCAGATGTGTGTGTGTCTGTATGTATATACACTATTCTGTTCTCTACTATTAAATAGATTTTCAGATTAATATCAATCAGTCCATGAGTACGAAATGGCACAACTTGACAGGAATTTCAGTATTATTGTTATGCTATTAATGTGGGGTGGTAAGAGTCTTTAAATATTTCTGGTAGAATAGTTAATACAGCATGGAAGTTTGATATTTGTACAGTTTGTAAAGGAATTTGAGGTGTTACCCTATTTTGACTTCAGTTTTCAAGTATGCACTGGTGCATCATTAATCATAGGAAATGCAAAAATAAATAATATAGTCCCTTTGGATTTTTCATGTGAATACTTACCTTTTCCTTTTTTTGTATATACAGTTGAGGTATTTAGGTAACCCCTAACCTTTTGCTTCAACAAGGAGGTACAGTATAAAAATATTACCACAGTCTTCATATGAGCAGTTCTCTCTAAGAAAGCCTCTAGATGAATATTTATTGAAAAAAGCAAAGTTGCAATACAGAATGACTTAGCTCAGCCTGAATATAATATTTTGGACCACCAATGTATAAAATTAAAAGCACATGGATTTTGAATTACTAGAAAAGGTTGTAATTGATTAGCACTGCATGAAAGTATTGAAGTTGAGTAAGTTTTGATTTGTGAATGGTTCTATTCAATAAAGATTAATCCTGTATGCTTGATAAAATCTTAGTGCCTCTAATGAGTTAGTTTTTTTTCTCTCCCCAGTTTATTTAACCATCAGATATTTCAGTGTTCTTCTAACAAACTGGAACATTTCTATCTTAGTGAATTTTACATCAGTATGGCTGATTCAAATAATCCGGAGTATCAGTGGTTAGCTCAAAGGGGGTAATTGAATGAATAAATGTATTCTGTTCCTTACAAACCATTTAAATGTGGAGTATGGTTCCTTCATGGATTTCATGTGCTTACAGACTGTCGTTAACAAGATGTGTTCTTATTAACATGAATATGAGCCATTTTTGTATTGAGCATTGCGATTTTAGTAGGACTTTTTTGTGATCAGCTTGATGAGTTTCATTTTTACTTGCTATATCCATCTATTCTAGTCTGTTACAACAGTTCTTTATGATGGCTAAGACTACAATATTAACCAAAACCTTGTCTGATTTTATACTCTGACTTCCATGGAGTTGCACAGTGCAGATGCAGAGAACGCATCTCGGTACTGAATTAGGATCCAGTTATTTATAAATGATATTAATACATATTTCAGAACTACTGTGAGCTGAAAGGTCTTGTTTAATCCATGTCAACAAGAAGATTGCTAATAAACACACTTTTTATTAGTTACATACTATTTATTCCAAGCAGTTTAGTATTGATTCACTTTGAACAAAAGGCAAAATTATGAGAGCCTTAGCCTATTTGAATTGGTAGGCTTAAATTTAAAAAAACTGAAAGGAAGGCATATACAAATAGAACACACTCAAACTTGGATTCAGTTCAGAGCATACCTGTTGAGCAGAATTAGTCTAATGAGTACAGAACCTAGTGTTTAGATAATTCAGACTTAAAGGAATAAGACTGTATGCTCTTGAAGTTACAGAAGACCCCTCCCCGCATCAGGTGATATGAAAATTTGCAGAAATACCACAGGTTGAAACAGATTAGCAGGTACGTAATTCAGAGACGTGATTCATGCTGCAGTTCCAGTTGGAATAAATCGTGGAACAGAATTGGAAGAGATTAAATGCCAAACCTGACAGTACTTAAAATGATAATCTAATTGTGCATTCTCATAAGCAACTGCAAAAGTGCCTTAGTAGTTTGGAAACAATAAATGGATGAGTGATTTGGCTCTTTTTTTCTTTACAATAAAGCGTAAACATGAAAATAGGTATTTTCACAACTTTCAGGTATACTGATGACGTTGATATGAGAGAAATTTTGTTTTAGACATTCATTGTAGTTTGTTTCTAAGGATATATTTACATACCCTTCTTTTACACAGAATTCGGAAGAACTCATTGTCCCGGTTATAGCACTTTGCAGTAGGTTAAAGAATGACCAAAAGTAGACTAATTCAGCAGTCGGCACTGCATGTTATGATAATTTTAGCCAACTTACTTTCTTCTAATCTCTTTTGGAAGTAAAAGCAAAAGAAAGTCCCTATACATGTAAACTGTATTTCCTGTTGTAAACACTGGGATAATGTGGTCTGGCTACACTTCTGCTGTGCTTCATTAAGAGAGCAGTTTTAGTAGAAATGCTGCCTACAATTTAAAGACTATTTTTTGTATCCGCACTTCACTCCAGTTTTTCTGTGAGGTATAACTATTAGAGCAATTGTAGACAGTACTGAGATGTAGCATTTCCAGTGCCTATGTGCATTTTAAACGCAACAGTTCTCTGTTCCTTTAAAGCTTTTTCTTTATGTCTAATTGTGCTCATAGACTTAAACTACATTCATGTGCTTAGATAGGAGCCAGTTGCAATGCGTGAAGTAGGAGGGGTAAAAGGAACTCCAACCATCAGCTAGTTGCAATACAAGCTTAATCTATACTGAAAGCATATGTAGCATCTTTTTGACTAGGAAAAAAAGGGAGGAATAAAGGAAATAGGTTTAACTACAGCCCCATTATAGCTTCATCATGATGGACAGCATTAAGAAAATTTTGTAAGTTTTGAAAATGTTTTACTGTTCTTTCAGTTTGTTTTCTTCCTCTGTCTTAAATGACTCAGTGAGAAATCTTTCATATGTGTCTGACCACTGATCAAATGTGATCAGGGGTCAGCATTTTGCTATTGCCCTTTTAAACGAAAGTTTGAAAGCATTTAAGATTTTATACAAATCACTCAAAAGTTAGTCTCGTTCAGTTTTATATAGGGGTTCTCTATCTCAAAAGACATTGATGTATATTGAATCCAACAGCAGATCTGAGAAGAATAAAAGGTTTGGAGCTAAATGATGTTAGAAGTACAATGTGTGTACTCTCAGTAGGGTCATGCATGTAAATCTACATGGTACATGCATATGTGGAATGCTAATTCATAATTGCATGATTTTATGAAGGTGTTTTAAGACATCTGTGTTTACAGATCTGAATATTTAATCCAATATTTGGCAACATACCATTATATAAAGTAGCTTTAAAAATGCTAATTTCATCCACTTTTTTGAAACTTCAGGTTTTTTGGTGGCTTTTTTTTTAATGCAGAAACTGCTCTTTGCTTAGTCTTGACTTAAGTATGGTTAGAAAAACTGTATCGGAGCATTGATGCATTGTAAACCATGCCTTGCTGTGAAAAAGTGGAAACATTAACAGATTGTTGGTCTAACAGATTCCTGTTAGCATATTACTAGATGAAGTTTAATTTGAGACATCTAGGACAATTGCTAGGGCAGTGATGTGCAGGAAAGGATTTCAGATGCTATATTTTATCTAGGCAGACAAGGTTCTTTGGTTGAATCTGATATTTTACTAACTTTTTTTCAGATACAGAGAACTGGCTGTTAAATCATGTAACTTACTTCTGTTTCAGTAATTTGATTACCCAGTCATGTTATAACTGTATAGAAATGTCCCATTTTATTCCTAGTTTCTTCACCTTGTATTGTAAGATGTGGTTGATTCTATTAATTTAATACTTTAGCTTTTTACCTAGTTCAAAGCAGCATCGTACGTCTCCAAGTACATGTCGCAGTACACATGGAGTCAGATAGGTGACAGATGAGCACACCTGCTGTCAAATGCCAAGGTATAAGCTGGTGATTTCATGTTGCCTAGCTTTTCAGTTAACAGTGTCGTTCTTAATATGCACGTATTACTTACAGTAACGTTTTTTTTTCACCTGACTAAATCTCCCATCTTCAAACCATAATATATCATTCAACAAGTTTGTTTTTCTGTTGTGACAATGCCCAGTGCTTACTCAGAAAATTTAAAAACGGATTGTGGTACTTACCCCAAAAGAAGTTTTGCTGACATGGTGTCACTGAGCTGAACAGACTGTTTGATGCCATAGTCCCCCTCTCTTTTCACACAGAACTTGTACCTTCTGATGTAAGTGCTGCTTGGAGCCTTAAACTGCAAACACAAACCATAGCCAAACCTTCCTTTAGTTTTACAGAGTGCTTGGAGTGCATAGACTCCTATATTTGTTTTTTTCTGTCAAAAAATTGTGAAGCGCTGGTAACATGTGAAAAGCAAGGAAACAAAACAAAAAAAAAAAGAGAATGAGCAAATATTTGAAGGACCTACTATTACTGCATAGACTGTGGTTAGACAGCACTTACTGACTCTGTTGGTCTCAGTGGCTGGTAGTGACCTGCGGAGATTAACCATTTAAAAACCAGAGGCTTCTTGCTGTCCTCCTGGAGAAAGTTTGCACCGCACTTGTGGTTCTGTGGTTGTTTGTGAGGCGAATGAAGCATTCACACAATCCAAAAAAGCAAAAGCTTTAAAACTCCTTTTTTTGCAAGCACTGTTACTGGAGAGACAGAATCATGTGGTTTGTGACATCAGAGTACTCAAAGTAAAGTGGGACTGCCTACCACTGTGGCTTTTTCTTTCTTTCTATTTTTTTTTTTTTTATTTTGACAAAAGGCCCGTGGTAAGGCCCTTCCTGGCATCCAGAAGGATATAGCTTTTTAATTTTTGTGACTCATGAGGATTTGGAGGGAGTACAAAATGTGAAAGAGCCCAAACTCCTGTACAGTTAAAGCATATGGACAGCAGAACTTTATTTGTACTCTCACTTCAGGTTTTCCCCCCTCTTTTTTTTTTTTTCTTCCCCCCCCCCCCCGTCCTGTCTCTAGCTTATTATTGTGTCTGTGGCAAAGTGAGCAAAATTGGCGCAAGTGGCTGTGTGAAATTCTGAACAACAGTGATGATTTACAATAATTTACATCTTTGGATTGTATCACGATCTTGGGTCTGCTTCATATTTGCTGGGTGGCTGGATTCCTTCTGTTTTACTTTTTCTTCTTGTCTTCTTATACTTGTGAATCTGTAACTCATTGTAAGAAATTTTACCTTTCGTAAGGTCTAGTAGCAGCTTGTTGGGGCTGTTTTGTACTGTAATTGGCTGTCATAGAAGTGTTAGTCTCGGGATTCCTTTACAAATTTTAAATCATGTCTGTCTTGCTTACATGTATTCAAGACTAGCTGGCAGTTTTATATAATGACATTTAAGTGTAATTATATACCTTTTGTATATTGTACAGAGTGTCATTTGGATGCTGTAAATTATTTGGGTACTGCTTTATACATTGTGCTTTTAGAATAAAAACTGTTGTAGGGATTTAATATGGACGCTTAACATAATGAATTGTATGGATTGTGGGATTTTGATTGCACTTACATTAATTGTTTCTTATAATTTTAATGTTACAGAGGAACAGCATAGACTTTAGACTTTTTGGGACACTGTAAATAACTTTATTCAGCAGTTACTGTTAACATCTATTTTAAAGATGAAGCATAAATTTGATGCATATGTTGGATTTGAACACTTATATCAGGTTTGTGTGTGCATTCACAATATTATCACATATTTAACTTTGACTTTGTGTAGCATAAACTTTTTACTATACCAGTACAGAATGGGTTAACAGCAGCAGTATTTTTTTGTGTTTATAATAGAGGCTTTGAAATAAATTGCAAAATGCTGTGCATAGTAAGGAATAATATGCACAGACAGTGTGTATTAGTAGTCTTGATTTGCTCACTCAGATTCAGAACAAAATTGGAAACATCTTTGGGAAACTGTCTTATTTTTGCCCCTTTGGACATTTATATGTAGAACTCATTTTCTTGTTAGCATGATTGTATACCTTGGGCACTGCATTTTATAGTTTCATCAGAGTGTAGGATTTTTGGTATATGCGGGGAAGGGATAGAAGCATGGCAGTAAAAGAAAGTTGCTAAGGATTTTCAGCCTGTATTTGTATCACTTCTGATGTCTATATCCCTGGCAACTAACCTCCCTCTTGCTTCCCCATTCTTCCTACCCCTACTTCCCGAATAAGAAAATGACCAGAAGTGGTGTGAAACTAATAAATGGAAAAGTGGGTGGAGACCGGGTTTGCCTTTTGTTCCTTTTTTTTTCCCCTTTTGGTGGATGGAGGTGAGGAAATGGGAAAGGGGAATTTTCAATTAAAATCACAACTTGTGAAAGTTTTCTTTTTTGGAGGGCTGATATGTATCAGAAAAACATAAAATAATTTTGTTTATCAACGTCTCTGTCATAATGCCTATTACAATGTATACTGTGCTTGTATTTTGGAACATTTTCAGTTCTTAAAAGTTGCCACATTTCCAGAATTCTTCTTAAAATTAGGAGTTATACAGTGAACTGTCATGTAAAAAAGTAAAAACCATTATTTAACTTGTCCCTTTTGAAGATGCATTTCTTGTACCTCTAAATGTTATATTATGGTACGACCATCACTGGAAACAAAAAAGGTAAGGTGGTAAAAATGATTGACTTTACTGGCAATTGTATCATAAAAACAAAGTATATTTGTTTAGGTTAGAAGTTTAATTAACTTTTAATGTAATAAAAGCATTTAGAGGGCATTTCCCTATAATTTGTTGAATTTCAGTTCACAGAATTTGTACAAAGTGCAGACTTCTGCAAATTCAGTAACACATTGAAAATGTTTATCAGTTTGCATATTATGGTAATGAAAATTAATTTTCTTATAACTAAAATGTTGCCGGCAGACTAATTTTTTTTCATTCATTGAAAACCATCCTTTATAATTTTAAAACCGAAGAAGTTTATTACTAGTCAGTTCTTCAGTGTCTGAAAAGAAACTTGCCACAGAGGTGTTGTATCTTTCTTTTTTAACTTCTGTAAATTGAAATAATGTCTTTAATTCTTCAAGATAGCTGGGGCTTTTTGTTTGTTTGTCTGTTTCATTCTTTCACTGATATATTTGTAAGGTTATTTACCAATGTTCCCTTTTAATATGTTATCTGCGAGGTATAATTTTTTGAGTAGCACCATGGAGCTTTTTCAACTTAGATTTTAAGATTTAAATCACTAAAATAAATTTTCTATTTAGCATGGTAAAGTTTACCAAACAATATAAAAACTTGTTCCAGTGTCTGGTTGGAGTGTAGTTCTTAAACATGTTTTCTCTATTAATTTGGAATTTAAATATTTCTTGGCATTGGAAATGTTTCCTTTTTAGTGGGTATAGTGTGGTGGGGGGAGGAGGTTTCAAGCAAAATTGTGTTTCAACTCAATACCTGGCAACCCCTTTCTTCAAAAATAGTTTGCACTTTTAGTGCAATGAAGAAGAAATCTGAATTTTGAAAAGCTGTTGTGTAAACAAGTCTCTTGATTGCAGTCATACATTTGACAGTCTTTTGTTTAAATGGCAGAACTAAAAAAAAAAAAAAATCAAAGTTAACTTAAAAAAAATCCACAGGGGATACTTTAAGTCACTGATACAATTACACTTACAAAAGGAGTATCAAGTTAAAGAATTTGCTTTGTAAATTATGGACTAGTTCTTTGATGACAAATTAAATCTCATTTTGAAATTAAAATCAATTGTAATACAAACCTAATGCCATCGTATCCTTTATCTTTTTGGAAATTTGTTTTGAAAACCTTTAAAGATTTGCTTTATCTTATTTCCAAACATTTTGCTTTTTGTCGCTCATACTTTTTATACAGCAAATAAACAGTACGATTCACTGGGGAAAGTTTATTTGTACTTAAATTTGTTTTGATGCTATGGTTAGAGGGGTTTAAAAATTCTACTTACTCTGGTAGGATGATGGTCTTGCAACTAAGTGTAATTTATTCAACGAGTAGATGATAGTTTAATAGTTTTCCACACAAAGTGACATAGATAATACCCTTTATTACTACTTCAGATGCTTCAACTCGACAGATTTTATTCCTTAGATCCGTATCTATTGGTGCTACATTTTTCTGTATCTGAACCAACCCGTGTGCTTGGTTTCAGCATCTCACAATCAGAAGCCATTCTCACCCTCCATTATAGTTTTCTTAGTGGTGTTGGAATTTACTTTTTGGTAGTTCTTACTAAATTGATGTAGACTTATTCTGTCCTAATGTGTATAATTGTAGTATTTTCATATTTTGTGGATGGGCTGTGTAGACTGGGATTTTTCACTTCCAGCATCTTTATAGTTGCTTAATACAGCCTGAATGTTAATATAAAAGATTTTTCCTTCTCTTTAATGGAATGTGAAAGTACCTATTAATAAAATAACATCCAGTAAAAATACTCTTACAAGTTAGGTTTTTTTTCCTAATGCCACTTTTTAAAAATACTGACTCTTGTCAGAGGTTTTTTTGGGCATCTGCAGGATAAATGAGGGATATTCAAATGAATGACAAATGTATCCACTTTGATGCTCCTCTTTGCGTCTTATTCTCCCTTGACTTCCATGCACTAATTTAACAAGAAAGATATGAAGCTGCTTGATTGATTTAGAAATCACAGATTGTGGGGGAAAAAAGTAGCTTTTTCTTCCCAGGTTAAGCAAATATTTGGTTGTCTGCCCCCTTTTCATTGAACTCATACTGTTAAAGATCAGTTTAAATCTGAACAGAAAACCACTATGACAGATTAAGATGACAGTAAGCCTTTGTTAATCAGTGATACATTTATTTAGTAGTAAGTAACATAATTGTTTTATGTTGCCTTGGGTTATTAACTTTCTCATTTATCATTACTCAGAAAAAATGTTCACCAATTCAACTTCAGTGTTGAAGTATTCTGCCTGTGTTTGGGCCCGAAATAAGATTCTTCATCTAAAAAGTCAAATATCTCTCAATGGCTATTGCTTTTGCACATTTATAGCTCAGTTATTTTCCTGAATAGCAATGCTTTTTTACCCCCTGTTCTTTATGCATATATTTCTTCATCTGTACAGCAAGTGAGAAGATAATTCTACTTGGCTGTAGTCTTACAGTCAATATATAGGTTTAAAATCATTATAATCTTATTGCTATTTTCTCCTGTCTGTTTTCTTTAAAAAAAAAAAAAAAAGAAAAAAAGAAAAAAAAGTCAACTTGCAGAAAATATGGGAAACTTGTCTCATATAACAGCTGAGGATGTGGCTAGGTTAAAGCAGGAAACTGCTACCCACAATGCAATGTTACATACACTACCACTTAATAAAATTTATTTCAAACATGCTACTGACAAAACCAAAGAAAAATAATATCCTAACTATGCTAGTTAGTACACTAAATATATCTAGGGAAAAGTGAAAGTAATCTCTCTTGAGCCTTTTTGCTTATAGGATATGGTACTACGAGTAATTAAACTACAGGAGATTCTAGTTGCTGAAACAGTGAGCTATTTTTAGAAAATATTCACCTCTTGCTGGAAATTAATGGTTGTTCTCTTTTAATAGCAGTTGAAGTTGCTTCTTTATGTTAAGTTTTGCTAGCTTACGCTCTTAGCTTTTGGGGTGTTTATGCTTTAATCGTGTGCTGTAACCCGGTCAACTTCCTTTTTATTGGTCTTGGTCGTACCTGTACCTTTAATTTACATACCTGTACCCTGCCCAAGTAACTTATTCTCTCCCCTTCCCAAAGAAGATACGAAGCTCAGTACTTTTTATGTGTGGTTTGATGGAGAAAAGGTGGTCATGTTGTATTTAAGAATAGAACTAAGAAGAGCATTACAGAGTTTAGCTTCATTGCTATCACTTGCATAAAATTATCTCTTATTGTAGCCATCTTTGCATATTACAAATAATTTATGACAGCTAAATTAGATATTTTTGAGCCATTTATATATTTTGAATTGGTTTAGTGATCCCTGCGAAGACATCCATACTAGCTCATCCTAAATATCATGAGAGTTTTAGTTTAGAAATGACATGTTCTTTGTTTCTCATTGTTTTTAAATGCATGCATATTAAGGAGGATCCTATTATGGAAGAATTTTTTTTGAAGTATTTTCCTCTATAGTTAGAGAACGCTTATCAAGAACAGCTGCTGCAGTGCTATGGATCCTATCCATGGACTCATGGTGGTCTGCTGAACAACGTTCTTCAACTTTGACAGGTGAGACAGAGACTCTCCAGTGCCACTGCTTTTGGATGAATCTAGCTGTGGTTGGAGAAAGTGCATCTTGCCAAAATATATGGGTAGGACCACACACAGCCTTTAAAATAGTTATTGTAAGCTTATTTTTAGGCAATATATGTCTTGACAGTTCTTTTATTTGCATGCCAGTTTCATTGCTGCTTATAGATTTTTTTTCATTTATTTTAGTAATGGCAATTGCAGATTTAAATCTATATTTGTGAAGTTTCTGCATAACATTTACACTGGAAAAATACAAGCTTGCTCCATTCAAACCTCAATCAAGATTAGGAGACAAGCTTTTAAAAATATTATAGCAGAGCATTCATACTGCTGAGAATAGGTGTCAGTGTTTTCATATGAAGTCACAATTTTCAGGGGCATATTTCAGCAATAACACTTGCTTCAGGATTTAAAATTATACCAGTTTCAGTTGCTTCTGTGCTTGTATAAATATAAAATGATGTAGATTTAAGACATGGGATTTGTTCAATAAGTTGTAAAGGGTAATTTTTTTTTTAGATGGCCAAGTTATTAAACAGTTAAATTAGAATCTGTGCTTGATTTATGCAGCAACTACTAGACAATATTTTATAAGTATTTTTAGCATGTAGAATATTTTATATGTCAAGCATCTATCTAGACAATTGGATGGATAATGCATATGAAATATTTGACTGACAGTCTGGAAGAGTTGCACACTGTAGGATTTATTTGGTAACTTTCAGAACAGATGCGTTTTATTGAACATGATACTGAGATATAGGGATGCTTTACAGTAAAGGCTTCATAACTAGTTACTTTTTTCATCTTCTGTAGTTCCTAGACTACCTTGCATTACCAATGTGTGCTTATTTCTTAGTGGAATGTTGTTGTTCATTCTTTATCAGCTAATATTTTTCACACTACTGCACTAAGCAACTTTACAGACAAATAAGATGACAAATATTTTTTGGGATGATGCTTTTGGACTTTCAGGGCACTAGCATGTTTCTGTTGTGAGGTCCAAATTAGAATACATGAGTTTCATTAAAACAGAAAAAAGCTTGTATGGGAAATGCATTCTGGATCAAACACAGCAGGCAGGCTTTAAACCAGCTATCAAAGGCAAAGCTTTCACTTAATTCTTGTGATTTATCCTGTGTATGTTAACTGTCTATGCAGAAGATGGAGCTATTCTGAAACATAAATGATATAAGAACATGGAAAGTTTTAGCTCTCTCTCACGCTAACTGGTAGGTGGGGTCACCTATAGGTAAGCTAAATTCAGCAGTTCTAGGGTGGGGAAGTTTCACCAGAGCTCTTTGCAATTATCAGCAACAAAGAAGGGAAGCATTCCCTATGGCTGTAATTAATGTAGGTGGGAAAGAGCCACAGGTACTAGTGGAAATCGTGCAGGTCGGATAAGGCTTGTGGAGCCATTAGATCTCAGGGGGGAGGGGGCACTTTGGCAATAGTGGCCGTGCTGCCTTAATTGGGTTGCTCCAGCCCACAGCCCGAAAAGGTTGCCAACCATTGCCCTATCCTGTCCCGCTGAAATTGGAAAAGTTCTCATGAATCCAAGTATCAAATCTACAAAGTGTTTAAAATGTGCGCACACATGCACACAACTAGCAAGAAATGCTCTGTTCAGGTCAGCCATCACTCAAAGTGCCAATTAGATTTCACCCTGCTTCATCGGAAGCTCTGACTTCCTTTTAGTATTTTTGCTTGTTAAACCATATTAGCACCCAAAAGATGCATCAGTAATCTGACACAGAGGCAGATCCTGTTCCACCTACTAGGCACAACAATGAGATTGTTCCACCCTGGTTGTATGCCTGAAAACCATTAATGCATCTATTTTTGCAGTATGCTATCATTTTAGCTTTGCAGCAATCACGTAAAGCAGCAAGGAAAAGGATGTATCCAACTCTTGTATTAATAGCTTTTTAGGGACTCAAGGGATAAAATCACACTTTGATGCTTAGGTCATAAACGCACCAATCCAGTGGCTTTAAGAATTACTTTGAGATAATTTTGTCCAATCCAATGAGGTCAAATCACAACCATCAATCTAAGAAGACTGAAGAAAAGCCCTTATTAGTGACCAAACCGTAAGAAAGGAAGACCATGTATAAGTTTCTAAAATGAAGGTAAAGATTGCATGCAGTGCCTGCATATAGCAGTGTATTGAAATGTGTGCTGGTTGGCACTCCCAGTGGAGTGGTCAACGATTGAACTTGTCTGAAAACCTCTCTTTCCCCCACAAGTCCTCCCCACAGTTCTAGTTAACAGCTTTAGGATTCCTTTAGGTCACGCTTGATGTACTTTTTGTGACAGACCTGGAGTGCTGCAGCCTGGACTGTACCTGCTCTGTGGATGAAAAGAACATAAAGTTCACATTTATCACTTCCAGTTATCAGTTCAGTTCACTTTTATCAATTTTGTCTTTAAATGACACCAAATGGCATCAGTTAGGGATCCAATTAAACAGAACTTTGTGTTGCTTATTGAATGCATATTAGAGCTAAAGATTTTGATTGATCTTTGGATGGAATAGTTTACCTCTTTTGTACGGAGCATCTTTTATTGTTTTGGGATCAGAATTATTCTTTCTTTTACAAGCAAAACAAAAAGCAACAGAAAATAAAAGGTATGTTCATATTCTAGCTCAGGAAAGGATAGATTCTCTAATTTTAGATGGCCGTTATAAATTCACTTGGGTTAAAAGAGATTCATTCCCCAGCTGAACTGGTGGAACACATTACACGATTGGGCCCTAGTAAGTATGTACTCGGTAAAACAAAACAAATGAACAGCACACCAATTGCTATCTTTCACATTCCATGTTGTTACAGTGATGAAGGTAAGTAAACCTTTTGTTTCTAGGAAGAGCATAAAAAAGAGCTTGGAGCATTATCTTTGGTGTCAGTGAAAATATAGCCTGTAATGCTGATACAGTAGCAGGATCTAATCTTCTGGCAGAAGACAAACTGCATTGTGCCACTTTCATCCTTATTTTGACATTAAATTTGTAATTTTTATCGACTTCTGCAAGTTTTCATTTCTTAAACGCGCTGAATCTGATTTTCTTCCATTGTGAGGTCTGCTTTTTGCTGTGTGGGTTTGAAACCTCTCTGCGACCGTCTGGTTATATTTTAGTTTTAGGAAAAATGATACCAGTCGTTTGAGAAATGGAATATTTGCAGTAGCAAGTGGCATCTTTACAAGCTAAACATAAGGATCAAAGAGTTGAAAAAACAAAATTTGTTGTCTTTTGGACAAAATTATAATAGAACAACTGTTGATTTACCATTAAGAGTTAGTGTGATATATTTTTCTTCTTTTAATTGGAGAACAAATCCAGTTGGTTTTTGTATTTAGTTGAATTCCTGTATTTTCTGGTGTCTGTAGAAGAAGGTTGGTCTCGTCTGCCATGGGAGCTGCAGTAATTTAAAACTATTATTCCTTCAAAAATCAGATCAGATTGAAAAGAAGCAGTTTTAAACATCCACATACATGAAACTTTGTTGTGTTCTTTAACTATGTTTACAATGTGCCTTTTCCAGAAAAAAAATTCATAGTATGCTTCATGAAACGTGCTTCTTTCCTCCCAAGTGCAATAAAAGTTATTTCTAGGTTAGGCAAGCTGCAGGTGTTCCACCCGAGCTGGCAGAGAGTTGAAAATCTTTGACTTTCTCCAAAATACATGTATATTAATTGAGAAAGAAAATTTGCAAAATTGGCAAAAACATGAAATATTTCCACTAGGCTTTTTAATTTACACAAACACACCTATATATTAAAACATTATCATTACAGTTGTGAAATCAAGCACTTATAAAATCGGAAGTGTCAGAATTAAGGGTGCTTGTTCAGTTTTAATTCAGCCCCACTGTGCATGTGCATCATGATGCAATTAGGACTGTACGATCACATTCTGGTTTTTCCCCCCATGGGACCCTGAGTCATTCAATGTACACAATAGATAGCGTTCCCTTATGGGACACTTATTCAAAATTTTGCTTTCTCCTCATTGTTCAGTATGTGACCCACTGCCTTATTTACTAGACACTATACAAAACCACCTATGAAGGCAGAAGCATCAGTTTCCTCATGGACTTCTTTTATAGCACTTACCGCAATAGTATCAGTATGGTATAGTTGTAAATTTACTTATTTTTCTTCATCGTGCTGCTAGAAGACTTTTTTCTACATTCTACAGATAACTAAGCTGAGACAGAGATTAAGGTAAAAAATATCTACTAATTTTGGATGACCACTTTGAAATACAAGGGACCAGATATCTCCAGAGCTCTTAGCATGATATAGGACTCCATATGTAGGCCCTGGTTTAATTTGCAATTGCTCACTTTCCATGAAAATCACAAAAATAAGTGATTTTTATGAAAAAGCAATTTGCAGCGAAATGCCAAGATATGGCTGCTTGCCTGGGAGTTCCCCAGCAGGCAGCTCTATTGTGGCATTTGGGTGCAATAAGCATTTCCCAGCCGGTGGCAAAAGTTGCATCAAGCATTCCCCAGCCAGCAGCAAAAGTCTAGCAGCCCAAGGGTGTGCGGAAGGGGTCCCAAAAGGGAGGAGAGAGCTTGGGGATGGGTAAGGGAGGGGCTGTTTTGTCCTCTGGGAAGAAAAAGTGGGGCGGCGGGGGGTGTCTGGGAGCTGCCTTAGCACCTGGTAGGGGAGGGGCCATTTGCTCTTCTAGGCAGGAAAACGGGTGTTGGGGGTGGGGAGAGAATACACATGTGGTGGAGCAAACAGCCCCTTCCCTACCCGGTGCCAGGGCCATCTGCCAGGGCAGGTCCCAGGCACCCCAACCGCACGTGCCCCAGTTTTCCTGCCTGGAGGAGCAAACAGCTCCTCCCCTACTGCTGTTCCTGCCTCTTCCAGTGAGGCCTGATGTGGGCTTTTCAGCAGCTGTCGGAGGCCTTGGGAGCAAAGTCTCTGATGCTGCAATTAAATCTGGCCCTAACCCTGTCCCCTTAGTCAATTGGGGAATGTGGGGAGGGGCACCAGAACTTGGGCACAAAAATTATGCCTGCCCCTCCCCCCATGATCTGGCCAAGATATTAGCAAACTGGGCCCATGATTTAAACCAGGTCATTTGTAAATAGGAGTGCTCGGTACTTATGTGAATCAAATTGCAGGAGGAACACAGAAATAGTGACCGTGACCACTGCTGAAAATTTTGGTTTAAGAGGGCACATGGGGAGACAAAAGTTGATGTCAGTTTTAAATGTAATTGGTTTATTGTGTAAAATTTGCTGTATGGATGCAGCTGTTTTGTTGGTTTACTCTGGTACTGGTAGTTAAAGAAATTTAGCATCATTGTAATGATAAACTGAAATGAAATGGGTTACCATCAGATGACCTGATGACTTGTCTGTTATAAGGCTCCCCTGCCCCTTTCATGTAAGGGTTTAGTGTTAGGTCTGACCGTATCGTGACTGAAGGCATACAGCTTGCTACCTTTAAAAGAAGCATTAGGTAATGACAGAGTTCAGTTTGGGATACAAGCCTCATTTTTAAAAAGTATCTGATAACAGAAGAAAAGAACTTGTGAGGTTATTACATAATTTTCTACTTTGTGAGGGTTTTTTATAACTTTTGAAGGATGCGCCAGCTGGACTAAATATATTTTTGCTGCTCTGATCTGGTATGAGATAATTCTTTTGTCCCGCATGGGGTGGAACTTAATTTGATCCCTGAAAAATACACAGAATGAAATATCTGGAGCTTGAAGTGCTGAGGCAAGTAGTCGGAGATTTGAATTAGTGGCTTCAGGAAGCCTAAGGCCTGAATTCTGTTTTACCTTTACATGCTAAAGTGGCAATTAAGTAGCCACGTAAGTGCAGTTTTTGGCTCTTATGCAGTATTAATAGTGTGCGGCTGTGTGTTCCTTCCCCTGCTGAGCATGCTCACAAGGCTGTATGGTGGCTGCGTAGCTTCTGGGATGGAGCAGAATCACCCAGGCATGTGCTTAATGCTTCATAGGTCCCGTAAATGTAGTTGCAGAAAAAGAAAACCCCCACTGGTGTTCGTCAGAGGAGGAACAGGAGGGTAGATCAATAGTCTAATGATTAGAGCACTTGCCCAGGGAGCTGCAGACTGAGCTTCTAGGCTTCTGCTTCCCAGAAAAATATTTTAACCATTAGGCTATGGGCTAGGCATTGCCCAGAGCATGTTCATTCCCTCTCTTGAAGCTGGCTTATGGGCTAGCTAAGAGGGGAAATATTTAGGACCTAGAGTAAGAGAGCAATTCAGAGTTCAGTCCTTTGAAAGGGTGGGACCCTGGTTTCAGGGTTTTCCTCAAGTCGCAGTCCCTAGTGGAGCAGGAACTATCCCACAGCTTTTTTTTTATTGGGAAAATACCAGTATTAAAGGGAAGGGTCAAAAAAACATGGTCTATTTTCAACACTTCTGAAAATGTTTAGTATTAAGAACATGATTCCTAACTTGTTTCTCTGATCTTTAGGACATTACCTAATCCAATAAATCACGTGGCCCTTAATTGCAGTGAATATTGGGGGGGGGGGGGAGGAATTTGAGTAGGGTGATTTATTGATTGAAACAGTTTGGTTGAAAATAGGAAACAGTAATATGGTTATTGGCATATAGTGTAATATTTAAGAAATAAGATTCTGTTTCTGTTATGGAATTGGGAACTCAAAAGTTTTAATTCAGGCTGTGAACAATGGCTGCTTTTGGCTTAGGGATAGACACTTGGCCTGACCTTTTTTTGCCTTTCCATTTATACTTCACAGCAACTGAATGACACCAAGGTATTTTATTGGAGTAAAATGCATGTGAGAAAGCAGAATTGTTAACTAAATGAAGACTTCAAATTTGGGCTTGAAAGTTTAGTTCCCAGCTCAACCATAGATTTCCTCTCTGACCTTGGGGAAGTTATGAACTCTACCCTGTGCTTCAGTTTTCCATCTGTAAAATGGGAATAATGCTTCTCTCTTCCTCCCATTATACTTTCATAGTTGGTGGGGTCGGAAGGGACCTAAGCAGATCATCAAGTCTGACCCCCTGCCATGGGCAAGAAAAGATGCTGGGGTCAAACGACCCTGGCTAGGTGTCTATCTAACCTCCTTTTGAAGACCCCCGGAGTAGGGGCGAGCATCACTTCCCTTGGAAGTTGGTTCCAGATCCTAGCCGCCCTGACTCTGAAGTAGTGCTTCTTGATGTCTAGCCTGAATCTACTCTCAGTCAACTTATGGCCATTGTTCCTTGTTACTCCCGGTAGTGCTTGGGGGAACAGGGACTCTTCCATTGTCTGCTGGTCCCCCTTCGCAAGTTTATAGGCGGCCACCAGATCCCCTCTCAGCCTTCTCTTGTGGAGGATGAACAGGTTCAGGTCCCATAGCCTCTTCTCAAAGGCCTACCCTGCTACCCCCTGATCATGCTAGTGGCCCTCCTCTGGACTCTCTCAAGGCTGTCCACATCCCTCCTGAAGTGCGGCATCCAAAACTGGATGCAGTACTCCAACTGCGGCTTGACTAATGTCGCATAGAGGGGGAGGATCACCTCCTTGGACCTGCTCGTGATGCATCTGTGGATGCATGATGAGGTGCGGTTGGCCTTCCTGACCCCGTCCTCACATTGGCAGCCCATGTTCATCTTGGAATCAATAATGACTCCAAGATCCTTTTCTGGCTCTGTGCTGACTAGAAGGGAGTTTCCCAGCCTGTACGTGTGCTGCTGGTTCTTCCTCCCCAGGTGCAATACCTTGCACTTGTCTGTATTGAAATCCATCCTATTCTCATCTGCCTACCTCTGTAACCTGTCCAGAACTGGTTGTAGCCTGTCCCTCTCCTCCAGCTTGCTCACTTCTCCCCACATCTTGGTGTCATCTGCAAACAGGTGTGTGGTGCTTTTCTGTAACTCAGACAAAGGACTGACCCTTTTGCCTTATGGTGATTGACGAGTGAAGGAGAGCCGAGTTTGGGTGATCACTACCGAGTCTCGAGCTAAAAAACGTGCTGACGGATTAACCATGGGAATATCCCCTGTTCTTCCTTTAGTGTTGATCTGCAGCTGAATCAGCTTGCTGCTTTTATGAATACAACTTACACAAAAGTAAGTTATAAGAATGATAAAACAAAAAAATGCAAAACCACTAATTATGGTCCAGGCACTAGCACGCACCTGAGGTGAACTCTGGTTAATTAGGCAGATAACATCTCCTACTTTATAACTCTCCGCTACATCCATGTCCAATTTATATTTTCCCAAGGCCTCAGCTGCAGTAGCACTGAGCTGAGCACCCCGTCTCCGCTCCTTTTCAACTTTCTTTAACTGCTGTTCTAATTTGTTTCATCCCGCAAATTGATGGGCCCAAACAGTGGCTATCCAGTCGTGGGGATGGTTCGGATGTGCTTGAAATTTTAAGTTCACAGCTCGAGGCCAATTAATTGGAGTGGATCCCTGTACAGTTCGAGTTATAATTGATGCCCCTCTTTCATCTAGCGGCCAAATACATCCCTCTGTGTCATTCAGCCATTGGGTGTGGTTAGGCCATAATAAATTGGCTAATCCTTCCCAACATACCCAGTTCCCCACTGTGATTATGTTGCCATTGCCTAATGGTTTAACACAGCTAAGCTGTGGTGGTTGTTTAGGCCATTCCCGCCAAAGGGTTCCCATACCAACCCAGATGTCATGAATCCAAACTAAAGGATTACGAATTAAAAATCTGGATCCTTCAGGTGTGGCTACATCCTATACCTCTTAATGCACTACCCAGTCCCATTGACAACTGCCTCCCACTCCCGGCATTAAAAGCCAGCCCTTAGTCCAAAGTCCACCTGCTGGTCCAGTGGCTGTGAAATAACAAAGATCCCTTTGACATCCTTCCCAATTCATTGTCCAATAGCATCGGAACTGCCACACGGACTTCAAGGTGATGGCAAGGCTACTGTTGTCCAAATCTTCGGCCAGAGTCCTCTTTTAATGTCTTTAACAGCACCAACCAGTTGAGCACTCGGGACCTGTTGCACACTGTCACACGCCTCATCCCAAGTCAGATCCTTGAATCCCATATAGGCAACCTGCAGCAGACTTCTTAAGACATGGGTAACACTTGCCCCACATTGGGAGGTCCATTGAATAGCATTCATCAATACCTGGCTCTCTAGCCTCCTGCCTTGATTTATATAGGCAATGCCATGTTCCAATCTGTCTAAATGAGCAGCATTATCAGCTCCCTTATAGGAATTCCAGACTCCCATCACTGAGTTTGCTCCATCCCAAATAGTGTCAGCAACACCTCTCTTTTTCTGAGCTGATGAGGCTGGGAATAAGTCTGGTATGGCCCATTTAAGAAGGTTTATTTGGGTTTGAGATCCTATAGTACAGTTCCAGAAATAATGCTTTATGAAGCATTCATCTGGAGCAGTTGCGATTCTCATGTGAAGAATAGAGGCGTTGAGCAATACTGGCCTTTCCATGCTACTATTCCATCAAGGCAAGTGGCATTCCCAATTTAGGTGCCCATCAGGGTGAGGAATAGAGGACAACGGGGCGAGTACTGAACGTGCAATACTGCCGGTGAGGGTGATGGCATTGTCGCAAACCCAGTGGAATCTGCACTGTGTTTCTCTGTGGTTGGTGCTATGCAATACTGTGTGGCAGCTTTGAATGTTAGAAGATTTCTTAGCTACGTAACAGAAAACCGGACTCACCATAACCCATTTTTCATCAGCCAACCAACTAATCTTCCATTTCAATATTGGAGACCTCCATCCTGACTTCATAAAAATGCCATTAGCATGCCAAGTGATTTGTCGTTCCCATCTTACTATACCTCTTTGCTGATAGAGGTATGTGGCACACCAGACTTTCAAAAATTCATTTTGAGGGGGGTGGGGAGGACAACAGGCCTCTCAGTGCCTGATTTTTCAAGAAATGGCACTGTTGTTAATTTGGGAGGTATAGCTTTACTAACTGTGGGGTTTGGTTGAGGGGAATCCTTGGGTGCCAACAGCAAAACTCCAGAGCACCCCTTTGCATCTCCATAAGGGGCATCCCGTGTGTAGGGAATGAATCCCCAATAATATCCCCTTCCACCATTTCCATTACAAGAGCCTCACTGCCACCAAGGGATAGTTTGCCTTTTCCACCAGGGCCAATTTGCAATTTGATCTGTTGTTACATGGTGCGTGGTGGAATCCAGGAGTTTAGCATTAGAATCCATGAGGTGACATCCATAAGCCCCAAAAAGCCAACTTTTAAAGAGGGGGGATTAGCCTGAACAGCCATTAACTTGCAACTACTTGAAAGGGAGGCCATAAGCGGCCCAGTTGGCAATTTACGCTGCCCAATAGTGAGTTCAGGGCCATTGGGATAAAAGGGCTCTCCAATATCATACTTCGGGTGATCGGTGTCATCACCTGCAAAAAAAGGATTTTGAAAAAATGCAAATCTAACATATCCTTCAATTGAAATTGGTGGAAGGTTCCAACTGATGATCCAGCAGACACTTAAGCCCAGTGTCGTTACTGTCCGCTTCATCCTGCAAAACAAAATTGTCCTTTTCTTCAGGCTGATTAGGCTCATGTTGGGTGAAATAACCTTACTAAAATTTAGCATGGATCTGGTATGTAATAGAAAAGCTTCAGGCGCCCTTCCTTCTACCCAGCCCCGGATCTGTGGTCTCCTGTCTTGATTAAATTGAAATGGGAAACAGTGGCTGAGATAGTCGGAGGCGCAGCCTCAGTCTAAAATGGACAGGGGCGGGGGTGCAGGTTCAGAAGTGAGGGTGAGCACCCTAGGGGCAGGCCGGGGAGTGCCACGCTTGAAACAGGTTTCCCAGCATGCAAAATTCAGAGCAGTGCACACCCCTTGGGAAGAATCCCAGTCCCCAGGGAGGCGCGGCTGAGAACCCTTCTTGAATTGATCCCCTGCCTGCGCATCTTTTGGCACTGGGAGTGATCAGAAGACCCCTTTGCTAGAGAACCTGCAAGTCTGGCAGCCAAGCTTTCCACCACCTGCTCTAGACATTTCAGCTGTTGTCTAGATTCAGCAGCTCCCTGAACATGCCTGCTTTGGGCTGTCTGCGGCAATCGCCACCAAGCCTCTGCCTTTGCAAGACAGTGATGCAGGGTCTCTGTCCGCAATGCGCCCGACTGTATTTCTAACATCAGGAGTAATTCCAAAGGGACCAGCTGCAGCCAAGCTGCAAAAAGGCGAGTTGCCCGGTTACCATTGTGCTGGTAAAGGATCTACCCAGACTCGACCCCACACTTGCACCCTTTCAATGACAGTGCAACGATGTTCCCCTGGAAGCAGCTGCATTTGCCCAATGCCCTGATCTAGGGTATAAATACCAAAAAGGGTGCGGGTGATTGTTGACATTCAAACCTGCCACTCACCATCTCCCAACATAGCAGGACTAATGCCTTTAGTCAATACTAGCAAAACATCGGTCTGTTCATTCTCTGATAACAAACTGAGACCTTTCTCAGCCGCTGCCAACCAGCGAGTTCAGTTGCTCCGCTCCAAAGGCATGAGACCCACTTGGGTTTTCAGTGCCTCTTTCTCCTGAGGGGAGGGTGAGATGATTCTAACCTGCTGCGTTTGGGTGGTTCCCTCTGGTATCTCTACACCAGTCCTATGGAGTAGTCAGCAGAGAGTCTCTCGGGGACCATCAGTGCCTCCTCCCCGGGGGAGGGGGAGCAAAGGTTATGACTCATTCAACAGGGAGCGCTTCTGTTGTATAGTCGGGAGGTTCACCGGAAGGACAGGAAGGTGGGGTTTTAGGGATCAAAGCAGGATAAGGAAAGGGTGCGGAGGGAGTTACCAGTGGCAGCGCTTTGCCACTCGAAAGGACGACACCCTAAGAAACAGCTGCCTTCCCCAAGGTCTCACAGTCCTGAGACAGCTTATTAATAAGAGATATGAGAGACTCAATTTCCCTCCTGGCATTACGCAAGTCCTTTGAATCCCTTTCTTTTATCTCAGCAGTAAGTACTGATGCATGGGCGACTTGTTGCTGCTGGGCAATTACATCCTTAAGTTGACAAATAAGATCGTCTTTCTCCTGACAAAGAGTTTCCCTATCCTGGCACTCTTGCCATAGAGATCGAACACCCCAGGACAATGCCTGGAGGGCAGCAGCTTTACAGAAGGCTGGCTTCTGCCGTTTCTCCTTTAAAATACCCTCAGCCCACACTTGGGCTGACACCCAAGATGGGTTAGATGGACACTCCAGGGGCCCCTGCAATGGACCCCCATTCCGGTTCGCCCAAGACTCCACAAACTCACGGAGGTCACCCTGACCCCAAACCAACAGAGGAAAAGCCTCTGTACCCATTACCATGCTACTGGGAAATGGGAGACAGATTGGGGAACGATAGCTGAGGAAAGCCCAAGAGAATCTAGGAATTCCTCTTAGACCTTCATCTGGTAGGAGGAGATGATCAGTCTCTCCAAATGTGTGTCGATCCTGCCGACTACGCCAAGATGTTAAACCTCAACTCCATGTGAGGCCCAATGACTAGGGAGGCGACAAATCAATTGCCTATGGAATCACGAGCACGACCACTTGTGGGGCAAACACCAGCACACGCTGCGTCCAACAACTTTATTGATATGGAGGCAACTTCAGGCGGGTCCCCATCCAACTGGGGAGCGGCCCAGAACATCATTGCATTCATACATTTATACCTTCCAGTCTACACTCATTAGCATTAAACCATGCCCAGTTTCCTCCCCCGACCTCCTCCCGTTATGCCCATGGCTCCGCCCCTGCCTTCATTTCCATGGAATTGGCCATGCATTAGCCCATTACCATGATAATTTTCACTCTGCGCCTTTGTGAGGCCATCACCCCTACTCCCTTTGGTCCCTTGCGGCTAATCATCTCAAAAGCCTGCTTTTGCATTTTCCCTCTTGATATACCACTGGTTTCCTCCCCTGTCTGGTTTGAGTTCCTCCATTCCACGACTAAACAAACGGTCAAATGATTAGGCAAATGTTTAACCAGTTAAAGCCTTACATCTCACGAAGTAAACAAACGTCATTCTGCTGATGTTAGTGAAAATAAGCATTACACCTCTGCTGCTTAAGCCCCATGCCCGATCAGATCTCTAACTTGGGCATAGGTAAGCAACGGATCAGCTGCAAGACCAATGCAAGACCAATTCTTTCAGTGTTCGGGCTCACCATAAATCAGCAGGGAAAAAGGGCAGGAAAAAGCAAGGGAAAAGAGCAGGTTTATTATCCTAACACTTCTCATCCCCTCATCCAAGTCGTTGATGATGATATTGAACAGTGTGGGCACGAGGACCGAGCCCTAGGGACCCCACTTCCCACATTCCTCCAGGTCGAAGATGACCCATCCACCACTAGTCTGGCTGGAGGGGTGCACCCAGAATTAGTGACCCATCTGACTGTCGCCTAATTTTTTATGAGGATCGGGTGAGAGACGGTGTCGAAGGCCTTCCTAAAGTCCAGAAAGACTACGTCTGCCACAACACCTGTGTCCAAGGCTTTTGTGACCTGGTCATAGAAGGCCACCAGGTTGGCCTGACAGGAGCTGCCTCTAATGAACCGATGTTGGTTGCCCCTAAGCATAATCTCCCCTGCTGTTCCCCTGCAGATGTGCTCCTGCATAATTTTCTCAAAGACTAATGGGCCTGTAGTTTTCAGGGTCCTCTTTCCTCTCTTTTTTGAAAATGGGGACCCCATTGGCCCTTTTCCACCATTAGGTGGTTAATATCTATTAATGATTAAATGCTTGGACGCTACAGTGATGAAAGTCATATAAATATCTAGGTACAGAATGAATTGGCCTTCTTGTCGTATAAGAGGCTATTGGCTCCTCCCCGTAGTACTGTGAAATAGTGAAGACTGGTGTATACATGTACAGTAGAACCTAATGAAAGTCTGTGAAGTACTTGGAGGTATACAGAGTCACGACAAACAGTGTGAGACCACTGAGGCACTGCAGCCATTTGCTGCGAATTTTATTCGAGAAGGCGTGGCTTCTTCAGGGAGCTGCTCCGGATTGCCCGCAAGCTCCACCTGATCAGAAAAGCTTCATGCTTCCAAGCAGAAGCAACAGCAAACAGCTGAGAAGCTCATCTTAATTCAGCAACAAAACATGAACTAAGCAGATCGTGAACTGCCCGGGTACAAATGATCCAGGTTTTGCTGCTCTATGAAACTTTGAAGTTTTACAGTGCTTCCAGTTCAGCACACCCATGTTTGAAGTACCACATATCATGTTTTTACACAGTCTGAAAATCAGCACCTCAAAGTATTTAGTTAAGTAGTGCATAGAAATAAAGTTCTTATGTCTTGCAATTGAAATGGCTCTTGCCTCACAGGATCTAGCTGTCCATCATAGAAACAAAGAACTAATACCTATGTTTCTATTACATTTCATCCCATTGTCAGAGATCCTGCATCTGAGCAAATCTGGCCGCCTCTTGTGTTTGCTAAGTGACTTGGTAGTGATTCTGGTACTTCCATATTCTCGGGCCTGCCTTGCTTTTGATCCTTTAGAGTCGCAGAGTTTTTAGCTTAATGATTAATATAAAATATGAGCAAGCGTCGGATTTAAGCCTGTTTATTAACATTACCCATAGAGTCGTCATAGTACAGTCACAGTCTTGCCTTTGTGCAGTTCTCAGTGTAGTTTATTTCCCTGTAAAAAACCAAGCCACTTACAAATCTTTTGAAAAAACAAGACATTTCAACTGAGATCAACATTTTGTTGTTAGAAATAGGATAACAGCTGTGACTTCGTAAGCTACTGTTAGTGGTTTTTAGAAGCTAATTTGTCAGCTAGCTGGCACGCTGAGCTCATTTGCCGAAAGAAGTTGATGTCATCTCCCATATAGCTCTTTGTCAAACAGCAGGGCCTTTTCATTTTTTTTAACCAGTTGATCTCAAGTTAGGCATTGCATGAAAGGCTGTTTGCCAGTGATACTAGCTTTCTGTTTATATAGTCTAATTTTAGATCATTCATGGGTAGACAAAAAGTTATTGATCTATTGAAAGATTGTCTTTTGGGGGAGAGGGTTGTTTGTAATTTGACAGGTATGTCCATTTTATTTGCTCCAAATAAAGTTCATGTGGAGAACAGAAACTTTTGACAATTACCTTAAGTTGTACTAAAATCATTTTACAAGCTCACAATTCAAGATTGGTAATCGTTGCGTGCCTCTATTTTCCAAGTGTAATACAGTATCATGCTTTTTTTTTAATATGCCTTACCAAGCACTCCAGTTTTGAAGTTCTTTTCATAGAAGATGCCAAAAGATGTAGATAAGTGGATTTGCAGGACTGTGTGCTCCTTTTAATGGATCAATTAAATAACATCTCATGAAACTATGGACATAAGTATTTTAGGTATTTTCTATTTATTGTCATTACTGAAGGGTTATAAGAGTCAAGTGGTTAGAGTACTAACTTCAAATTTTGGGGGAGACCCAGGAAGTTTTAGTGGCTATGGCAAATGTCCTCTGTGACTTTGGGTAAATTGCTTAGGGCCAGACTTAGGAGCCCAAAGCACAACTTAAATAAAATTTTAGGCTTCTGTACCCCTGTAAGCAATTCGCAAAAACTTACACACATTAAGTGTCTGAAAGCTATAAGTGCCTAATTTTTTACCAGTAAAATTACCTAGGTACCTAATGTTCTACTACTGTGCACACTCTGGCCTTCCTGCGTCTTGGCTGAGCTGAGCATTGTGGGATTCACAGATCCCTGTCAGCTGATGGGTCCGACCTGCTGTGCATGCTAGGTTCTGCTCCCAGTAGTGTTTTATACATTTAGTAATCCCATTACTCTATAATGATAAATATATAGTTCTTTCTGGTGCAGGAAAGAGTCATATTCCCCTCACGCTAGCCCCAAAGATCCTGCGTTCCTTTATTCAACAGGATATAGAGTAAAACACTATTTTAGCCTAGCCTGCAGTTAGGGCATTGTCCTGAGAGGTTGGAGCCATAGACTGAAGGGGGTCTGTAACCCAGGTTTCTTGCATCCTGAGGGCACGCACCAATGATTAGGATATTACATAAAAAGTGGGCATCGCCGCCTTCTCTTTCTTATTGTCCAGCTATGTCTTTGAAGAAGAATGAGCCAATTCCCCCTACCCAAAGTGATACCTTTGGGACTTAGACACTTAAGGTGTGTACTTGGTAGCTGTGTTGGTGTGAGACAAAAAGACATACAAAAAGCTAGAACTCTTGATCCAAAATAATGCCTTTTATTAGACCAATTTTCTTGCCATTTTCCAGTTGGTCTAATAAAAGGTATCATTTTGGAACCAAAAGTTCTAGTTTTTTGTATGTCTTTAAGTCCCAACGGAGGTTTTGTGCTTTGTGAATCCCATTTTCATGCAAGTGCTGGCATCGCCTGCCTATACTTCAGTTAAGTGCCTGAGTGTGGGAAAGTGGAAGGATTTCAAATACAACTCTCTCATCAGCATTTTCAGTATCCTAATGGTAGGCGTCATCCTACTCAGCCTGCTTCCTGTTGGGAATCCTGTTTTCTTAGGCACCCGACTTTCCCCATTCTCTGTAGAGGGAACTTGGGCACTTAGCCTGGGTCTGTGAATTCCAGTCTTGGAGGCTGGCACTTTAAGTTATGCATAGAGATGCTTATTATCACAGCACCAAGTTGTTAGTAGTTCATGGTCTTGCCTTCACTTTGTCTCAGTTCCCATTTACCAGCATGTATCCTCACCTCAGACTGATGCAAGGAGAAATATACTGCAGACTGCTGTGTTCTGATCTACCAGAAGTGGTGGTGGTAGGGATATAAATACCCTAAAGAGACGGATAAAAGATGCCTAGATTATGGAAACAGATACTCTTTACCAATTGTATTGGTGCTCGTAAAATGTCACTGAACATTAGAAGGTGAGACAAGCCAATAGTAGGAATATTTGAGCTATATCAAGATAGAACATTTAAAGTACATTACATGCATATGGTATAATAGGTTATTAAGAAGCTTGAACAAACTTCGTTCTACTTTGTTCTACAGTAAATGCTTTAAAGAACATCTACTAAACTCAGGCTGTTTGCAGACGTTTACAAAACAAAACCAACCCCCCTTCTGGTCCTGCCCCCCCCCAATGCCTCCCCGCTCCCCCCCCAACAAACCGCACTTTATCGGAAGAAGCAGCACGTTACTTCAGCCCAGCTCCACAGCATCTGTAAAGATTGGGTGCTTCAGCGGGGCTTTTAGCACTTTTAGCACTTTTAGCTAAAGCTGATTCAATCAGCTATTAGATAAGTGCCAGAAAAGCTCCACTAAAGCTCCCAGTCTTTACAGATGTTGGGTGATCCAGATTGAAGTAATGTGCTGCCTCTTCTGGACATGCGTGGGGCTCGGTGTCAGAATACGCCAAGATGCAAGTAAAGTACGTTTTTTTTGGGGGGGGGGCAGGGAGGGGTTGTCTGAAAGTACCGTCACTGTTTAAGGTTATACGTGCATTATTTTTAATTGTCTTGGTAATTTGAATGCTTTAGGTTTCCACATGGTTTTTTACTCTCCTCCAACCCCAAACAAACAAAAAAAAACCCCAAACCCAAATTTATACTGCATACTGTTTCACTTTCTTTGTATGATGAGTTAAGTAGATGCCAGCAATTATAAGTTATAATTGTCTGAGATTTTCATACTTAATTTTTATCACTGTAAATCTAGCAGGGGGTTCTAAACCTGCTTTCTTTTGATTGATTGTGTATGTCTGATATTTATTGTTAGTGCACATGTGTGTACTGCAGATTTAATTTTTTGGTCTGTTGTACCTTTTGATCATGCCCAGCCTTTGGTGGCAGATCTCAGCTTCTCTCTGTACTTCTTATTTCTGTACTACTTCTACGTTGCAGTCTTCTATTTATTGCCTTTATTTTGTAATTGGCTTGGTTGGTATTGGGAGTAGGGATTTTTGTAGTGTGTGTTTCTAATTTTTCTGCCCTCCGTCTCCAGTTAGGCAACATTTTCTTTTGACTCCCCTGGAAGATCTTGACAAGTACAGTCATTATGAAAATGTAAGTTGCCAGAATTCAGGAAATGCATGTCCAGTGATGTATGGGAGCCTTTACTTGACTGTCGCATAGAGCATTTTTTACATGAGTTGCTTGACATGGCGCCAGGTGCTTTAATTAGCAAGCCACGCTATCTAAATGAACCTGTGTGTCATACATAAGTGTCACCGCATGTCCCTGCGCTGAAAAAATGGCGATGGGGCTCTTTGAACTAAAGCTCATCAGACGTGTTTTATTTCAAAGTGTCCCGCCACCGTTTTGTCAGTGCGAAGACACACGGCCACACTGATTCACAAGAAGTGTGCGGCTGCCAGAGCGTGTCAATTTTGGTGCTCCAGCAGACTTGATCAATTGTGCCAGAGCAGACTCCCCGCATGTGTATTGGAGCCCATAAGGACTATAACAGATTGAGCCTGTGTCTTGAGTTACCTCCATCTAACCAACAGCAGCATGTTACTAAACCTGTTCTTGCTCATAAATTGTTTTAGTTGTGGAAGAAGTGGCTCCTTAGATGTTATCAACCAGGCACGATTTTTCTTGAGTTTTCTCGATATTATGAGATTAGCTTCAGAACTCAAAATCCCATTGGTAGTAAAATATATGGAAAGATAGGCACTTTGAACACACAACTGACAGGCCATCTACCTTTCTGTTGATTAGGTTTAATGCCTGCTGCTGAGGCCATTGCTTGTAGCTGTGGCCAGTGAGAGATCTTGAGAAGGCCATCAGTGACACAGATGGAAAATCTGGACCTCGCTGGTCAGAAGAACCTTCAGTTCTGCACATGAAATTATCAACTCATTTAACAGTGTTGGCAAAGCGTGATGTTTATTAAATATTGCTTCCTGCTCAAAATGGTTGAAAAGTTGCTTCAGGAGCGTAAGGAGGACTTTTAAAGCAGTCCTTGCAGAGGGCCAGAGATTAGTAAGAATATAGCTACAGGCAGCCCTTGATTTAGCAGATGTATCATTGAGGTTAATGTTGCTCATGGTGCCATGAAGACCTTCTAGCTGAAGCCCTCTGGAACTCCTAAAGAAATTCAGGCAACTAATGAGCCCTTTGAGGATTATAATCTATTTAACAAGTGTTGCCCTGTGGGGTCAGGCCAACTCTTAGGATCTCAAAATTGCGCCGTTAGACGGGAGGATGTGACACAATTGCACATATACAAACACACAAATCATTTGGGTGCGTGTTGTCTCACTCTTGCTCTCTCTCTTGCCTTGCCTTGCCTTCCCTCCAACTCAGGCACATCCAAGATTACCAGCCTAGGCACATGCATACCTATCATCGATTCAAGCACATACACCAAAAATTATACAATCAGTTGTCAGTACCCACACAGTCAGTACACATACACGGATCACTAATTTGTATATCACGCACACGATGACATTATATATATTCACCAGTTTACACACATACCACCCACCTACACATACACACAGGTGAGTTCCTAACTTGGGTGGTATGGGGTGTGTGTGTGTGTGTGTGCTTGGGGTACTTGCGATACCTGGGGGGAAGGTTAAAGTGAGAGAGTGAAAGTTGCAGGGACCGGGATTAGAACCGATAGACTAGAGAGAAGCTGGGCTGAGGAACTGAGGGGAAAAAGCCTGATGGCAAGAAGGAGACAGCCAGGAAAAAGAGAGGCAGAAGGCTAGGGGATTGGGGCTGGAAGCTAAGGCAGAAAGCTGGGAGATCAGGGGGCAGATATGTGGTAGCAAGGAGGAAACAGGAAACAGACAAAAACCCAATTCAGTGTTTCAAAATAACAGGTTTATTAAATGAACACTACACTGTACAGTTTGACACACACACACACACACCCACCCACCCCGGAATGTTTGGAGTCCAGGTAGCAAAGAGAAACAGAGTCCAAGTCCTTGGTTGAGAGGAGGGGGCAATAGCTACCTATCCAAGCTGGGAGTGGGTCCTTGATGGCCAGTTGGGGTCTTTCTCCAGCAGGTGTTGTCCAGAGGAGGGTCACTGGCAGGGCCTCTGGATTGATGGGCAGTGTGACGTGGAGCAGGTCTGGTCCAGGTGAAGATGGCGTCCCCACTGGGTCTGTCTTCACTGCTCTCTTTTATAAGGGCAGACGTCCTATGACCCTAGTGGCAGGGGCATTCCCAGGCAAGAGTCAGCCCCTGGTATACTGAGCATGTGCACTCCTAAGTAAGGACATGCAGTTTCAGGTGTCTGTAATGGTGGGCTGGATGATTTCTGCAGCAGTCTTGGTCTTCCAAATCTTGAGCCAGGGAGGGTCAATGCAGGGTGATGCTTAGGTCATCAAGTTGATGGTTCGGTCATTCAGAGGGAGCTATTTTTAGACCTACTGCCATTGTCCCTCAAGCACCCTCATTCATCCCCATCCATTCAGGAACCAATTGACATAGGAGGGGTAGGTATGAGTCTTAGATTACGACATCTTACACAACAGAGCATGGGAACAAGATGGGAACCTGACACACACGGTGGATACTTGAACCCACGTTGCAGGCCTAAATCATACAATGTTAATATGAAACAAAAATCAATGCACAAATGATAGGAATACAATATAATACAATATAAAACAATAAAAATCAATACAAACATAACAACACTATTTACAATATAAAAGGGGGCTTATTACAATAATAGTATACACGAACTTAGCTTACCTAGTACTACTTGTAATCACTTATAAGGGATAGAGAGGGCAGAGAGAAAGTCAGAAATGGTTAGGGGAAGGGGAGGGAATGTATTTTTAAAGAAAAAAAGAAAAACGGGGCGGGGGGGGGTTTGCTACACAAGAAATCAAACACGTTAAACACACGTCTACCAAAAGCAGCCTGCTGATCGAACAAGTAGTCCAATTGTTTCTAGCTCTTGGTGCAATGGAGAGATTCCTTCTATCTCAAAGGAAAGGATTCCTTACTCAGCGTACATCCACACACTACAGCCTATGCTAGATGTCAGAGACCTTAGCACCTATATTAAGTAGACTGGTTTCAAAATGGATTTCCATAGCTACTATTATCCCATTCCTAGATCCAATTTGTTACATTAAACTTGACTTAAAGAATATTTATTTTCACATTAAAACCTGGCCAGTCCTCAGAAATCTTCTGTGGCTTGTGCTTGAAAAACATCATCAATACCAAGTTCTGTTGTGTGCCCTGCTATCAGCCCCTGCCTGGGATGTTAACAAAATGCCTTGCAGTTGTGCCAGTCTACCTAAGAAAAGAATGGGGAACCCCATCTTCCCGAACTTGAACATTTGATTTATTTGCAGGAACTTCTGTCAACTGGTAGATAGTATTTATCAGGTCCTTATTTTATCTTTGTCTAGGCCTTTCAGTAAACAAAGTCAAGTCATTGCTGATCCTTTTCCATTTTGCCTTTTCTGAAGACCTTCATGATGTCTAGAGAAACTTTGGAGGTGGAAAGCTCCTGCAGACAAACAGTGAACTCGGGGGGGGGGGGGGGGGGGGGCGGCCTGTGTATTGCTTCAGAGATCTCGCCACATAAATAGACTGGAATTCAAAGCCATCTGCCAGGATTGTAGTTTTCCTGGAAAAGGTCAGAGACTTTTTTTCCATTCAAATAATTATGGACAACCTCATCAGAAAGGGGAAAGTGAGAGGTGTCCCACTCTATCAAGAAGTGGTGCTGTTGTGGAATTCTTACACTTTTAATAGTACTGCCTTAGTAGTAGCACATCTCCCAGGGATCCACAGTGCATTACTGGATAACCTCAGCCAACAGTTTATGAATGCTGATAATCTGTATTGTCACGATGGGGAATGCTCCTTTTGGCAATCAAAGAGTGCAAAATAAGTCTGTTCAGAGGGAAGAGAAGGAATGCATTTCTTATCAGACATGTTCCTAGGCCTGTGAAACCTGTATCTTCTCTCTCTCTGTACTTGCAACTTCTCTCTTGTCAGTGAGAACAATCAAACAAAGTAGCCAAGGCAATTCAGATAGCTTTGGTAGGGCTGATTTGTAAATTTTTTTTTGTCATGCCAATCTTTAGAATTGGTTGGTAGTCGCACAACTTTTGATTCTGGACTTGCTCACTTGTAACTAAGGACAAACCTCCAGATTCTGCAAATGTTCCACCTGGTGGTGTGGATGTAAGAAGTTAACTTCAGAGGGAGACTTTACTTCTGCAGTATGAAATGCATGCCATGTAAAAAAAAAACAAAAAACAAAAAAAAACACTCTACCTGGAAGAGCGTTTCTGTTTGTCTAGATAATTGATTCTTCACTACCACCAAGGGTTATTGCTTGCATGGAGGGGCAAGGACTCAAAGAAGAAATAGTTGCTTGCTTGTAGTTCTTTGTAGTATGTGGCTGCATATATATTCCATGACCTGTCTGCTATCTCTCCTACTACAAAGTCCTGGAAGATTGGATTAGGAAGAGAACTATAACAATCAAAAATTTTAATGGCCATAAAATAAATGGAGGTGAGCCTCTAGAGTCTCCTTAAAAATATGTTGGTTGGTGTATGAGGCACATGTCCCAGATAGTTTGCTTTGATTATTCAATTTTTGTGAAAGTGAATTGCTTTAAATTTTAAAGGGTTATATGATGCAATCAAGAGTCAGAGCCTAAACCAAATGGCATAATCATGTTCTGACCGTGTTTTGTAATGGTGAAACTATGAAGAATAATATTTCTTATGAATTTATTAACTACTGAAAATGAGAGCATCTCAATCTGTTTTTTTAGATATACTTTAAATTTTTTCTGGTTAATTAACACTTCCTATTTTTAGAAAATTTCTGTGGCAAGCAAATAGCTATATTTAGATTAATTATTATTTCAAATAGTCTTTTAATTCATTTTAGTGTAATTTTTGTTAAGAAATCAGTTATTAATATTTACCCTAATCCTTCTTTGCTTTATTTAAGGAAGTGGTGTTACTGAAAATCGTTGTTCTTGTAGTTGTCTCTACTTAAAAATTAAACGCCTTTATTCAGGGTGAATGATCGATACTGGTGAGGCTGTGCATTTAGGATGCCAATACAGTGAAGCATTGGCCTTAATTGCGAAGGGGAATGCTGACAGCCTGGTGTAGACTCTGCTCTTCAGCAGAGGGCTGGTAAGAAATGCTAGGAACTCTTCTTCCCCTTGGAGGTCAGGTGCCTGAATTGGAGCAGCACATCAGGATTCAGAGTTTCGAGAGGAGCACCTGTTTTACAGCAAAAACCACATTTACTTCCATGTGAAGTTCAGCTTCCATAGCGACTTTTACTCCTCAACATGGATGCATGATGGTGGTGGAGCAACCCATTTTCCTCTCTTTACCACAGTGGCTAGGGGACTTGCCCAGGATTTTGGCGACCTTCATTTGAGGCCCACTTCAGTCAGAGGGGCTCCAAGTACACACTTCCTTATGCCCAGGTGAATGTCCTGATTATTAAGATCTAGGTTAGTTCAAGTAGGTCCTTATTGTTGAAGTGGGGCACTGGGCAGCTAGTTGTGCAGGATTCAAAGGACCTGAAGGCAAGCAAGTCCAGAAGGAGCATAACTCTTGCCCAGTGGTAAGGGAGTGTGGTCCTGCTCTTAGGAGTATTTATGCTTTTTAAGTAGACAGTAATTGGGTGAAGAAACAGAAGTAAATGGCTCAGGGACCAGGGTTCCTGTTTTCCCATGGGAGCGTTCTTCTCCTTGGCCTAAAGAGTTTGGCTTACCTTGTACACTGTTCATTTGGCCCCAATAGTTCTGGCATTCTTGAGGCTTCATTTGTGTGCAAAATCAGAAGTCAGGACACCCAGGAATTGTTTGGGGCCAAAGTGGAGGTACCTACGTAGCTTTGTGGCTGCTGGTGCACTGTCACTTTTTATAAGTTAGCTACTTGAATTTTGCTGAGTTCAATTTAGCACCTCTGAGAATTATTTGGATGTAGCATGTGTGAATACCCATGACAGTAAAACAACTAGGATCTCCATTTATAATATTACTCACAGAAGTAAAATGATGGTCTTTTTGGGCTAGGTTTAATGAAATGTTTAAAATGTTATTTTTTTCTTAAATACTTAGGGTGACGTTGCACTGTATACTTAGACCATGCTAAGGGGACTTAAAATGTGAGCGTCTGCCCATTCAAGCTCATTAACTTGTGCGAAGTGCCCTCTGAGAGTCTCAAACTTACACCACTGAAGGTGAGAATTAGCTCTGAGATGTGCTACCTCATTTGTGTTAGGTTAATTTATCCCAGGATAAACTCCTTCCACGATGTTCCCTCCCTCCCCACCACACGCACCTCTTCACCTCCCCAAAGCAGGGATAGAGTCCAGGTGTCCTGGGTCTTATTCACATCCCTGCTTACTACCCACTAATGGATAATCAGGGATGAGCAGGCAAGGAACATTATTAACCTTTAACAAATGGGAGACTACTCACAGCACATTCTGACTTAAACTCTTAAACATTGCACAGATTTGGTACAGTCTAAGTAAAGTCTAAGGCTGACTTTAGCCTTACTGTGTAACTTCACTGCTTGAGAATGTCCTTGTAAAATGTGTTGGGGCCAAATCTTTCTCCATTCATGAGGCTGAGGGTTAAACTTGATTTCAGCTGTATCTGAACTTGATCCTTAAAGAATGTGTTAGGGAACAGAATATGCAGCAAAGGGGGAAACATTCATGTTAGATAGGGGATAACTTTAAAAAAATGTGATGGGCTAACATTATAGCTTGAGGCCTTAACGTATGCATCCCACTATTAAAGTTAAATGCATTTAGATTTTTTTATTCCCTCCCCTTCCTCTTCTGGAGAGTGTGGGGGGGAGGGTAAGTATGTATCATCTTATTTCAACCACACTTTAACACATGCCTGAGGGTAAAGTTTATATATCTCTTTATAGATTAGAAACACAAAATGTTATCACATTTCCATCTGGACTGATTTATCCATGTATCGTCACAGATTTATGATGATTATATTCAAACATTTAATGTTTTCTTTTTCAAACATTTCAACACAGTAGAATGTAAATCAAAACTTCCTTTTGAAAGATTGATTGGTGCAAATGCATCTAATCACATCCACAGTATATTTAGAGCTATATTCAAAGCGTTGATATCATTTTTTGGATTACTGAAGGACCACACAAATTGTATGTGGTTCTTTAATGGTTGCATCAAACTCAGTACAGTTTTTCTGAATACTGATTATTTCCAGAGGTAGGAGTTAAAAACCTCTATCTTCCCTTTCCTTACTTGAGAACTTTCTGGGGCACCGGTTTTGTGGTCTAATTTAAGATTTCTGCATTATCAGAGGTTTATTTGACAACACCTTTACCCATGTGATAATGCAACTGTTGATGTTTCTTCTATCTAGTTTAAAATGAAGACTACTGGCAGCAGGCATCTTCAGTTTGGGATCCCGAACTGGAACTTCCTTTTTCATTCTGTTTTTTGCTAAAGCATAAATTTGGAGGCTTTTTGGGGCATGCTAAAAATATGTTCCAGCTTTTCTCCATGGTTTTTTTTAGGGAAGAAAATGTTTTGGACTGGATGGTAAAGACCAAAGATATATTTTGTGGCTGAAAGGTGTTTTGAGGGGTGTTCTAGATTTGTAACTTGTGTTAAGTTACAGGATACATCTCAAATCTTAGGTCAAGGTAAGTAAGCCTTCTGACATAGGATGTCAATACTTTTAGTGTTTTTTTTTAAACTTAACTGTTTAAAACCCTAAAATGGTTAATGATGCAAAGCACCTTCACAATATTGATGTAATCACATAGTTAATTACAATATAACACTTTCTCTGGGACTTAGTCTAGAAAACAACCAGTATCATTTTAAAAGAGAATCTGTGACACATCATCTTCATTTCTTTTTTTAATGGATATGGTGACAGTGATTAAGGTATCCTGTTTTGGATCTAGAGGTATGAATTCAAGCTGTGCTGTAGTCCAGGGGTTTCCAAAAGGTGTCCTTCAGGTGCCATGTGGCCTGCAAACACCTTTTATGTGAGCCATGCCCTGATAGTACAGTTTTAGAACAGTAACTAGGGATTCCCAAAATTTGACCTATGAACCCCCTTTAATGTAGCTTGCCACCTAAGACTGCCTCTTTGAAATGCCTCTTCAGGGCCAAAACTTTGGGAATCCCTGCTCTGGAGCAATGCTGAAGGCCATGACCAGTCATCCCAATGATAGATACCTAAGCCCCTAACAGATATTCAGCTAAGGGTGTGATGGGATGTGATCTGCGATGCCAATGTTGTGCCTCCTGCTGTTGCCATTCATGTGTGGCAAGAGGTGCGATTGTGGGACTGGGGATTGGATCCCAATTGCACACTATTGGTAGTGCAGGGTGATTCTGGGTTTGTGGTGCCACATGACCTCTATGTCAAGAGTCTTGGCTTAAAATTGAACATATGGTTGCTTCCAGCCTCAGGATTACATTGGAGCCCTTCCAGATTGGTGGACTTTTGAGGCTGGGAGTGTCAGTTATTGGACTAGTGCTCCTGGGCTGGGAGCACCAATCAGCCAACTGGCATTCCCAGTCTAGGGGGTAAACCGTAGCCTTGAAGGGCTTCAGTGTGCTCCTGAGCCTGGGAGCAAGCACATGTTCAATTCAAGGTGTGATGGGAATCAGTCACAGAGTTGTTTTGCATAGTTTGTCTTGAAACTTTCTGGTTTATTCCCTATTTTCTCACACCATTTATTGATTTGTGGGTTCAGGTTACTACTTAAGACGAGTTAATCATGTCTTACGTAATGTCTTCCAGGGGCCACAGTAATTTAGGCCGGTGAGTTAGTGGTAAGATGCAATTCTGATCCAGATTAATAAAATCATAGAAAATTAGATTTGGCAGGGGTGTCAGGAAGTCATTTAGCCCAATCCCCTCCCTGCTCAAAGCAGGACTATCCCCAACTAAATAATTCCAGTCAGGGCTTTGTCAAGCTGGGCCTTAAAAACTTCCAAGGATAGAGCTTCCACCACCTCTCTGGGTAACCTATTCCAGTGCTTTACCACCCTCCTAGTGAGAGAGTTTCTCCTGCTATCCAAACTAAACCTCCCTTGCTGCAACTTGAGACCATTGCTCTTTGTTCTGTCATCTGTCACTGCTGAGAACATCCCAGCTCCATCCCCTTTGGAACCGCCCTTCAGGTAGTTTAAAGGCTGCTATCAAATCCCCTTTCAGACTTCTCTTCTCTAGACTGAAACCCAGTTCCCTTAGCCCTTCCTCCCTAAGTCATGTGCCCCAGCTCCTGAACTGTTTTTGTTGGTCTCTGCTGGACTCTCTCCAATTTGTCCACATCCTTTCTATAATGGTGGGCCCAAAACTGGACACAGTACCCAAGATGTGGCCTCACCAGTGTGGTATAGAGTGGAATAATTCTCTTGATCTGCTGGCAGTGCTCCTACTAATGCAGCTCAGTATGCTGTTAGCCTTGGCAGCAAGGGCATGCTGCTGACTCCTATGTATCTTAATTGTCCACTGTCACCCCCAGGTCCTTTTCTGCAGAGCTGCTGCCCAGCCAGTCAGCCCCCAGCCTATACTGGTGCATGGGATTGCTCCATCCTAAGTGCGGGACTTTGCACTTGTCCTTGTTGAACCTCATGAGATTTCTTTTGGTCTGGTCCTCCAATTTGTCTAGGTCACTCTGAATCCTAGCCTTACCCTCCAGCATATTTACTGCACCCACCAGCTTGGTGTCATCATGAACTTGCTGAGGGTGCAATGCATCCCATCTTCAAGGTAGTTAATGAAGATACTGAACAAAACTGGCCCCAGGACCGACCCCTGGGACACTCCACTTGATACTGGCTGCCAGCTACACATTTAGACATTGATCATTACCTGTTCAGCGGACAATCCACCAGCTTTCTGTCCAGCTTACAGTCCATTCATCCAACCCATACTTCCTCGACTTGAATATTGTGCTCTTGTTGAAGATTTTATTCTATCAGTAAGATACTGTTTTAAACCTTGGACCAAACCTTCTTCCAAAATGCGTTAGAATTCATACTCTGGATATTTATATCCATGTAAGCTGCCATTTCTCTGCGTTTTACTAAGTTGTTGGCGTTGGTGACATTTTGTAGATAAAGTTACACAGTTTAAGAGTGTTTTAAGGTGTGTGTGTGGAGGGGGAGTAAAATCTTTGTCAGTTTTGAATTTTGAACCTTCAGGTTCATATAACATTGGCTGCTGCTTCTGGTATAGGGTAGGAAGAACAGAAGCCCCTGATATATCATTCATCATTACAGGTGGAAGTAGGAGCACTGTCTGGGGTTAAGTTGCTGAACTCTTTATAAAATCCTGATCTCAGTTTCTTTGATAGAGTTAAAAACCTTTTCCATGCTGGGTGTCTGTTTTAGGATTACTATTTTTGTGGCTGCTTCTGCTGCTGTCATTTTCAGGAAAAAATAATTCATTTTTTTTCCTAGAACAGAATTTTGGGAAAAAAAATGATCATTTTCCCTAAGCTTAAAAAAAATCTTGCAATTATTTCAGTCTTGCATTTAGTTGTGAGGCATCCAAGCTTTGGCAGAGAAACTTGGAATTTGGCAGGTAGGTCGCATACTGTTGGGAGGTATCTCTTGTTGTCCTTTCGAAAAACACTCGGTTGAATTATGACTCTCTGAAAAAGGCACATAGTACAAGTCTCCCCCATGCTCCTCCTGAGCTGCACATTGCAGTTTCCCCCATGTTGAATGTGGTGGGGGGGGTGGAGAGAGAAGTCTTCATGGATTTGAGTAAATATCTTACTTTAACCCCAGTGACTGCCTGTGTAAATGCCCGTATGATTCAGTTGGCTTTTTGATGGCTGAGTTCATGGCAGCAGCAGAGAACAGCCTCATAGCAAAGGTGCTTGACCAGGAAGTAGGAGTCCTGTGTTACAGGCTCCATTCAGCCAGAGGGGATTTGAATCCATATTTCCTGCTTCTCAGCAAAGTGTCTTGATGGGTATGTGGAGGATTGAGCTTAGGTAACAACAGTTAGACATTTCCATGGCTGTTGTGAATTGCTTGGGCTTGGCAGGGCTGAAGGCATCTTCCAAACCTCCTGTTGAAGCTGGGCCGTGTGGTAAGGAATGGTTAGTAGAGAGCAGGGGATGGAGGAATCCCCGTGTACTAGTTTCTGTTCCCAATGTATAAGGTTTCCTGTTACCTGCATTTCTACAGGATCTCAAGGGGACACTAAGCTGCCCACTGAGAGAACATGGGAACTGTATTACTTACTTGGTGGAATAGGAAGGATATTACTTCAAAGGTGAGACATGCTTCGGGGTCCAGCTTTAGCAAAAGTGTAAACATTGTAGGATTTGAATCTAAGTGTATTTATAAGTAAGGACCTACCTAAATCACGGTTTTGTGTTGCATGAAAACTGCGGGAAACAGCATTGGCTGCAATCACCAGGAAATTTGGTATTGGTTTCAATTTCCTGCAAAATCAACCAAAAAAAAAAAGTGGTAGTGACATAGACTGAGTGAAGTTGCCCTTTGCCAATTAGTGGAGTGGGGTGGGGCTGCCAGGGGCCCTCTGGCAATCAGTTGCAGGGGGGTAGGGCCACCACAAAATGCCTGCAACATTGGCTCTGTGTGCTACAAGTGGGCTACAAAAAACCCTTTGTCCCACCGTGGCCTAATGATAAGTATACAATATGTAAATCAGAAGAAGAGGAAAAATGCAGTGGTTCGGACATGTAGCAAGAAGGCCTGGCACCCTTACCAGTACCATCCTGCACGGTGCTATGTACGGATGAAGAGGAGGAGGAAGACCTAGGACAAGCTCGACCATCAACATCAAAAGACTGGACAGGATTAAAATAGACTCATTGTACAACGATTGCAAAAGATCTGGAAAAATGGAGGAAAGTTACTGCTACATCAAACGTGCCCCAATGGTCGGTACGGTCTTGGGACTGACTTAAACTGGTACAGTTGTCATGACAGTCTTAGTTTGACAGCTATTAAAAATAATCTGTCCATATTCTCTGAATGCGGTAAATTACTATTGTTATTGATACTGGGTCTGGTCTTTTAGATTGTCTTCGTGGGCCCAGGCTGAGAAACTAAGAAATGTCTGCCTTTATTTGTGATTTTATATAGTTTCCTTTCTTGATTGAAAATTCTGCCCTTGTCTCAGCTGTATTCCATAAGAAAAATCGAGATTTTTTCCACAGTGGATGGTGGATTCGTTATAATTTTGTATGCCTTTTCTACCATTGAAGGATCTTTTTTGATATATATTGATATGCAAAATGTTTTAGGTCTCTGTAGCCAGCTACTTTTATAGCTGGTCTCTTGTTTGTTCTCTAGTTACATAGTATTATGTTCCATTTATTAAACAATAGGAAGTTTTTTAGAGAGCAATATCTTAAATACATGGTTGGCCCACGCCTTTCTGACCCCTACATTGGATTGTTGTATTTGGGTTTACCGTCGTAACCTATGGATGAATTATTTTGAAGGGTGCATTTTAAGTAGTGATATATGTGCCATCAAGAAATGAGGTTGACTTCTTTTTTCTTTAATATTAGAAAGCCAGTGTCTTTATCACTTTTAGGTGTTTCTATAGCACCCATTATCCTAATATGTATAGGACCAATTCTGCATCCTTCTGGAGAAAGTATCATAGCATATGTGGGTAGATCCATTTAGTTTAATGGGGTGGCACTCTTGAGTAGAATTACATATTTTGTATGTTTAAAAGCTGACAAGATTAAACGACCATTTTTTTTTTTTTCTTTTTTAGAACATATAGCAGTGGAAAATTTTAATGGACTGTCTACTTCATCTGAGTTCAAGTCCTCCTGTTCCTAGAGAGTTTAATACTTGTGACAGCAGAAAAGGAGATGTATATGATTTTTTTTTCAGGTTTTATTCCAAGTTCTTGAGATATACACCAAGATCTTTTGGAACTGCTTAAGACATGAAGGAAATTCTTTCCTCCTAAATCTATCCCATGCTTTTCTGACTATTAGCAGTTTCCCAAGCTTGCAATATAGGTGTTGCCTCCAATTCTGTCATTCTCCCCCATTTCTTTCAAAGTGATCCCTTACTGAACTTGTTATCATTTAGTAATATGTAACTGGTTTCCAGTCTTTTGAAACTAAATTATTAGTGTCACCAAAATTTGAAATTGAGACTGAACTTATTAGGTATCTTGTATTGGAATGAAAAATTTTGGCTCTTTCTGCATACCTCCTAGACAGCAGGGCTTTCATCTTGACTGAAATTTTAAGGTCAATTTGTAACACTGGGTGATTATTTTCTGTATATTGTGCTCATTCCCTGAAATTTTAATGGCACTTAATACCTTTGACGTGAGGGCTAAATAGTAATACCTTTAAGGCTTACTAGGTTGAAAAGAAAACCAGAAAACCTGTTTTCAATGTTATATATGGAGTGAGGTAATATTGTTTGCTGCTGCTGTGGAGTCGAGTCGAAGTAACATGCTGCTGCTTCCATTAAAGTGTGGGGGTTTTCCTTGTGTTTCTTTTTTAATGTCTGCAAACAGCCCTTATGTACACAAGTTGTATGGACTCTCCATACAGTTAGTATGCATTTTTTTTCCTTAATGAAGTTTAGAAGTTCTTGTGCATAGACAATAGTCATCTTAATGAAAACTTGAAAGACTAAATCATGTATTCTTTCTAATCCGTCCATTCATGAATTTTGTTGGACCATAAAGTTTTATTATCTATGTAGCAAACAAAATACTAGATGTTAAACATTGGGTCATTTCTGGTGAAACTTAAATAATAAAGAACATCGGTGAATATTGGCTTGCATCTCTAAAGAAAATTGGGGAAAAGCTGGAAATTCATATATGGATTTGAATTTATAATATTCAGAAACTGAATTACATTCCATTTAGTGGCAGGGCTCTGTGCAGTCGCTCTTCCGGCCAAAGCTGAGAGCAGTCACCAAAGTCTGCAACTTGCAAGGACTGGTTTTGAAAAAAAGAGGAGGTTCATGTGGACTGAATTCCCTTTTACAAAACGGGCATGTTTCCCAGAGAAAACTTGATACTGTACTACTTCACTAATCAGGATGGAGCCTTATCCTGCAATGGGACCTACATTTTGGTCTTTTCACCACATCATTGCTGTTTTCTCTATGGACAAAAATAGATATAGAGTAAACCAACCCAAAAAGTCAATTACAGGGTTTTATAGTGATGTACTGTGAAAAATTTGGTCGTGTTTTTCATTATACAGAATGTTCTTTCCGAAGACATAAACAGAAAAAAGCACATATGTTTGATTTTAAAAATAACTTTGCTTAGCTCTTTAAAAATACTGGAGACATTTCAGATCGTTCTAAATGATCAGTATCATAATTATATGATAAAACTTCTGTGTAAAGACAGATCTGGTTTATAATTATTTAACTGTTGGGGTTTTGGGGTTCAAGAAGTATACTTTGAAAATTTTTTCATAAAAGTCTGAATAGTCTGGGGTATTCATCTTCCTCTCCTCTCTAATCAGGAAGTAACTGTTAAATCTGTGCTGTCAGTTTAAGGGGAATGATTTAATTTAAAAAGTATTAGCATGTGAAAGAAATATTGGAAATGAATGAAAACAGTTTGGTCTGCTGACATTTAATCCAGTGATTATCATAGAATAACATATGACAGATCTTGGAATAATAACTAAAATTATAGTATCAGAGCAATAAAAATTAATATATAATAATGGAGAGAATTCTGCAATAAGGCCACATTTTTCAGTTTGTTACACAAATCCATATTTAAGCTTCAAAATAAAAACAAACTGATTTGGGGGTGTGCTGGGCAGTTGTAACTCCCCTTGTTTTCAGTGGAGCTTGTGAGTATACTGTATACAGTTCCTATGAAAGTCAGTCTGCTTCTATTTAAGTGCCTATAGGTGCATCTGAAAAAAGGGATGAGCTTGCAATTATACCTTAAAAAATATATACATATAAATACCAACTTTTAAAGAAGGAATACCAATGTTTAAAATTAAGCCTATTTGATCATTTTAATTTAAAAGGATGTGTGTGCGTGTGGATTTTACTGGGAATTTTGACATTAATTGGTCATTGGATTATGCTCATTATTAATGCCATATTTTCAAACTTTTATGTCTTTTTCTATTTACATGTCTCACTATTTGCTTTGCTAGATACTGCAAATAGGTATAATTTGTTTGACTTATGGTTTCCCTGTGCTTAAACAGAGACAATTTTGTGTTCTTGCGTCTACTACTTAAAGGAATATTAATCGATTCAGTTTAATTACTATTTCTTGAGACTGTTTTAATAGTTATCATTTAATATTATTGCATAAATGCATTGTATGACTAATAACAAAGGGATTATGGACATTTATTGTCCGACTAATAACAAATGGAATATTAAATCTGACTGTTTCCCATCGTTCTTTATTGCCGATGTTTTAGATTGCTATTTTCCACCATCCATCTCATTCTGACGAATCAGCAACCTGGCATGCACAGGAGGTTTTGTGAGCTTCCCTCTTGTGATCTCCTTTTACTATTTCACGTTGTCAGTCACTCCTCCACGGGAGCCAAACTTGACCAGCATCTTTTCTCCCAGTTCTTTCACCTTACAGCAATTCAGTCTCCTTTATGGCTAAGAACAGATGTTGCATTTGTCCCTGGACAAGTTGTGCCTATGTTTGTCCTGGAGCAGAAACGTTCTGGGATTGACACGTACACACATCGCCCTTCTGATTAGTCTCCAGTGAGCAGCTGAATGCGCTGCTGCTTTTCTGCCATTATTTCAATGATGCAGCCCCAGGAGAGCCATGCAGATGAATTTTGCGATGTTCTGGGGTAAACTCTTAGTACTTCGTATCCCACAAACCTTTTTAGGAATTATCCTAGGACAATGGACATGGAAGGCTAAATGATTGCACTTAGTCTTGGGATAAAATAGTTTATTTTGGGGCAAATGCAGCATCGGCTTGTAGCTTGCATGGTCTCCTAAGTAATCACATACAGATTTCCTCCTAATTTTCTCTTTACACTTCAGTTCTCACAAGCAATACCATGTTTCGTTTACTTTTAGTTTCAGTATTAAGTCCATGCTAATCATGTTCTAATACATCATTGGGTCTGTGTCTTTCTTTTGTATTCACTCAGCCAATTCTCCGCTTCGGGAATTCCCTAGATTAATAGACTTTAAGGCCCCGAGGAAAGATGAGATTATCTTGTTTGATAACTTATATCACAAAGACTATAAAATTTCAGCCAGTTTTCCCCGTATTGAATCTAATAACTTGCATCTGATTAAAGACTCTTCCAAAAAGGCAACCAGCTTTGAATTAAAATATGTATGATTTTCTTTTTTGATTCTGAGATTCTTTCAAAGGCTTTCAGATCTACCACTTACTTTGGTAGTTTTATTTCAAAACTTAAATGTAAACATATTAAGAAGGAAAGTGGTGAAGGATTTAAAATCTCCTAAAATGCAGGACTTGCCTGAAGTTACACTTTTCAACATCTATTTTGTTTTTGTCTTAATATCTGCACATGAACAGCACCTTATATATCACTGCTGATGCCAAAATCATATGTGTCTCAAAATTTGGGTCAAGCATAATAACTTTTTACAAAGCCTATGCTCAGTAGAATTATTTTTGTAGCAATAAGATGTTTAAGAAACACACTCCTCTATAATGTTTGTAAAGCAAATATTAATCTCCCTGTGAATGAGAATAAAAAAAACCCCCAAATAAAAACTAACATGAAGTTAACTAGTTTTTGCTGTCAAGATTGAATCGTGTTAGTCCAATAACTCATTACAGTATGTCAGCTTGGGCTTTGTGTTAGTTGCTCATGTGTTGGTATAAAGACATGGATTTCAGTCAGAATGATGGCCTTTATCAAAGGTTACCATGAATCAAATTTTCCTTTTCAGTGCAACAGGAGGCAGGTGCAGGGCACGCTGTAGTGGAGGATCTTTTGATCATGGCTTCTCTCCCTGTGAAAGCAGTGACACTTCCATAGGTGATCATATGAGTAGTACACAGAGATGATGGTAGAATACAGACAATTTCTGCAGATCTTTCATACCTGTAGAAACTGGAACAGGACCAGCTCTGAGTGGCATGTTGTCATGCACAGCTGAGAAACCACTCCCTCCTCCCCCCTTCTTCCCATGGGCTCCAAATTTTGCGTGATAAATCATAGAATCATAGAAAATTAAGGTTGGAAGGGACCTCAGGAAGTCATCTAGTCCAGAGGTTCCCATCCACCGGGCTGCGGCTGGGTACTGGCCCATGGTGGATTGGCTATGGGGTTGTAGCATGAGCCCCCAGCTTAAAGCCCCATCCATCCACCTTGCTGAGCAGCTTCAAGGGTTACATCTGAGTTTCTGGAGTCAGAGCTGGGCAGTGGGGGAGCCCTGGGAGGGAGGCAGCTGACTCTGCATCCCTTGTCCCACTCCTGCCGAGCTGCGGTTTAAAAAAAAAAAAAAAAAAAAAGTTTGGGAACCACTGATTTAGTCCAACCCCCTGCTCAAAGCAGGACCATCCCCAAGTAGATCATCCCAGCGGGGGCTTTGTCTAGTCGGGTCTTAAAAGCCTCCAAGGCTAGAGATTTTACCACCTCTCTGGGTAACCTGTTCCAGTGCTTTACTACCCTGATAGTGACAGAGTTCTTCCTAATATCTAACCTAAACTCCCCTTGCCGCACCTTTAGACCAAAGCTCCTTGTTCAACGTTATCTGCCATCACTGAGAGCAGTCCAGCTCTGTCCGCTTTGGAACCGCTACAATATGCTCTCTATTTTCACTGTTGCTTTGGGAGACTAGTCTGTCCTTTGCTTCTTTGGCTGATGAGAACTTAAACTGTTGGGAAGGCACCTGGAAGAAGGATTAATTACATAAAGAGAAAGTCCAAGATGATGGTGGAATACACATTTACCTGGCTGAAGGTAGAATAGTTCTGCCTAGGAAACTTCGCATTGAAGCATATAATATTCACATTATTGGGGCATGCTGTGCTCTGAAAATGAGAACGACTTTTGGGAAGTTTTGGCATGCTAATGGTTCTACTTTACCATCTACTCTGCTGTCAGCCAGAATCTACCCCAGCTGGGGTTGAGTTCAGGGGCATTCAGGGCTCTAGTCTGATTGTACTTGTGCCAACATTGTTCTTTGACTTAAACACCTCTTTTGCCTACCTGGTGTGGAGACCCCAGTCAGTCTGATGCAAGAGGCTTCTAGGGAATCTCATTGGTTGTTCTTGCTATCTTGCAGCAAGGGTGATGGGGCTGTCTGCATCTCAGAAACTTTAAAGGGCTTCTGATAGTTGAATTCCAGCAGCCCTTTAAATCCCCAGGAATATTAAAGTGTTCCTGGGTAACCCGAGGCTGACTAGTTGACTCGGGCTGTCTGGAAGTTGGGCATGAAAGCCTGTCGGTACCCACCACTGCTGCTGTCTGCAGCTGAGGGGGAGGCTCCAGAACCAGTCCTGTCTGCTCCAGCTGGGAGCAGTGGTGGCAGTGGAAGTGTTCCTTTTGTCGGTGTTGACCCCAACCAGGGAGAAGGTGGGGCAGGTGAACCTACCTGCTCACATCCCCTGCTGACCTGAACTGCAGCTGTTCTTGAGCCCCTCCCTGCTGTGAAATTAATTGCGAGAGCTGGGAGGGTTGTTGAGGGAGGGACTCCAGAGCAGCTACTGCCACTGCTGAGCCTGGTTGGAGTGTGGCAGGAGCGCTCTGGAACCCCCTGCCCACAACCCGCTGGCCTGGCAGCAGTGGCAGGCAGGAGAAGGGGCAAATGGGAGGGAAGAAGACATGCTCCTGAAGATGGATGGGAAGGGAGGGGGATTGGGATGGGATTCTTACCCGATTTGAGGAATTAAGAAAGTCTTTGCTTCTGCTCCCGTGGCGTGGTCTGTCTACCCTAAGGGGAGTGGGGCTGTAACCAGGAACCTGCAGCCCTGGTCCTTGCTTCCTCAGTCCCCATCACAAAATCTGAGCCCTGCCTGTGTCTCCTTGTATGGAAGCCATTCCATACCCCGAGTCATTTTTGCCCTTCTCTGAATCATTTCAAGTTCTAGTATGTCCTCTTTGAGATGCAGTGACCAAAAAGTACACGCGGTATTCATCGTGCACCCACATCTTGGATTTATATAATATGATGTTCTGTTTTGCTTTCCGTTCCTTTCCTAATGGTTCTTTACGAATTACTTGCCTTTTTGCCTACTAATGCCCACTGAATGAATGTTTTAGCAAACTCTACATAATGACATTCAAAGTTTCTTTCCTGAGTGGTAATGGCTAATTCAGAACACATTGAGTTAGGGTTATTTTACCGATGTGCATTACTTTGCACTTATCAAAATAACATTCAGTTGTTTGAGCTTCCACAGCTTATACTTGAGTTATCTTGAATTTAAAACACCACCAAATTCTAGTAGTCAGAGATGTTGGTTTGCACAGGATTTGATTTAGGGAGTGGCTTCTGAGCTAGAATTAGAAATCGCTTTGCAAGGAAAAGAAGCCCTAAAAATCTGTTGACCCTTAAGTCTATTCAGAAGTTATACTCTGCATTCCCTTTAAAGGAGGACACAAGAAAATAATGCTTAGGGACTGACATTTATAGTGTAGGCATCACATTTGAAAATGTACTCCTTCAATCAGTGGTTGAGGTGGATTTCTCTCTAAAATCGTTTGAAAATACCTGGAGGGGAAAAAAGGCAAGACATTCATTTCCTAGTTTGACTAAATACAGTATTAGCTTCTATGGTCAGTCATCAACCTTTTCCATCATTGACATTTTGATTGCCTTGCATTTTCCTTCTCAAGAAATAACTAAAAAACAAAACCCACTATGGTTAGAAGCTTTACCTGAAAAATAGGATTTCAGCTGAGTGTTTAAGCATGTCTTGTTTTTCTCCCTGTGAAAAAGATCTATTCCATTTCAACAGGTGTCTCTGGAAGAAAAGGGTTTGAACACCACACTGGAATACTGAAGTTATTCATCTTCCACACAGCCTATGTACTTTCAAAAATTTTACCTTTGATACCTTAGAGGAGGTAACTCAGGCCTGTCAGCCAGCTTGTTCATTGCACCCTGAATTAAATTACTTAATGCGGTTTTGAAAGCCTAGTTGGCTACCGTACAAAATATTATGAGTTCCCAACCTAACAGAAATCATTCTTTTTTATCTTCGGCATTTCAGTTTTCTTACATTTGCCATATGTGTTCCTAGTATCTTTCTAATGGATTTGTCACAATACGTGTTAGTACACATTGCCAAAGCTCCTTTTTAAAAAATCTTGACAATAAATGAGACTTCTTGGGTGTTGGAAAAGATGATTTTTGTTGCTGCTTTACACTTTGTTAATTTAGTCCATCCTCTATTAAGTAGAGTTGTTCCTTATATTTTTTGTTAGATTTTGTGTAACTTAAACCAGTGGCTCTCAATCTTTTTAAACTTGAGGCACCCCTTGGAAAATGCCAGCTCTTAGCTGTCTCTCTCTCTCTCGATTACAGAAAATGAATAGAGCAATTATTCTCTTGCAAAGATTCAGAAAGACCACAACAGGACATCAATGTTTTTAACACTGTGGATTCCTATTTGAAATCTCTGGATTTATCTTGTGAATTATGTTTGTACATCTAAAGGTGTGAACATTTTGTGATGCCCATGAGAGGATCTCATGTCACCCTAAAATGCCCCAGCACCCTGGTTGAGAGTTGTCATCTTAGGGTATGGGACTTTGCTGTACATTGCTGTTCCACGGTAGCTGCCTGCGAATGTGCACCTACCTTGTGGCAAATGAAACATCTTCTATGATATTTTAACCCTATTTCATTGAGGGCTAAGCTCCCACAGCCTAGCTTCCACTCACCATGAAGTACACAAAGGTACTGGTAGTTCCAGCAAAGCAGCTGAGATATGGTAAATTCTTATCCTGTTTTACTCCACAATAAAAGTTGTTTGTAAGCCCAACATTTTTAAATGTCCCAAGTGATCAGTCTTTCATCACTTCTCTTGTAAGCTGCTGGCCGGAGCATGGTGTTCAGTGTCTTAACCCTGACCAGGCTTTGCTCATCTGCCTCTCACTCCAGTCATCACTGACGGACAGATCGGTTTGCTTTATGCCTGCTGGAGGACTTGGCTTTTCAGGCTTGTTAAAGAATCTGTGATGATGAGCTCTTTTCATTATCAGCATTTGATATCCAAAATTACTTGATTTGAATAAACTTTGAATACCTTTTCAAATGAGTAAGTGTAGCACCTGTCTTTGGGTATTATAGAGAAATGTGTTGCTTGGGTGAGAGGGGTGGGGAGGGAATGCAACAGAGGTTGTACCCCTTCTTTCTGTCCTTTCAGAATGAGACACTCAGATGATTTACAAGTAAGAAACGGAGTAGGTGAAAATAACATTAATTCTTCTCTCGTCCCTTCACTTCTCTTGTATCAATCTCTCCCTTTTTATCTCTCCGTGCTTTCCCTCTTGGCCTCTTTACGTGTGACCCGTGTCCTGACTCCATTCACTATTTGACTCCGATCCATTTCATATTGAACTCCGTCGGAGTAATTCCATCCTGCCGCTATGGCTTGGAAACCATCTATGCCCAGGGTTGGCACCCTAAAACCTATTGAATCTGGCCCATGGATGTGGGAGTTTGGCAGAAGGGGGTTCTCCTGTGCCGTGTGTGTGTGTGGGGGGGCAGTGGTGGCTGGAGAAATGTCCCCATGCTGTGGGGTAGGAGAAGGGAAGCATCAGCAGTGGCCAGCTCCTAGGTGCATGAACCACCTTCTCCCACCAAACACCATCAGATTCTGCAGGAACACATGCATGTATAAGCAGGTAAAAGAGCATGTGAAGTTAGATGTATGTTTTGTACTTTTAGGAGAAGAATTGAAATGGCCACATCTCAATCTTGTATTTATAAGCTTTCCTCTACTGGCTGTGGCCTATAAGCATCAGTGTCAAAGGGCCTCTAGTGACAGCAGAGTTTACTATGTCCTATTGGTAGGGCATCGAGTGGCTCCAGCCTTGTCAGTACTCAGCAGGTAGTACAGCACCCATTTGGTTGGGACATGGTGTTTTAGGCCTGTTCGTCCATTAGCCAGATCAGCTTTTCACTGAGAGTCTGGAATTGAGTGTCTGCATACTGTCTCTACATTTTACAAGCTAGTTTTGTGATGTACAGTAATAATGCAGTTTTTTTTGGAGTGATTTGGCTGTTTATCCTGAACTTTATGTATGCAGCCATGTATCCCAGGACAAAATGGGTGTACATGCTGCCATATGAGAGTGGCAGTGTTCAGCTCAGTTTTGCCTTTACTCCACATGACTGTAAATTACTATACGAAATGCTGGGCAACTGAGAAGCCAAGGTGATCGAAAATCACGTCTCTTCCATCTCTAACTTTTTTTGTATCTCCCTTCCCTTTTTCCCCCCTCCCATATAAGACCCAACAAGGTAGAGATGGCATCTTTAGATTGGTGAGAATCTAAATATATCAGTTATAACTTTAAAAAGCCCTTCTTAATTATAAAGTGCAACTTTCATTCTGCGCTGGGTGAGAAATATTTGTGATCCAAGAAATTTCCAGACTGCTAGGCTGAACAGAATGGGCACAGTCTTCCCTTTAAAGCAAGCATAGCTTCACATGCTGTCCCAATCAGATAGTCCTAATTGACCTATTAATATTTTTGCTGTTTCTTTGAATTTACAATTCAAAGGTGGAACCTTCTGGATTAATGAAAGCCCCAAGACTTTCAGAGAGTTTATGGTCATAGTGGTTGCTAATTTAAGGAAAGCGGTATATAATATTTATATTTATCTTGAAGACCTTTTGATCATAGCTCCATCCCACTTCATCTCAGAAGCCAGCATTTTTTCCCTGTCTGTATCAACAATCTTAACTTTTTAGAAGTTGGAAACGGTAAATAAGTATTTAAAGGTGTCTTAAGGCCATTTAGTTTCACGGATTCCTCTTTCCCCCTCCCCCATGCCACACACGTACACATGCACACACAGGCAGAGCCTGGTGGCCCCATAAAAAAAACTCAATATTGACCTTAAGGCCCTCTGAAAATCTGCTTTGAAATCTTGGGTTTCTTTTTCTTCAACTTTTTAATGGTTAAAGTTAACATTTTACTAGCTATTTAAAAGGTGTGGATCAGCACCTTATTTGCAGTTTTATTTAAAGTCCTTGGTGTTCTCAGACCTGCCCGGAGTTTTCTTCCTTCGGTTAATTTTAGAGGTTTTTTTCTTTTTAATCAAAAGGCATTTCTATGTCTTTTTGCCCAAATCTTAAAAATTCCCAGGAGAGGAATTTTCACTTTCTGGAGTTTAGGACAGAGTTTTGCAAGACGCCTACTCTGTTTGGCTATTTCCATCTTAATAAGAAGGGCTTTATGTCTACTAAACCACTATTTCTAGGTTTTTATGGAATCGGGTAGTGCCCAGTTCCATAAAAAGCCATTGTACCATAGCTGTAGCAGCAGCCAATCTGCAAAGCAGCTACTTGAAGCACTCTGCACTCATTTGTATTTAAAAAAAAAAAAAAAAAGAGAAAGAAGAAAATCCCTTAAAAACTGGATACAAGATCTTCAGGAGAAGCAGCTTCATTTGGAAGGCTACTGCAGGCTGAAATTAGTTTACATTTGCTCCTGTAATTTTTGCTGGGACACTTTGAACTCTTACTCAAAGCTTAGAATAGTTTGTAACTAGCAATAGATTGGATTAAAAAAAAAAAAATGACCAGATTTCATAGATTATATTCACTGTTTTTGGAATTGCTGCTTAATCCTTTTGCAGTTTGCTTTGCATTAATTTGTTTATGAAATACTGTTAAGGAACGCTGGCATATAGCATCATTTTATTTGCATTTCTTGCTGTTTAGAGTAGCCTCTGTGAAATAATGAAGTGATTTTTTTTTTGTATGTATGTATAAGTTTAGTTTTTTTCCCTAGGCTCCTTCTCATAGCTACTGTAGGCGTACAGACATTTTGAAATAGTTCCTTTGGATTATGTGCCTTTCATCCTGGAGGCTTCCAAGACCATATGACTTGAAATGATAAGTAGTCTAAACTACATCTACCATTAAAAAGCAGCAATTCCTGAGGTAAAATGTGGTAATTCCTTAGTTACACTCATTCCTGTAGGACCCAAAGTGAAGAATGCTATATTAAGCTGAAATTTCAAGGTGGAATTTGGGTAGATTTGTCGTTGGTTCAGACTTAAACTTAGCACCTTTACTTTGGCTGAAATGCTGTTTTATCTTTAATGATCAAAAAATAATCTTAAAACAGGTGTCATGGTGATGAATAATATGAAACTAAAAGCTCCTTTAGGTTAGGTGTTAAATTTTATTTTAAAGATGGCATCCCCTTACATTTCAGGGCTCCCTATCCCTATCAACCCAACTTCCTGTAGAAGATTTTGTCCTGTTCGCCCCTGCTTAATTAATAGACCCAACAAGATTACAGAGCATGTTAACGCAGGAAAAAGGGTAATCTGAAATGGAGCCTGCTAATTTTGACAAGCATTCAAATACTCTTGAAATACTTGAATAGGGGGTAATATTTTTCGTTTGCTTTGCTCTCATTGAAATCATTGGTGACAAGCCTGATTTCAGCAGTAATGGGCCCAGTCCTGCCTTCTGTATCTCAGAGAAAAGTTTCACCAAAGGAAACGTTGCTTTGACTTACAGAGGGAAGAATTGGCTGCATTCTAATGGTTGATGATGCTATATTTACAATTATAACCAAGGGCGGTGCGTAAGTTGAATATAGGAAATATGTTGTTAAGGTCTTCTTTCCCCGTAAATCTCCCCACCCTTAAAGACTATGAATTGTGTCTTAAATTTTTTAAAAGAGACTTTTTAACAAAATTCTTAAATCGTTGTCATTGTTGGCAATCTCTTGATTCAAGAATGATCTCTACCATGGCTTGCTGATGGTTTTGTGGTGGCTTGAGTCCAATCATTGAGCCACAGACGTGTCTGCAGAAGTTTCTGGTTTTTTTTGCAAGAAATGGTAAACCATAGGCCACGATTTCACTCCTTTTTTGCTCCTCTGCTCTCTTCTCTGCTTCAAGGGTGAAACACTTTATCTGAACATGGACCACCACTTGGTTGAGGTTGCGGTACCATTGGAGTAGGTTGGCAGCCACCTCCTCCCAGGTCTTGACATTGCCATCCTTTTTCTTGAGGTATGCCTTCAGTGTGTCCTTGTAGCATTTCCTCTGCCCACCGCAAGATCTCAGGCTGTTACTAACTGGGAATAGAGCGCTCGTTTTGAGAGTTGAGAGTCAGACATCCGCACACAATGTCTGATCCAACGAAACTGGTACTTGAGAATCACCAACTCAATGCTGGTAACGCTGTCTTCAGCAAGAGGGCTGGATTTTGTGTGGCAACATTCCCATTTGATACAGAGGATTTTCCAGGGGCATGGTTGGTGAAACCTTCAGGCTCCTGATAGGATGACGGTAGTTCAACAACATTTCACATTTGTGGAGGAGGGTGGGGATGATGACTTCATTGTAGACTTGGATCTTGGTGTCTTTCCAGAGATCTCAATGAATGAAGACATTCTGAAGTAGTTTCCCAAAGGAGGCATTTGCACACTGGATCCTGTGCTGGATCTCGTCATCAGTGCTCACTTGACAGTGGTGACTACTGAGGTAGAGGAAGTGCTCGACTACCTCCAGGGTTTTTTTCCTCGATGGTAATTTGCGCTCTGGAGGCTTTCCTCAATGCACGTGAGGATGGCACAGTTGCTGGTGTATTGAAGGTCAAGGATGTTTGTTTGGAATACTTTAGACTTCAGTTGAAAACGTCCCAGATTGAAGAGTCCTCCATCTGTTCAGTATTCAGTGTCAATTCCAGAAGGAAGGAGTCTTCTTAAATGACAACCACTACTAATACTGGATAGAAGAGTTTGAAAATTGTCACCAAAATGGGGGTTGGGAGGTAGGCCTAATACTAGAATTTTGAGGTCCTAAAACAGATATTTTGGAGTGTATTTATTTTATTTAGTTCATTTGAAGTTGCTTTTGATAAACTTCTAATATTGCATTTGAGCTTCCTCTTCCAAATGCTACAGATATAGTGCTGGGAAGCCCAAGTGAGTTGGATTTTTTTTGCTCGCAGTTATGAGTAGGGACAATTTATGTTGTCTGTGGTTCTCTTTGGTCAGAAGGACACAGGAGTAAACTTAACAGTTCTAAGAAAAGTAATAGGTGTCATAGTTTAAGACCAGAACTACCATTAAAGTGTTCATTCAAGCCTTCTGTGCGTTTGATAAACTTATTCGCTAAACATGGCAAAGCCCTACTGAGCTGTCACCTGAGTTGGCAGGAAATAGTAGGGGACACTAATCTTAGAGAGAAAATGAAGCTTAGAACAAAGGTCCTTCCCCAGGCTTTTATGTTCATGGTCCACTGAGTAGAAACAGTACTGAATCCAGCAGTGGGGGGAAACATCTCATCAGTACACGGTGATTCTTACAGTGCCAAATAAGCACCCTCGTTAAGCCTACTTTGCTTTTCTTTGGCAGAATATAGAGCATTCCTCTCGTGCCTCTTTGAACCAGTTAGTCTCTAAAGTACTTCTTTGCCCTGTCTTCTATTTAACTTCAGATTAACCCAGCTAACCACTTCTCTGTTTGTTTTTCTGTATGACAAATGTTTTCCACTGTCATTACATGTCTTGAGTTTGGCTGGATTGCAATTTCTTTAAAGTCCATTTGAAAGAAACTGCATTCCAGCAGAGATCTATATTTCTTTGTTTTGATTTCATGCGTTACATAACGGTGAAAAAAAAGTGCTGCACCTGTGGCTTACTATCTAGAACACCCCAGTGTGCTTCATGAGATTTGAATAGTGCTGCCTCTTTCGAAGGTTGCTATATTATGTCCATTACAAGCCTGCGGGTTAGTCAAATGTGCGTTTATTAGGGTCAACTCGAGAATATTTTAATCTGGTCCTCTTTTTGTACATTAAAGAAGGCCAAGCCAAGAATTTTGTCAGTGTTATGTTGTAAACCCAGGTGTCTCTCCATTTCATGTCAGTAGCTTTAAAATAAAAATGAGATGTGTAACATTAGTACCCCAATCTGATGGTTTATTATAAGCTCTCAGGTGGCTATTCTATGAAATAGCGTTATGCTGGAATAGAATTTGGGATATTAGCATGTCACCTTGCAGCGCGCGTGGAATGCTATTGAACTCGCAGCTGTTTCATAGCAAGAATGATGCCCAAACTCAAGAAACCTACGGTTTGGGCACTGCTCTTATGGGTATGAAGTTCTACAGTGCATTAAAGATTTTTTCATGGTTTTTCTCTTTGAAATTCCAGGAACTGGCTTTCTCAGGTCATAGCCTCATTATCTTCAAAAAGCTGTTTGCATTGGGAGTTGTGGTAAAAAGCAGAGTTGTTCTTAGGTTTATCATCTGTAATGTTAAGAAATGGATTTTCCTGCAGGCGGCTCTTTTATGGAACTTTTAAACTTCTTTTCAGATGGCGTTGTTAGGATCCAGTTAGATACAGGTAGATATTTCTCTCTGACTCCTCAAATGATCAATTATATACATATCATAGAAAAATTGGGCTGGAAGATTATCTAGATCAGTGGGGGCCAACCTTTTGGGCAGACATGCCACAAATTAGGCCTGCACTCTTGCTGACAGCTACTCTAATCCTGTTCCTTTACCTGATCTGCTGTTCTGCTTCCTGCTCTGTTTTCTTTTCTGTGCCCCGTACTCCTGGCATGATTTGCTGCTCTGCTTTCTGCTCCCTGCCCTATCTATCGCTGCTTTGTATCTCCTCAGCTTGATGTGTGCCATGCAGAGACTGCTTAGGCTACTCAGCACATATGCTGCATTTTGGCCACCCCTTCTACTAGTCCAACATTTTCCTAATTTCATAGATTTCATAGACATTAGGGCTGGAAGGGACCCCGGAGGATCATCGAGTCCAGCCCCCTGCCCCAGGGGCAGGAATTCGGCTGGGGTCATAGGATCCCAGCAAGATAAGCATCCAAATGTGTCTTGAAGGCATTCAAAGTGGGTGCTTGAACCACCTCCGGTGGCAGTCTATTCCAAACCTTGGGGGCTTGGACAGTGAAGAAATTCTTTCTTATGTCCAGCCTGAATCGGTCTCAGCGGAGTTTCGATCTTGTCATTACTTGGGGTGCTCTGGTGAACAAACGTTCCCCCAGATCCTGATGAGCACCCCTGATAAACTTATAGGTGACCACCAGATCACCCCTGAGCCTGTGCTTTTCCAGGCTGAATAACCCCATGGCTCTCAGCCTCTCATCATAAGGTCTGTTTTCCTGGCCTCTGATCACGCGCATGGCTCTCCTCTGCACTCTCTCAAGCTTCTGCACATCCTTTTTGAATTGTGGAGCCCAAAACTGGACGCAGTACTCCAGCTGTGGCCTAACCAAGGCTGAGTACAACAGGAAAACGATGTCCCGGGATTTGCTTGAGAAGCATCTATGTATGCAAGCCAGCATTTTGCTCGCTTTACTAGCCGCAGTATCACACTGAAGGCTCATGTTCATCTTGTGGTCAACCATGACTCCCAAGTCCCTTTCATCCGTAGTGCTAACCAGCGCAGCACTGCCGAACCTATAAGCATGTTGCAGGTTTTTTCTCCCAAGGTGGAGAACCTTACATTTTTCGGTGTTGAACACCATCAGGTTCTTGTCTGCCCATTTCATGAGTCTGTCCAGATCCGCCTGGATCACCCTCGTATCCTCAGGTGTGGATGCTTTACCCCAGAGTTTGATGTTGTCGGCGAGCTTGGCCAGTCCACTTCTGAAATCAATGTCCACAGCATTGATGAAGACATTAAATAGTATAGGCCCTAGGACAGAGCCTTGTGGGACCCCACTGCTCACAGCGCACCAAGATAATTGGCTCTCATCGACCACCACCCTCTGGGTCCTACCGCGGAGCCAGTTCCCCAGCCAGTGGATCGTGGTGACGTAAAGGCCGCAGTTAGCCAGTTTAGACAAGAGGTGATCGTGGGAAACCAGATCGAAGGCTTTTTTTAAAGTCGAGGTATACAACGTTGATCTCTTCCCCCTTGTCCAGGTGATAGGTCACCTGGTCATAAAAAGAAATGAGATTGGTCAAGCAAGACCTACCCGCAACAAACCCGTGCTGGGTATCCCTTAGGATGCTGCCTTCAGCTAGTCTGTTAAGGATGGCCTCCTTGATAATCTTTTCCAAGACCTTCTCCAGGATAGAGGTCAGGCTGATGGGCCTGTAGTTTGCCGGATCTACTTTCCTCCCTTTCTTGAAGATGGGCATGACATTGGCCCTCTTCCGGTCATCGGGCACTTCACCAGAGCGCCAAGAGCTCTCAAAGATCTGTGCCAGGGGCTGAGCTCTGATGTTCTCCAGCTCCCTGAGTACCCTTGGGTGTAACCCATCAGGGCTGGCTCTAATGGCGGAATCATTTTTATTTAAGCCATGTCATCCACACATTTATTTAATCTGCCCTTATAAGTTTCCAAGGATGGCGATTCCATAACCTGTTCTAATGCTTAACCACCTTCAGATTAAGAATAAAAATATGCTTTCATAGTGTATATGATTGTTTAACCTTGGCAGCTGTCTTATGGTATTTAGTTGAATTTAGTATTTGGGGAACGTATGATACATTGTCTTTATTCAGTTTTTGTCGGTTTCTTACAAAAGTAAACAGTACTCAAATGTTGCATGGTTTGGGGAAGATCTCATTTGGAGGAGTGAAAGAGAGCTAGCTTCAGGATAGACTGTCACATAACTCTGAGTACTTCAAATATAGCAGTTAAACTATTTAACTTGTTCTTTAGTTGTTATAGATTTCTAATATTATTTGTATTTGATAAATATTTATTCAAATAAGGATCTGCTTCTGCTCCACCCAGTGTTTGTGTCACTTTTACCTTGAAGTGAGTGCAGTTTGACACGCACACCTATAGATTTGTTTCTATATGCTGATTTCATTAGGTGCCTGTCACAATATTTATTCAAGTGTCACTTTATGGGATTATGGCTTTGGTGAAATTATCCAGTATTAGTCTAAACAGTATGGAAAATGCATGCTTGCATTTGATTGAGTATTGTTTTAAATATATAAGTATTTGATGGGCTTAGTCTTTTGGTTATTAGGTGACAAATATGTTTTTGAAATCCTGCTTATAAATTAAAGTCCCTAATTCTCTTGTAAACAATCAGAGGTTTTTGATCATTGACTTAAATGGATTTGTCTGTGTGATTTGATCTCTCGTCCTTTTATCCCCTTCTTGTTGAAACTTGGGCTGCTCCGGCTCTGTGGCTTTTGTGCAAAGACAGACAAATGCTAATTTGTTCATCATAAATGTCACTAATAAACTTAATCTAATTAAAATTCTTTAGAAACATGTATTTGTCACATTGGGTCAGGCCATTGATCATTCATGTGCTGGAACAGAAATGTGTTTGTAATTTGAGCCCTTCTCCAAAGAAAATATAAGTCTCAATTAATGGAAAAAGCTTTGCCTGAAAGCATATTTATATGACTAAATCTCTACTCTTGTTTTCTCTTACTCGTAGTGGCAGCTGATGCCCATCATCAGTGGGGGGAGGGCTAAGCCCCCTTGCTCAACAAAAGGCTCCCTCATCAGACTGCAGCCTTCTTACTGGGCAAAAGTCTCTTCTTCTGTGTAGCAGAACCAGTCAGGGTCCCCTTGTTTGTGGGCAGATCCTGCCTACGTCAGCCAGAAGTCTCCCATGTCGGACCACAGGGCTCCCTCCCTGCCTTCCCCATCACCAGCACACTAAAAGGACCTTCTCTTCCCAATGGACGCAGAGTACTTTAGTTGCCCCTCTCAACAACCCACCCCCAGGCAGAAGATTACTGTAAGAGCCCTCCTCTTCCTTCCCTGCCCACCTCCACCTGACTGCAAAGCCTCCAAGAGTTTCCACTCCTCTGCTCATCAGCCAGGCTCTTTCTTCCCCCCAGGCCCACTTGCTGTCTCTGCGTATTTGAGGAATGCTGCTAGCAGGTTTCCGTGTTTTGTTGTTTCCCATGCAGATGCCTCACACAGGTTCGGAGAAGGGGCTTCCTTCTCAAACTCTTCGGCTTTTAGAGGCAAATCTTTTTTAGCCTGAAAAGTGTTAAAAGGCACCATGACACCAGCTTCTGAAACCCCAATATTGAAGTCAAGGGTGGAAATGGTCAGTATAGTCATTCATGGACTATGCAGACCTTCAGCTGTGTTGATTTGGGTACGTATTGCCAATTCATTTCTCTGTGGATTGCCCACCATGATCTCCCCTCCCTGAGAGATTACTCAGGCACATACTGTATTTGGCAGAAGTTCTTTATTTAAAAAAAAAAAATAATAAGGGGAATTTAACTAGTGTGTCTTGGCTTTCTTCGTTCCTAATTACCAGCAACCATTTTACTCCGTGATGTGTTCCTTGAATTCTTCCCCTCTGCATCGTTGCTCATGCTGTATGCTGCATCTCCCTTTATGCCTAGGGTGACCATATGGGACCATGGAAAATTCAGGGGACACTCCCTTACCTTCCCCCTCGGCCTCCAGTGGGACAAAGCTGACCAGGGCTGTAGATCCCTGCCCCATCCCCTAGCTCTACCAGGGTCCTCAATGGAGGGAGCATCTGGCCTGAGCCTGGGTGTAGCAGCACAGGTGTGAACTCCGGTGCTGCCCTAGTATCTCTGCCCGTCTGGCACATCATGCCGCCTTCCCATCTCTCCACCCTCCTCCTTCCCTTCAGCTCCATCCTCTGTCCAGTTTCCCAGTCACCCTCAGCATAGCCCTCAAAGCCCACAGCGGGGCTCAAACCTATGGCTGCAGGGAGCCAGCACCACTGCCCTCCATTGCCAGGGGCATGGGGCTGGTGTCTGCTGCCTGGGGAGAGACTGGATGTGCTGGCAGCAGCCAGAGCTACCTGCATCTGCCTGCCTTGCTGCAGATGGCTGGAGGTTGCTGTCGGGGGGGCAGTCCACATGATTGCCAGGACTGGGCTGAGTGTGCTGAGCTCCTCAGGGATCCACTGCAGCCTCCCCCTCTTCCCCCCAAGGGCGCTGCTGGGCAGTGCTCATCATGCAGCTCAGTCATGTCCGCATGTGGGCCCACTGTCAGAGTGGAGTGGCACCATGCCTGCAAGCCCCCATGAAGATGACATGCACCTAGGTAGGGTAGGTCGGGGTTGCGTCTGCCCCAGAGGTGGGGGTGCTGCCTGCAGGACACTTGGAGGAATGAGTTGGGGGTGGCTGGGGCCGTCCCACTGGATGGGGCGGGATGCAGCACCAGCTCCCACAGCACCCTGCTTTGCCCAAGCGTCAGCAAGATGGTAGGGATGGGTTGGAGTGGAGCCTGGATGGAGGCTCCAACATGGGTGGAGGTGGGGAGAGACCTCTGCTTTCCTTCGGGCAGATGTCTGAACTGTCCCTCTCTTCTTCCCTCCCTCCCCTGGGAAGCCCCATCCTCACTTGGGCTCTGGGTGGTGGCAGCTGCTCCCTGGTCCTGACTCCACTGGGCTGCACGCTGGGAATCGCTCGTGTAGCCAGGAGCCCAGCACATGTGGGCGGGCTCCCCTTAATCTGGGACTTTTGCTTCAGTTGTCTTCAACAGCTGGGATGCTCTGAATCCCAGCTGGTCCTGGATGTATGGTCACCCTACTTTATGCCCCTTATTTTCCCACCTGTCCTTGACCAAAACGGTCCTCATTTCTCTCTTCAAGGTGCACTGCTTCTGTAAAACATTTCAACAAACATTTCCACCAGCAATATATTTGCACTGATATGAAAGTGAATGTGTGTTCAATGCGTTATATAAATTTAACTTGTTTTTGTATGTCTGATAGCTCTTTCTTCATGGCTGTTTATACCAGTTGTATTCAATGCAGTTGAGTTATGTTCTGCTTTAACCATGTCTAGGGGCAGACCCGGGGGGGGTGTGCAGTCATACCCCACTTTTCAGGCCACATTGTGTGACCAGCAAGTAGGAATCCTGCCCCCTTCTTCCTTTCCCTCCATGCTTAGTGTCATCTTTTTCTCCCCCCATTCCAGCCTGGCCCTGCCAGGGCTGAATTCAGCTGGGAACAGTGGTAGAAGTGGCAGTGCATAGGTTCCTCTTCGCTGCTGGTTCCCCTTCCAGGCATTCCCCACCAACCTGGGCTAAGGGATGGGGAGCCTGCCTGCTGCCAGTGCTGCTGTCTGGATCCCCATGCAGCTTGGCTGTAGTGGGGCAGGAGCGGCTCTGGAGCACCCGCTGCCCTCGGGGCAGCTGGGGATAGCAGGGGAGGAAGGGAATGGGAGGAGCAGGAATGTGTCACCAAGTGCGAGGGGAAGAAATCTTAACTTTTTTGAGGATTAAAAAAATCCCTGGCTGCTGCTCCGATGGTATAATCTGTCTGTCCCAGGGGGTGCAGGGGCACAGCTACCACTGCAGTGCTGGCTGCTGCTTCTGCAGCCCCCCCTTCTTTTTTACAAAATCCTGAATCTGCCCATGACCATCAGTCCATCTTAAGTGAGCTATTAAAGTTATGCTGCTTATTGCAGGCTATAATTTATGACAACGTTGGTGAATAAATGAATGTGATTGGCTGTATTGAAAGACTATTATATATTATTGAAATAGAGATACTTTTTAGTATGTTGGGTAAACATTGAATGGACACTGCATGAGACCCACTTACACCCAGTGGTTAACTAAAGTTGGGGTGTTCCCCCATAGTCTTTATTCCCTGAAAAAGTTTAATTATTTTTGCTTACTGCTGGCGTTCTGCATGTTTTGCCCCATTCCCCCCCCCTCTGCTGCCCCCTTCCCCATGATTTTTTTTTTTTTAGTTTTCTAGTTATAATTGGCAAGGTTTCTTTCCTTGAAAAGATTTTTCAATCATGTATAAGTTTCAGCTTGTTAAATTAATATTGTAAAGCTAATGCTGTTTCCCAAGCCTTGGGGATATCCTGCCTGTGTAATTACAGGTTTATGCAGCAACTATGCAGACGTGATTATTACCAATAGTATGAATAATTGCACCACTTGGCTGGTTTGTGGTCAGGCACTGTCTAGTACCTAGATGGTGAGCAGTTCAAATTAAAAACAATACAAAGCAAAATGTTGCTCAAACACTTTAAGGTGTTGCTTCCAAGTGACAGCTCTCGTCTGTGGATGTGCAGTTATGATGAGTCTTAATTGATAGTAAATCCACTAAGGTTATACTCTTGGAGTTTTTTCTTAATTACTGGTAAAAGATAATGTATGGAAAGTCTTACACAATTTTATTGTTAATTTAAAAGTGACTTTTCCCACCCTGTCTAGAAATGTTAATTCACTTGAAGAGAATGCAAATAATGCACACAGTATATTCATTGGAAAATAGTTCTGATTAAAGAGCTATTGTTGGAGGTAATGGGTTTTGGTTGAACTTTAATACTTAAATTAACTGCCTTACTTATACTGTGTAATACTGGATATTTTACGGATTACTCAGATGGATTTGTAAGAACCTTACTTAGCCCTCTTTCCGTCCCTGAAGCTGGACCAAACTGTTGAGCTTCTTGAAGATGTGGCTGTCTTTACTCCTCCTTTATTGCATTCATCTTTTCTTTTCTACTGTCAGGATTTTGACTCCCTGCTATTAATGACACATGCGGTTTATCTAGTAGTAATGCTTTATTTCCATGGTGTCCAACCTTCTGGCTCCATGGGCTGGTTGAGAGGCGCAAGGTTAGTACATAAGGTGGCTCCGTGGGTGCAATCCAGTGCTACAGCCTGACTCTTTGGTAGGGTTGCCAAATCTGTTTGAATCTATTTCGGGAGATTTCATCACATGGTGTAATGACATTAATGACTTTTGTCAGAAAGGCAAATGCCCATTACTATTACATTTTAAAAACCCACCGGACAGCTGTATAAATCAGATTCAACATTTTAATATTTATTTTAATGAATGCCCTATCATTTATCTTCCAGGTGACTCTCAGAAGTCTCCTGGAGATTCCTCTCTTAATTCCTGGAGGCTCCAGGGCAATCCTGGAGGGTTGGCGACCGCCTATCTCTTGGTGTGCTGGATCTGGCTGCATGTCACACTGACGCTGTGTACCCAGTTCGACTCTATGTACCTGGATCTGGACACATGCTGGTGCAATTTAAAATGCAGGGCCATGTTATCCAGCCTGCAGGGCTCTCCATGCCCTCAGCAGCAGGGGAGAGAAGATTACCACTGCCACTACTCCCCCACTGCTAAATTTCTGGACTTCTTAGGAGCCCTGTGGGGTAAATCTGGCCCATGGGCTGGAGGTTGAGTGCCCCTGCCCTAATGTGTACAGCAAGTCATAGCAGCTCTCAATTTTGTATTTTCTGATGCTTCCAAAGTGCATGTCAATATAATAATGCTGTAGGAAATATGTTTCAGGGATGTATTTGGTAGCTGTGTTGGTTTGAGCCTAAAAGAAATGCACAACTCTAGAACTCTTGGTTCAGAGGTGATACCTTTTATTAGACCAATTAAGAAATCACAAAAATACGTGTGGCGGGCTCGCTGCATTTGCCTGGCAAGCCTGGCTTGGAGAAGGAAGCTTTGGATTGATGGAACATTTCCACCAATCAGGTAACAGCTGGGAGGGACTTGACCTGCCTCTGCTCGGAGCAGGGGGGGGAAGCGAGGAGCCCCTGGACCCGATTGACGACTGTGCTTTGCAGGTCTGGCAGACTTCAGGGGCGGGGCCTCCAGTGTAAATGAAAGCCCAGTGTGCTCAGCATGCTGGGCAGATGCAGCGAGGGATGGTGAGGAGAGAGGAGCTCCAGATAAGACCATCATCGGGACCCCGCCTGAGCCTCGACGGTGCGTTGATCAGCGCACGGTGCTCAAGCTCTGGAAGGCACTCAAGGCGACTAGAGCCTGTGAACCCAGCAAGTGGCTGGGTGAGGTGGTGCATGGATCAGTGCATGGGGAGCCGGCCCTGGGAGCAGCTTGAGGCTGCTCGAGTTAGCCCCAGCTCTAGGCCGGATAACCAGAGCCCCGCAGTGTGATGTCAGCATTAAACTAAAAGAGCCCCGGTGCCCAGAGCAGGGCCCGGGAAGGGGAAAAACTCCTGGCATGAGGCTGGAGAACTGGAGCCAGCAAGGGCTTGGCTCCTATAGGAGCTCCCTGAGTGCCCAACGCGGGGCATAGGGCCCAGAGGGAAGAACCCTCAACTCGAGGCCAACGGCTACAGGAGGCCTGAGACGGTGTGGGGACCCAGAGGCCAGATGGACAGCCCCCAGAGGAAGGGCCGTGAGTTACCAGGAACCCAGGTCCTGCAGGGAAGGTGCCCCCCCCCCCCCGGGTCAAGGAACCCTGGGGGGAGTGGGCCTAGGTGGAGAAGACCCCATCCCATTTGAGGGACCAAGTGCTTGGAACCCAGATTGGATGCATCTAATATCTGGTGTAGTTATGTTTCCTATTTGGTATCTATTGTTGGTGTTATAAATAGTTGGGTGTATTAATTCTGTATAATGGACTCTGTAAGGATGTCTTTATTAGCTAACCCACTTGTGGTATAAACTTGCTGGATTGACTGTCTTGGGATCCACCCGTCTTCTGGGCCTAAGGCACAGGTATTTACCTGAATGCCTTCCCTAGGGCCGACTTCCTTTTGCTAATAGACCGTTACATGTATATTTGTATCTATATCTGTAATTATATCCATCTTAAAGAGTTTTATATAAAAATGTTGGTAACTCAAGAAATAGTATATAGTTAATAACTTTGGGCCTGGGCTAACTCTATAGAGGAAAGAGGGATCCCCTCGAAATTCCAGCCTCCCTCTCACAGCACCCCCTCCTGCCTACCCGGCCCATCCGTTTGAGAATAGGATACACCCTTGGGTGTACCTCGGTTACATATGAAAATATGTGAAATTTCAAGTAGTTATTGGTGATACCACTGTCTTTTTAGGGAGAAATCAGTGGTGAGTATCTTGCTTACAGTCATTTTAATCTCTAAAGTTCTATACTAGTGTAAAGGAGGTCTGTTTCTAGACACATTTCTATTGTTACATTTTTAAGATATTAGGCAACTATAATTATGGTCAAATAAAGGATCTTTTGGGGACAGATGAATATTCCCAGATAAACCATACGCTAAACCTAAATAAAATTCATTACGTTTTAAATTGGAAATAACTGCATTGCTCTTTGTAATGCATTTATCATTGAAGTAAGCCCAGAGAATTTAGGGTTAAGAGTTAAACTGAAAAGAAATTCAAGCATGCTAACACAAGGACATGCACAGGTAAGACGCTCAGTACTATTATCCAGAGTGCAGCTCGACTTCACTCATTGGTGGCAATGGCCTTTTTGAGAGAGGGTTTTTTGTTCCCCCTAAGGCTCCTGTGACCTCAGTCCCATTAAGAGCAAAGGGAGAAGGAAGCTCTTTGTGGAATTTTGTAACAAATTGTTTTTCTGTCAACCTTTGCAGATGAATAAATTACTCAGACTAACAGCAAAAAAGAACCACTTATGTAGCCAAGGGAGAAGATTTCAGTGCATATTCCTGATATAGGGTGCTTTCAGAATCTGCATTTTCCCACCATTTTGCTCCATAAGGATCAGTGATGCAGGTTGTGGCTAAATTATTTAACTCTAATAATCCAGTTTACCCATACATTTTTAGAAAGTTCATTCTGTACTTTGAATAAATGCTATAGTTTTGTGGCACGTGTGCTGTATTTTTCATATTTAACAAAGAATTTGAATCTGGAGTTTAAAAATAAAATGCATTTTTAAAAGAAAATCAAAGTGGGGGTAAACTTAGTGTTAAGGCATACGTTTGGTCCCACTTTGACTCTTCCCCTTGTTTTGTTGCTGCTGTTTCTGCTGTTATAGAAGTGCTTGCAAGCCCAGCTAAAATTGGTGCTCTATTGTGAGAGACGGTTCCTGCTTCACAGGTCTTAAAATAGATAAAAAGGCAAAAGAAGGAGAGGAGACGCTCCCATTTTTCCGTTTATTGTCTTTTGCTGTAACTTCGGGGAAGAAACCTTTTTTCTGTGCTTAGATAGTGCCTAGACCAAAGATAATATTGTAATATATATTGACTCATATTCAGAATGTCCCTGATAAAACGCAGGTACCAGTTACTGTCAGGCAGAGATCAGAAATGGCAAACTTCACCCCAAAATGAACAAATCTAAATGCAATACTAAATAACATGACTTTTCTGAATTTCCTTGCGTGTACTGTAACATCATTCATGATGTTGGCAGGAGCGGGAATTATCGCAAGCACTAGTGTATGTTTAACTGTTTGGACAGAAATGACGTGTCCGCTAAAGCCTTGATTTGTGGTTTCTCTCGTAGATCAATGGATTTGTTTTATTTCTCTCCAATAGAGGGCCAGATCATTTAAAAAAAAAATAAGAAGTGTGGGTGAGTGGTGTACTTCAGTGTACTCCAATGTACTCCAGCTATTTAAAACCAGGCCTCTTGCATTTTTCGTTTAGGCTGATCTTTTTTCCTTAGTGTCACTTTCTTGCTCCAATTTATTTTATCATTGCAATGGGTTTTCTTTGGGCCTTGTTTATTTTTAACCATCTGATATTTTGAGGGGAAGTGGGAAGTTTTAATTTTTGGTAAATAAAATGCTTTATTACCATGGCAGAAAAAATTGAAATGGCTTTTTAAAAGGATTTTAATTGTCGGAACTGAAATATTATATGCTGACTATATGACAGTTATTGCCTTCTCCAACTTATTTTGCAGTTCCATGGCACCCTTTAACTGCTTCACTCTTCTGATGCAACAAATATGAACTATATTCAAGCACTCATTACTATCACAGGCTAATGAACTTGAAACTAGTATATGTTTGTGGAGATGGAAAAAATACTGCTTTTGCATTTTGATATGTGTGTCTGTTTTTTGTAGTGTTTATGTAGTGTGTATCTGTTTTTGGGATCTAAGTTACTAAAGCTAGGACCTACATCTCAATCTGTTTTCTATATTTTCTAAGAACTTTGACAGCAAATAATAGATTAAATTACCCATGATTTTTGCAATCCACTAAAGACCTCTGAATGCCTGACTCCATATGAAAGTGAATTTGGACGAAATTTAAATGCATCCTAAAAGGTTGATAATAAAATCTTACAGAAAATAAATGCACTTCAGGAAGCAATATAGTGCTATTTAAAATTTTGTATTGTAATCAGAAGCATATTATCATGGTAGAAGCGAAACTACATAAATGCAGCTTCTAGAATCATGAAAAATTAGGGCTGGAGGGGTCTTCTGGTGGTAATAGTCGAACCCCCTGCTCGAGACAAGATTGTTTGTATACAAATCATCCCATACAAATCTTTGTCTAACCTGTTCCTAAAACTAGACAATCAACCCTGTAACACAACTATAAGGCATATTGCCCAAACGCATTAAAAATACCTTAACCTTCCAGAGAGGAAGCATGGGGATGAGGTTTTAGTCCCTGGAGGAACATTGGCACTCCCCAGCCTTGTCTGCAGCCAACACCTGGTGCTTCTGAGGAAGGCCATCCCCCCACCTCCCCCATAGTGATACCTGTAGGAGTAAGTAGGGAAAAATTCCTTCCTGGACCCAAGTGGCAACCAACAAAGCCCAGAAGCATGGGGAAAACCTAGTACTCTCCATTCTGCTTTGCAACCTGGGGACAGCCAACACAACTCCATATATCACACGCTCTAACTGGATAGCCAGAACTCCCCTTTCTGTATCCCGTCCATAAACTTATCTCACCATCTTTTTTTTTTTTCATAACTAAGCTGGTTGTGGAGCTCTACTTCATTTTGCTACTGCTGTGCATGGTCCTCTCCAGTATCCACCCCTCTCTAGGCTTCAGACCTCTTCTCATTATCTTTCAGTCATCTGTTGGGAGTGGCGGGAGGAAACTCTTGAGTTTCCAACTGTTGATCTTTACAGAGCGCTTCAAGCATAACTACTCTTAGATTATTCAATGCTTCTCAAATCTCTTCTTGAAAACATTCAATGATGGAGAGTCCACAACTTCCCAAGGCAGTTTGTTCCCCTGCCTTACTGTTCTAATACCAAACAATTTTTTCCTAATATTCAGTCTAAACCTACTTTTCTGCATTGGTATGCATCCTGCTTTGCAGCAATAGAAAAACAGTGTTCTCCCTCTTCTTCATGCAGGGTGACAATATGGAAATCTGGGACACTGCCCCCCTTCCTTCCCAAGTGAGCTGCACTACTGCAGGCAGTGGCAGAGGCTGGCAGGCAGGAGCAAGGCCGTGGTCTGGCGGGGAGGTGGAGCTGTCTGGCATGCCATGACACTGCCTCCCCACCAGACTGCTCCCACCACCCCTGTGATGCTGCGACTCTCACTTCAATTTTTGCCAACTGGCCATGACCAACCCTTGAAATTCGGGTCCGTCTTGGGCAAACCAGGACATATGGGAATATATTTATGGGAACCCTTCAGACTACCATCATATCTTTTCTCAAATCATATCTTTTATATTTATGGGAACCCTTCAGACTACTATCATATCTTTTCTCAAATTGCTTTTTCTGCAAGTTAACCATTGCTGTTTCTTTCAAGGTCTCTTCAGATGTCTTGCTTTCCATTTTTTCAGGGGTCTGGGTTGTAGTTGTGTTGGTCTAAGGACATAGGCAGACGAGGTTATTTGTGTAAATCCAATATCTTTTATTAGATCGATTAAATAGCTGGAAAAAATCTTTTTTTTTTTTTTTTTTGTCACCTGCATTTGGACCCACTCTAGCTTCTCCATGCCATTTTAAAAAGTGGAGCCCAAAACTACGCAGTACTTTAGGTGAGACCTAACCAGTGTTGAGTAAAGAAGCGCCATCACCACCCATGTCTTGTACCTAATGCTCCTATTGATGCAGCAGCAAACTGCATTCCCTTCTTTTGTCCAGCTGTGTCACGCTGCAGGCTGTATTGGGTCTGTGATCCACCAAGACTCCTGGATATTTTAGTGTAGTGTTGCCACCCAGCCAATTGTTACCCATTCAGTATTTGTGTTTTTGATTACTATTCCTGCATTATACTTTGCATTTGCTAGTATTGAATATCATCCTGTTGGCTCTAACCCAGCTTTCCAATCTATCAATATCCTTTGAAATTTTGCTCCTGTCCTGCAATGTGCTTGCAGTCCTTTCCAGTTTAGAGTCATCTGCAAATTTTGCCCAGGAGATTCTCTATTCCAGCTTCCAAATTGGTTATAATTTGAACAGCACCAGGCACAGGATGGATTGTAGAACCAAAGAAAATTAGGGTTGGAAGGGACCTCAGGAGGTCATCTAGTCCAGCCCCCTGCTCATCATAGGACTATCCCCTAACTAGATCATCCCAGCCAAACTTTGTCCAGCCAAGTCTTGAAAACTTCCGAGGGTAGAGATTTCACCACCTCTCTGGGTAACCTGTTCCAGTGTCTTACTACCCTCCTAGTGAGAAAATTCTTCCTGATATCTAGCCTAAACTTCCCTTGCTGCAACTTGAGACTGTTGTTCCTTGTTCTGTCATCTGCCACCACTGAGAAGAGTCTAGCTCCATCCTCTTTTGAAAACACCTTCAGGTAGTTGCTATTAAATCCCTTCTAGACTAAATAAACCCAGTTCCCTAAGTCTCTCCTCACAAATCATGTGCCCCAGCCCCCTCACCATTTTTGTTGCCCTCTGCTGGACCCTTTCCAATTTGTCTACATCCTTTCTGTACTGGGGCACCCAAAACTGAACACAGTACTCCGGATGTGCCCTCACCAGTGCTGAATAGAGGGGAATAATCACTTCCCTCCATCTGCTGGCAACACACCTCTTGATACAGCACAATATCCCGTTAGCCTTGTTGGCATCAAGGGCATGGTGCTGGCTCATGTCAGCTTATTGTCCACTGTCAGCCCCAGGTCCTTTTCTGCAGAGCTGCTGCCCAGCCAGTCAGCCCCAGCCTGTACTGGTACATGGGATTGTTCTTTCCTAAGTGCAGGACTTTGCACTTGTCCTTGTTGAACCTCATTAAATTCCTTTTGGTCCAATCCTCCAATTTGTCTAGGTCATGCTGAATCCTGTTCCTACCTTCCAGTGTATCTAGTACTCTTTTCCCCCCTCCCCGGGTGTCATCTGCAGACTTGCTGAGGGTACACTCTATGCCATCTTCCAGGTTGTTGATGAAGACATGGAACAAAAACAACCCCAGGACCGACCCCTGGTGCAGTGCACTTGATACTGGCAATTAAGCCATTGATTACTACCCTCTGAGCCCAATGCTTCAGCCAGCTTTCTATCCACCTTACAGTGCATTCATCCAACCTATACTTCCTTAGCTTGTCTGTGAGACTATTGCGGGAGACCATATCAAAAGCTTTGCTAAGGTACATCAAGGTACATCACATCCACTGGTCTCCCCACATCCACAGAGCCAGTCACCTCATCATGGTCAGGCATGACTTGCCCCAGGTGAATCCACGCTGACTGTTCCTAATCACCTTCTCCTCCAAGTGCTTAGAAATGGATTCCTTGAGGATCTGCACCACGACTTTTTCTGTGGACTGAGGTGAGGTTGACCGATCTGTAATTCCCTCGATTCTCCTTTGTCACTTTCTTAAATATGGACACTATGTTTTCCCTTTTCCAATCATCTGGGACCTCTCCTGATAGCCATGAGTTTTCAAAGATGATGGCCAGTAGCTCTGCAATTTCATCAACCTTTGGGTGCATCCTGTCCAGCCCCATGGACTTGTAAATGTCCAGTTTTCTAAATAGTCCCTAACCTGCTCTTTCACCACTGAGGGCTGCTTACGTTCTCCCCAAGGTGTCCTGCCAGGTGCAGTAGTCTTGGAGCTAACCTTGCCTGTGAAGACCTAGGTGAAGAAGGCATTGAGCATTTCAGCCTTTTCTGTATCCTCTGTTACAAGGTTGCCTCTTCATTCAGTAAGGGACCCATACTTTCCCTGATCCTCCTCTTGCTACTGATATACTTGCAGAAACCCTTCTTGTTACCCTTCACATCACTTGCTAGCTGCAACTCTAATTGTGCTTTGGCCTTCCTGACTTCATCGCTGTATGCCGAAGCAGTGCTTTTATACTCCTCACTATTTTATTTGTCCAAGTTTCCACTTCATATAAGATTCTTTTTTGTTCCTTAGTTTACTGAAGAGTTCTCTGCTAAGCCAAGCTGGTCTTCTGCCATTCTTGCTAGTCTTCCTGCTCATCAGGATGGTTTGTTCCTGCACTCTATCAGCCTTCTTTCAAGTACAGCCAGCTCTCCTGGACTCCTCTCCCCCTCAGTTTGCCTTCCCAGGGGATCCTGCCCATGAGTTCCCTGAGCAAGTCAAAGTCTGCTTTTCTGAAGTTTGGGGTCCTTACTCTGCTGCTCTCCATCCTTCCTTTCCTCCGGATCCTGAACTCAATCATCTTGTGGTCACTGCTGCCCAAGTTGCCATCCACTTCTGCATCCCCCACCAATTCTTCCCTGTTTGTGAGCAGCAGGTCAGAAAGAGCACGGCCCCTCGTTGGCCGCTCCAGCACTTTCACCAGGATGTTGTCTCCAACACTCTGCAAAAACTTCCTGAATTGCCTGTGCACTGCTGTATCCGCCTCCCAGCAGATATCATGAGGATTGAAGTCCCCCATGAGAAACAGGGCCTGTGATCGGGAAACTTCCGTTATCTGTTTTGAAGAAAGCCTCATCCACCACTTCCTACTGGTCAGGTGGTCTGTAGCAGATCCCCACCACCCTTGTTGCTTTCTCCTCTGACCCTAACCCAGAGACTTCCAACAGGCCTGTCTCCAGTTTCTTACTAGAGCTCTGAGCAATCATACAGCTCTTTTACATAAAGTGCGACTTCCCCTCCTCTTTTTCCCTGCCTTTCCTTCCTCAGCTGTTTGTACCCATCCATAACAGTGCTCCAGTTGTGTGAACTCCCACCACGTCTCTGTTATTCCAGTCATGATGTAAACCCTTTGAGGACTTCCAGTTCTTCCTGCTCGTTTCCCAGGCTCCATGCATTTGTGTATGGCACCTGGGGTAACTAGTTGATTGCCCTGTTTTCTCAGGAAGTATAAGGGCACCTTCCCTCTTGCCCCCTCTTGCTTGGTCTTCCTTCAGGTGTCCTGCTTCCCAACTTATTTCAGGGCTTTGGTCTCCACCCCCCCCCCGCCCCCAGTGACTCTAGTTTAAAGCCCTTTTCACTCAGTTAGCAATCCTGTCTGTGATCTCGCTGGGGTTCCACACAAGTTCGTGTGCCATTCTGACATGGATCCATTTATAATTACTCTTTGCTTGGTATTGAGCCAGGTATCTATTCATGTAGTAGTAATTTTATCTAGCCCACATTTCTGTAATTTGTTTATGAAAAAGACATGTGCAAAGCCTTGCTGAAGTCCAGATACGCTGTACTTACTGCATTCCCTTAATCTACCCAGCTAGTTATTTTGTTGAAGGATATCAAGTTTGCTTAGCTTCATTTGTTCTTAGTAAATCTGTCCTGGCTGTCTGTGATCAGACTTTTTGCTCGCAAATGGCGTTTACAGGTATCAAGGTAAAGTCTTCTGTTCCCCAGGCCATCTTTTTTAAGGAGGGGCATCGTGTTGGCCCTCCTTCAGTCCTTCGATGCCTTATCTGTGTACCCGTTAGTGTTGATGCTCTTAGTCATAGGACCAGGTCTCTGTGATACCATCTGTGAAAAGAGCTGTGCTCTGATTGGTGACTTCTAGTTCATCTTGTATGTTCCTCATACTTCTTGCATTTGTATACCTACATCAGAAGTACTCCACATTTGGACCTTCTTGTTTTCCTCTTGCAGTCTTCTTCCTCAGAGCATTTGCCCATTGTCAGAGAATCCAAAGCCTTCGTACTGATACCACCTTCCATGATTCAGTGGTCCCTGCCTGGGCCCTTCCCTTTCACTGGGAGAATTGATGCTCCAAACTCCTTAATCCTCCTCTCAAGAGCCTCCTAGCCTTCTGATCATTTCAGTGTTATTCCTGGCTGTATTGGGCGCCTGCATGGTTAAAGAGGAAGGGTAGTGGTTTGAGGGATGGATAAGCTCTGGCAAACTTTTCTTGACATCCTGAATATAGGCTCCAGGCAAATGGCCCCCCAAATCTAGATAACAACATTGGTACTTCTGTCCACTGCAAAAGGGAGTCACCCACCACCACTACTCTCCTTTTTCTTCTTGGGACCCTGTATCTCTGGCCAGCTATACTGCTGTATCCTTTGGTTTTTCGTTCTGCACTTTTGCGTTTTCTCCAGCTGTTCTACTGCAGAGCACTTGAAAGCAAATCAGCCTATTCCTTCTGGATTCGAGGAACCCTTCTTCTAGGTGGTGGTGGTAGGGGGGGATGGGAATAGGGGAGGTGGGGGCTTGAGGCTGTAGAAAGGGGCCAGCAACTGTGGCTCTGGCCCTACAGCAGCTGCCTGACTCCCAACACCTCATACTTGATCCCAGGACAAGGAACTTTTTTCCTTATGTTAAATGGGGAGGGAGGGAAGGGGACTAATCTTGGAATTGAGTAAATACAGTAAGTGTCTAGGACTCTAAACTGGAATCAAGAGCCTTGGGTTTTGCAGATCAGTTCATCTTTGTGCCTTAGTTTTTCCATTTGTGAAATAGGAACACTTAAACTGTCCTTATTTAATGTGCTAAATCTGTGTAATGTGTGTTGACATCTCTGGATGAAAAGCACTTTAAGAGCTAAATATTAAGTCTTTCCAGACTGTACCAGTAAAATACAGCATGACTGTTAAGCTGGGTCTGTGAGTGGTGCTTTAGTTACCCTTAATTACATGTCAGACTGATAATGAGTGCTGAGATTTTTTTAGAAGTATAAGGGAAATACTGCAAGTAAACCTGCCTGGCATTCTCATTGTATGAATTCCCTAAAAATATCTCTTAAGAGTCTAAAAGACCAGTGTTCACCTTCAAAATGCAGTTACATAAGATAAGTTTTCTTAAGGTAACTCTTTTTAAAACCACAAGTGCATACAAAATAGTACAGCTGTAACCACAAAGTAAAACCTTTGCCCAAAGGCCTTGTAAGGGTTTTTTTTTTCCAAATGTAAATCAAGATGTTGTCTTATCACTGATTGGCTTTGTGATATTTGGCTGATTGTTGAATAAATTAGACCAATGATTGAGGTTGGTCAATTGTAAGACATTGGATGCCACTTTGAGTTTCTAAGAAAGTGAAATCAAGCAGTTTTCCAGTGAATCAGTGTAAGGATTTAATGTATCCAGTGACTAAAAGAATTTGCTGGAGAAATGTTAATGATACTTGAGCATAAGGCTTGTATTTGTATTAGCAGAAATAGATTGAGCTGATGTATTAATTTGTTTGACTTAATCGGGTTAACTTAAAAAAAAGGCCTGGAAAGTTCTCTCTCCTGCACTTAGGAACTTTCCCCTGTTTTTTGACACTTTTCCATTGCAATGTAGATATAAAAGAAAAAGTTGATCTTGCAGATAGGAAACTGTTAGAACAGAGTCCACTTCACATTCACTGTTTATATTAGGAGGTCCATGCAAAGAGTATGGAGCACAAGGATAAATAAAGCATTGGTAATTATATGGGTTGATAAATTTTGTTCCTGTGGGACTGCTCTGGTTGGCTTCATTCTTAGGGCCTGTAAGCGTAGAGGAGCGAAGGCCAACTTTTTAGGCAAGCAGTCACAAGTTAGCCCCCAATTCTTGGTGAGCACCCCTTACAAACTTATAGGCAGCCACCAGATCAGTGTCTCTCCAGTCCCTTTCCCCTACTCTGTTTTCTGCTCCCTGCATGTATCATGCTGCTTTGCTTTTTTCCCTGTCTGGTGCTGTGCTGTCTTTGCCTTCCCCAATCTGCTATGTACCACACACAAGCTGCTTGTGGCATGTGTGGCTTTAGAGGACCCCATAGCAAGTCTGTTTGATTGAGTGGATTGAAATCTTGTGGTCAATGGCAAATGAAAGTGGTTTTCTTTATGGATGTTTGGGCATTAGATGACATTGCATCTTAGATACTGCTTTACATATCTAGATTTTTAATAATTTTTCTCAAGTTCTTTTTGTTGTTGTTGAGTTTTTAAGTTGATGTGTTGCTCAGAAGAGCATGACTTAGTCCTGTTCCCTTCAGCTGGCACACCATGTGTATAATTAAGGCCTGGTTTAAATCATGATTTCACATTTTTCATTAAAATCACAAAATTAAGTGATTTTCATGCAAAATCCAATTTGCAATGAAATGTCACAATTCCCAGCAAGTGGCTGTATCAGCATTTTGTTGCAGCAAGATGGCTGCTACAGGCTGGGGAAAGCATTCCCTAACTAGCAGCAAAAGCCTAGCAGCCTGGTGGGGGGAAAGGATTGCAAAAGGGGCAGGGGGAAGAGAGAGCTTGGGGATGGGTAAGGGAAGGGATGTTTGCTCCTCTGGGTGGGAAAACCGGGGAGTTAGGGATTTGAGGGGAGGGGAAGGGCTATTTAGTCCTCTGGGCAGGAAAACTCGGGTGCCGGGGGTTGGGGGCAGGACATGTGTGGAGAAGCAAACAGCCCCTCCCCTACAAGGTGCCAGAGCTGTCTGCCAAGGTAGTCCCAAAGTGCCCCCAACCGCCCTCCTTCCCCCGTTCTGCCTGCCTGGGGCGCAAACACCCCCCCCCCCTTTCCCAGGACAAATCCTTCTGCCTTCAATGGATAGCTGCAGTAGCCTGACCATGCAGGAAGCCAGCTCGCACAAATTCATAGATGCTAGGGTCGGAAAGGACCTCAACAGATCATCAAGTCCGACCCCTTGCCTAGGCAGGAAAGAGCGCTGGGGGCAGATGACCCCAGCCAGATGCATATCCAGCCTTCACTTAAAGACCCCCAAGGTAGGGGGGAGCACCACCTTCCTTGGAAGCCCATTCCAGATTTTGGCCACCCTTACCATGAAGAAGTTTTTCCTGATATCTAGCCTAAATCTGCTCTGTCAGTGTGAGCATTGTTCCTTGTTACCCCAAGAGGCGCCCTGATGAACAGAGCATCTCCAATCCTTTGCTGCGTCCCCCTAATGAATTTGTAGGCGGCCACAAGATCACCTTTCAACCTTCTCTTGCAGAGGCTGAAGAGGTCCAGGTCCCTCAGTTTCTCCTCATAGGGCTTGTCCTGTAAGCCACTGACCATGTGTGGCCCTCCTCCGGACCCTCTCAAGTCTATCAACATCCTTCTTGAAGTACTGTGCCCAAAACTGGATGCGGTACTCCAACTTCTTTGGCAAAGTCTTTGAAAAAATTATCATGGCTCACATTTGTGAGAGCCCGGCAGGACAAATTATGCTGAGGGGAAACCAGCACGGGTTCGTAGCAGGCAGATCATGCCTGACTAATCTAGTCTCTTTTTATGACCAGGTTACAAAACGCCTGGACGCAGGAGTAGGGGTGGATGTCGTATACTTAGACTTCAGGAAGGCCTTCGATACGGTATCCCACCCCATACTGGTGAACAAGTTAAGAGGCTGTGACTTGGATGACTACACAGTCCGGTGGGTGGCGAATTGGCTAGAGGGCCGCACCCAGAGAGTCATAGTGGATGGGTTGGTTTTGACTTGGAAGGGTGTGGGCAGTGGGGACCCGCAGGGCTCAGTCCTTGGACCGATACTCTTCAATGTTTTCATCAGCAACTTGGACGAGGGAGTGAAGTGTACTCTGTCCAAGTTTGCGGATGACACAAAACTGTGGGGAGAAGTGGACATGCCGGAGGGCAGGGAACAGCTACAAGCAGACCTGGACAGGTTGGACAAATGGGCAGAAAACAACAGAATGCAATTCTAATGTACTGTATGTGCCATATGTAGCTGTGTATGTGCACATACAGCACATGTGGACCAGACACTTATTTTTTAAATTTTGTGAGTAAATTCAATGCTTGTGAAAGTAAGAGATTGATTCATAAACTGGCTACTGTCAGGTATAAGGTGGGCAAGCTTTCCCACGTACAGACTATAGCTCTGTCAAGGCTAACAAATTTGCCACTTCTGACAAATTAAGCCAAAGTCTGTGGTGTGTTTGTGATGGACAGACATGGGAAGTAGAAGATGATCATTGGACTTATTTTTATTTGTGAACTCTGACAAATTTGGAATACTGGTCTACATAAGTGAAAACCAGTGGTATCTTCAGGAAACTGTAAAACTGGTTCTTGCAAGCTCCTTCACTTGTATTAATGCAAATGATACAAATAATACAAATAGTAATGCTTACAGTGAGGTTCCCTGGGACATTCCATTATAATATCTTGTCTTCAATTATGTATCATTTTGCCAAACTTGAACTGTTATACCTGAAATTTTCTGAGCCAGGCACCTGCCTAGGGCGGAATATTTTGGGGAAAGCTTATGCTAAAGCAATTAGTTTGCTTTCAAGAATTAGAGAAAAATGTATTTTTTTGATGTTACAATAGCGGTAGCAATGCCCTGCTTTAAAATGTCGCACTTTGCCTATGGGTCATCTTAGTGTTAGGAACGTGCCATTTCCCGTTCCTCTGAAAATTAGCCTGCACCTAGTCAAGTTACAAGCCTTTTGAAACCAAAGTTTACATATGCTTCCTCGACGTTGGTTATCTTGGTGGATAGTGTCCGATGCTTCCATCTTTACTGGACATGCTCCTTGACCTTGGGCTGCCGGTACAGAGGTGTCAGGTCTCTGCAGTTATTCCACTCTGGCACTGGGCATCCGAACTGGGACACTTGTGCTGTCAGTGTTCCCCACTGCTGGTACCCAAGCACAATGTTGTAAAGGAAAAATAGCCTGACTCAAGTGCAAAAGGATATGGGGAGGGATGAAAATATAAATGTCACATGGGTGGTGATAAGCCTTGTGATGTGTTTTTTAGGAGTAAAAGCTGAGATGGGAGAGGGATATATAGACAAAGAAAGAGAGAAAGGGTGGGGCTTGGGTTCAAGTTGTGGGCAGAGGTGGTAACCAGAGAGTTGGGAATATGGGAAAGAGAAAGAACTGGAGAAACTACAAGCAAGGGTGGGCAGCAGGAACCAAGGTATAGGAGCAGAAGGGGACAGGAAGATGCTTGACGGTGCCTTACAGAACTTGGGATGGAACTCGATTACTGAGTCTCAGCATTCCTTTCCTGCGTGGTAAGAGCTGGCAAGGTATACATCTCTACTTCCTTTCATGGCAGAACCATAACACTATTCTTCTACTTTGAGGTTTGGTGGCTTATTTTTTTTTTTTAGGCCAAATATTAGGGAATTGTACTCTGGTCCTAATAATTCCAAACATACTGATGACCCTTGTGGGAGGTCAACATTGGTTCATAGAATGATTAAAAAAAAAAAAAAATTTGCATATTTTTTCAATTTTTAAATAACAGGACATTTAGTTTTGAAAGCTGTATTAAAACGTTAATGCTGCAAGAGTCAAGTACTCAACAATTAGGAAATGGCAAAGATAAGTCTATTCATCTGCTAGCTTCCAGGCTTAATTGCTGCGTGGACACCTCAATCACTGGGTGCATCTACATGTGCACTTTAATGAATAGTAGCCTATATTACTACGTGTTAAAGTGGCATGTAAAAAAAGTGCTGTTATGCTAACGCAGTAAAATAGGCCACTGCGCAATAAGCATCACTTAAAAAGTGTGCGCTTGCACTACTGTGCATTAGGGCAGCCTAATGTGCATTTATATAGTACCTCACATTGGAGGACATCTATACATGTGCTCTGGGTTGGAGGGAGTGGTGCTTTAATTAGAGCATCCTGTGTATTCAGCATCCCACACTTTGAAATGGCAGCAGGGACACTTGAACTAAAGCTTGTTTGACTAGCTTTAGTTCAAGTGCCCCTGCCATCATTTTGAAGTACGGGGACACTGAATACATGTGACATGGAGGCTGCTGGAGCGTGTTAATTAACATGCTCCAGTTGACTCAATGAATTATGCTAAGTAGCATGCTTTGGAGCAGATGTCCTGCATGTGTATAAGTGCCCTACAATGCTAAATTTAATGCACATTAGGAAGAGCACGTTAATACGTGTGTAGACATGGCCACTGTGACTCAACTCAGAGAAAAGTTTGGATACTGCACCCACCCTATTCTTAGAGAATTTTCTCTTGCAGTGTAGAGGCCTCTGTTAACTCACCTATGTAGAGAAGTAAAGGCAATCCTCTTTTTAAGTTAGTGGTATCTGACTTCTGAGTTTTATTGGAATGACTATAGTGGCTCCCCTGCAAGTTAACTTTCAATTTATGGTGACACTAATTGTTCATCCTCCTGCATCAAAATTCCTTAATGGCCTTTTGCCTTGGTTTCCCTCAAGTTAGGAAGTCTCCCCCTCCTAAGGATCTTGGTACGAGGAACTTAATTGAACTTCTGTTTAAACTCATGGTTCCTGATTCCTTGATATGTATTTCATGTGGCAGCGGCCATGTAGCAAATGAAGATTGCATTTTTGGTGGTCACTACCACAGCCAGGCCAATCAGTAAAACTAGGACTTCCATGACAGGACCCCTATTTACCATATGCTATAAGGCAGGGGTTGTGACCCAGGGGTACGTGAGAAGGCCATGGGGGTGCCACCTGCCCAGCCTCATGGCAGGGGCAGGGGAAGCTTGCACATGGCAGCTGCCGTTGCTCTGCATCTGATTGCGTGCCGCCCCCCTCTTCCCCCCCCGCTCAGCATCTGGCCACACACCACCCCCCTGCCCCTGCTTTGTGTCCGGCTATTCGCCACCCCCCCACCCCTCCTCTCAGCAGCTGGTGGTACACTGCTCCGCATCCTACTGCCTGGGGGTACAAGGATAGAAAAAGGTTGAAAACCCCTGCTGTAAGGATTTAGTTACCTTTTGGGACTTCTTCCAAAGTTTTTTTTTTTTTTTTGCCCCCTTTTTTCATCTCAGTCAAGAATACAGTCTCCAACTTTCTTCTCCTAGCCTCATTCTTACCCAGGAAGAATGAAATGAATGTATCCACACATTTGGATACAATTAGAGATTTATCTTTTGTCTTGGATAGAACAGGTATATTTAGAAGTCTTCCAAACAGTTCCTAGCATTTGCAGAGAATTAAGAGTTGATCTCTCTTACTCTGAGACTAGCCAGCTGGGTCTCCAGTGGCATCAAAATTGTCTATTAAATAGCAAACAAGGGCCTTCAAGCTGTGGCATGGCATACAAAATTTCCATGGGTTCACTAATGTTCTAATCCAAGATACATAAAGCAGTTGCTTGGAGCCTTGTTCACACATTCATGTCCCATTACTTCTTGATATAAACTTATCATATCAGATGCCAAATTTGATAGAACTGTCCCTCAGTGGCCCTTCTCTTGGGGATTCCCTGCTGCTGAAAGAGGATCTTTTTATCGGGAAGGGCTGCAGACAGTCCCTCTAATAAAACAGACCAGTTACCCTACTGGAACTGTGATTCTTTGGGGTATGCTGTTTGTGTGGATCCGACCCTCAAAACTGGAGGAGTTACATATGGATTCTTGACGAAGGAACTTAATGACAGTTGTGGCTATTTTATCCCTAATACATTTGTGGCAGCCTTGGAGACTTGAGGGGTGCAAACAAAGGCCTAATGGATACTTCTAATACATAAATAGTTTAATGCACTCATCTCAAAGAACCTCAGTTGCCATAGGGTGAATAACCATCTGCCATAAGTTGTGATAGATGCTTGCTTTGGAGGTATAGTTCTGGGGCAAATTACACGAAACCCTCGCTATTCACGGGTTCGGCATTCGCGGTTTCAAATATTTGTGAATGCCGAACCCACTTCTTAAATACACTTAAAGGAGGTCCTTGGGAGCTCTGCGCTTCCTGTGTGCGCGTGCTGCCCCCCCCCCCCCCCCCCCGGTGCAGACGGCGTTCATGAACGCAGTGTCTTATTCGTGGATTTCGCCGTTCGCGGGGGATACTAGAACGTATTCCTTGCAAATGGCGAGGGTTGCCTGTATTTGTAATATTAATCTGTGTACTAAAATCTCTATACAGCCAATATTTATGATATCAGGTAAGTAACATAAGAGAATACATATTTGGGAAAATATTTTTTTAAAGGCTTTTTTTTTTAAATATTAAAAAAAAATCTAAGATTTTTTTCTCCCTTTATTTTAGGTTGGTTTTTTTTTTTTTAATAGTTAAAAATAGGACTAGAACATCATTATTTGGAGTGTTTCCTTGTAAAAGCTATGTAAAATCTGTTGTTAACTCAGGAAGCTTTATTTAGCATAGTTTCATTAAGTTTTCCATTCTTTTTTGCAGTGGCTGTTTGAGATTTTTTTTAAACACCTATCAGCATGTTGATATTTAAAGGTTTATTTGAAATTTCCATTCTCACATTGTTATTTTGAAAGCTGTTGCTAAATTTTTAGCTATTTACATTTTCCTTTTTTTCTGGAAAGTTTGTTATTGAATAAAGTTTTAACAAACCTGAAAATAATCTCCATCAGGATATTTGGAAACCACCCTGTAAAGTCTTTTAAGTTTTCAGCTCATTTTGGTAGTTTGAGATTAGAAAGATTGCTACTTTTATTTTTATGATGCCAATGTATGTTTCCAACCTGGAATTTATTGTAAGTGGATAACAGTATGCCATGGGTTATTCATTTCCCCTCGCCTTATGTTGCTATATGGATTTGACTGTGCTGCTCAATCATTTATGAAACTTCATCTCTTTGGACAAGTACTGTATGTGATGAATTTTAGGACTTTTTTTGTTGTTTTTTCAAAATGTGAGGTATCTCTTCACAATAATGACTCCTCTTTAAGGCACACAGCCAAATCTTTTCCTATTTTAATGTTAATGTTTTGTTTCCCTAATGCTCTACTTTGTATAATAGAAACAGCATGTGACAGAGGAGATATTAAAGGAAGAAAAAGTTCCAATGGCCAAATCAGAAAGAGTGCAGGATTTTCTGATTAGATATGTAATTAAGCAAGTATTGCATTTCAGTGATCTAATATAAGAATCATACTGAACTGCATGAAAAACTTCTATACTTAAAAAATATATCTGTATGTTTGTTCAGAATCTTTGAAAAAGAACATATGATTCTTATTTTTCTGCTCAGAAGAGGAATTCCTATTTTTTAACTTGTTCATCTGGAAATATAATGTAAATACTTACTTAATGTGAAAAATCTCATACTAAATAGTTTTGGGCTATCGTTGTAGCTGATGAAACAAATGAACTTCAGAAGAGTTAGAGACTATTGCAAGCTTATGGATGCATTCTGCAGGTTTCATTTTATACCAAGGACTTCTTAAGAAGGAAATATCCTTCAGTGTGTGCATGTGCATGTGTGTGTAGACATGCTGTTCAAAACCTATATCTTAAGTCTTAAACTTTTTTTTTTTTTGCTCAAGACATTGGCTACTTCTGTGCCTTTCAAATTTCAAAGTTTGATTCATGGTTTATTGATGTAATGACATTTTTCCCCTTCAGGGTGAATTAAGACAATTTTGTTGAAATTTGACAATTCTCTTATTGTCTTCGATTGTACAGCAGCACATGCTGAAAGAAAAGGGGTCTCTCTCCATGCCCTCTGTGGGAAATGGCATAACCCAAGAAATGCTGTGTGAGGTAGAGTAGTAAAAATTTGATGTTAATGACATGCTTTAATTTATGCTGTCAAGTAGTATAATGCACTTCCATTTAGTAGAAGAAAAAATTTTAAGCTAAAAAAAAATCTGTATTTATTTAAATTATATTTGCAAGTTCTTTTTAAAAATATATTTTTTAATTGTTTCCCCAACCCATGGTTAGTATAAGTATAGTAATTGTGTGCAGTTGGAGAAGTACGAATTCTCACTAGTGTTTCTGAGTGTTAATTTAAAGGAAATACAGATCACATTAATGTTTCACATTTGCACATGTAGTTTAAAGAAACAGCGATCTGAAGTATGCTTGTTGTACAGAAAGTATATGCATGTGTACTGGTATACATGATAGATGCTACTAGTTTTTATTAGTAAAATTACATGTATTCGTATACATACGTAAATACAATATGGTTAGTAATAGTATAGCATAACAAAACAGTATAATGTATGTTTAATACTAGAGGATATGTTAGCAATATTAAAAAGTTACTGTGGCTTTTTTTTTTTTTTTTTTTTTTTTTTTTACAAGTGCTATCTAAAATCTGAATAATGCCTTAAATGTAAACAGTGCTTGAGAAACAGAACACTAACTAGTCCTTGCTTATTGTCTAACACAGAGAAGAGACTATAAAAATGAAGCAAACCAATCCAGTAAAACAGTGGGTGGAAAGGTGGATCTTCTCATGAGGGACTGCATGCAGAACCGCATGTGTATATATGCACACATACTGAAGAAGGTAATCTAGGAGAAGAGCAAAGGGCCCCTGACAAACTTGAAGGCTGTCACAAGGAAAAGTTACAGTTAAGAAGCATAGAGTTGAGGGTAGGAGAAAGCAACAGAAACGGGTTCAGAGACTCTTTCTAAATATTATTATTTTTACCTATACTTTTTCAAATCCCTCTTTAGTATGCACTTCATCGTATTTTATCTACATGACACTGATCTCAGATAGCTAGGCAGGTGCTGTGCTCTGTCTAATATTAAAAAATTGGCTTATTTTCTCTCTCAATATTTTCCTCTCAGCCTCTAAGACATTTGTATGTTTCCTATAATGTTTAGTCTTAAATCTAGATGGAGTTGTCTGCTGTAATAGCGATCTTTTTTTACTCGATTTTACGGTATCTGATGCTATGGAGTCTCATCTCAGTTAGTCTCTAAGCTGTTTGTGTCATGTGAATAATAAATAATGTTGTAGGTGTTAATTTAAGAAAGCCAGCTCTGTTTAAAATCTAGTAACATGCATTTTATAACATGCATATTTAAGGCCTGTTTTCTATAGGATGGAATAAATTCAGGAGTGTGTGTGTGTGTGTGTGTTTTATTATTTGTTTTAATCTGTACTTGTACGATGCTTAGGATACATAGGCATTCGGTATTTTTATGTACTTGTAGTTTGATTATTGGGATTTCAACTTAATTGTGTTGAATTGACACATTTAATTTCCTTCTGTAAATTGCTCTTTAAGTAAGAGATCCCCCTTCCATATAATTGTTTTTCTACCATAGTTGGTTTTGTGCTTCAGTCTACTAAAGTATAACCTTCCTGAATGATGTTAGGTTTTTTTTCCTCCTTTAACAAAACACACACATTTATATACTGCTCCTTAAATTGTTAGGCTATTTTCTTTAATATTTTCTCTTTTGCCACACAGCCTGTGTGTGGTCAGAACGTTTTGTGATTGTTGTAGGAGGCACATTACTTGCTTCTAAACTTCTCTGTACTTGGGTGGTCATTGAATGGTTAGATACTATAGCTGTGAGCCATGCTTGCTCATTTATACATAGCTTTATTGTTTAAAATCTCTTCCTGCAGTTAATTGCTCTCATTATATTGACATTTTTCAGGTTTATAAAGTTTAATTTTCAAGTTTATGAAGTTCTTTGACAGTGTGCTAGAATTTATTATGTAGGCAGCACCATTTGGGCTAACAAATTTTGCTCATTTAAGTAATGTTAGACGATTTGGAAAAAAATGCTGTTTCTGAAACCATATTTGGTCCCACACATATGTCTTGCTCCTTTCTGCATTATCTCTTGCTTAAGTGATACACAGGGTGCCACTCCATGCAAATTTTTATTGATGCTTAGTAGTGGTCTCCAAGATGATTTATTCTGTGTCTGTAAATTTACTAGTGGCGGAAGATGCTGGGGAAAAAGCCATGCCAACTGAAATGATGGTGAGGAAAGTCATTCTTTTGCACTTTGCCAGTGTGTTTCAACCTTGAGACTGAATGAAGAGATGCGCTATTTGAAGCAGTGCATCCTGGTGGATAGGGGTCAGGAGATCTGTGTCCATTCCTGGCTCTGCCAATGACATTCAAAGTGGTCTTGGGCAAGTTGCTTCTGTGTTACAAAACATCTTATCCTGATTTCACAAAAGAGAAAACAAATACTTGCTATAGGGAGCATTGGGAGTTGCATGGTCAAAAGTTCGGTATGAGCAAAGTAGTATTCATTTTTTTTTTTAATCCTTTGTCTTAACAGCGCTCATTTTTGTGAAGTGTTTTGATGGATATGTCTTCACAAGGAGTACAGCAGTGATCTACTCATTAATTTAATGCAGGTTAAAGAACAACTTTTTAATCATTACCCACCAGAAGCTGATGGGCAATGGAAACCAGAAATTAAAAAGCTCTGTGTCTCGTCACCACTGCATTGAGGCATCCTGTCTCTCAGTATTTCTATTTTTGGTTGAATTTCATTTATTGTGACTTGATATTGGGGCTGTTTTAACTTCTGTTAAATGTAGAACTGGTGTATGCATTTTCAGCATGTGGGGAGTCATATCACAAAGGAATGCTGTAGAGAGAAATGGGTTGTACCATAGGGTTCCCAGCAGGCAAAAATGTATTTCTGAAATATTGTTAAGTGTTAAGACTTTGTTATCATACTGCTTATGAAAACCAGAACTCTGCTTGCCAGTTCAGTGACTGCAGTCAAAGCTGGGTTCTCTGTTCTCACTTACATTCCCTACTGTGACTGTTTCCCACAGAAAGCCAATAATTTTGGTTTATTTTTTGTATCATGCTATTACTTTGCATAACATTTCCAAAATAAAAGACCATGTTTTGAGGAGCTTGCCATCCAAATTAAATCAACTATACAACAACAGTGGCCACACTGTGAGCAGGTAACAAATATTTGATGCTGCAGATGGAAAGGTGACTGTGCAATGGGAAGCAGTCGGAGATAGTGTTCATTGTGAGCTTTTGCTATTAATAGGGTATAAATTCCATATTTTCTCACATACACTGCACACCTTTTTCCCCAACCCCAATCACCGCCCCCCTAATTTGGGGTGTGTATGAAACATGCATCTGACTAAGATAGAAGCACCCTGCTTTAAATTCTTGCCCCGCATGCTGCAGTTATTACGCTGCTATTTAGGCAGCAGAGGGAGTTCATTGACATTAATGGCTCACGGTTCTTCACTCCAGAGCTGTTGACTGTTGTCTCTCTTTTTTAATGGTCTTGGCGTTCCACTGATCAAAATACCCTCCCTTTGGGCAGTTTTGTTGTTTGATAGAAACTTCTGGCATCTCTTCTCCTATTTCACAGCTTTAGAGACTCCTTAGCAGTTTTTAAAATTGGAGGCCATTCTTCAGCAGCAGCTAGGATCTCAGCTTTAGTTAAGCAGAAAGAGGAGGATGGAGTAAACTGAAGATTAGGGTCTGTCTCTGCTCTTTGTCACCATATGCTGAAAAAAAATCTACCTTTCTTCATTCTGCCTTTCAAAAATAAGGTATGTATTATATTCCAGGATGCAACAAAATGCAGTATTTATCTTGGTGGACCAGTTGGTGGTCAAATGGTTGGTTCTGTGGACTGGGAGAATGGTGCGAGAACGGTTCATTAGGTGTTGTGTGTCAGAATTGGGCCCCACACTGCTCTGGCTCTGTGCTGCTGGATTGCGACTGCACGAGGCCCCATACGGCTGAATCGGGTCCATCTCACTTCTACCTGGCTAGCCCCTGCACACCTGGATTGGTTCTGTGCTGCACACACCTGATTTGGTACATATAGCCATGCTATTTGGCCCTTGCGGCTCGCCATGGGTCCAGAAATTTGGCAGCAGTTAACACTACCACTGCTTTCTGTGCTACCAAATTTCTATGTAGAGTGAAGGTAGCAGGGTAGAAGAGAAGAAAATGGGAGACTTAACCAGCAACAGATTATACTGAACTCTGAGAGTAAATACAGGGCAAAACTTGTTTCGAAGATGAGGACAAGCCATTTGAGAGATATGACAGAAAGGCTAACCTATTTAGAGTGGTGGGACATGAAGATTACTTTAGCAGCTAAATACATCCTGACAGGCCTAAAAGAATCAGAAATGAGAGCAGACAGAGCAGAGGAGGAAGAGCACGGAATAATTAACCTGGGCTATGAATAGTCCAATGTTTGAAGAAAGCGTATGAATGGGCTTCGATAGTGTTTGCCTGCTTATAGGAGAAGACTAGACTAGGTGTTCCAGGAGACCCCTTCCGGTTCTAGTTTCCATATTACAGAGTTCATGGTAATAAACACATTAACAATGTTTTCTATGTGGATGGAGAAATGGAGCCGAAAGACAGTTTAGAGCGGGGGGGGGGGGTGGGGGGAACCAAGGAGTTTTGGACCAGAGCATCAGCCAAGTAGTAATTATTGGCTGAAGTTCTTTGCATGATCTCTGTAGATACCAGACTGTATTTGTGCAGTGGTCCACTTGGAGTTAAAATCGACTAAGGTAGATTGATGCCAAGGAAACATTTTAACTTCCTTACCTAATAGAGATATTCCGAGTAATGCAGAATACTGCATGGTACTGGCATGATATAGGGATGTGGGATGCTCATGGCATTTAAGTATGGATTCATACAACAGAGCGTGGCCACATACATGCTTAGAGTAGTTGAAAACACGGAACCTTTGTACTGTGAAGCCCTAATTGCATACGGTGGGGGACAGGGGGAGGTGCGAATTGGTATTGTTTGCTCTAGAGAAAGAATAGGCTTTTTTTTTTGTGTTTCGTTAAAATCTTTTTAAGCTGTAGAACCACAGATGAACAAGTAGACTTCAATGTCTGTTGGCATAAATCTATCTTAGAGAAACTTTTTCTTCCAAGTTCCTATGTTTTTGTCTTGCTCGTGTTTCGTCTTCGAGGCTTTGGACAGCATTTACGTTAAAATGGCTCTGCAGCAAATTTGGGTAAGCAAAATACAGTTGAGATGAAGAGAAATATTTTTCTTTGGTAAAGTTGATCAGCAAATTTGCATCGTGTTGTCAATTCCTAGAATCTTGGTGAGGCCAACAGTTGATACACGTCTTAGAAAGAAGATACTCCAATATCAAGAACTGCTGAAGCTGAATATAATAAAGACCTTAAATACATGGATGTTGTAATACCTATCAGTCCTTGACAGCGGTGGTCATCCTCTATTCTTTGATCACTTTTTTGTCATTGTGTTTCAAATCTTTACATTGTGATCTCAGGGAAGGGACTGTCTTTTTGCAAATATTTATATAGAACCAAATATAACGGGGTCCATGACTGCAGTCTCGAAGTCAGTGATTCTCAACCAGGGTGACCCAGAACCTGGCTTTCTGCAAGATCCTTGTAAGGGCTGCGCACAATATTAGCACTGCTAGGTGTGCAAACACCTAAACGTGATTCGCAAGAGAAATCCAAAGATTTCCCAAGAAAATACATGATGTCAAAAACATTTTTACCTGTTGTGATCTTTCTGAGTTCTTTGCCCCCAAAAGAATTGTTCTATTACATTTCTGCAGTCAAAAATGAGTGAAAGGCAAGAACTGTCATTTTCTAAGGGGTGCCTTTGAGTCTAGAAAGGAGAATAACTGTTCTAAGTGTTGTTGAAATACTAAATATTACCACCACATCACCAAAAAAAATCAAACCACTCCCCATTGGTTATCTATTGCATTTCCCCTAAAAGGTCTTTTGAACTGGGAAAAACCTGGAGGATATTTAACTCTAACAGTATTTCTTGGTTTTATGTTGTCATATCAGATAAGAAATTTGAGTTTCTGAATATGGTGGCCTGTTGACATGGATATCACCTGTGATGTTGCAGAACCATTGCTGCATTAGCCTGAGAGGTGTTGAGAGCCATCAACACTTATTGAATTCACCATGTAGTATTTGTCAATTTTTTGAACAAGCTCAAGTGAACGGGGTTCAGAGCCACTCAGGCCATTTATTTTTTAATAACAATGAGGAGCCTGCCTCCCGGGAAATACGTGTATGTACACCTTAAAAGTGTGGGTGTAGGAGCTGGTGGGGATCAATCACTATAGTATAGCTGTGACACAGTATCTTATTATCATTACAGAGCAGACAAGAGGAAGATTCTTGTTTAAAAAAAGAGTGAATGTGGCTGAGGCAGCCCTGTAGGTTCTAAAGAATAAACAGACTTTTGCTTGAGAACAATATATTTTAGTCTTGTATAAGAGAGCGATTCCTTGCACAGGTTATGTTGTTCTAAACTTAGCCCTACTCTGTTAATGTTGTACTTAAAAATCACCTGGGGAATAATAGCTTATAGGTAAGGATGTTTTAATGAATAATTTGTCATCCTGAATTTTAATTGCGTGTTTTTTCATTTGATTTTAAAGTTCACCTTGTGCATAGTTTCCTTTTTCTTTTTAAACAAACTGTTCACTTAAAGGTCTACAGATCATGCTTCAGTGCTGAGTATGTAAAATCTTATTTGCTATGAATTGAATTGTGGCACCATAAATTAAATTACTGAGAGGGCACTAGTTTAATTTTCCTGCCTGGGCAATATATTGCCGAGAAAGTAAAACAAATTTAACGAATACAGAAATTTAAAATGCAAAGGTTTCTTTACTTGGTAACATAATTTTGAATGTGAATATTGAAGTTGAGAACCTCTCTTTAGTATATTGATGTTGGAAAATGAAGGGTATGTGGTGACTGAATTTCCATTGATACTTTTTGCCATTGCTAGCAGTACTCACTTCAAACACAGAATGTTTAGAACCTGTTATTTCAACTGTTCCTTGAAAATGGCTATTTCATATCAGTATTAAAGCGACTTGTCTCATTCTGGCCCGCCACGTGATACTGTCATTTATTTTCATTTTTAAAATTGCTGATCACAGTGGAAAATAACTGGACATTTTTAGTTATTTTAATATATCTATAGATATTTTTACAGCTTAAGTCTCTTAGAAAGGTGTGAAAGAAGAGGCTGAGTTTGCAGATGGTTTTATGGTTTGCTTTTATGCATTCTGTTAAAAAACACTTGGTGAGAGAGAGAGATAAACCGGAACATTCCTGAGCAAGATAGATATCGATCGATCGATTGATCTCTGTCTTGCTCAGGAACGTTCCAGTTTAGTTTCGCTCTTTTATTTAAATCAGCGTAAAATAGATTTTTTCAGCAATAAAAGCTTTTCAAGATAGCACCATAATAAATGCATGCTTAAAATGGCTTATGATTTGGAAAAATACATTATGAATATATAATACACACACATGCATGTAATATATATATGAGTTTTAGCTACTAATTTGGATATATATTGCAAACACATTATTGTATTTGGGTATTAGTTCATTAAAGGAAAACAAAATTATTACTGCTAGCAAGAATACTTACTGTATACAAAAACTGGAAATTAGGGTCTGATTTGGCCATTTAAAATATTTACCGTTTAACTGTGTATATAGTACCTTGGGTATTTTAAGACTTTAAATACACATGATGGTTTAGAAAGCTCTTTTATATGGTAGTTGAGCTTAAAACCTGTGAAAATATGATGGTCTTTTAATGAATTAAATCGCATCACATTTTTCTGGAGCTTTGCACTAGAGAGCACCGTGTGTCCTAGAAGAGGAAAGTTGTGCTATATTTCTTGAAGTTCATCAAAAAAATTCCATTAAAGTTCATCACTCCTGTGATGTAATTTCTGCATGTTTTTGTTTGTCTGCATGCACTCGTACATGCTTATTTTTATGAACAGTTGCCATTTTCATTTATCTCAATGAGTACCTTACATATATTTAACAAATAAATCAAATTATAATTTATACTTGGAATGGAGCTTCAATGATTGAGGTGTAGAAATGACTAGTGGTGTATGAACTGAATGGTAGACATATTTTAAACCATAAATTGCATGCAATTTTTGTCGCAAAATAACCAATGTTTCTGGGAAAAATAATACATAATCTCTTAAATCTTCTATAACACTATTATTGGAAGGGAGTTATCTAATAAACTCACTTAAGCTTCATTATTCGTGTTCTTGTCATTTATGCTCATTAAGATGTCATTACTTTCTATTTATTACTGAATTCCTTCTTCTGAAATTTAAATTGTGCATTCCTCACTTATGTTATGTGACCGAAGCTATTAAATGTTTATGTTCCTAAATGAAGTTGTTAACCCGTCATTTTCTTAAACAATATTAAAAGTCAGGCATTCCACAACTATCCTGTAATTTTTAGGTCGTGTTACAGACGCATAAGGCTTGATCCTGAGAGATGCTGATCAGTTTCATAGTTGAAACTGAGAAGCAAAGGCACTTCCTAGCACTTCTGGTATGTGACTCGACATCTGATGCAGACAGGTTTTATTCTGAACAGAAATGTCATGTCAAGCTTAACACGATGGAATACGTTATAAACTAAAGAAGAAAACAGCTCATAAATGCACTGTAAGTTTGTGTGTTATGTTTACTCCTCGGACCTCTTCAGTCCGGCAAACTAGAGGAAACAGTCTGTGGTTTTAGAAATGAGAACCTATTTTGAGCATCTGGAAATCAAAGCACACAAAGTCTACAGTCCAAAATGATTATTGTGTCCTACTAGATTTCTAAATTCACAAATTAAGTGGATGAAATGACATCAGCTGAAGTTACAGATGCTTAGGATTTGTCCTGATGAAGTCGAGGAATAGACCTCGAGTCCTGCATGAAATAAATGCAGAAAAAGCACATAGCAGTATAAAGGTGCTTCTGGCTGACCTTGCTTTTTAGTAGAATCTTTATACTGAAATGCATAGAGCACAGTGTTCATTTTGTCATGGTCCAAGATATTTTTCCTTTTACAGAATCCTACTGTAAGCAGTGAGTATTGGGTATGTTTTTAAAATTGGAAATGAATATTGCTTATTCAGGAAGAAACATTAGTAATAACATGCAACACACATCTTGTAAATTGTCTCCCTGGTTGTTCGTTGCTTGTTTGATTTTACACATTTTTAAAGCAAGCAAAACATGGTCTCCGCTCCATTAATCCTTTTGTATTATCATCTTTAAAATGTAGTCTATTTAAAAGGCTTCGTTACAGAATGAAGCAGAACACTGAAAATAAAACTAACTCGTACCTTCCTTTATATCTCTGAACAATAAAAGTTGCGCAGACTACTGATTTGCAGTTGTGTATAGCTGCGATCCTGGGTTTCATACACAGGCATCATAAGAATCATAAGGCTGTGCCAGTGGTAAACTTTAATAGCTTACATGGCAAACTGCATACTGATGTGTGTGATGCATAATTACTTTTCCATTGTAAAGTGCCAGATAGTTCACCAGAGGAGTCAAGTTCTGAAAGAACGGTCTTATTAGTTATACATAATTTCATTTAACTTTGAAAAGAGGAAGTATATTTACATACTGTATATGTGAAAATAATTACACATCTACAGCTGTGAGCAGTGCTTTTTTATGAACAAAACGCTGCTAAATTAAAACAAGGAACTGTAATCTGTTGGAAATTCAGCTCAAGGCAGTTTGCTAAAAGTTTAAGAACATTAATGTTTTAGTTGGAACTGATGTAAAAGAGGTATTATTTTAAATGAAAATGAAGTCTACATCTATCTGGTTGTGAATGTCTCTCAATTACAGTGGCGTCCATGGATCTTGGATCTGAATGAAGATTTGGCTAGAAGTTCTCCACATCCTTATTCTGTGTTTCCCTCTGAATAAGAAACAGCATGTGTGAATTACATTTACTATAATCCACTCCATACTAGGTAATAAAAATTCAGTAAAAAATGATTATGCATGGTTTAAAATTACAGTGATTATACTGATTATATTCTTTTCAGTTTTAGCCAGCAATATGGGGGAAAAAAAAAAGATTTTGAAAATGTAAGGCTGAGTTGCTAACATTTTAATATTTTGCAAAACACATGCATATGAATAAGAACAAACTTTGTAGCTGCAGACAATGACATTCCAATGGTGGTGTAACTTCCTGCATTTAACCTAACATGAAACATTATTCACTGAAAAGGAAAAAGACTCTCTTTCCTGAGTGTGCTACCCAAGCAATTAGAATGAATTGCTACTACTGTAAAGTGGGGAGTTACTGAATGAGATAATCTGTATTTAACCTTTCAATAATACAAGCCTAAGGAATAAAAACATGTTCCCTTATGTATCAACTTATAATATTTTTACAGTTGTAGTTACCAAGTTTATGAAGAGGTTTCTTCTGTTTTAATTGGGGAAAAAAACCCACTATAAACAGTTTTGTATATTATAGAAATCATTTTAACTTAACTGCTGAAATTGCTGCAATGCTTATATCGTGTTTAAAGGGTTTATTGCTTCTGAAATTAAACCACTCTATTTTTTTTTTTTGCACTTTTAATAAACACACAGGGTCTTCCCCCCCCCCCCCCATTGATGCCTGTACATAAATCCCTTCAAAGGTAATGGTAAATCTGTATGCATTTTGAGAGTATATCCCTACAATGAAAATTGTTTATTTCTATAACTTATAATAATTGAGTAATTTGTTTTTCCTTATTTTGTCATTCTGAAAATGAGGGGAGGAACTTAAGTATATCTGTAATGGCCAGACTGTTTTCTATATACATATTGCTTAGACTAGTCTGGTGATACCAAAGAGGAGTCTTTGCAGAATAAACTTTGGATAATATCAAAATGTAGTTTAATCACTGAAATTCTCAAAAGATGCTAATTTCATTTGCATTAACTTGCATCTAATTTAATATGGAACATTTAGATAAAAAGGTAAGTTTAGTTTGCTCATAGTACTTCCAGTTGCATGGGGGGGGGGAGCAGAATGAGTTAAAACATAAGGACTTCTGAAAAGGAGCCATTTTAACTTTAATCAGAATTCAAATTCATGCACAAGAGTCATGCTAGGAAGTTAAAATTTACACTAAAAAGCTAAATCACAGCTTTAACCATGACTATCTACACATCTTGACCTCAAGTGACATTTATATGAGGGGCCAGTATAACAGAATTGGGAAAATCTGTCATGAGTAGCTAATAAATAAATGAATGTAAAAGGGAAGCGCAGCGAGAAAATCCTCAAATAAACTAAAAAATATAATTTTCTAGGTGTTGTTCCCGTGTCTCCCAGCAAATTAAAGAGGTCAAACTCCTAGCAGCTTGTAAAATAGAAGCAGTTTAGCTGTGGCCTCACATAAAATGTAGCAGTCTGTTCCTCATATACCACCTTTATATTAAACTAAGAAATAGCTGTTAGCTGTATTTTTAAAAATAGAAATCAGTTTACTTTTTAAAATCAATCTTACAAGTTGCAAATATTTTTGAAATCTCTCCAACTCTCTGCTGCCCTTTCCTCCCCCCCACACCTCTCCTGTGTTTTTCCTTTGTCTTTGATACAGGTAATGAATCTTATAGATTGTGTTTGGACTGTCAGAAGGATATAACATAATTTACTTTACTGACTGGTTCCCTTCCAGACGTCTACATGGGCTGAAAACTGGATTATGGTATTTAAGATACAAACTGTCTGCCCTTGCTTGTCACACAAAAATACTCGTCAGTTAAGCCACAAACTCATGTAAATAAGGCTCTGGTCTTAAAGCAACATATTTTTCAACCGATCTTTAAAAATATGAGTTCAAAAGCTCTGCTTTGCAAAAAACATTTTCTGAATTATGTATATTTTTATGTCTGACAGAAAAAAGTTGCTTTCTTTATGGCATTAAAAATAGGACATATGGGCAGAGAGAAATGGAAGATGTGCTACAAGTTTCACAATTGGATTAAAAATATAAAATATAGGCTGAGAGAGTAGACCACATAAATATGATTGTATAATGGCATTATTTAAAGATATGGATCTCTAATATTTATGATAGCCGATTTAATGCTCGACCACAAAGTAAAAAAAAAAAATATATTTTTACTACATCTTATTAAACTGTAAATGAAACACCGTGTGGCCTGACCTACACATTTAAATAAAATAAATTTATTTAATTTGTTTTATAAACAAAACAGCCTAATTAAGAGACTGTTGGAAACATCCCCATTCTTATTATACCGACTTTCACTTAATTGCAGTGGAGCCTTTTTTCTCCATATATTACCCTCTATATTATTCATAATTTCTAGCTGTCCAGGGGAAAGCCAAAATAAATATCTTTTGCTAAAAATGACGTAGGATTGGGTTTTTTTTTTACTAGTTTGCTATTTTATAAAGTATGCTGTACCCCATCTTGTGATGGTTGATCTGCGTGGTTAGAGAATGGACATAAGATTTACATTATGATTATCAGCAAAATAACTTTTCTTTTTCTCATCCTATTAAGTATTTTTTTCTAGTTTGTTAGAGATTATATATTACATGTTCTCATTGAATTGTCAAAATAAGTAATTTAACATATTTAGGAATGAGTGTTTATTATATTTGAGAATAAATGATCTATTCTAAAGTTTAAAAAAAACAACTCATCAAAATGTATACTGTTTGTATGAATAAATACATTTGAGTTTATAGAAATAGTTCTTTTATAAGTGGGTTAATAGTACTGCCTATTATTAAGCTTCCTTAATACTTTTCATTATAATACAGAGATTTCAGTTGCTTCTAATATCTCTATGTTTTTAACTGTACGGGCTGAATTTTTTTATGCTGGGAACTTCTCCCTGGAGCTGACACCTGGAAAATTTCAGTCAAAATGGTTCAGTTATTTCCATTAATTAGGGTAGGAGAAAAGCTATTTTTCCTATATTAAACCACTGATGAATTTTTCTTTGAAAAACTGTAGTATCTTCATGCTTTGCTGTTGGGTCTCAAAATGTGTGTGTGTTTTTGGGGGGGGGGGAGTCATCATAACTTTTTTGTTTTAACAAAGACGGATCTTTATTATCCTTATCAAAATCCGCCCTGAAGCTTGTGTCTGAAAGTGACTTCTTTTTACACGTGATCGGTTGTTAGAGGCATTTCATTTGGTCGCTACATTTTCTGGACGGTCTAGGCATGCTCCAGGTGGAGGTGCTCCTTGCAGTCGTTTCCTCTGTGGCTCTGGATACAGAACTTGAGTGCGAGGAGACTGCCTCATGTTGTCAATGCTTCTATCATGGCTTATTGCAGAGAGGAGGAGTAGGAGGAGTCAGCTTTACTGAAATTGAGGGGAAGAAGGACAGGAAGAGTAAAAAGAGAGCTGGTTGTGAAAGACAGAGGGACAGGTTATAGAGGTGCATGCTAAGGGATAGTGACATACATGTTAGTTGCCAGTATGACACAGTTGTCCCCTCGAAGGGGAATAGCCAGAGCATGTACCTTATTAAAAATACATTCTGATATTTGCTTCCTTCTGAATGCAAGATTTCAGAACTTTAATAGTATTCTTTTAATGTAGGGGGGTAGGTACTTCTGGTTTAAAAAAAAGGTAGTAGTAATTCACTATTTATGTTGTAATAATATTAACCTAATTATGACTGTGGCTCTTATGTTAGTCACCATAATAAAAGACCCCACCCCTCAGCCCGGGAGAGTTTACAGTATAACACTCTCCGTATGTCAAACTTCAGGGACAAAATTAGTCCCGTTTTTAAAGGCATTGTCTTCCTGTTTCCTTTTTCATGTCCTTGTGACAGAGTATTTAGCAGAATTCACAAATTCGTTGGAAACTGACCAGGCTGCACGTTGAGTGCTTCTGCCATGGCCTTGAAGTTGCGACTTCTGGGCTGTCAACTGTGCATCTTGACATCCGCACCACCCTCGCCTCCTAAGGCATTATCTACTAATGTGCAAAACCTGAGCAGGGTTGGGTTCTAGAGTCCCGGTGAAGTTGGTAGGAATTCTTATTGTATGTAAAATTACACATACATGTACATCTTTTCAAGATTGGACTCCAGCCCTGCATCCTTATTCTTCAGACTTTTCCTGGAAAATATTTTTTGGGATTTTTTTTTTTTCTGTATAGTTTAAGCAGAAATTGTGCTGATTTCAGCCCTTAAAATTTCACCTTGATACCATTCACAAATACCATAAACATTTTTATTACAATTTCTGTAGCTTCTAAGATACTATAAAAAAAAAAATCTTAATTTTGAATCAAAATTATTGCTGCTAGCTGATTGTTCATTTGTTCATTCATTCTAGTAGAAGAATCAGTTTCTAAGAGTGGTGGTTTAACTTAGAATGGAATAATGTGAATAAATATCTTGACTTTTCAGATGAGAATAAAGAATCATATATTTTAGAATTTGGATATATTACAGAGTGTTATTAGGTTGAATCATCTTCTCTTGTGGAAAAAAATTCAAGGGGTGGAAGGAAGCAACACTTCAAAATCTCAGATTCACAACTTGCAAAGTTGTTGCTCCCTTTTCGTGTTGTCAGGGTGTTTTGTAGCTGCTCAAAAAGGCCCGAGGCATAACTTAACCCTCTGTAGACCAAGAACTCTGAAGTGGGCCAGTTGGCTCTCAGGCATAGCAGTGCATCTGTCTTCTTTGTATCTCTCACTCTTCCTGTTCCCAAACCTCTTCCTTAACACCATGATTCATTCAGAAGCTTTCCTGGCATAGTTGTACTGTACGTGTTTGTCTAAGGGAGCATCACTAACACTTCTTTCTTGATATTCTCAACCCCAGTGTCATATAGGAGACATACAGATGTTTGGGGAGGTTACATTGGGTTAAAAATAGCAGTCCTATTCCAAGTTCACCCAGGTGTAGACTTTGTGCTTAAACCTTTAGTTAGGTGGATAGTAGTGTGAACTGTAAAGAAGTTCAGAAAATTTGCATTGGTCTAAAAATGGCCAACCTGATCTAAGTTAACTCTACTTTGGAGTCAGTCTAACTTAGACTAGGTCTGGCATGACTGGTCTAGGTGACCTCTTTTATAGTTCCCAGTGCAGCCCGAAGGCTGGGAAAGCCCAGCTGCGGGCCCCAGCCCTGGGGCTGCACTTTCCTTACCAATCTCTGGTACTGTGGTATTTTTAGCAGCCCTGACCCCTTGTCCCACTCGCAGATGGACATTCCTTCCCCCCCGAGCGCACCAAACCCTTATCTCACAAGCTGCTCCCAGTGCTGGTTTTATGATGCCAGGAGTGGAGGAAGTACATCGGAGAGGGGCAGGAGGGAATGGATTGGTTGGTTCACTGCGGGGTGTTGTTTGTCTTGTGGGGGTTGGGGGCAGTAGGGGGGCTTAAAACAGCCCCTAGTCCTGGGGGCCAGGGGAGAGAACCCACACCAACCCCTTGCCCCACCCCACTCACAGATCCCGTTAGCCCCCTTGATCTCTCCTGCAGATGCCAATAGCCCCTAATTTTCCTCCTCCCCATGGACCTCATTTGTCTCCCAAGGCTCTCCCCACTAGCCCATCCTGACTTACCTTAGATCAGGTGGCCTTTTTTAACTTGATCTAACCTCTTCCTAACCACACTGAATATCTGTACATCCCCACAGAATACTTCTATCTAGGTTCTGTTTCTCCCCAAATTACTCATGTTGTTCAAGAGTAATTTACAATTAATGTGGGTGCATTGGAGACATGGAGGTGTGGTTTCTGCTCCCAATTCTCTCTGCGACCTAGAGTGAATCCCTTCATTGCTGTGAACCTCCATTTCACAGATGAAGAATGGTGAGGATGATGCCTCTATATATCAGGAATGTACCTTTCTCACTTTATCAGAATTGGCTTCAGGAAAACTTATGCATCTCTGATTTTGTAAGTCTTCCAGGTGCATCTCTACCTTGCCTTCTCTGTCTTTAATGTTGCCATTTCCAGTGATATAACAGTAAGTACTTAAATTTTGTGAACATTAGTTCTTTGGATTAAAAATGTTTTGAAGTGAACTGAAGTGATCTGTTTAAGTAAATACAATCCACTAGTATTTTTGATTTTGTCAAATCATTTTTAAAGGTGTGGTTTTAGCATGACAAAACCTTGTTGGGTAGCAGGTGCAGTTAACCACATCCGTGTTTCAGTTCTATATTTATAACAGGATTTTTTCCTATTTAAAATGGTATTTTGCTAGCATTTTAAATTTTAAAACAAATATTTTCCCTTCTAAAGATCATCTGAGAGACGTTTGCAATCACAAAGCATAATATTAAACTTCAGAATATTTACATGCAGCAAACCAAACAGCAAAAAGTCAGTGTTAAGGATAATTCTGTGTTCGTAAATTTTTGAATTCTTAGTATCTTTAAAATAAATGCATTGTCTTAGTAAGGTCTTGCTCCATTCTTAACTGTTTTCCCAATTTTTTCATATATGCAACATATATAGCATTAATTTATTGCTGAAATCTTCATGACTACTTTACTGTAGTCATTGGGTTTAAATATTTCCCCACTAGCTTTTAAAGACATTGTGGGTATGTCAGTCTGATGCTATTCAGTGATGTCTAGAAATAATGGGCCTTGCAGGTACTGGAAGCAGTATGTTAGCATGGTGCTGTGCCTTGGCTAATGTGGTCTGCTTCTCAAAGTTATAACAGAGAGGTTTCTGAAAATAAACCCAAACATGCATATAAAACCAGTAGTGCTTAACCTCCAACTTGTGGGCTGAATCCACCTGAGGGGCCATGTCATCTGGCCTTTGGGGCTTCCCATGAGTCTAGAAATTTGGCCTCAAGAGAGTGGTGGCTGTGTGAATTGATGTGGTTTCCAGAGCCGCTGCAGTTTGCCCCCACACCAAATTTTTGGACCTGTGGAGCGCCCTGTGAGCCAAATGACACAGCCCCACAGGCACTGGATTGTGGCAGAATGCAGGGGCAGGCCATGACCAGATCTTTTGCAGTGGGTGGCACCTGTTGATCGAGCCCATGCTGGATCCAGCCTGTGGATCAACCCTACCTGTGGGATATAGGCTGTGGACTGGACCCGTGCCATCCATCCTGCCTGTGAGACTGGAAGGTTGAGCACCGCTGTATTAAACTATTATACAAGTTGACTTATTCTCAAAAAATGACTTAGTCTCTTTGGGTCAAGCAGTAGGAGAATTAAATTCAAGAAGATGGTGCCATCTCAGAAACATCCTGATTAATTTTAATGACTATTAATGTTGAAAGCTCCTTTAAAAAAAAAAAAAGCATGTTAACCTAATGGCTAATACTGTCAGTAGCATATTAAATCTTAGTAATCCAAAATAAGACTTGCTAAATCAATAGTAAAAATTGAGAACTAGGAGATTTCTGCAGATTTAACCTATATAATCCTTGTCTAACAAATTGGATCAAACCTTCTTTGACTGTAAAACTGTGATGGTCTTATTCCCTTTCAATGCACCCAGCCACAAAAGCTTTATAGTTTACATGGTAGAATCTCGTCTGTGCCAGTAACGTATTCAGGAGCAATAGAAAAATAGATTGGTTTCTGCAATAGTTATGCAAAATGACTACTGAGACAAAAGCATTAAATTATTTGTAAAGCAGTAGTCACTGTTTGTAGTCACTGTATAAGCTGAATATTTATGACATTTTTTGTTTCTTGACAATGAATGAGCTGTTTTTCTTGGATAATTTAAAATAGATCTGATTTGCCCATTTAACTGTGCTGTACTCAGCGTAGTAAAGTTTAGATCTGCTTTCAGGAATTGTTGCTAGCCCCCTTCCCATCCCCTCAGGAGTCTAAAAATATTGTATGTACTGTTGCATTAGTTTATATTTGGGATTTTTTTAAATATCAATCATATTTGATATGCATATTAGAGCTTGTGGAAAAAAAATAGAACTTTAAGTTGGCACTAGCTGACTTTTGGTGAGGGGAAGAAGGGTTAAGAATCTAAGAATCATTTTCCTCCCAAAATATGAAGTGTAATTAGACCATTTTATGGACTAATCATTCGCTGAGCTTTATTTTTAATTGAAGCATTTTTGACAGCAGGAAATTTTAAAACTTTTAAAGATTTTTTTCCCCTTTTTACTTTCTTAGAAACCTCAGCATTTTAAAAGGAAAATAATTTACGTTTTGGTTTGTGCTTTGGTTTTGACCAGATATGACAATTTCAGCCTGTGCGGGCTGGGAGCGGTCCGAGGCCCTCGGGGGTGCGCGGCGGGCTGTAGCCAGCAGCCCTGGCACACGGGTCGGGGAATGTAGGCCGGCGGACTAGAATTAGGCACGGACTCGTAGCGGTTGATTAAAGATTATTTTACTTACACCGTAGATGGTCGCGGTGCAGGCAGGAAAACTTGCTTGAGTTGCAGTTACAGATAGGAAAGAAGAGCGGACAAGAGTTCTAATCTCGCCAACTCTAGCCCAATCCGGCTGAAGGCTGTAAAACTGCAAGCCCGTTGTGTCAACAGAAGAAAACAACTCGGAGAAGAGCTCTGGATACACTCACACGAAGTTTGCTAGGCTCCGTGGAACTTGCGCGCAGGGAAGGGGGTTCGTCGAGGGATCGTTCGGCGACGGGGAGAGGCCAGAGGTTGATCAGACCCCTATAGCCTTCTTAAGGTACATGCTGGGTCCGTTAGGCTCCGCAGCGCTTAGAGTTCTTCACGAGACGTGAAGTCCTCCTCCTCCAGATGGTTGTGGAGTCCTCCAACTTGGGCGGAAACCGCTCAAGCCTCTTATACGGCTAGCAAGCCAATTGCTAGCCTCCACGTGGGAATAATTTAGAACTGGCCAATAGTGGGACACAAATTTGCATGCGGGTGGCGGGAACTTCTTTGCACTGGGGTTTTCTCTTTGCAACTGAGAAATGCACCTTGCAAAGAAAGGTCCTTGTGGCCGGAAATAATTTAGCAGTGCCGAAGCGCGCGCGCACAAAATCACAGCCTTCAGTAAATTTTTAGAGCTACTTGTTTTAGAGCTGTTGAAGTCTTCAGTGGGCAGAAATGTAACCATCATAGTGCAAGCATCTTTTTTGTTAATGCAAGAAACTATTTGCCATCATTGCTTCAGAGCTGACCACGTACATTCTCACATTGCCAGTGTATTTTTCCTGTTGATCTACTTTAGCTTATATCCATCAGTGGCAAAATTATGGCCCCATTCCCATTGGCTTTGTTGAGGATTACAGTTTAGCTCAAGAACACGTGCTTCCAAACTATCTTTGTAAATGAGTAGGTTAAAAGTCTCATGCAAGCTTTTATATTAACGAAATATGTTGAAGTGGCACTTTTAGGGAAATTTCCATTGCGTTTACCATATTTAATATATATAACTAGTGTAGCGTGTGTGTGTGTGTGTGTGTGTAACTTAAATAAGACACAACCTTATACTATGACATAAGTAGTACCCCCCCCCACACACACACGTGTGTGTGTTCAATTCTGTTTCCAAATTAGGTCCCCATCAAAGGTTTAATTGGACTAGTGCTAATTTAAATGAAGTTATTTCTTCAGATTTCTAGATACCTGAAACGTGTACACACTCTGAAATCAGGAAATATAGAATAATTTTCAAGTTTCATTTACCAATATGCAATAAGAATAAGTTTGTAAGAAAAAAATAGTAATGTGTCTTCAGGTATTTCAACTTAAGCACACTAATGCAAGAGGAGGATATCTAAGGTGAAAGATGTTTGTGTAATGCTAAACATAACCAAAGAAACTGTGGTTTTAGTAAAGGTACCATTGCTCTATTTTATCAAGTGCCAGAAGTTGCATAATGAAAGTCTTTCAGTTTGAAAAAAATATAAGTAAAAAAAACACAAAAATACCACCCAGCTGGTAGAGATCTTCCTAATTTTTACCTGATTGTATTTCTGAAGAAATATGGCAGGGCCCTCGTAAATTTTCAACATGAACTGCATTTTTGTTGCCAATTTCCATATCCTTTTAAAAGTGCTGAAGCGTGCATTTGCTATTTATGTTTGCAGTAGACTGAGTACACTTTTACTATTTGTGGTTTCAGAAATTGGAAACAACCAAACAGTGGTGCTATGGTCTAAAAAAATAAATTTTAAACAGCTGTGGGACAGTATTTTTAGAATGGTAGGAGTCCAAAAGACAGAGTTGTAACTGTGTCTTTTTGTACATGGAATACTGCAAATAATATATTTTTTTAAAAGTAAGGAATTCTATTATCTTTACACCTTTATTCTTATCGTTTGGGGAAAATTTAGCTGACATTGAGAGAGTTTTCATTTTGACAAACGAAACTTGCTTGTGGATGCTAACATACCTTTTAGGGCATTCACTTAGATTGTTGAACTAACTATAGACTTTTATATGTAAAACTATAATTAACTTTTATGTGTGAAACTATAGAGTTTCACATATAAAATGCACTTTGTCTGACTGCTGTTTGCACTCTCCATGTGAGAGGTAGGTAAGTATTTTTATGGAGAAGGGATAAAAGTGTCAAAATAATTAAGGGATTTGACCAACTTCATGCACTGAGTTAGAGGTTAAACTAGTATTACAACTCTGAACTATCTTGCTTTGCCATTTCCCGAATCCCTTTGGATATTGTCCTATATACTGCATTGTTTTTTCTGGGCTACCTACTATAACAGCTGTGGATTATGATGCATAGGGTTCCTTGAATGTGTGCTTCTATCTTCTGTCAGCATACTTTAGCATCCTTAATTAGAGGCTTATACAATATATTGTGGAAAATATTAGACCTTTTGAAAGTCAAATTTTTTGGCTTATGAAATAAAAGATAGAGAAAATTATTTTAATCTACTCTTATTGGGCTCTAATTATGGTTTGGTTAGTTTTATAATTATATGTTCACAGTTTTTTTTAGGGCCAAAAAAAGACCATCTTGATAATCTGTCTAAACTTTTGCATGGCACAGGTCATTGTATTTTTACACAGACATGCATGTAGAGAGTCTGATAATTTGTTGACTTGGATCAAATATTTTAGGATGACATTCAGTTTTAATTTAGGAACATCAAATGATGAAAATTGTCCATCCCCATGTAAACTATTTCAGTAGTTCAACTAATCGCCGCTACTTGTGTCTAGTTTTAACCAATTGTCTTGTTTAAAGAACCTCTCTAGTATTAGGTAATTTAATTAATTTATAGGTACATACGAACTGATCTATTTTCATCTCTTTCTTCAGAAACTAAATTAACCTTTCCTCAATAAACTAATAGATGGAATTTAAGTTTCTTATGCTAAGCTATTTTTTCCCGAACACACAACATTTATGTAATTTTTAAAAATTTGTATCCTTCCTTGTTTCTCAAAATATTTTAAAACCATGGATGTAGCATTTGGGTATCAGTTTCAGTTACATAGATATGGAGATATTACTTAAGTATCCTCCTGTTTATATATGCAAGAAATACATTAGTCTTTTTAGTCACCGGACTGCAGCAAGAGGTCATCTTCAGTTGGTTTTCTACCACTTCCTCCAATTCTTTGCAGACTTATTTCTTTTCTGAATACAGTCCTCCATTTAGATGTTCATCCTTGCCTTTGTCTGTAAGTGTTTGAGTGCACTCAGGTGATGAAATGTTCAACAGCTCTCTGTATAGGTGACCCTTCTTCATATACTACTCTACTGATTTTTTTGTGTCATCTGCAGAAAATGTAATTGGCATATTTTTCAGGTTTTTCTTAAGATTGCTTACAAAAATACTGAATAGCTCTTGTGTGAGAACAGGTTTGCTAAATTCCAGGAGGCACGTGTACTCATTTTTTCTTGGTTCCCTCACTAATAGTGACTTTTTAAGATTTCTGAATTAGCCTCTTGCTACTATTTTTTAAAAATTTCTTTTATTACTCATTGTTAGCTATCTTTATGCATTTTAGAGACCAGGAAAATATATTACTGACAATAATCCTTGGTAGTATACCACAGTTTATCTTTGGAAGAAATATATGTTGATCAGATTTGTAGTCAAATGAAAGGAAGTATTGTAAACAAAAAGTGCAGGAGGGAGTAAAAGTAGGGTGTAGCGCACTTATTCAGATATAAATTACATTTTGTTTTGAAAAGTGTCAGGAGGTACACTTCATAAAAAATAATTGGAAACATTGGTATGAAACAGTATGTTTACTAGAAAGTAGTGATTTTGGCAAGTTGTGGATGGAGTGGGATAATATTTTTTGTTTATCAGAGAAAAGACCGTTTTGTGCCAGATTGTGAGTGTGGCAAGAGGCCATTATGTATAGTCTTGATAATATAGGAACATGGGACTGGAAGGGCTTCCTGTGCCATCAGGTTACCCAGGCGCAGAAATTATATTTGTTGCACAATCAGCTCCTTGAAAGCACTCTAGAGCTGTGCCCTGAAAGAAGCATATGGCTGCAGAGATTTTTAAAAGTTCCCGATTTGTGCAACCAGTTAACCCTCATTATAATAAGTGTTCAGATGAAGGTGCTCTAAAGTGGAGTGCGTTCATTATCTTCAGTCTGCCTGGGCGGGGGGAGGGGGGCAGGTAATCCATTCCTGCACAGGCTGGGCTCCTTCTTGTACCTTTTTTCCCTCTCCCATCATGTAGATATCACTGGAGCTGGGGTGGGATGGGGGGAGGTTAGGAGGGAGAAGCTGCAGACATACAGCTCCTCAGCTGGATCAGCTCCAAAACAGAGCTTGATCTGCCACCCTCCTGACTCAACAGTGAACATCTGTTGGATCAGGAGGGTCAGTCTAACTCATGGCACTTCCTATGAAGCACCATGAGTTAGATCGGAGAGCTGCATGCCTGCCAGAGCCCCCAGTTATCCAAGGATTCCCAGCAGTTCAAACTCTTGTAAAGAACTGAGGGACAAAACATCTAGAACATAGGGACCAAGGGCCCTGCCAGTGTTCTTTTAGTGGAAGGCAGTACTTGGAACTCTTTGTATCTTCTGTCTATCTAAATAAAAGTGAATAATAAAAATTCAAAGAAGTGTGTCCCTCCAGCCCAAAATTGTAGAAGCTAATGGTGCATTTTTCTATGCAGCTCCCTAGTCCATGAAATCTCTCAGTCTCAGTTTAGCCAAGTCATGCCTGTTCTCTTATGTACCTCAGAAAATATACTTCAAATGTAAGATGAGAGGCCATTATAATTGGCCAGGAAAAAAAAAAAAATTAAATAGAAAACCTACTGGGCAAAATATGTAAATAGTAGGAGGTATTTATGAAGACAAGTTAGGCACTTATTATGAACAGTTAAAATATGGTGGTGTTGTAACCTGATATATTTGAAATAAACCTTAAGAAAAGAATTTTAAATTTTAGAGTCATATAAAGAAGTCATAAATGAAAATTAAAATGGTGAAAATCAGATAACTAATGAAAACTTGCGAAGGAACATAGTTGGTGTACATGTGCTAGAGATATTCAGGAATACACTCTTGATGGAAGTGCCCCATAAACTTTTCAAAGAATTACATTGAATTAACTTTAATTGGCAGTTTGTTACCTATCAGATATAAAAAAAATGAAAGCTAAAGTTTTATAGGAGGAGTTTAAAGCCAAAATTTAGACCAGCTGGAACTCATTCTGAATTTTATGATCCAGTAGCCACAAACGAATCTTGAATAAAGTGACACGGGAAAGGAAGGACTTTTCAGATTTCTGCATAGACTCTTTGATGTGTTTTAAAACTAAATTTAAATGTAGAGAGTTTAACATTGTTTAAGTCAGTGTATATAATGTGTGCTGCCTGTGTTAGATGCAACAGAACATAATCCTGCTTAACGTAGCTATTGAGCTAAGATGCTAGGCATATTTTTCAGATTATTGTTTGATTGTTTTCCTAATGCATTGTAACTTGATTATTTGGGATGCCATTGGAAAAATTTTTCACTTAACCAAGTAGAGATGTACGTCCTCTGGAATAGTTGTTTACCCTTAATCTGAATCTCCCTGTCAGCTGTATGGCTAATAACAAGATTTTGAGTAAAAACAACGTGTGTTTTAATAAACGTGTAGCACATTGTATTTGGAATTGCTGTACAAACATTTATGTGGAAATCAGTGAGGTGGATTATTGTCGTTCCAATTACATAGATGAAAGAGAGAGATTAAATGACTTGCCAAGTGCCACAACAACGAGAGAGTGACCCGTAACGAGGATTGCTTGCCAAAATTTTAGGTGAAAAACCCACCAGGTACATTTTGCTAATGAAATTCTAGAACCACTAGAGTCTGGCTTAGTTGATTTCCTGTGTCCTTTGCCTGTTTGGGTCTGGTAATCTTCACTTGGTCTCTATCAGATCTTTATTCAATTTAGTTGACTTTCTAGTAGGAATAGCAAGGAATTCTAAATTCTTCACTTAGGACAGATAAAGTTTTCTGTTGCAGTTGACAATCAAATGTTACCTTTCCTAGCAATGTTTAGATTCTTTGTAAATATTTGAATAAAATATTTCCCAGATTCCTGCTCCGTGCTAGGACTGCTAGTTAATTGCTTCCCTTCTTAGGGAGTCTTAAATCTCACACTAGCAAGCCCTATAAATCATTTTGGTCTCCAAGTGGATCTTGTTTGTGCTTATGTTCCCATGATTTATATAACTTCTTTCTTCATATATCAAACAGGTAAGGTTCTCTAGTCTGTTTAACTTGGGCACAGTCTAATGGGCGGTAATTTGTGAGTCAGTTAATAACCATCATTTCCAGTTTCTTAAAAGGGATTACATTATCTCAGTTCCTACTTACCACATATTATGTGTTTAGGGTGTCAACAAACTGCTTATCTCTAAATTCAGAAAGGTAATGAAGCCATTTTTCTGAAGGAATTCTTCATTAACTTCATTAATTTAGACCGTTCTTTCTAAGAAAGGTCTCAGCTCTCAGGATCTTAGTTAGATCTGCCCCACAAAGTTTCTTCTGGAAAGGGTGCTGTTTACTTTGGTCCAGAGGACTTCCTCTTTGAATTTCTGAGCTTTGACCAGTTAAAATGTCTTTGTGTGGTCTGTTGCCTGAGGGTTTGAAAAAGGGACCTCACCCCTACATTTTTTCTTAAGAAATAGCAACTACAGACTTCATTTTTAAAATCCCATCTTTCTGGTTTCCTTCTAAATTCTAGCCAAATACTTATATTGGGTCATGGATCTATGTTTGAGGTCCCCTTTTTTTTTAAAAAAAATGGGGCGATTCCTCTAAATCTTAAATTAGCACTTGGCTGGATGATAGCTCAAAATGACAAACTGCTCAACTTAACGATGTCTCGGCAGTTTTATCGTAAGCCTATTTTGATATCTGATGTTTAGACAATTTTTCTGCAAAGGCAAGAGGTATTTGAAATCCGACTGTGAATTTGCTAAAGCATGAAATAAATATTATCGTATGTTCCTGCCTGAGATGTTCTTTGAACATAGAGGTGTAAGTTTATTAGGCGGAGGATGTTTTAGGAGTGAGGCACAGGACTGGGTGTCAATGACTTGTGTGCAGTTCATCCCTCTGCCACAGACTTTCTATCTTGGACAAGTCTCTTTCCCTTTCACTCACTTTCCCCATGTATAAAATGTGTATCTTAGTATAGTGTCAATAGTGCATTAAACACTTCGAGTTTTAAAGGCAAAATCCTAGCCTCAGAGAACCTTCATAAGCAATATGATGAGATGATGTGAAGTCACGCAAGGAAAGAATTGGTTGGGGAAAATGTACAGTGATTGACTAATTAAGGTGAGCATATTTCAGCAGGTTCACTTTTTTAAAAACTAAATATAGTCTAGCCATAAAACACTCATATTTAATTATATACTACTTTGTGGAATCTAATAAAAATAGCTTTTATGTCTTCAAATATAATTGTTCTATATGAGGCCACCTGATAGTGTTAACAGGACTGAGACCCAGGAAGCTGAACTTTAAGCTGTAGCTTTACCATTGGCCTGATTTGTCATATGTGCAAATCATTTCATAGCCCCTTACTAGAAAGGGTTTAAGATGTACTCATGAAATGTACTATGTAAGGGGATAAGGATGCTGTTTCTGCTGCTGATTATTCAGCAGAATATAATTATAATTATTCTGCATCACAGAGTGGGTCTGATGTCTATTCATAGACCTTGGTAATTACTATGGAGCTTTTTATCTAATTTCTTAAATACGCTATGACAAGATGTCATAGGGTGTAGAGAGACAAACCAGTCATACCAATTAAGGAGTCAGGAGGATTTACTCCTTTTCAGTCTGATCTGTTAACTAATTCTTGTATATTATTTATCTTACAACAAGTGGAAGCTAAACCACAGTAATTTAGCACTTGTTTCATATCAGGTTTAGCTACCCTGTTTAGCTTCATTGTGGTATAAGCAAACGCAGTTGCAATGCATTATATGATGCCCTTTTGCTGCTCTTTAAACCTGAATAACTGTTTCGTTTGTCTGTGGTCTCGGAATACAACCAGTGAAATGGGTATAGAAGAAACAAAGTATATTAGTACAGAGGATAAAAATTGTGCTTGCTTTGTTCATAAGAGTAATCTCATTGAGTTGCATACTTCCTTATGCACTTGTGCTTACCCCTGTTGTCTTTGAAAAACATTTTTGTTGTAACTCGTAAGCATTGTAAGGTAGCAATGTTATGATAGAACAAGCTACATCGGTAAGTTGTAGAATTGCCTTCCCTGGAGGTTTTCAAGAAGAGGCTGGGTGGGTAAGCATATTTGAGGGCTGGTTGAGGAATAGTGCATCTGGCACTCATGCTAGGGTTTGGATTAGATGATGGTTGTGGTTCTTTCCATTTCCTTCCATCTTCATGTATTTTAATCTAGGTGATGATCCCAGAAGTTTGTGCCTGACTTCAGATAGGCTTTAAAGTTAAATGATATATGTATTGTGCAACACAGCGTATTTCATCGTTTATAGACTTCTTAGGAATACCTGGTTAAAATAAAAATGAGGTTGGTTGATTTCTGAAAAATAGAGACTAAAAAGTGAAGTGACAGCCGATAGTTTTCTTAAGTATTTATAGTCATGGTCCAACTTGAAATACAAATCAAGAGAGGTTTTCTAGATATGTGTCTAAATACATCCTTTAGAATAAAGTGAAATCTAAAAATACTGGGCATAATTATAAATGGGCAAATCAAAATAAGGTTCTTTATTGCATTAAAGGGATATTTAGTATATAGGTTTTAACATGAGAATATTGATTACTTAAATACCTTGTAGAGGAAGGTAAGAAAAAAACAGGAGCATGGAAGAAAAGGGGGGAGGGGGGGCAATTTCACCTTCAGTTTATGGTCCACTGTAACCCCCAGGTCCTTCTCTTCAGTGCTGTAGCCTTAGTTATTTCTCAGTCTGAACAATAATGGACCCTTGGGGAACTCCACTTGATACTTTCTGTTAACTAGACATTGAGCTATTGACAACTTCTCATTGAACATGATGATCCAACCAGTTACGTATCCATGTTGTAGTACTTGCATCCAGTCTGCATTTCCTTAGATTGCTAATGAGAATGACATGGGAGATGATGTCAAAAGCTATGACTTACCAAGGCATATCACAATGAGTGCTTTATTGTCATGTGCTTTATTGACAATAATGTCATTATTGTAAAAGGAAGTCAGGTTGGTCAGACATGATTTGGTCTTTGTGAATCCATGCTGACTGTACCTGATCACCTTGTTCTACTCTGGGTGCTTCACAGTAGATTCCTTTGAAGACCTGCTCCATGATTTTTCAAGGTATCGAGGTCAGATTCTAATTCCCCAGTTTTTTTGTCTTCCCTCTTTTAAAAAATGGGTGTTATATTAGCCCTTTTGCAATTATTCGGGACCTCACCCAACCTCCAGGGGTTCTCAAAGAGTATCCTCTTCAATGGCCAATGACTCAGAAATTACCTCGGCCAATTCCTTCAGTTCCCAAGGCTGCACCCCATCCAGCCCTGCCAACCTGAAAGCATTAGTCTCTTAAGTAATCCCTAACCTGGTCTTACTCTAATGCAGGATGTTTGTCTCCTTCCCTATCTTTTTTGCCAACTGTACTTATTTGGTAACTGCCCCTATTTGTGATGACTGAATTAAAAAGGCATTAAACACTTTAGCCTTCTCTGCATCTTCCATAACTAGATTGTCTTCTGCATTGTGTAAGTGATCTCTGGTCTCTCTGGTCTTCTGACATATTTGTAGAATCCCTTTTTATGTCCCTTGCCAGTTACATCTCAAATTGTGCCTTGGCCTTCCTAATTTTCTCCCTGCATGCCTGCCCAATGCTCTTATGCTGTTCCCTAGTACTATGACCTTCCTTTTTTTAATTCCCTTGTTTAGGAATTTTTTTTAGGATTCAGACTCATTGAAGAGATTGCTGTTGATCCAGGCTGGCCTTCTGTTTTACTTTCTGTTGCATCAGGGTAGCTTACTCCTGTGCCTGTAAAGGGGCCTCCCTAAAGAACAGCCAGTGCTCCTGAATTCCTTTTCCTTCAGACTTGTTTCCCAGGGGATCCTGCTTATATTTCCCTGAGTTTGCTAAAGTGTGCTTTTCTGAAGTCCAGTGTCCTTATTCTGCTGCTCTCCTTCCTTCTTCCGCTTACAGAATGACAGAGTTCAAAATTCATTAGGGGCAGGTCATGTCAGACCAGCCTGATTGCCTTCTATGATCAGGTCACAAAAGCATTGGATGCAGGTGTCGCCGTGGATGTAGTCTTTCTGGCCTTCAACAAGGCCTTTGACACTGTCGACCACCCCATCCTCATTAAAAACCTAGGCAACTGTGGCATCGATGCCTATACGGTCAGATGGAATGCAAATTGTCTGAAGGGTCGTACTCAGAGGGTGGTGGTGGACGGGTCATATTCAGCCTGGGGGGAGGTGGGCAGCAGAGTCCCCCAGGGCTCGGTCCTTGGGCCCGCGCTGTTCAATTTCTTCATCAGCAATTTGGATGACGGGGTGAAAAGCAACCTGTTTAAATTTGCTGATGATACCAAAATTTGGGGTGAGGTGGGTATGCTGGTAGGGAGGGAAAAACTGCAGCAAGACCTGGATAGGTTGCAGGGGTGGGCTGACAAAAACAGGATGCGTTTCAATATGGACAAGTGCAGGGTGCTGCACTTGGGCAATAGTAACCAGCAACATACTTATAAGATGGGAAACTCCCTTCTTGAGAGCACAGAGGCAGAAAGGGATCTTGGAGTCATCATTGACTCCAAGATGAACATGGGCCGACAATGCGAGGTCACGGTCAGCATGGCTAACCAGACCCTATCATGCATCCACAGGTGCATCTCAAGTAGGGCTAAGGAGGTGATCCTCCTCCTCTACGTGACACTGGTCAGGCCGCAGCTGGAGTACTGTGTCCAGTTCTGGGTGCCGCACTTCAAGAGGGATGTGGACAACATGGAGAGGGTCCAGAGGAGGGCCACCCGCATGATCCGGGAACAGCAGGGCAGACCCTACAATGAGAGGCTACGGGACCTCAACCTGTTCACCCTTTACAAGAGAAGGCTGAGGGGGGACCTGGTGACCGTCTATAAACTCACTAGGGGGGACCAGAAGGGTTTGGGGGAGACCTTGTTTCCCCTAGCGCCCCCCGGGATAACAAGGAATAACGGCCACAAGTTGTTGGAGAGTAGGTTTAGACTAGACATCCGTAAGAACTACTTCACAGTTAGGGCAGCTAGGATCTGGAACCGACTTCCAAGGGAAGTGGTGCTGGCTCCTACCCTGGGGGTCTTTAAGAAGAGGCTTGATGCCTACCCGGCTGGGGTCATTTGAGCCCAGTTTTCCTCCTGCCCAGGCAAGGGGTTGGACTTGAAGATCTACAAGGTCCCTTCCGACCCGACTTCTATGATTCTATGAAAATCCTTGTGTCACATCTACACGAGACGCTTTACTTGAGATTAGTGCAAATTGTGTCACTGTGTACACGTGCAGATACTTACTGCACAGTAATGTGCTCTAATTGCAAATAAATTTGCTACCTGTAAATACATGAAGCAAATTTACTCACAATTAGTTACTGCACAGTATGGCATGTGTAGACAGCTGACTGAGAGCAACTTTGCTTCTAGTCAGCTGGGCAGCAAGTGGCGGGAGATAGCTCCTGGGGGCAGTAAGCTGTCTGCTGTTGGGGTGTGCTCTGCCACTGGAGCCTAGATGGGGACAATGTCCCCCTGATCCCCCAATTGTGGATCAGGGGCTGGGAACAGGCTGGGAGATTTGTTCTCAACCCCCTGTCTGTAATCACGGAGTGGGAGCTGGAGCAGGTCCCAGCCCCATGCCCTGATCCACTGGTGGGACAGCTAGTAGTGAGCCTCCAGCTGGGACTCCTAATTTACAGGTTTTTCCACAGTGGATAGTAGGCTTTAAGCCAGGATCTCTTTCCTTTTTCTTCCTCTGCTCTTGCTTTCCTGCTTCCAGAGCATGATACTCTACCTTGAAATGGGCTTCCTCTTGGTTGAGGCTGACATCACTAGAGTTGGTTAGCAGCGAGCTTCTCCCAGCTCTTGATGGTTGGCATCTGTTTTCTTGAGGTACGCCTTGAATGCAACCTTATAGTGCTTCATCTGTGAGATCTCAGGCTGCTACAAAGCTGGGAGTATAGCACTTGTTTGGGGAGCCTAGGTTCAGGAATCCTTTCTTGAAGATAGTCAGTTGGCATTCCTCAGGTCCCCAGGGATCTCTTTGTTGGCCAGATTGGATGAATACATTTGTGCAGTCTCAGTATCAGTTTCTCGCTGCCAGCCTTGTAGGTTTCAGCAGGTATGCCATCTGGTCCAGTAGCCTTGTTGTTATTGGTTTCCTTGATGACACACCAGATTTCTTCTAGGATAAGAGGGTTGGTGAGGATGTTAGGGGATGACTCGATGGTGGTATCTGCTCCAGTCGACTCACAGTTCAGGAGTCCCTGAAAGTGCTCTTTCTATCTTACTTGGATAGATTTATTGTCTTTGAGGAGTGTTGAGCCACAGGAAAGTAGGACTGGGAAATTGGGCCTTAGGTGGCTTTCGTTACCTGGAAAAAACTGTACGTGTCATGTTTGTCAGCATAGAAGTGAATCTCTTTGGCTTTTTCTTGCCACCTTTTTTCCTTGTTTTTTTCCCTAATTTTTGGTTTCCTGGTTCCTCCTTTGATCTTTGGCTTTGAGAAGCTAATGTGTCTCCTTCTTGTTAGATGAGGTATCATCTTGCCAAGTAGAGTGAACCCTTTCCTTCTGGTTGAGGAGGGCATGCCATCTCAGTGTTGCTGTCATCGAATCAGACTTGCTGTTGATGGGTGATATAGCCAATAGATTCAGCACAGCCTACATGGACATTGATTTTAAACCCCTTCCAGAATTCCTCAGTGTCACCTTCAATTGTGGACAGGGCAGATAGCTTTTCAAGGAGACACTGTCAGAGATCCTTATAGACCTTCAGGTCTTGAAGAGATTTGGTGTTGAGATTCCTCTGCATTGCTTTTGGCTATTTTCAGTGTTTTGGAACCAGCCATAAAGGATCTGACAAGACAGTGATCTGTCCAGCAGTCATCAGTTGCTTGCGTGGTTCATGTGATAGAGAAATTCATTCAATAACATAATCAAGGAGGTGCCAGAGCTTGGAGCGAGGGTGTCTCTAGGTGGTCTTGTATTTGTCACTCTGCTTGAACATGTTCTTCATGTTGACATGACCATGCTCCATGCATTTGCTCAGGAGGAGGATTCTTTTGGAGCTGGCTTTCCCTACTCCTCCTTTCCCATTGGTGCCACTGCAGAGTTTTAGGTCACACCTGACTCCGGTTTTGAAGTCCCCAAGTAGAACTGACTTGTGCTTCTGATGAGTATTAGTCAGTCTGTAGTCACGGTTGGAGTCGAATTGTTCTTTGGCATCATTATCAGCATCAAGCATTGGGGCATACGTGCTGACAGTGGTGATGTATTGGTTGTTGCTGAGCTTATGATGGAGAGTCATAACACATTTGTTAGTGGCCACGGGGAACTCTGTAAACTGACTGATGAGCTGATTCTTCAAGGTGAAACCAGTGCTGTGAACACATCCATCCTAGGCTGGTTTCCCGTTCCAGAAGAAGGTGTAGCCTGAACCCTCTTCCCTCAGCAATCGTCTCGTCTCACTCAGAGCTAAATTGTTGATGTTGTATCTCACTAGTTCCCTGGAGATGATGACGGTTCTTCTTTCTGGTCATTTGTTACCTTGGCACTCTCTCAAGGTGCAGACGTTCCATGTTGCAAAAATCATTGTCGTCTTATGATTATTTTTGACTGCAAAGAGAGTGAGCCCACTGGATGCAATTATCTAGTCAGGAGCAGATCAGACAGCCTAGGTTTAGGGCACCTTTTCTAGCCCCTTCCTTGAGCAGGGTGAGCAGAGGAGAACCTGAATAGGACTACTCAGTCACTGTAAGAGTTACTGGTTTCACCCCGTCTCAACCCATGTGTAAGACGTTCATCAGGCTACCAATGCCTGCACGCAGGTTTGTGGCTGGGGACTGCCAGATTCACTAGTCCCATCTTCACCACTACTGGTCTTTTGGAAGTTGGTACCAGAGAGTGCATTTTCCTGTGGTAGAAGCCTCCACATGACTTTGTTTAACATGAGGAAGTTGGTGTATGGAAACAGAAACTATATGATATGGGCCCAGTGGCAAGGGAGAAACCTAGATGGCAGGAGGCCTCTATCTTGCTTCACCCTTCCATATTTACAGTGGTTGAGATCCTGACATCATCTTCTGCATGATCTACCTTTGAGGACTTGGGGTTTGGACCATAGTTTGTCTGGGACCTCCCTTCAGGCCTGCTAGTCATCCAGGCAACATAGCTCTGAAGATCATTGGGACACACAAGCCTCTCTACTGCTACAAGGTCTTGGTCTATCAAGAGTAGGTTTACCATAACTTTGAACAAATGTGGAGATGGATATCTGTTTTCCTGACTACTTTCACAATTTTTTACCATGATACTTCGGGAGTCCAGTTCTGTGTCCTAAAACTGGGGCATCCAAGATGCTGTCTACTAATGCATGTCAGTGTGCGAGTGATGTTGCTTTTGGGTTGAGACTAGTGTGTTTTTTGTAGTCAGGCTCTTCTGCCTCCATCTGGCATCAGGTGGTCAGGATGCCTCTCACTTTCCACATGATGTTTAAATTTTGATGGATCTTGGTACATAATTTGAACACCAGATTTAACTCAAGACAATCTGTATTACCACAGAGAGTCCTGAACAGATCCCTCAAAACTCTGAGTCTGAGCTTCCAAATCTTGCTGAAGCTAGTAAAAGGCACTCACCAGTTTGACTGAGGCTGCAGGCCTGTAAGTGCTCACTAGCACTTTTTTAATGACCATTAGATGATTGCTTTGGTTCCCAGCATACCACTGTTCCAGTCTCTGCTATGTCCAGTGCTCCGTACGAGTTCTTTCTTCACACAAGTTATTTGCTGCAGACATGAAAATGAGTCTGAAACAGCTGTGATAAATTTAAAAAACAAAAGCCAGTACAGCATATTGATCAAGTCATTCACCCTGTGGCTTGTAACAGTCAAAGTCAATAAGGATGAGAGAGGGGAATGGCAAGTTTGGGGAACTTATATTTAGTAAACATGGGATATCCAAGTAGGATAAATACATTTTCAGAGTGTTTTTTTTTTTTCTTTTAAAGGGAACAGGGTGCTCTGTGTTACTTCTAGTGCTCCCTAGTAGGGGCTTTTGCAATGTCATGGGGATACCCTCAATGCACAATGAAACATGAATTCATTGGGAGGCTTCTGAACTGAGCTTTACAATCTAGGAAAAACTGGCAATCTTAGAAACTGTCACATTTGAATGCATTAGTCCAAAGGAAGAAGTAGTGTTTGGCCTTAACATGTGTGAATAGTTAGCAGTCTGAGCTTTATAGGGGTTTTGCTATACAGATAAACTTTAGTCCTATAAGTACTGCCACTTGAAAACTTGAAACTGTCCCTGATTCTGGAAAAAATATAGCTTCATTTTCAGATGACCACTGTACCATCAAGAGTCCAAACAGCAATTCTTCTCTAAGCATAGGGTTACTTAGAGAATTGACTAAGGCAATCTTTAGGGTCAATGGCTCAGACAACTAAGTGTGGCTTTAAACGAAAATCTGGGACAAATCTGAGCCAATCATGTTGTGACTTAAGCTATGAGATTCAAAATGGACAATCATGATAAGACAATCTATAAGTCAGACAATAACTAGGACTAATTTTTTTTTAATTAAAAAAACCAAACAAACAACTTAGACTGTGTAGAGAAAAGGAAACACAATCATTTTAGAGAAAGACAGAGATGATTCCCTGTAGTAAATTAACTTCCCCTGTACTCATTCTGAACAGTTTTCATTTAACCCGTTTACAGAAGTGCATCCTGGTTATTGCTTGCTTTACAGAAACTTAATGGCTCTTGGTATGTGGCAAAAGACTATATTCATCTACAGGGGAAATTAAATTCTGCTATTAAGTAAACATTTGTCCTGCTCTTCACATCTCTTTTTTTTCCCCCAGGGGTGGTGAGTTCCAAAAGAGGTGTCACAGTTCGCTGATTTTTTGTTTTGTTTTGTTTTCTACTTGGTATGAACTTGCTCTCTCATTTTCATCAACCTTTTCTGTAGTTAAGAGGAAGAGAAAACTGAAATGTTTTCAAGAATTTGCTTTGATTAACAGTAATGTGGTATTTTAGTCTTTTACCATTACATACTTAAAAAAGGGACAGAACAAAGCGTGATTGCAGCCCCTGCAGAATATTCCACTTTCCAGAACTCGTATCTTCCTTGTGGATGAATTCAGAACTCATGAACACGAGGTCCATTTAGCACTGATTGGAATCAGATATTATGGAAAGCAATGTTTATAGGCTGCCCTGCGTGCCCGTCCAGTGGATCTCTTAAGTGACTAGTCAGACTTTTGGTAATACTGAAGTGATGTTGTAGCTGTGATGGTCCAGGAATTAATTATCTGAGAAGCAAAGGTTTTTGTGGATGGTACCTCTTATTGGACCAACTGCATGGCTGGGATACTTAGACAAGCTTTTTGCATGCAAGGCATTCTTCATTAGGTCTGATGAATCATAATCTGATGAAAAAATCCTTGCACTTGAAAGGTTGTCTAACTTCATCCCAGCCATGCATCTGGGCCAATAAAAGATATCACCCAGAAAAATCCTTGCCTCTAGTCAAAACTCTGCTCTTTTACTACTGGCAGAGGCAACCATTTGGATAGTATTGTATCATAGTTTCTGATCTAGTATCCAGTTGCAACTTGGACCTGCTCATTTTTACTGTAAACCCATGTTTCAGGTGATGAAAGGAGAACATTGTAACTATTGTGCTTTTTCTGTCTTTCCAGGATGCCATTTTTATGATACTAGTCAATGCTGCTCATTCACTTAAAGTGAGCTCTATTACTTTTCCTGGGAGTTTTACTGGGGTGTGGATCTTCAAAGAAGGCCCTTGCAGGGAGCCTTTGATAATTCACATATCTGTCTAGTTTAGCATTTTACAAAAGAATAATTTGTTTTAGAAATTGGATTTTTTAATACAACTTATTTTTCTGTTTTCCTGTTGAATGAACACCAGGAAGTCACTTTACTTCTGCATCTCCATTTCCTCACCTTTAATACAGATCATGTTACCTACTTTTGTTTAAATGATCTTGATTTTAAGCCCTGGATTTCAGAAAAGTAGACTTCAACTCACTCAGGGAACTCATGGCCAGGATCCTCTGGGAAGCCAGATGAAGGGGGAGAGGAGTCCAGCTAAGCTGGCTGTACTTCATTAGGAAGAAAGAAACCTTATTGAGAGAGTATAGGAACAAACCATCCCAATGTGCAGGAAGACTAGCAAGTATAGCATAAGACCAGCTTGGCTTAGCAGGAAACACTTCAGTAAACTAAATTACAAAAGGAAGTTTATAAGATGTGGAAACTTGGAGAAATAACTAGGGATGTGAGCATATGAGCATTGCTCGGGCATGCAGGGATGAAGTCAGGAAGACCAAAGCACAACTGGAGTTGCAGCTAGCAAGAGATGTGAAGGGTAACAAGGAGGGTTTCTACAGGCATGTCAGTAGCAAGAGGACAATCAGGGCAAGTGTGAGTCCCTTACTGAATGGGGGAGGCAACCTTGTGACAGAGGATGTAGAAAAGGCTAATGTCATCTTTGCCTCAGTCTTCACCGGCAAGGGTAGCTCCCAGAGTATTGTACCTGACAGGACCATTTGGCAAGGAGGTGAGCAAACAACAGTAGCAAAAGAGCAAGTTAGGGACTATTTAGAAAAGCTGGACATGTACAAGTCCATGGGGCCGGATAGGATGCACCCAGGGGTGCTGAAGGAGTTGGCTGATATGTTTGCAGAGCCATTGGCCATCATCTTTGAAAACTCACGGTGATTGGGAGAGGTTGCAGATGATTGGAAAAGGGCAAATATAGTGCCCATATTTAAGGAAGGGAAAAAGGAGGATCCAGGAAACTACAGAACAGTCAGCATCACCTGAGTTACTGGAAAGATCATGGAGCAGATCCTCAAGGAATCCATTTCTAAGCACCTGGAGGAGAAAAACGTGATTAGAAACAGTTGGCTTGGATTCATGAAGGGCAAGTCATGCTTGAACCACCCTGATTTCCTTCTATGATGAGATGACTGGCTCTGTGGATGCAGGGAGACCAGTGGATGTGATGTACCTTGATTTTAGCAAGACTTTTTATATGGTTTCCCACAATATTCTCTCAGACAAGCTAAGGAAGTATGGGCTGGATGAATGGACTGTAAGGTGGATTCAAAACTGACTACAGCATTGGGCTTGGAGGGTAGTAATCAATGGCTCAATGTCTTGTTAATAGCCGGTATCAAGTGGAATGCCCCAGGGGTTGGTCCTGGCGTTGGTTTTGTTCAATACCTTCATCCACGACCTGGAAGATGGCATAGAGAGTGCACCCTCAGTTTGCAGATGACACCAAGCTGGGGAGTGTAGTAGATACACTAGAGGGTAGGGCTGGGATTCAGAGTGACCTAGACACATTGGAGGATTGGACCAAAAGAAATATCATGAGATTCAACAAGGACAAGTGCAAAGTCCTGCACTTAGGCTGGAACAATGCCATGCACCAGTAGAAGCTGAGGGCTGACTGGCTGAGCAGCAACTCTGCAGAAAAGGACCTGGGGGTTAGTGGACAATAAACTGAACATCAGCCAACAGTTTGTGCCCTTGTTGTTCAGAAGGCTAATGGCATACTGGGCTGCTTCGGTAGGAGTGTTGCCAATAAGGGAAGTGATTATTTCCCTCTCTTCACCACTGTGAGGCCACATCTGTAGTATTGTGTTGCGTTTTGGGCCCCCCACCACAGAAGGGACCTGGACAAATTGCCGAGAGTCCAGCGGAGGGCAATGAAAATGGTTTGGGGGCTGGGGCACATGACTTCTGAGGAGAGACTGAGGGAACTGGGCTTATTTAGTTTAGAGAAGAGAAGACAGATAGGATTTAATAGCAGTCTTCAGCTACCTGAAGGGTGGTTCAAAAGGATGCAGCTAGAGTATTCTCAATGGTGGCAGATGACAGAACAAGGAGCAATGGTCTCAAGTTGCAGCAAGGGAAGTTTGGGTTAGATATCAAGAAGAATTTTCTCGCTAGGAGGGTAGTAAAACACTGGAACAGCTGGTTAACCAGAGAGGTTGTGGACTCTCCATCCTTGGAGGTTTTTAAGATCCAGCTAGACAAAGCCTTGGCTAGGTTGATCTAGTTGGGGATGGTTCTGCTTTGGCATGGGGTTGGACTAGATGACCTCCTGAGGTCCCTTCCTACCCTAACGTTCTATGATTCTGCTTACAAAAAATTGGTAAATATTCAGTTATAAAAGTTATACATATATAATATTATAGTTATTTATTGATGTAAAAGATACTTTAATGTGAAAGAGAGAATAGTGAAGACTATTTTATGTCATTTTCCAGTTTCTGTAGATGATAGTATTTTCAGTGTCTGAATAATTCTGTTCACTTGCACCTAGTCTGTATATTGTTAATTGCCTATTTTAATATGAAAGATATGAGATCTGCATGTAGTACCTGATATTTTAAACCAGAAGCCAAATTGATATTTTTAATTGAGTTTCTGAAATAATTTGTATTTTACTAGATTGAAAATGATATGCTTTTAACCTAGCACATAAACACACTGTACTGAGTCATGTTCAGATGAAATTTGCTAAGTAATAAAGATGTTTCCGCCATATCTCTAAAATGTACAGTTGGAATTTATCACTCAGATTTCTTCAGGATCCAAAGATTTTTATCTCAGGGCTTTTATGTAGCTTGTATGAAATTAATTATTCCTTGTCCTGTTACTGTTTGACCTAAAGTACAAAAAGTCATGATGGCTCACACCAATTGTCACCCTGTTTAACAGTCATGGTAGATAGGCCAAAACTGAACAGCTTTGTTCACTCCATAACTGATTCATTCTCTGTGCATGTTCTGTTTTGTGTACTGAATGAGGTAGGGTTACAGGGGAAAAACATTACGTAATGATCTAAATAAAGAACATATTGGTTATAGCTAGGGACAGACATTCAAAAAGCCTGAGGCTAAATTGATTCAATCTTTGCAGGTTATTCTAACCTGGGTAAGCTAAACTGGTTTTCTAACTGCACAGACATCCCCTCTAGACTGAAGCAATGCAGCTGGGGGTTCTAAAGCAGCCCTCCCTTCCCTTCGACAGTGCTGAGCTGAGGGGGTGCATGGCCAGGCCCTGGCAGAACGCTGATTAAGGAGGGTTGTAAACCACCTACCCTGCCTGTACCATCCCAGGCTTTTCCCTGCTTGCTGCTCAAGGGGCAGGAGTGTTAACAGACTCTGCGTCTGTGGATGATACCGAGCTTTTCAATCTTCTTCTCCCTGCTTCTTTGTAATGTCTGCAGACCATGTCATTTTAACACCTTTTTGTGTCCTGTCTTGAAGATTGACAGATTGCAACCAGCAGGTTGCTTATCAGAACAAAGTTTGTCAGCCCATCAAGCCCTACACAAGAAAACATCTCTCATTAGTTTCAAGCTGTTATCTGCAGGGTGCATTTGCAAACCGCTAGCTGTCTGCCTTTATTTCAGTGAAATTGGAGACCCACACAGATGCCTCTCAGTATTAGCTAGCATGGGGGGTGGGGCATGGCCAGGTACCAGGTCCCTGCGGTGGGAGTCCCTCCATGAGCAGAGTAGTTGGGGGATAGGGGTGAGCAGGGACAGGGGAAAATCTGGCAACCTGATAGTGCCCTGGCTAGGATGGAGAGGGACAGGACCAACCTTGTTCTGCTCCAGCAGACTGCCCAGCCCAGGGCTGCAAAGCATCTGGGATACTGGTGGACACTAGTTTAACTTAAACCAGGAAGGGGTCTGGGACAGACGTATTGCATAAACTAGTTTCACCCAAATCAGTTAAATCTGATACTACATTCAGCTAAGTTTATCTTAAACCAGTTTCAGCCATTTTATAACTGGTTTATGCGCACTGAACTTATGTTCTGTTACAGGTTTAAACCAGTTTTTGATCACTTAAACTGGTTTATGTGTAATATCTGTCCCTAGCCTATATGGGATGGAAGAGGTAGATTAAGGTTTCATAGGCAAGTGTAATTTTGGCCTTTCCTGTCTTTGGAGCACTTGGCTTTGCAACATTAATGTTTTTAATTTAGGGTTTTTTTTTTAAATATGTTCATTCCTGGGGGGGGTCCAAGGGGTTGCCATAGTGGCCCTGATAGGAGAAGCAATTGCAGGTCCTGCTTAACTTCTCTGATTCTGTTTCATCTATGGGATCATGGATGAGACAAAATAACCTTTTGAAGGTGTTCTACATGCAGTTTCTCATGTAGGAACTGTGTAGGAGCGGAGCATGCTTAGTACAAATTAATCTTTAGAAATTAATGCAGATAATGCCTAACAAACTTGTACTGAGCATGTACAAACTGCAGTTGTTACTGCCCCCTCTTCCTCTCCATATACTTTGGTCAAATTTGGGAGACATTTAATGGGATAGAAAAAGACATATGTAAAATGAAGGCATAACTTGCTCACACCCTTGACCATTCTGTACCAAATATTAAGTTTTTGCTTCAATGCAGTGTTGTGGCTTTGAAAACATTTTAATATGGACAAAGTGTTATTTTCTAGCCACAGCCCTGACGCGTTGTTGGTGAAATGTAAAGTCACACAGAGTAAAAGCCTGAATGGTTAAACTTTGATGAAACTATAAGCAACTGAAATCAGTATTTTATAATGGAAAGCATCGAGTGATCTTCACTGTCAATGGTACTGTCAGTGTTGCCTATAATGAATTATCCTATCGTTTACTGAATTTAAGATAAGTGTCTTTCTTTACTTATTTTCCCCAGCTATTTTGTTTTATATATATAACACCAGCATTTTTACAACCTTTGTAGTTAATTTCTTGATCCATTTCTTATTTCCTATTCATAGTTATTTTTATCTTCCTAAGTACCTCTTCCCCTTCCGTTGCCTTTAAGAAAATTTAACCCTAAAAAAACAAAACATTAATTTCATTACAGGCTCTTAATTACAGGCAACAGGAAAACCCACCATAACTCACTCACATATGCAAAAAGATTTGTTTTCACCAGCTAAAACAATATTTTTAGTTTCCAGTTCTGCTAAGTTTGCAGAAACCAGCAGTGTTGTTCTGATTCATTTTGTAGAAAATCTTTGTACTTAGACTTTTTCACTTTTTTAAGAATGTGTTTTTAAAGTTAATTAAAAATAGATGGGAAGGGGGCTTTGGTTTAAAGGTTTAATACCTTATTTCAGAAGTTCCCGTTATTAAATATAGGATAAGTATATCCAGAAGTCATTCTATGCCAGCAAAGTAGTTCTGGTGAAGGAAAGTAAATCTACATTTTGCGTCTGATTGAAGTCATGCTTACCTCTTAGATTTACAAAAGTGTCAATACCATTCATTGTTCTGTAAAGAAAAGGACTTCAATTTAATGGAACTGGTGCACATCATTCAATGGGCTGTATTGTACACTAGCTTACTTTGCTGTAACTTCTTTTCCATGGTGTACCCAAATCTTGAATATTGTGTACAGTTCTGGTCTTCACATCTCAAAAAGGATGTAGTAGAAGGGAACCAAACTGATTGGGAGTATGGAGCAGTTGCCATATTAGGAGAGAGTACAAGGACTAGGACTTTTCAGTTTGGAAAAGACAAGGCTGAGGGGGGATATGATATAAGTCTATAAAATCATGAAGGGTATGGACCCAGTGGATGAGAAACTGCTATTCACTAACTCCCAGAATACTAGAACTAGGGGGAACTCACTGAAGTTAGTATGAGACAAATATAAAACTAATGAGAGAGTACTTTTATGTGCAACATGTAGTTAACTTTATTGGCACAGGAGGTTGTAGAGGCAGGTAGTAGGCCTGTGCGAAGCAGCTAGTATTTGCTTCGGGCTTGGATTTGGCTGATTCGGGGGACAGTGATTTAATCTGGTGAATCAAATCACTGTCCCAAATCCATTCAGCCAAATCTGACTCGGAGATTCATCTGCTGCCGAATCTCCAAATCACACAGGCCTAGCTCTGGCAATGGCTGCCCTGCCTGGTGCAGCTCCCAGCTCTTTGGGGGGAAAAAAAAATCCCCAAGTCACTGGGTGCTGCTGGGTGGGGGAGGGGCGATCCCCACTGCCCCATGCTCTGTGGGGGGCTCTATCATGAGCCCCCTGACCCTCCACCCATCGCTGTCCCAGCCCCACCATGGCTGCCCTGCCTGCACCAGCTCCTGGCCCTTTAAGAAAAACAAACAAACAACCCCCCACCCTTGACTCATTGGTTCCTGCCAGGCAGGGAGGCTATTCATAGATTCATAGATGTTAGGGTCGGAAGGGACCTCAATAGATCATCAAGTCCGACCCCCTGCATAAGCAGGAAAGAGTGCTGGGTCTAGATGACCCCAGCTAGATACTCGTCTAACCTCCTCTTGAAGACCCCCAGGGTAGGGGAGAGCACCACCTCCCTTGGGAGCCTGTTCCAGACCTTGGCCACTCGAACTGTGAAGAAGTTCTTCCTTATGTCCAGTCTAAATCTGCTCTCTGCCAGCTTGTGACCATTGTTTCTTGTAACCCCCGGGGGCGCCTTGGTGAATAAATCCTCACCAATTCCCTTCTGCGCCCCCGTGATGAACTTATAGGCAGCTACAAGGTCGCCTCTCAACCTTCTCTTGCGGAGGCTGAAAAGGTCCAGTTTCTCTAGTCTCTCCTCGTAGGGCTTGGTCTGCAGGCCCTTGACCATACGAGTTGCCCTTCGCTGTACCCTCTCCAGGTTATCCGCATCCTTCTTGAAGTGTGGCGCCCAGAATTGCACGCAGTACTCCAACTGCGGTCTGACCAACGCCCTATAGAGGGGAAGTATCACCTCCCTGGACCTATTTGTCATGCATCTGCTGATGCACGATAAAGTGCCATTGGCTTTTCTGATGGCTTCGTCACACTGCCGGCTCATGTTCATCTTGGAGTCCACTAGGACTCCAAGATCCCTTTCCACCTCTGTGCCACCCAGCAGGTCATTCCCTAGACTGTAGGTGTGCTGGACATTTTTCCTCCCTAGGTGCAGCACTTTGCATTTCTCCTAGTTGAACTGCATCCTGTTGTTTTCTGCCCACTTGTCCAACCTGTCCAGGTCTGCCTGCAGCTGTTCCCTGCCCTCCGGCGTGTCCACTTCTCCCCATAGCTTTGTGTCATCTGCAAACTTGGACAGAGTACATTTGACTCCCTCGTCCAAGTCGCTGATGATGACATTAAAGAGTATCGGTCCAAGGACCGAACCCTGCGGGACCCCACTGCCCACACCCTTCCAGGTCGAGACCGACCCATCTACCACGACTCTGGGTGCGGCCCTCTAGCCAATTCGCCACCCACCGGACCGTGCAGTCATCCACATCACAGCCTCTTAACTTGTTCACCAGTATGGGGTGGGATACCGTATCGAAGGCCTTCCTGAAGTTTAAGTATACGACATCCACCCCTCCTCCTGTGTCCAGGCGTTTCGTAACCTGGTCATAGAAAGAGACTAGATTGGTCAGGCACGATCTGCCCGCCACAAACCCATGCTGGTTTCCCCTCAGCATAATTTGCCCTGCCGGGCTCTCACAAATGTGAGCCTTGATAATTTTTTCAAATACTTTACCAAGGATGGAGGTGAGACTGACTGGCCTATAGTTGCCCGGGTCCTCCTTCCTCCCCTTTTTGAAAATGGGGACCACGTTAGCCCTTTTCCAGTCCTCCGGGACTTGGCCCGTGTGCCACGAGCGTTCGAATATTCCTGCCAGTGGCTCTGCAATGATGTCGGCCAGTGCCTTCAGCACCCTCGGATGGAGCTCATCCGGGCCTGCCGACTTAAAGGCATCCAGTTCTTCCAAATGACTCTGCACCACCTCAGGATCTACGTATGGAAGTCTGCCGCCTTGCTGCTGCCTCTCTACAACCCCAGTGAGAGACTTGTCGTGTCCCTCACTTAGGAACACTGAGGCAAAGAACTCGTTGAGGAGTTCAGCCTTGTCCCCCCTATCTGTCACCAATTGTTTCTGCCCATTTAGCAGGGGTCCTATTCCTCCCTGGGCCTTCCTTTTACTCCCAATATATCTAAAAAACTATTTCTTGTTGTCCTTTACTTGGGTTGCCATCCTCAGCTCCATGGTAGCTTTGGCCCGCCTAACTGCCTCCCTACAAGCACGAGCAGAGGAGGTATATTCATCTTTAGTGATCTCACCCTGTTTCCACTTTTTATGTGCTCCCCTTTTGGCCCTTAGGCTGCCCTGGATTTCTCTGGTCAGCCATGGAAGCCTCCTGGCCCCTTTCCCTCTTTTGCCTCGCTCGGGGATCGTCTTGCTTTGTGCCCAAAGGATCGTTTCCTTTAGGCACAGCCACCCTTCTTGGGCACCCATCCCATCAAAACTCCTACTCTGCAGTGCTTCCTTGACTAATCGCCTGAGTGCATTGAGATCAGCTTTCCTAAAGTCTAGCACTTTCACCCTACTAGTTACCTTACCCACTCGCCGTCTTATGTTGAATTCTATTATAAGGTGATCACTGTCTCCGAAATGGCTACCGATCTGGAGGTCCCCTATCATGTCATCCCCTGTTGCCAATACCAGATCCAGTATGGCATTCCCCCTAGTGGGACCATGCACCTCCTGTGTCAGGTGGAGGTCCTGTACACAAGTTAGAAACCTGCGTGAGCGATGGGACCTTGCTGTCTGCGTCTCCCAGCAGATGTCCAGGTAGTTTAGGTCCCCCATGACTACCGCCTCTTTAGCTTTTATGGTCTCCGAGAGTTGCCTCAGGAGCCCCGCATCTATTTCTTCCCCTTGGTGTGGGGGTCTGTAACAGACCCCTACCACCAAATCCCTTCCTCCTTGCCCCCCATGTAGCCTAACCCACAATCCTTCTACTTCCTTAACCTCGGATTCTGTCTTGATGAGGGTTGATGTGTATTGCTCACTGACATAAAGTACAACCCCCCCCCCCTTTCTTCCCCGACCTGTCCTTTCTATACAATCTATAGCCCTCAATATGTACTGCCCAGTCATGGGATGAATCCCACCAGGTCTCTGTTAGCCCCACTAAGTCATAGGTGTTTAGTGCAAGCAGGAGCGCTAATTCATCCTGCTTGTTCCCCATGCTCCTAGCATTAGTATATAGGCATTTGAGGCCTGCGACTGGTGCCTTTGCTGCCCCCCCGCTCCGAGTCCCAAGGGGCCCATTGTTTGTTACCTTCTTGTTCCTTACCTGTTCTGTAGTGCTGGCCTCCCCATGGCTTTCCCCTTTCAGGTTCCCAATGTTCTCCTTCTTCAGGCTGGGCTGTCCTTGTGGGTGCCACATGGTTTGGTGGTCCACAGCTTCCCCTGCCCTCGTACTCCCCTCCCCCCGACGAGCCTAGTTTAAAGCCCGCCGGAGGAGATCCGCCAACCTAGTAGAAAACACATGCTTACCTTTGGGGGACAGGTGAAGCCCATCCCAGCTGAGCATGTCCCTCGTCGTGATGTGCGGGTCATTGTCCAGGAAGCCGAAGCCTGCCTCGAGACACCACTGCCGAAGCCGCCAGTTGGTCTCTCTGATGCAGTTCTCCTGCCATCTTCCTCGTCCGGTCACTGGTAGGATGGAAGAGAAAACCACCTGGGCACCGAACTCCTTCAGCACGCCACCCAGAGCACAGTAGTCCGCCATCAGGTGATCGGGGGTTCTCCTGGCCGCATCATTAGTACCCACGTGGACTAGGACCATGGGGTAATAATCGGTGGGCTTGATCCTGGCCTGGATTACCTCCGTCACATCCCGAAATTTTGCTCCAGGGAGGCAGCATACCTCTCATGTCGAGGGGTCCTGGCGACAGATGGGTCCTTCCGTACCTCTCAGGATGGAGTCGCCTATGACGAGCACTCGTCGCCTCCTCCTCTGGGTCATCGTGGATCTCTTGATCTGTTTGGAGTGTGAAGAACGTGGCGTTTCTTCTTTCCCAAGGGTGTCCTCCTCCCCTTCCATCTCCTGCAGGGTCGCCAGGGCCTCATACCTGTTCACCAGTCGGACTGGAGAAGCTGGCACCGGTTCGCTGCGTGCCGCTCCGGTCCTGGCTGTGACCGTCTGCCACTCTGCTGTGGAGGGTATTCCCCGGGGTGCTTCTTCCTTTGGTGCCTGGGCCTGCAGGGAAAGGAAATAACTGTCAATTTCATCCTCCGCCTCCCTGATCCCCCTCAGTCTGCTAACCTCCTCCCGGAGCTCCCTCACCTGCGCCTCCAGAGTCCTAAGATGGGCACCTGCTGGACAGGTGTGGGGGCCCCCAATCTCTGCCCCCCCCGGCCCTGCTGGGGATACCCCACAGGCCAGGAGGTAGGGGGACACTGGCTCCCCCATGGGCTCGGTCTGGGTGGAGGCCTCAGACCTGCCCCGGGTAGCCTTGTCCCCCTGGGCAGAGGCCCTAGCAGTACTCCTCGTAGACACCATTCTACAAGCTGCTGGTTGTAGACCTGCGCGGTGTCTACGCCTTACCCCTACAGGAGTCCCACTCCTGGCCCTCCCGGCCTGCCCTCCGGCGCGAACGCCTGTGCAAACGCCGGCGTGCTCTTACAGAGCGTGCCTGTTTGCGCGCTCTGTTCGCGCCGCGCGGCTCCCTACCGGCTCAGCTATATGGGACCCTGGGGGCTTCCCCTCCGGATCCGGCTCAGCTGCGCCGGGTCCCTCCGCCCCACTTACCTTTGGGGGATCAGCTGCTGCTGCCCCCGCTGCCGATTCCTCTGTTGTTGCTGCTGCCGCCGCCGCCTCCGGTCAGTTGGTTGGTAAGAAGGGCACACGAGCGTGCGGGACACACGTGTGCTGCCTCCTCTCCTTCCCGCTGCTGGTTCCCGAGTGGTTCTATTCCTGCTGCCCCTCACTGCCCTGCACTGCATGGGGCGGGGGGGACTCTTCATGAGCCTTCCGAAGCCCTGAGGCTGCTGCAGGAGCTGGTGAGTTCAGGTTTTTTTGGTTTTCTTAAAGGGCCAGAGCTGGGGGGGTGGGGAGCGGCAGAGGGAGTGTGCAGGGCCCGGGAGCTCATGACAGAGCTCCGCAGGCAGCGTGAGGCAGCAGGGATCACCCCTCCACTGGGCAGCATCTGGTGAGTGGGGGCTTTTTTTTTTTAAAAGGCCAAGAGCTGGGGTGGGCAGGGCAGCTGTGGGGTTGGGGCAGTGGGCAGGGGTCAGGGGCAGCTGGGGGAGCAGGCAGTGGATGGGGCCTGGCAGGGGTCCCCCCATTGTCCCGTCACTCCTCCTCTGCCCCCTTCTTACCAGCTCCGAATCCAGCTCCATGCTGCAGTGACTGGGGACTGCCCAAATCACCGAAGCGCTCTGAATCTTTTCTGAATCTATTTGGAGAGCTTTGAATTGATTTAGACCTTTTTGTTGGTCCCCTGATTTGATTTGGATTTGGAGATTCGGTCGCTGAATCAGGCCAGATTTCCTCCAAATCAGTTCGGCACCCGAAGGTTCGCACAGCCCTAGGAGGTAGCATAGCCAGGGAGTGTAATGAGTAGGGGATAGATCAGTCTAAATCTTGTTCAGTGTGCTCCCTCTTTAGCATCCACTCCTGTCACTGTCGCTGATGGGATACTGGGCTAGATGGACCATTGGTCTGACCCAGTATGATACTTCTTAGGTTCTTGTGTTAGTAAAGTGTTTTGTTTAGAAGTAAACTATATTAACAGGAATAAAATGTATATTGATGATGATTATTGTGTTGTGTATTATCGTCTTCTTCCCTAACTTGCCTGGTCTAAACGGGATTGCTGTTTCGGATCCTGGCTTTGCACCAGCTTTGGTCATACAGTTCTTCTTCTTCCAACTCCTCTCTCATGCCCCTCTCTGCTATATCTCTCCATCTCATCTTCCATCTTCCTCTTCCCTTTCTCTTTTGTAATGTCATTCAGGTAACTTCTTTTCCCATGTATTGTTCTGGACTCCTTTGAACATGCCCATACCATACCAGTCTTATCTCTGTTACTTTCTTAGATGCCTTCTTCACTGATCCTTTGATGTAAGTATTCTTCGCTTTATCCATCTTCTTCACTCCACACAACCATTGGAGCATTCTCATTTGTCATGTTCAGTTTCTTTTCTTGAGTTTTCTTCAGGAGACATGTCTGTGCTCTGTACAGTATCACTGGACACGCACATCTTGTAGACTCGTCTTCAGCTTCACTGACACTCTCCTGTTGCATAATATTCCTATTTCCAATTCCCAATTCATCCACCCTGCTGTTATTTAGTAATTCAACACTTCATCTAACTCTGCTTTCTGCTGAAAGGTTGACACTACATACTTGAACTTGTCAACTTTTCAGACATGTTTCTCATTGATTATCACATTTCCAACACCAGGTACCTCAGAGCAATCACAGCGCATATATTCCATTTTGGTTTGACTGATCTTGATTCCTCTTCCCTCTAGCACTTCTTTCCATTGGTCCAATTCAACTTACACTTCCTCTAGACTGTCAGTGCAGATGACCATGTTGTCCACAAACATCATATTCCAGGGTGGTCTCCTTCTTATTTGTTCAGTAAACACATCCATCATGATCTCAAACAGGAACAGGCTCAAAGCTGACCCTTGATGTATGCCCACCTTCACCTCAAAATTCTGTGTGCCCTGAACTGCTCCTCACTTCCATTGTATCTTTCTAATACAGGTCCTTGATGGTTCTGACATACTTCTCTGGCATCTCCTTAATTCTCCGGCACTCCCATATTTCCTCTGTGGGTATTGTCTATTATAATTATTATAATACTTAGATCATTAGATTACTCCCTAAAGTACATGGAGGCAAGTAAAAGCATTTAAGCACATGGAGGAGTCAATGGAGTCATCGTCATGCATGCATCTTGGTGTTGTTTTAGAAATTTTTTTTTTTTTTTTTTAAAGCTCATGTCTCATTGTTACTATAACTATTATTGTAAAATATCCAAATTGTATGCATCTGACAAAATTCCTGGAGGTTATTCCCATAGTGTTATTATACCTACTTCATTGTTCTGTTCAGATATTAAAATGATCACCATACGAAACCAAGGCAAGAAGGCTGGTGAGCAGGGGCGTGGCTAGGGACTGCAAATTAGCTCTATGCCTGCCTTACTTGCTGGCTCTTTAACCACAGTATAGGCTGGGAAAGTGGGGGAAGGGCCTCCCTGTGCTGCTTGGATCACCCCCCCCCCCCCCCCCATCACCTGAATGTCACCCATCATTTCCCAGATACCAATGATTGGGCCCTCCGCACCTGGAATACTCCCTTGCCACTCCAGTCAGTCAAAGAGCAGTGGGAGTGGTGGGGGGTCCTCCTCTTTGTCTGCTCCCAGGTTCCCTGCAGCCTGTGCACATGGATCCAGCCTCCACTGGTCCCTGCACTGCCTGGCAGCTCCTTACCCTCTCCCATCCCCTTCCCCCTATCTCCCCTTTAGTTGTAGGGCCTGGCAAGGTCTGGATCTGGGCGCACTGAGGTGGTGTGGTCTGCAGGGACCCCACGAACAGGCAGGAATGGGGAACCCTTCCATATTGGCACCTCTGCCAGTCTCTCGTGGTGATAGGGGCAGTAGGGCAGTGAATGGGGAATAAACTGGGCATGGAGGGCGTGATATGGGGGCTCAGGGACAATTTGAGGTGCAAATGGGGCAGCAGCCTGGCAGCTCCTACTGCCCCCCCCCACTTTCTCCTTTCTTATGCCCCACTACCCCTGGTTTCTGTACTGTCTTCATTTCTCTCTTCCCTCCCTCCTGGCTCAGCATGTCTTCACCCACTTGTTGCCTGGTTGTTCCCTTCTGTCAGCCTAAAGCCATAGAGTCCTGAATGACAGCTAGTTCACCTGGGAGCAGTGCCTCTTGGGCTACTGGAGGACTGCAAACAGTGGTTTTATCTCAGGTGAACACCCAGGAATTAACTCAAGATAATTAGCACAAAAATCATCCTGGCCCAAAGTATCATAACTTTTAAGAACCCTAAATGGCATTTAGCACTAGTTAATGAGTCTTAATGTGTGATCATTCAAGTTTAAGTGCTCTTAACATGATCTAATTGTTATGTGCAATCTCAGCCTAAAAGAGAGCACTACAGTATTTGAGTCTAGACATTACAGAAATGTGGGCCACCCACACAATGGTAAGATGAGATAAAGCAGCCAAAATCTGGACATGTCTCGTTAATAATTTAAGTACAGAGGTAATAGAATGTTCCAAAGACAGCTTTTAGATTTAAAAAAAAAATCTTAAATTGTTTAATGTTGTTAGTTACTATAATGGACCTATTTTCACCTGGTTAGAAGGAATCAAACTTGGAACATTTCGCTTATATTTAAAAATATCTTTGAAATATTGATAGTTTATTTTTAACAACGGTTGTGCAGTCTAATTCTGTAGATGGGGGTAGGAAACCAGTAAATACATTCTTCATAGTATTCTGGTAGATAAAGATAAAACCTTTACCATAGCAATGAAAACTCATCCAATACTATTGGAAAATCAAATAAATTATTAAAAGTAGCGTGTTCTCAGCAGACATCAGTTTGTAAGCAATTTATTATATTTGCAGATAAGATGCGACAGGCTACTCTAAAACAAATACTCAGAGTAAGATGCACAATTTCAAGGTAGTACTGGAAATCTATATATACTTGCAGTTTTCATGACTGTTAGTTTTTAGGTGGACTTAGGGCCTTAGGCAGTGTGTATGCTCCTATTCCACCTTGTTTGAGTTCCTGGAAAAACATTAAAGTATCTACTTCTCTCTTATGCTGTCATCTTAGCTTTAAAACCAGGACATAAGTACCAAAGTGGAAGAACCCCACCCAACTTATGTAGTATTAATAGTTTTTCTAAGACTCAAACACAGGGGAAGAGGATAAGTCTACTTAATGGTCTAATAAGTTGAACAGGATCTGGCCCAAAGCTTTCAGCTTAACAGTACTTCCATGCAGCTAGGTGAATACGTTTTTGTTCTTTTTTTTGCCTCCTTTTGCAGACCATTAGCTTTCATATAGAATATAAAATGAGCTGATATGACCAAAGATGTTTGTCAAGGTTTTCTCCATGCAGATATTCAGTTGTAGAGACCATTAACAGCAGGATATCTTCCACATGCTTTGAAGAAGGGAAATGCAGTGTTTGTGTTTGCATGGAAGGAGATTTCGACTTAGGTTATGATAATTTCCAATATAAGAAGATGTTAAAGTTGAGCTATGTAGCTGATACATGCCCATATGATTAGAACTTGCCTAGCATCTGTCACTATTCAGATGTCTTACCTTCCTGGACCTTTGTCTTTTTGGTTACAGACCACAAGATTGGTAACGGGGCAGAGAAACCTTCACCAGGGAAAATTTATTCTTCGCTTTCTATAATAAGGTGTCTGTGCTGATATAATTAAATTGACTTGCTTTTGATGCTGTTAATGAAATTCTGACTTGTCTGTGCTCATGTGTAGAAATGGATGTGGTTGCCCTGATATTTACTCCTTTGCGACTTGTTTGAAATTGCTTATTAACTGAGAGAGCACTTGGATAGGGGATGGCTTTTTTAGCATGATTGTGGGATTGTTAATAGCAGAAATGGAAAATGATGAGTCTTGTTATCATGCTGATGATATAATCCTTAATACTGTGCCTCTAACTTGATTGAGCTAGCTGATGCAAGTACTCGATCATGATAAAATAGTAGGTAGTATACTAGATAGTAATATACTGATCAGCAAAACAATTTCAAGGCCCTTTTTAACCATTGAAACAACAGTAGAATCGGCAACAAATGTGGGCGGATCTAGGATTTTGGAAAGGGGGTGGAGATGGGGCAGTGCATCATTGCATGTAAACACATTTTTTTCTCCAGTTAAAAAGAAACTAGAAGCTTTACAAGTATATTAGGGGCCTAAGGCTCTATTATTCAGTTTAATATCAAGCAAGAACAAATATAATTTATTGGAATGTGCATTAATTTGATATCATATATTAGTTATTAAAAAAACAAAAAACTTCCAACAAACTAGGCAAACATAATCAAAAGATGTTATTTATTTAGTCCCATAATCATTAGAATTTAAATGTACATCAATTTCAGAATCGTAAAACAAAAACTAGCCTGCTTGAGCATCTTGATTGCTTCATGGAAAATAATTTCTACACTGGAGTTGATGTTCACCCGAGTTAATGTTTTCAGCTACTTAGAAACAGTCTGCAGGACTGTCAATTAGGAGCCAGCTTACCATGAGCAGCAAATGGACAGCAGAATTGCAGAAGAAAACATAGCTGAATTAGTGGAACATTAAGACTATTAATAAAGGAGAGAGGGTTGTTAACACTTATGGAATAAGTCAAGTGACTCCCTCCTGGCTGTCTGAATAGAAATGTTGCTGCTACTGCCAAGCAGTTTGTTTTTAAGTTTGGGGTAACTAGGAACCAAAGGGAGGTGCAAACTGTACTACTGCCTACCCTGTCCCCCCAGTCCACCCATGGCACCAAACGTTATTTCTAGCTGTAATTTTGAGATTAAAGCACATTTGTCCTTTTGCTTATCAATACAAATTTAACTTTGCAAAGTCCAACTTGCTGTTCTCACACAGTGATTGGGGACCAAGTTTTAAAATGTTAGTTTCGTTTAACGTGTCCATTTTAGGGTTCTCAACCTTAGATATTTGAGGCCTTGACTTCAGCTGGAGTCCAAAGGCATGAATGGGATCAGGTCCTTCAAGTTCTGGATAAGTGTTCAGTATCTCTGAAATGGGAGGGAGAGCTCAGTTTCTGAACTGGGGAGTTGTAAAAGGGTGGGGATGGCAGGGGCGGAGAATGAGACGGTTTGGGCCTTCGCCACGAGAGATATCAACTGGATGTATCTTCATCACATCACTTTCTAAAGCTCTCATAGTGCTTTTCAAACACTAGTAAACTAGGCTTTATAACACCTCAGTGGTGTTAATAAGCTAACTATTCCTGTAATTTTCAGAGAGCTGAAAGTGAGGCACTAAAGAGTTGATTGATTTGATGCGTCAGTGGAGAATGCCCCTGGGAGGGTGCATACGTGTGTGTATGTGTGCATGGGAATGAGCAGGTCTTACCAGTGGGATGCAGGTGAATACTTTTTAAATGGACAGGCTTTTAACAGCATGTGCAGGGAAGTGTAATTGTTTTTATTTTGCTGCAAAGGGGACTCCTCTGTCAGATACCTGGAAAATGCTGGATTAGCCAAAGAACACACAGCATATCACTAGCAAACTGGAATGATAGATCTTCATCATCATCATCATCCACAGCATTTAAAAGTAAATGAAAAAAAATCTCACCTGTGTCTAGATTGGGGTTTAGGACTTTTAATTCTTTTTAGGCAAATAACATGTTTAAAAATGAGAGGCTGGATGAAAAACATCGTGTGTTCGAAAGCTAGTCTAACTTTATCCCAACTATGCAGCTGGTGGAATAAAAGATATCACCCACAAAAATCTTTGCCTCTTTAAAAATATGTAGAATTAAAAAAATTTTCAGCCAATATTCATTTTGTGTAGGAGCCAGTGGATTTCAGTAAGATTTAATGCATTAAAAACCCATGTCCTTTAAAAAAAATACTATGATTGCTTTTTTATATCAGCTCTCATGTACACCTACCCCTCTTCCCTTCTCCTACACAAAGTGAATTTCAGAATCGGTCCTTGAAGAGTTCATTCTTGAAATTTTACATATATTGTTTTAACTTAAAGAAGACATGGTTGCACTAGCAGGGAAAGTACTGGATTTATTTAGGAATATGGAGAAAGGAAGATGGGCGGGTGTACATGGCAGCCGATACAAAAAAGCAACCATAATATTTTTTTAAAGGACATGGGATTTTTAATGCATTAAATCTTACTGAAATCCACTGGCTCCTACACAAAACTAATATTGGCTGAAAAAAAATTTAAATAAAAAAAAAAAAAATCTGTTCTCTTAGTTAATTGCCATCTGACTGCAGGGTGACCCCAAATCCACATAGGGAAGGCTCCCATTGGGCAAAGGACTTTGGACTCAAAAATGAAAGCACCCTATCCTTCCTGCCTCTTATTTTTAACAAGAAATGTTGCACCATAAATTCTTTTTACAGTAGGAAATATGAGGACTAATACAACTTCTGTCAATGAAAAATCACTTTTTTGGATACACCTATATATATATATATTTTTTTTTTTCTTAGTAAAAGTTAACAACAGCTTGATTCCTCTTATTTGCTATAGCTCAAGTAAGTTAAAATCATCTTATCTTTAATTTTTTTTTTAACCCATGCATTGTAGCTGTAGTGAAATAATAAAGTTGCATGCTTATTCATCTTTGTGGTTTTAAGTCATGGGTTTGCAAGTTATTTATATCTGTTATCCAGAAATAATGTGGTCTATGGATTCAGAAGATAAACAATAACCCCTAAAAATTAATCTGACATTTTAAAATTGCTCTGTAAATAGGATGTATCAAACTATTTTTTTCCGTCTCAGCAAAGATGAGGAATGCCTTCTGGTTATTCTTGGGAGTTTCAAATTGAAGTATAATTCATTGGTGTGTACTCTGCTTTTCCTTATTCTCAACGAAATGCAGAGACACAATTGTTACTGGATGATTGCTAGCCACTAAAAGACCAGTCTTCTAGGGGAGCATTAATAATTTGTGTATTTATTTTAATAAACCGTTTCACAAAGTAATATTTTCCAGTAGCACTACTAAATAAAAAGTAGGTAAATTTTCGGGTGGCAAAAGTTGACAGTACCCTTTTCAATGGTGATAGTCTAGGTTATTAAAAAAACCATAACATTTTTGCATTTAGCTTCTGAAAATAAAGGTCAGGGGAAGGATGTAATATTTTTGTTAGTTAAAAACACTATACAAATATTGAGGATCTCTACATGACACGAGTGAATTGAAAGCACTTTGTCATCCTGTGTGAAGAGCAAACCCAGGTGCCTGCAGTCTGTGGCTTAGGATGTGGGTTTCTTTGGACCTGCTAGTTCCAGACAGAGGAAGCAAGTAGAGTATGCAAAACATGCAGCATTTTTGAGCTCTCTATAGTTGCACCCTGATCCCACATGAATTCTGGGCATATGACTTCTGTGGCTTGTTTTTGTGACATGACAGCCTTGTCTTTTGAGCGTCCACGTTTGTGAGGTTGGTGACTGAGTGAACACTAGTACATGATGGAAGAGGTGGTGCTTCAGCTTTTTATCATGGGACTGAGCGTCTGATTAGCAGTTGAGTACCTTTTAAACCACCTGAGATGCAAGACAATTAAGCAGCCAGGTCTCTCCTCTCCTTAATCTAAGACATTCATTCAGTTCCAGGTATTCCACTTTATTAAAAATTGCAGGGCAGTTGTTCAAGTGTTTATGCTTTGCCTAAACGTTCAAGGAAATTATCTGCTGATAAAGCAGTATGTTAATAGTGGGTTCCTAGGGGCCATATAGCAATCATTTTGGGAATTGGATGCACGTTGCAAGTAATCTTATCAAAAAGACCAACATTTTTAACGTAATTTATTTAAATGAAGTAATTATGCAGAACATCTAAATGACAGAGTTCTGAATGTAACGAGGCAAGGGCTGTTCTTTGTAACATCCCTGTATATGTACAAAATCAGGCACAGGAGGTTTCAAATGCCTGATGAGGCAGCATCTTCGTTGTTCCAAATGGTTTTATTTGCCATAAAATAAATTGTATTTGCTACAGCTTGGAAGTTTGTGTAGACTGGACAATAATGAAAGTGTTCTCACTGCTACCTTTTGACTGCTAAAGCAAGGCTTTGTTTGTGAGATCTTTTATTGGGCCCAACTGCATAGTTTCCTAATATCTCTCACAAGCTATGCATTTTGTTCAAGTATAGTGGGAAGGCTGGAAGGGACCTTGGAAGATCATTGGGTCCAGCCCCCTGCACCAAGCAGGAAAGGTAATGGGGTCAGGTGAGCCCAGCAAGGTGACTGTCCAGTCTTCTCTTGAAGATCTCCAGGGTAGGTGATTACACCACCTCTGGAGGGAGCTTAGTCTACAGTCTGCACACCCTGACTGAAGAAGTTTTTCCTAATGTTGAGCCTGAATCAGTCTTCCAGGAGCTTGTGGCCATTACTCCTGGTTTTCACCTTGGGTGCCCTGGTGAACAGTTGCTCACTGAGCCCTTGATGTACTCCCCTAGTGTAGTGGTAACCTGCTACCAGGTCCCCTCTCAGCCTTCTTTTCTTCAGGCTGAAGAGTCCCAGATCCCTCCACTTTTCCTTGTATGGCTTGCCATATAAGACTCTGATCATAAGGGGGGCTCTTTTTTGGACTCTCTCAAGCTTGTCCATGTCCTTGTTAAAGCGCGGTGCCCAGAACTGGATGCAGTCCTCCAGCTGTGGTCTCATAAGTGCTGAGTAGCGTGAAAGAATCACCTCCTTGGTTTTGCTGGAGATGCATCAATTGATGCATGCCAGAGTATTATTTGCCCTACTGGCTACAGCATCGCACTGCCGGCTCATATTCATACTGTGGTCCATTATTACCCCCAGGTCCCTTTCATTCGTAGTGCTAGTCAGTTTGGTGCCGCCAAGCCTGTAGGTGTGTTGAGGGTTGCTCATCCCCAGGTGAAGCACTTTACATTTATCAACATTGAACTTCATCAGAGTCCGATCTCCCCACCTTGCTAACCTGTCTAGGTCCACCTGTATCTGTAGCCTATCTTTAAGCATATCTCCCCCATAATTTGGTGTCGTCCATGAACTAGGCTAGTGAGCTCTTCACCCCCACATCCAAATCATTAATAAAGATGTTGAAAAGTACTGGACCAAGCACAGACCTCTGTGCTTGGCCACCACTAGCCACTTCCCACCAGGAGGACAGATCTGTTCACTACAACTCTGGGTCCTATCCTGCAGCCAGTTTCTCACCCACCTGACTGTTTCGGACTTAAGCCCACAGTCCTCCAATTTTCTCGTGAGGATATTGTGGGATGCTAGATTAAAGGCCTTTTGGAAGTCAGGGTATACAATGTCAACCTGCTTTCTCATGTCCAGGTGGCAAGTTACCTTGTCATAGAAGGAGATGAGGTTGGTAAGACAAGACCTGGCTGCGACTAAGCCGGGCTGGCTGTCATTCAGAATCTTACCTTCTGCAAGCTTATCACAGATAGACTCCTTGATGAAGTGTTCTAGGATTTTCCCTAGGATGGAAGTTAGGCTGATTGGCCTATCCCTCCTGCCCTTCTTGTGGGTGGGCGCAATGTTGGCCCTCTTCCAGTCCTTAGGGACTTCTCCAGAGTGCCGCGAGTTTTGGAAGAGTTTCACCAGGGGTTCTGCATTGACTTTGGCCAGCTCCTCCAGCACTCTCGGATGAAGATCATCCGGTCCTGCTGACTTGTATATGTCTAATTTTTTTAATTGGTCATACATCAATTCTACGGCAATAGTAGGAAGCCAATTATTCTTACCGTGCTCATCTTCTGCTCTATCTGGTGTGGTTTTCCCCTTGGTCTGACCAAGGCAAAGTAGTCATTCAGGAGTTTAGCTTTTTCCTCGGTACCAGTAACCAGCTCTCCTGAGTTGTTGAGCAATGGCCCCACACTCCCATTTATTTTCCTCCGGTTCCCTGTGTACCTTAAGAAGGACTTCTTGTTGTTCTTGATTCCCGTTGCTGATCTAAGTTTGGTCACCACTTTAGCCTGTCTTATCTGTTCCCTGAAAAAAATCTCACCAAAAACAACAACAAGTCCCCTTCGCCTTCCCCACCTTCCTCCCCCCAAAAGAAAATAGAAAACTTGCCTCTTGCATATTTCTTGGACCATTACAGCTACAACACTCCAGCTGTGCTTACTGCTGAATACCATTCAAGACAGGGGAAAGGATTTCAGATGTTAAAGATATGGCTAATCTCACATTTTGTTAACTTTAGGTTGAGTGCCTTGCACGCACCACAGGCCCCTTGCATTTCTCTGTTTTTCGCCAGAAGTTTCCTGTGTGTTACCCTCCAATACCTTTGCATTTACTCACTTCCTTAACACCCTAGACTTCTCCCTTCCGTCCCAACAGTGCAAGGGCCCTGGTGTTTCCATCCCTCTCCCTTTGCATTAGTATCTTCCCATTCTCTGCCTGCTTTTTCCTGTGCTGGGGACTGTAGATCCAGCATCAGTTGGTTGCCTACCCCTGGTTTACAGTGTGCGTATTGTTTGGTGCCAACTTTCCTCAATACGTTAGATTGTTGAGCTCATTCCAAGGGTTCTCTATATGCCCCCTTCTGCCCCCATTTGTAGGAGGTGTGTGTGTTAGCTTTCCCCCTTTACCATCTTTTTTCTTCATCGTGCCAGAAACTGTCTTCTTTCTTATTTCCCTCTTCTTCCCGAACCTGCCCTCTTTCCAAGGTCCCTGTACAACTCCATTCCTTTGAGATCAGGCCATTCACAGTGTCAACCTGTTAAACTCAATTGAGAAGATGAGCAGAGCAGAGATAGGAATGTGTTGTTTTTTTTTTGTTTTTTGTTTTATTCTGGAGGCTATTTAATGGTTTCTGGTAATTGGCTTCTTTCAACATTTAACAGGTACTGAGGTGGTTGAAGCTGCTATGTCTACTAACAGGATGCTGGGATTTCATGTCTCCTGGTCTCAAGATTGAATCATAAAAATAGTAAAATAATACGAACAGTAATAATGGTAAATGCTATCCATATATCATTACAGTGTGATAACATGAACCAAAAGCAAAACTTTTTAATCGTGTTTAACTCACAGCAGTTCATATTTTGCAGCACTTCTGTCTAATTATGTATAAAATATAGCATTATGTATGATATACCTGTGTGTGTATGAAATATTTCCTCTTTATACATTGTTATAATTATCTAAATGATGCCTACTAGCATCTACATAAATTCTAGCCATGGCAAGAACTTACCTGGCTCCTCTAACCACTGGAGTTTAAGGGGCTTAAAATATCTGTTTAATATTTATTGATTGCAGTTGCTCAAATAACAGAAACAATATTTGTTAGTGGCACATGACAGATAGCAGCACCGTCTCTGCTGGCTTTCTGCAGATGCAGTATGTCAGATAAATTCAGATCAGGAGTGATGAATTATCCTTACAACCTCTTACCTTGTTTTGTTAATGAATTTACCTTATTTTTTAAATAATCTTATTTTCTTTTAAATTTGACCTCAGTTTAAATTATTTTTCCTTCAAATCAAAGCTGAAACTGTATTGAAGTTAATGGCACTTGCCTGGGAAACTACCAGGTTTCTTCAGTTTGGGTTTTAAGCCCTTTTTATTATAGATGTGTATGAAATAGTAGATACCTATAGGGAAATGAACACAAAACAGCCTGTAACATTGGCAGCTTTTGAGGTACATGACTCAGTACAGATGTCTGGTAGATGTATGTTGTGGGAACGACTCAATAGAGGAAGGACTTTAGTTTTGTTCTGTTTCTTGTCAATACAGATAGTCTTTTTAAGTACCGTGTCATAAACAGTCCCAACACCGCCTTCTTTGGTTTAATCTCACTTCCCTTTTCGTTTGCTTTGTTGAAAAGCAGTTTTGCAAACAATGTGTTTATACTGATTCTGCAAAAACTTACACGTTAGCACAAGGTTACACCAAGTAAAGAAAGCAAATCGGGTAGGTAAGATTCCTCCTAATGCTGAGCTCTTTATCTGTATTATATGACAACCTCTCCGGTATTCTGAACACCAGCATCTCTACTGAGTTGGTTACTGAAATGAGGACTGCCCTTGGCAATGTAACGGTCTTCAGCCTAGAGAGCTTACATGAAAGCAAAATCAGGGCAAGCCCTCCTTTTATGGTGGTAACTCAGTTCTCCACTTTTGCTCTGATTTCTTTTTCCCACTAACCTTATTGCTCATTTGTTTGTTATCTACTCCACTCCAGCTCACTCCAATAAGTTTGAGGCATTTAAAATGATTGTGAAACTTTGCCTATTTCCAATGTGGGAAAAAAAAGTGTTCTTATTGATGAGTTAAAAATATCCATTAACGCTAGAAAATAGTGCAATACAGATGGGCCCAACTTTGATATAGTTTGATTGGCATATCTGAGTATCCATCTCGCCCTGTCTCAGGGCTTGTTGGAGGATTCTTAACCATTTTTAATGTTTGAATATTCTCCTTTATTGCTTTTGGGTAAAGTTAACTAGGGACGGAGGCAGAGAATTGTTCTGATGAGTAGTAGCTTTGTACATGGCTTTTGTTGGTATCTGTGGGTGCATTTACACATGTGCTTTGTTGCAGAGTTGCCTAATTAGCTCCGCAGTAAAGTGTCACAGTTTGCATGTGCGCTGGTATTAGGGCGCAGTAAATTAACTCTGTCGTAGGGTTGTACTGTTGGTACTTTTCTATGGTGGAGTAATTCCGTATGCTGAAATGCACATGTAGATGGTGACGGGGGCTGATTCGGGCACAAGAGTTATAAAGTGCGGAGGCTTCCTGTTGTTTAGCCCCCCACTGTGACCCCCTCATGCTCCAGCCAGCCCCTCTGATGCCTGCTGATGCCACCCAGAGCCCGGGGCTGACCCCTTTGAACTCCCCGCCAGCCTGGGGCTGCTCTGCCTTGGCTAAGTGCTCCGGTCCTGGGCGCGCATGTAGATGCTACGCCTGGGAGCAGCTGACACTGGTGTGAACGGTGCCAGAGATTATTTTGTCATCTTAATAGCATGTGTAGATACAGCATATTAGAACATAATTTACTTGTATAAAAAAAAGAAAGGAATAAAACCCTGGATATATAGGTAAACAATAAATAGTTTGTCTAGCCCAGTTTACATTCACATTTAAATATGAATCAAATTGTAATATAGAGTACAAACGCCTTTTATCATCTGGTCTATAAAGTATGTAGGATCAAACTTCACAGAACAAGACGAGATAATTTACCCTAGTGTTTTGTTCTGATTTTCCTTAAGTTTGATATCCATGCGTGTGGCAGAGCCCAACCCTTGATTGTTCCTAAGGGAATACAATGCCCCTCCTAATGAATGGTGAGGGGACATGGCTACCCTTTCTTTCTTTTTGGCCAGCTTTGAAATACATTTTTATTCTAGTTTAAGGTCATTATGTAGAGGTAGAGAACCTCTGAGGCATTTTTATAGCGCTTAGCACATTGAGAGCTAAATCCCAACCCTACCAGCTTTCTTCGTCTACTTGAAGCATAATATATGGCTTTAGGGATTTAAACAATTTTCAAAATGGCATTATCTGATCTTTTAAAAAAAATTGTCCCATTTTATCCAAGACTACTTTGATCTCATGGCTTCTACTTCCCCCGCCTCTATAAGAGCAGTTGTTAAATATATTCTTTGTGGGTCTTCAGTTTTTGTTTCTGGGGTTGTCATTTGCCTATTCTACATACAATAAGTCCATGGAAGAAGTCCATCACATCTATAGTATCCGTTGTGGGTTTTAGCCGGGAAATAGGAGACTCCAGTTTGCAATGTCACAAAAGGGCATTTTTCCGTCAAGGCTCAAGTGTTTTTTGTTTGTTGCATAGCGCACACCATAGTTCTTAATTTCCCAAGATAAGGGCCCCAAAGTCCACATTTTTATCATATTTTAAATTTTTTTTATTGTTTTGGTGTGACTGACTGAGGGGAGAAAATAATATCTGCACTGCAGATCGCACTGTATGCTGCTCTGCTGTTTTGAAATGGAGTAATTTGTGTTGAAATAGAAATGACAAAAGATGTGTTCTGTAAGTCTCTTCTGGTTTCTAAGCCTCCTCATTGTATGATTGTTTTTCAGTAGCTTGAGCCAGTTGACGGTTGTTCAAAGCTTGGGATCTGGGGGCATTGTTGCTTGTAATTTCAGAAGCAATATGTCTTAATTATAAGTGCCGTTTGTGATGATATCTTATTAAATGAAACAGTAGCCAAAGCCAGCTTGTAATCTAAAACATGCAGAAAAGGCATAAAAGGTAACGTTGGGATAGCACTGATATACATCTGTGAGTTATTTGAGGTATTGTTTTTTTCATTAACACGCACAGAGAGATTAATATCAATGACATCTTCTGGCTGACTCCTTATGTATTTGTCACACTGTACAACACTTATGTCATTCATTCGGAATAAAATAACTTGCATTGTAATGGCCAGACATTAATCTGCAGCATTGTCAAATCCTATTATTTAGATTACATTTAAACTGTTTCATGCATTTAGATACTATTCCTTCTCGGCATTTTCCTATTGTTTATGTCAGGAGTACTTGGTCAGACAAAGTATTACTAATAGACAAAGTATTTGCAGTGACTTTGAGAGTTTTGAGGAGTTGCTTATGCTGCTATTTGTCAGAAGGCCTTTCTTTCTTAGCATGTTTTTGCTAAGCTTAGTTTAATGCATCTTAAGAAACCTCCTCTGAGAACATTTTACGGTGAATGTTTAAAATTTGTTTTGTACTTTTAAATTGACAAAAAAGAAAGAAACATTAAATGAATGCTATCAGGGGGCATTTTACCAACACCTATAGGACAACATGAGCCGGTTGCCTCCTGAAAAATTAGCATGACTAGATCTAAAGAGGCCTAGAGGGCTTGGGCTGGCCCTTGGTACTCTAGTGAATTTCCCCACTTTTGATGAGCAAAAGGTAATATAATCATAGAAACTTAGGGTTGGAAGGGACCTCAGGTGGTTTAGTCCAACCCCCTGCTCAAAGCAGGACCATCCCCAACTATTTAAACCCAGCTCAGGCTTTGTCTAGCTGGGTCTTAAAAACCTCCAAGGATGGAGAGTCCACCACCTCTCTAGTGACCTGTTCCAGTGTTTTACTGCCCTCCTGATGAGTTTTTCCTAATATCTAACCCAGACTTCCCTTGCTGCAACCTCAGACCATTGCTCCTTGTTCTGTCATCTGCCACCACTGAGAACAGTCCAGCTCCATCCTCTCTTAACCACCGGGTACTTGAAGGCTGCTATTAAATCCCTCTGTCTTCTCTTCTGCGGACTAAATAAGCCCCGTTCCCTCCCCCTCTCCTTATAAGTTATATTCCCCAGCCCTCTGACCATTTTTGTTATCCTCTGCTGGACTCTCTCCAACTTGTCCACATCCTTTCTGTAGTGGGGGGCTCAAAGCTGGACACAGGACTCCAGATGTGTCCTTACCAATGACGAATAGAGGGGAAGAATCACTTCCCTCGATCTGCTGCCAATGCTCCTACTAATGTAGCCTAGCAGGTTGTTAACCACCTTTGCTTGCAGTTGACTTGTATTCAGTTTCTTGTCCACTGTAACTCCTAGGTCCTAGCATGTATGAGTGCATGGGATTGTTTCATCCTAAATGCAGGACTTTGCACTTTTCTTTGAACTTCATGAGAGTTTTTTTGTTTTTGCTCCAGTCATCCAGTTAATCTAGGTCTCTTTGAATCCTAGCCCTAACCTAGAGCCCTGTCTACTACTTTCACCATCTTGGTGTCACGTGCAAACTTGCTGAGGGTACAATCCATCCAATCTTTCAGGTTATTGATGAAAATATAAAATAAAATTACCCCAGGACTGACCCCTGGCGCACTTCGCTTAATACTGGCTGCCAGCTACCCTTTGAGCCTGACGATCCAGTCCGTTTCTACCTACCTTACAGCCCATTCATCCTCCTTAGCTTGCTTGCAGGAATGTTGTGGGAGACGGTGTCAGAAGCATTGCTCAAGTCAAGGTGTCTCATGTCCACTGCTTTCCCCGCATCCACAGAGCCAGTCATCTCATCATCAAAGGCAATCTGGTTGGTCAGGCACGATTTGCCCTTGGTTTGAAAGAATGCCCTCAGCGCTTTGAAAGTATCAACCTGCCTCTTTCTTTTTATAGTGCTGATTAAGGAGTTATTGCAAGAGTAGAAATTAAGAGGGGTGTTCAGGATAGTTTAATTTTTGTATTTGGGAAGAAAACGGCAAATCAATATTTATGAAAGGGTAATATCACAAAAATACCGTAGACCTCTTAACCTGACATTAGCCCTAGGATATTTCAGGCGGAAATTAAAGAAGGATAAAAAGCTGGTAGCATAACTAGTGGTAATCAATGTCATTTTATGGAGGAAAAAAAATCAAACTTGTTATAATGCCTATTTTCTTTTTTTTTTTTTCTTTTTAAAATTTTGTGAGAGCACAAGTCTGTTTTATGCAGGTAAGTATGTTGACATAACATGCTTAAATTTTCTTAAGACAGTTGACTTAGTTCTACATGACTGATTAGAAAATGGGAGAAAATACTGTAAAATGAAGTTAGCTTGTATTAAATATACAGTTTTCAAAAAGTAATGGCAAATGGGGGAGTTGTCATCCTATAACAGTGTTTTTGTGAATCCCAAATGTAATTTGGTAGTTTTATCAGTGGTCTGTAATGTAGAATGCTCCCTTTTGTCTTAGTCTGTGATTAAGTCACTTTGATTGCAAACCCTGATGGAAGAGCATAGCTTGGCTAAAGCATTTAGCTATTTATTGTTCTTTTTTTGTTAAATGTGGAAATTCAGAAAAATTGGATGTTGGCCTTAGCTGCAAATATATCACAGGCCTATTGACTCAGTTTGCTTTTGTTATTCTGACTGTAAGGTTGTTGAAAAGGCTTTATTCATCTTAACTTCACATTTTAGCTATGATTGTTCTCGATAGAGAAAATTATATACATAAAATTTGAAATTAGTAAAAAATAGGAAACTAATTGAAGAAACAAGTAGGAAGTATGCACTTTGCTTTCTTCCCATTTTAGTCATATTTTGGTAAAGTATTAAGAGAGTTAAGATTTCATTGTAATGTTTTTAACTTATGATTTAAAGATAAACATCAGTTTAAAACCCATCTCACCTTTCCTACTGCTGCCCCATGGGTAGAATGAGAAAGGAGTAAGACGAGTAATATTTAACAAGGATAATTAAAGTAATTTTCATTATTAGGAATTGGACGATGTGATAGCATTTTACAGTGAGCCTCAAAGCACGTGAGATGGAAATATGTTGCATCTATTACACAAGTAGGTAAACTGAGATAGTGAGAGATTGAAAGTTGTGCAGGGCTGAGGAATCGGTGATAGAGGTGGATGTAGAATCCAGGAATCCTGATGATTTTGTCTCCTTTTCAAACTCCTCCCATTGCTCAGTATCGGTGTGGTAGATTAAATAAAGCTGCGCTGTGAGAGGACAGATTCGTTCATTAACCTTTAAAATTGTTCCTGAAGTTGTGTTGCTGAAAACTTGGCACTTGCATGTTTGCACCAGTTAGACGTGCATGCAGAAGGGGCCTTTTTATATATCCTTTTATCATTTCAGCAAAATTGTAGGCACAAGTCAAGTCAAGGAACTTTAAAATATCAGGTGTTACAAGCGTAGTGCTATCCATAGTAGAAAGATGGGAGAAACCTGCTTGTATTCATATTGGTGGTTACAACCTGCTGCCTGCATTCTTGTGGAAAGCCTGCTACTATCGTTGAAAAACTTCTTGTTAAAATTTTAAGCCAGGATTCTGTTGGGGGTTTGCAAAAAGGAGTTATGACAACAGTAGTGTAGCTTGACTTTGAAACTCTGCCTCTGTCAGTCCTCAAACATGAAAGCATTAGTAATAGATCCGGGAGTGTTTGTCTGCAGTAGTTTCCCCCTGTGGCTCCTATTTCAGACATTATATAGGATGACAACTTTTCAAGTTGATTCCACTATTCCATTCACTTTCTCTGACTTGCTCATCCATTTGGTTATGGCAGAAATTCCAGTAATAAATGAGGAATGGTATTCATTTCTTTCCTTGGAAACCTCTGGGGAGAATTTTTCAGTTTGTTTGGTTTTTCTTATTTTTATTTTTGTTTTGCTTTTTAAAAACAAAATTGCGCTTTGTATTTACCGTATTTACATGAATCCAACATGAGGCTTTTCCCCAGTCACCATGGGTGGTGCGCGGAAGCCTCATCTTAGATTAAAGTATCAGCCTGGGGCAGGCAGTCGCTCAGGCTTGGCTTCTGCCCTGGGCTTGGGGCTGATGCCAGAGCTGGGGTGCCCGCTGTCCCAGGCTAGGGTGGTTCATCTGGTAGGGGAGGGGGCACGCAATGGGGATATGAAAAGATCATGTATATAGAATATCTTTCAAATGTGTATATCTTGGCGGTATCAAGTCAGGCTGATGCCAGTGCTTGGACCTCGGGTGTCTCTGTGACGTTCTTTTTCGGATGTCACCACCAAAGACGGTGTTGGTCACTGATAAGCCTTGTCTGGCACAGAGCTCAAGAACTCCTTGACCATTGTTGTCCATATGTCTAATGCTATGCCTACCCAGAATCCCAGGCCAGATTTCAGCATTGGACCCAAGTCTTGCACTGAAGTCTGAATACTAGGAGAGGTTCCTTCCGTGGAGTCCTGCTGCTCAGTTCCTCCAGCTGTTGATAGAAGCTGTCCTTCTCATCAATGGCCTGCAGAGTTGGAGCATAGAAACCGACACGGTTGATGAGTCCCTTCTATAGTCTAACTCAAAGTGTCCTGGTACGTATGGACAAATTTATAATTTTTTCATGTATGGAATATAATTAGTGGGGTGTTGTCTTAAATTTGAAGTTTTAAATACAGTATGTTTCAATAGATTTCAGTAAGGGCTATATTTTATACTCTGAAAATACAGATTCTTTGCTAAATACTCTGTGAGCATTTCCCCTAAATTAGGGCAATTTTGGGGACATGTTTTCTTGCTAAAATTACATGGCCTTTCAGTGGAAGAAGCTGCCCTTTTTCTTAGTTTCAGTGCATAAAGGCCACTGGTCCACCTATTCCCTTCTTTCAAGATCTCCCTGTTTGGTTCATTAGCAAGTATTCCAGGAGACCTCCGTTACAGCCAAAGATGGAGTAGAAGCCTTTCCAGGCCAGTAGCAGGTTTTTATTGACCTAAGCAGAGGAAACCGATTTGTTGTTGTTGCTGTGCACATATTTTTAATATTTTTTCTTCTTTAAAGTAGGTCAAAACACCTGAGGAATTAAAAGCAGCAGCAGTGGTGATCGAGTCAGAACAAACAAAAATTGGTTGGGTAGAGGGCTGGGGGCGGTGCGGGTGGCAGAGTATTTTTATGACCTCATTGTGACAAATTTCTAGTTAAAAAAAAAAGAAAAAAAGCAACAACAAACAGTTTGTTTTAGGGTACTATCATGCATATTGGCTCAGCTTTTTCGACAACATTGGCATTAGAATCCTATTTTTTAAGCAGGATCAGCTTTATTATATGAGTAATGTTAATCCACTAGTTTTGTCTGTGGATTGCCCATATTAAATTGTTTCCAAGACTGCCAATCTGTGTCTAAACAACTTTAACCTGTTGTGTGGAGTCTTGCAAGTAACGTCATCCATCCTGGACTTAGACTTGAACTTCTGGATCCCTTCAGGGTGTAGGTCTGAAAAACAGCATTTATTGAGAAATGTGACTTTCTTTTTAGTTTAATCTAAAATAAATTCCAGTCTTTACAAATACATTCCAAAAATGAATAAATTGTTATTGAAAGGATAAAAAGAGTTAGTGCATGACATATGGAGAGCTGGAGTCAAGTTGGGTTCCAGTCTTTGTGTATCTACATTTGGTGTCTTCACTCTGTTTCGAAGTTCATACATGTTCCTGCCTCTTAAAACCATCTTATTTTACCCAACCAGTATTCTCTGTTTAAGTAAAGTGTGTTGTTGATAGAGCTGAGTTGGGAACTTCGCTGTCTTATGCTAACTAAGCCTTCATCTTTGACATTAATTTTTACCTAGTTTCCCTTAAAAGTTAAGAGAATAGATCAGGGGTGAGGAAAATATGGCCTATGGTCTGGATTTGGCCTGCCAGGCACTTTCATCTGCCCCGTGGGCACCCACAAATAAATTATTGCCTGCCCAGCCCTTCCGTCCATAGGGTTGGGCATATAGATATACACCTCTCCCCCAACATACCCTATTGCGCCCCGCTCCCACCCTTGTGGGTGGAAGGTACTGGCCCAGCCAGCAGCAGCTTCCAGGCGGGGCGGCAGCTGCCGCCGCCTCGGGGGAGACCTGTTTGGCTTCCCCAGTGTCCTGCTTGCTCCGGGCAGCAGGCAGGGAAGTGGTGGGGGCATGGCGGAGCTGCAGCTGGGGCTGGCAGAAGCGCGGAGCCCATGCCCAGGGGGAGCAGCAGGAATGCAGAGCTCAGGTAGGCAGGGTGTGGGTGTGGGAAGGGCTTCCGGTGCAGGGCTTTTCACTGCTGTGCAAGTGCAGGAAGGAAAGAAGGGCTGCTCGAGTGCCCCCTCGGCTTCTAGCCTGAGCCACTGCAGGCATGTGCCTGAATTTCCTCAGTCCAGGGAGAACGTCGGTCCAGTTTCGAACCAGTTCCAGCTAGTCAGGTTAGACTAACCCGCAAAGATTGAATCAGTTCAGGCTCAGGCTTTTTGAATGTCTGTCTCTAGCCTGGAAGCCCAAACATATGTTTGCCCATAGACTCTATGGGAGAGGAGGACATGGTTGTATAATGTGCAAATCTTTTTGCTTCATAAAAATTGACTTTGCAAGCTGCGGTTTGCATGCACAAGGAATTCGCACATATGCAGGAAGTTTTCTTGACTTCGGCTAACTACAGTAAAGTCAATGAAATTAGAGAATAAATGATTCGTTGTAAATATTTAGTGAACTGTGACTAAGCACCTTTTAATAGAAAGTGTCAGTGTTTTAATTCCAGAAGCTGGGCTGTTTATGAATGGTTATATTTTATAAGGTACTTTGTCATGGCTCACAAGATATTTACAGCAAATCTTTTTTTAGTGACTTTTTCATTAAGAAAACTCATGAGAATTTCCTGTACATACAAAGCAGGCTCATGATTGCACAGTGTGATCACCCAAAATGACTTTCCTTACGGTTTGTATTTCCTTCTATATTGATATAGTAGGGTTTTCTGTAGGGTTTTGTTATGGCATCTGCCTTTTTGGACCAAATAGTGGGGGGAAAGTTGCAAAAGGAGAGAGAAAATACTAGTATGGTTATATTTCTGAGAATACATTTTTTCTTAAGAAAATTTTTTATGACTGTCCAGTGAGGGTAGGCTACAGTTCCTCCCAGTTAGCCTATATAGATAGCACACTTATTATTTATCTTTAATGTGTCCTGTTGTGTATATATTATATTTGTCTCTACTGAATGGAGAAATGGCAACCCTTTGGAGGTTGAGTGGGCCCCTGAGGTCTATGATTTTTTTCATATGCATGCACTTCAGGTATGTGTGAGGGAGTGAATGAGAGAGAGAGACTTGGGCTTTGAAGAAGAATGGATGATCTGGTCAATCGTTCCAAGGCCAAGATAATACCTTGCCAAATGAGACCAAGAACCCTCTTTAGCCCCTCCGTATGAAGGCATGGTAGTCCTTGAACACTTCTGGATCCCTTAGATTTCTTTTTATAGAGCTTGTGGTCCTGTAAAAGTGGGAAATAGAATAGATATGATTCTTGGGGGTTTTGTCAGAAGCAGTCCATCTCTGCTGTGGTGGACTCCTCCCTCTGGTCAAAGGGAGTGAGAGGACATGCCACAGCCCAGCCTCCCATGCATCAGGTAGGGATTCACCGTGGTGTCCTGGCTCGGGCTTCAGCTTCACCAGTCAAAGTAGCTCTCCTGCTAGATTTCCCATAAAGTATAAGTCACATTATGACCACCTTACTGTAACTTTGAAACATAGGGGAATAGAGAATACGCACTTCGGATGAGAAAAGGGTTCAACGAACGTCAACAGTAGGCCAGGATGTAAATCAGGCTTGCAGGAGGCCAAAAAGGATTTTTAATGAAATCTTAGAAAAAAGCTCTATGGGAGAGTATCTTTTATTTAAGGGAAACTGTTACCACTCTCACTTTAGGAGGTACAAGGTGCTGCAAGTTCTTCTACAGTGGGCAGTACAAAAACAAGCCCGGGTCTCGCACATCCCTGGTTACTATCATATCTACTTTCATTGTCCATTTTGAAATGGGGGTGGGAGGGAGAGGCTTTGTGCATGTGCATGAATTGAAATACAACATGTTTGGATTTCAGTAAGTTGGAATTGTACAGCAAAAAAAATTAAAAAAAAAATCCATTTGGTCAAGCCATTCTAACCAGCTTTAGTCTGTAGCTATGTGGTTCTTGTTTTCAAGGGACCTGTCTTGTGACCTGAGGTCCGATTTGGAAAATGCCAAGCACTCATCTCCGCAGCTGAAGTTGATGGAACAAATAGATATGGTTCCAGAATACAGGGCATTATTCTGGAAAACTCAAGTCCTTGGTTTCTCACATTGGGCATCTAAGATCAGTGAAGGCTTTTGACCTGGATCTGTTTTTTCCTTAGTGATGTCAATAATTTTATAGGCATGTCATGGAAATAAAGTTACCTTTGGAAGGCACGCTATAGTTACAAGTGCCATGAAAAGAATTTGTCAAGAAAATTAATAAGGAGAGTTTGAATACTATGCTTTAACTGGGGTATTAAACCATGCTGAACAACAAGTGGAAAAGAAAATACTGAGCAACTGCCCAATAAATGAGCATAATCTCCTCAATGTACTGAATGAAATATGGATATGTATAAGGGGGCAAATTAGGGTTATACAAGCAACTTTAATTTGTGGATTTCTTAACTCTTTTGAGTACTTAGTTTTGCTATAAATATATTTAGCATTGCATATATGTATCACTTATGGGCTGAATTCTTCTCTTCCTTACGCTGTTGCAACCATTGTGGAATCAGAAGTTTTGTGACAAAGCAACAGCGTTTGCTCTTTGTTTCACAAATGCTTCTGTGGACTCTCCATATCTTGTGTAGTCCTGCTCTATTTTTTTTATAGTTGCTTCCAGCTGATTTAATGTATTTCTTCTGGTTTGATTTCAGGCAAAATAAAAATAAATATACAATAAGTAGTTATAGATTATCTGGAAAATTTTGGGTATATATAAGAATATTTAGATCTTACATATTTGGTACTAGAAGGAAATTCCCAAGTGGTGAGTCTGGTATGGTTTGCAACAATAAGCTTTCAGAAGTTTTCCTTGAACAAATCAGTTGTCCTAAAATATTTAGGCCTGTAAGCATAAGAATGGAAAGCTATATTTGATTTTCTCCATCATTAGTTTCTTGTCCTAGGTGGATGATCCAGCTTTGCAAGCATTCTTCTGTTACATCATCAGTGATTTTCAGTTTCACTTGCAAGTCTATGATTTATGAATGTTTAATACACCCGAAAAAGATCAAGCCAATATCAACCATCCTTTTTTTTTTAATCCCAATTAAAGCTTATGCGTATATCACCTTTCTGTCCAGCGACTGCCATAGACCTAGCCAGGAAAGAGTAAGTCTTGAAGCTTTTTTCACCCCATTGTATATTATGGCAGGAAACCAAGGAATGCAACACCCCCCTCACCCCCGCTTTTCTCCTGTGTTCAGTAATGGTGATCAACAAGGCAGCCAAACTTTCCGAGCAAAACCAAAGAACATATTTAGAATGAATAGGGAAAAATATGGAGATAAGATTGGGGCTCTCAAACCTGTCTGGATGTGAACCATAAGAAGAATTTCATTTTGATCACCTCTTCTTTCATTTAGTTTTAAGAAGCACCTCCTCTCCTGCTGGCAACTGAATCACATTCCTTTTGCCATCTTTGGCAACCACACTAATTGCTTACATGGAAAAGTAATATTAGGAAAATATTAAGGGAAGCTAAAAATACATTAAATATAATACAGGAGTTGGAAACAAGTAGAGCCAGCACCCTGCTACCAGCCAGATCTCCATGGACCACCGGTAAAGTGCTCCAAGGACTGCTGCAACTGTCCCAACCACATATGTCTTACTACGTGCCCTGGAACATTCCTGTAAATTGTCACCCACTTGCTTTTGTCTTGACCTCCGTAGACTTCCTAGGGAAATGATAAACAATAAACTTATATGGTATACCCAAGAGAATTGGATGCTAAATAAACTCTGGAATGATGCCACACATTTTCAAGGAAGCAGAGCTTAATGCAAACCACAGAAATCACTCCATTATGAGTACTGTTGTCTGTGTACTCTGATGCCAGGCTGGTGTTCTAAGAGGTAATTGCTGTGCCTAGACAGAAGTGGAGCCAGCCTTTAAAAAAAATACCTGCTAATACCTTAGGAAGCTGTTGTCTGACTCTCAGTGGCAACAAGAGAAATTAAGAGTACTGCTGTGTTGCCTCCTGCCTATTCCTCTCTGTTCAAAGGCAAAGCATCTTTGGCTCCAGTTGCAGAGGTGGAAAGAAAAGGAATGAGAGGCATTTTAGCTGCTGCAGAATGAATGGAAACATTAATTACTTAACACTTCTGTTTTTTAGTATGTAGCACGTGCTTCAGTGAATGAAAAGCTCCACTTTTCATAGCTTAATTCAGATTGTCCCTGGAGGATGGGAAATGCTTAGGCCAAGGAAAGTCAAGGACGGAGAAAGAAAAATCCCTCTGTTCCTCTGTGTCAATGGGTAGGTGGGTGCAGCATATCATGGCAGTACTGCCCTAAGTAGCCTCCGTCATTGGACTACACACCAACAGGGTTGTCATTCTGGTCTTAATAGGGGAATTCGTATGAAGAGCAGGACCGTGGTGCTGATCCCACTGACTTTCTATCTGAGGTGATATAAATAGCGATCCTAGGTCTGCATGGTTTGGCAGGTTAGTCCATCCAAAAGAGTCAGGTAAAGATGTTTTTAGCCTCCTCCCAGCATTGCAGAATGCTCCATATAAAATAGGTGTATACATCTTGGAGGGTCCTTGAACATGGCTCTGTTTACACGAGGGGACTTCATTGTGACTATTGTAACAGGACCTGAGGTGTTAGAAGAAAAGCAAAAGTTTGTAGATACCATTATAAGCAAATCCAGGATTTAAAAAAAAAGTGGGGTATGGGAGCAGTGACCTGTGCTACAGGGAGGGTTGTATTCCCCTTACTCACAGCCTCCTCCCGCCCCATTGGTGACGGGAGACCAAAAAAAAAAAAATAAAAAAATCCCTAGCTACTGTTTTCATAGTGTTAAGTCCCTGAATCAGGTAAGACTCTCGCCCCCACTCCCTGTACCCTTGGCACCCCCTTCCTTCCCCTATGTGTTCAGCATAACCTTCCTCCCATTCTGCCCCTTGTCCTTTCTTGCACCTCTGGGTACAGAAGGGCAGCCCCATGCCCTACCACTGTCCTGATTGCTCCTGCTCAACTCTAGCTGGGACTGTGGGGTGCAGCTGTACAGGGAGCTGGGCTTAGTTTGGGACAGTGTCAGCAATGGGTGTGTTCCCCTCTGCACCTCCTGTTGGGAAGGTGGCAAACACCCTGGGAGGCGATGCAGGGAGGGGGAATCTGCCTGCCACCATTGCTGTTGTCCCTGTCTGAGTCTGCTTCTGCAGCAGGGTGGGAGGCTCTGGAGCTCCCCCTGCCACTAGGTTAGCAGGAGAGGGGACAGCAGCAGAGGTGGTGCATGGTTGGGAGGACGGGAGGGGAGGTGAGGTGCCACTGAGCATAGTGGTGGGCAGGGGAATCATATTTGCTTTGAAGACTTAAAAGTCCCTGGCTGCTGCTGCTTCTGCAGCATGGGCCAAAAGAAGAGTCACTGTACCACTGAACTCCCTCCAGATCCACCCTTGGGTGCAGTCAAGAGGGTGTGTAAGGTTGATTTACTTCCCATTTCAACAGTGTGATAAACTGTATAGACTGCTTACTCTTGGGCATCTACTGATAGTGGTTTAGCTGCAGCAGATTTAGGCGAATGTTGAATAATTTCTTCTGTTGTGACCACAAAAATCTTGCTCTTAAATGTTGCTGTTACTACTAGAACTGCTGTTGGTCATGTAAATTATGATGACATTAATGCAGTTATCAATATCACTTTATAAAATTAAATATAAATGCATGTTTATATTTATGTGAATATATGCATGTTTATAAAATTAAAATAATACAATTCCTGGGGGTGGGTTTTTCACTCCTGTAAAACTCTCCAATTTATGAAATTGGTGAGAGAGGATAAAAGTACATTTATGCATAGGAGGTACTTGACCTTAAACCCACTAAGTGCACATTTTGCTTGAGACTAGATTTGGTTGCATGTGTGTTCACTTAAGTGTATGTTTTTAAAAGTATTTAATCTTTGTGTCATTGGGGCATTACCTTCTGTAGACTTTGGGCAAGTCTGCACAGTCAAAGGGTCACGATAGGTCAAAGGTCCATTGCTATGAGCATCTGCACCTGCCCGATGCGTGCTGCCTGCCTATGCAGATGTAATATAGTTGCCTTAGTGCGTCCCTGGGTGTGCCCCAAGAAACTTACTCTCTGCAGAATGCCTACATCCTTCACTGAGGGCTGTTCACTCGGGGGCCTGGGCAGGACCAGCGACCCATCTTCACACTGTTATCTTCAGAATTTGGGACCCTCTTTTTGGACCCTGCCAATTTTATGTCAGCTCTGTAGTAACACAATGGAAACATTGCCTACTTTTATTTTCAGTTTTGTTTTTATCCTTCAGTATAGACATTGTTGTGTTTGGTTGCAAGATAATGTGCAAAGATTAGGAAAGTACTGTTATTAAAGGTCCTGAGATGCACTGTACAGGACACGGTGGCAGAGGATAAAGCATCTTGCTTTGGGTCCAGCAACAACAGTGCAAGCCTTGCTCTGGACTTGTGCCAAAAGCCACTTCTAGTGGACCCAGCTGTGGCGGGGTCTTTGCTTGGGTGTAGAGGCAGGCAACGGGAAGTGAATACTAGCTACCTTTTTTTCCCCTTTTGGTCTGTGAACCACAGAAGGTGGTGGGCCTTAATCACACTGGTGTGATAAGCTCAGGTAGACCATGATGGTTTACACAAGTCCAAATGATAAAGCTGAAATGAAGCACTTCACTAAAATTGTTCAATTTTTTCCAAAACCAGACTTTTGAGAAATCGTTTCACTGACCCCCACCTTTTGGTCTACGGAAATTCTGAAATGTAGAATTTTCTGCAGAATGGAAATTGCAAGTATAACCAGCTCTACAATATACTTAAATTAATGTTTTATGTGGAAACCTAACATTTTGAACTGCCTAACGTCTGAGCGTTTGATCTTGCAGTATGTGTTCTAGATTTTTACACTTAATAAGATTAATGTTGCTAGCCTTCTTTTGATACAGAAGAAATAACAAATTTGCAGAAAAGAATCCTTACTTTTTCATGAGGAATTAATTGTCTTCATGATGACTCAGTGTTAGTATTGAATATATCTGTTGGAGAGTACTTTTTGGGGCAAAGTCAGAAACCAAAGTATAACTAATGGACACGGATGTGGTCATCCTCCAAACTCCCAGCTTTTGTTTTCGTAGCAAATAGATCAAAACTAGGGTAGCTTTAAAACATCAATATTTTTTAAAACTCTTCTCTTCTTGTTCCAAAAATTCTGCCAAATTGTACTTAAATGAAGTCTTCTAAGGAAAAAACATGTAAGAGTTTTTAACTATAAATACATTTTTGTGATTTTAAGAAGAATGAGTTATTTATAATGGATTGAACCAGGGCTTCTCTGCTCTGTGTTATCTTTATAATGTTTGCCATAAAGTGCTTCCAGGCGACATCTTGACTTCTGTAATTTTTTTTCCTCCCTTTTCATTGGTGCCTGGAACAGATTATTGTGGGTTATAACATTTTTAAACGTCGAAGCATTCCGTTTGAAAGCAGGAAGGGAGCGCAGCATTGATACGAGACTATTCTGACGTTCCTGAAAGGATTTCGTCTCAGGAATTTGAATTTCTTAGTCTATGGGTGCATACTGAGTAGCCTCTAGTAACAAAATAATTGATTTTTGGGGGGGGTGTCTTTTTTTTCTTTTTAAAGAAAAGCTTTGTTTTTAGAGGTAACTTACAACTGTGGAAACTGATACATAATAGTGTAGAATTTGGCCCTGAGAAAGCGTTGGCTATTGTATCCCCACTGTGCGGTCTGAAGTTACAGCTAATAATTTGAAGCTAATACTCTGTATTTGAATTGACATGTTTCTGCTCCTCAGACTGATCCGTTCTGTATGCTCTGCTTGTGAATGCACCTTTACTTTCACAGCAAGCTCATGGTAATGGGGACTAACTGGTGGTTAATTTGAAGGCTATTTAATTTTTTTTATTTAGGCGTCTGCGTGCTCCAGTTAACTGAGGAAAGCCTGAGTCACAGCTGTGCCACGAACTTGCCATGTATAGCCTACGGCATATTACTTCACCTCTCTGTGGCTGTTTCACCAACATTAAAATAAATGCAATGATAACTATTTGATACAGGTGTTGCGAAGATGAATCTACCGTCTTCCCGTGACTTCTAAAATTACTGAGGACCCAACAAGTTTTCCTTGACATACATGGGAGCTGCTCAGTACTTTAAAAAGTACTCAGCTGTTCAGTACTTTTAAAAAAACATGTTTTATGTAGTTCCCCAACTGTAGATTTCAGTCTAATTATTGGCGCCCATTTGTTTCAAGTATTTGCCTCTAACTATTGGGAACATGGGGTGGGGGGGACAGTCTCAGCTGATGTTAGTAGAGCATATGACTGAGACCAGGCAACATGGGTTTTTACTCCTGAATCAGGCACAGGCTGACCCTTAGCAAGCTCTTTACATCTTTCATGCCTCAGTTTCCCCAACTATAAAATATGGATAATGATAAGGAGGACCTTGGTAAAGTACTTGGAAATCTACTGAAGAGAAGTTCTGTATAAGACCCAGGTATTATTTTTCTTTATTGCTGATAATTCCCATAGAATCTTATTCAGATAATTCAGAAATGAACTTGTAAAGCAAGGAGCATCCAACTATACTTTGAACAAAAAATCAAAAGAGAATATTTCAAATCATTACAAAACTAATATAATCCTTCCTTTAAAGATTAACATAAAGCATTCATCCCAGCTTGTGTTTTGTAGCATGCAGATGAGTTTAAATTGTCTTGTGGTTTTAATTTAGATTGAAAATAGCTAGGGATTTCCACATTCGGTTAACACTTGCAATGTGTATATATACAGTGGAATTATGTTTTGACTTCTTCCTCTCCTCCTCATTTTTTCATCCTAGTCTCCTGAGAGCAAACTGAAAACTCATCTCTTTGGGGCTTGTTAAAGTCTATTTGTATTTGGGGTATTGTTGAGACTGGAAATGAACTTTTTCCTTACTTTACAGAGAACAGAAATGACTGATCACAGTCCAGTCTGCATGCTTTAGAAAGACAATTGTCTCATTTATTTCCTGATCAAACTGAAGCCCTTTGTGAATGAGCAAATGGAACATATTATATTATACAACTGGAGTAAATTATATATTTTCCTTTTGGCAGTCCTAAGGAGTTGTACCATTAATTTATGTTTTAAACACTTAACTGGAAATGTTACAGTTTTGTATACAATGGTTTTGAGTCTGATCTCACTCACTTCAGCTTCATGATAGGGAAGTCCGTTGCTAGTTGTACCTTATTTATGCTGGTATAAGTAAAACCAGGATCAAGTCTATTTTTATTCCTTAAATGTGAAGCTTTCTAAAGCACATAAGTGCAACATTTAGCCATATTACAAAATCACACCTGTTAACAAATAGAGATGATAAACCTGTAGCATATTATCAAAATCACCTGATTAAATAGAAAGGGACCACGTGCATAGAGATAATTTGGGGAAAACTTTCAAAAGCAGCTAGAGACTTGACTTTTTGTTGGACTTCTAGATTTCTTCAGTATTTTGGTAGTTTTGGTATATACATGATAGTAGGGCCTAATTTAGTGTCAACATTTTGTGTGGGAAATACTTTTTAAACACAGCAATATAAGCAGCTCACTGAACATGGAGAAAATGCATTAAAATGTACCAAAGAAATAACAAAAGTATATACTGCTTTATTCAGGATTGTTTCATTTTTAATTACCCTTTTTAGAAATCTGATTTTTTTTTTTTGTTTTTTTGTTTTTTATCGTTGTGTCTGTACTTACATGTAGTTGAATTGAATTCTTTGTGCAGTCATACTTTAGTGCCAAGGTTCAGGAGTCTGAAAATGCTCCTGTGAAGTGTGGTCCAGTGGCTGTTACCTGAAGAAAGTTAAATATTTCTAGAGGGTTGTGGGGTTTTAAAAGCTCTTGAAGTAGTCGGAGCAGACGTTGAATTGGAGGTATGTCTCTAGTTCTGAGTGTTTGTTCTTGAGATGAGCGTGTACAGTCACTCATTTACTATGTTTCAAGGATTTGCTACTATTCTGTACAGTATTGTGAATGTGCATCTTCTGGATTGTGTTGTTTATGAATACTGAGAGCAAAGTTCATTAATTATAATTAGTTAATCAGCTCAACTCAACTGTGTTATCACCTCAACTCAACTCACAGTATCAACTCAACTGTGAACTGCTGGACCCAGTGATTTGCAAGGTCCCTTCCAGCCCCTAACGATCTATGAATAAACGACAATATTATCTTTGCTCTTCTCTCCTTCCTGCAATGGAATATACTGTGTTTTCTGGAATAGGTATGGGACTTAGTAGAAGAAACGGACCACGTTTTTGAAAAAAACATTCTCTCTGTTCCTCAAATTATTTTTGATACACAGAGGTGTCACTGAGTTTTTGTCAGCGTGGGAATAGCTTGACTTTTGATTTTTGGCAAGCTGGTAAAAACGCGTAAACTTTGTTATGGGCAAATACTACTGTTTCCTTTTAAAGTTGGGTTGGATTGTTAGGTGGCGTATTACCACTGCCATTGCTAGTACTTGTTCCTTCCTTGCATAGTGCTTGGCTTGATGGGCAACTACCCTTTAGTGGTGCCTAGCTGTTATTTTAAAACAGATGATAATTGATAAGAGGCAAACACCTCTAGGAGACATGGCGGCAGAGGTGTAATGGTGTTTCACTACGGATGCAGAGGTGTGAGTTGAGGCCTTATTTCAGATGTGGGTCAAAGGGCTATCAACTGTGAATGCATTTGGACTGGGGGTCAAAGATAGATGGATGGCACAAAATGCACAGTAGGAGGCATGGTTGTGTGGATCGCAAATTAGATCCCATCACACCTTTAGCTGCACAAGTAGAAGGGCCCTATTGTACAAATTCCATCACGTAGAAACATATTGACATGACCTGGTTGCAACCCTGCGTCTTTGTTGATGGAGCATAGACCTCTGTAAAATGACCTAAGGGGAAAAGCTAATAGCAGTGGTAGGCAGGGACTCAGCCTGGTAGTACATTTTTAAAAATCCCCATTGGACACATGTAGATGACAATTTTCAGTCTGTTTTTTTTTTAACTCAACCAGTTCTGAATAGATTTTCATGAGACAGATGGCCTCTCTCTAGTCTCCGGGGATCATGGTAACTTGTTGCTAACTTTCAGTTTCTTCCTTCAAGCTCTGCAGGCACCAGAGCTCTTAAAAGAAAGATTAGAACAACTTGAACATTGGCAAAACTGCGTGTTTTCCTCCAAACTAATTCCTGGAAATGGACAAATGTTTTTTCCCCATACTTTTCAAAAACGATCAGCCTGAGGAAGGGTACAACAGTGACCAGTTAAAATATAGCCATTGATAAGCAATTGAAACCTGGACTTAAAATGAGTGTGTAAAGTATTTCTTTCTACATAGTATTTTGTTTATGCATGCACTTGTAGCAAATTCACAGGTAAAACTGAACTGAGATTTTCACTTAAATCAAAATTGCTTTGCTTTACATAAAATAATTGAGTTTTAATTTCCAAGGCCTGGGCAATGCTACTCCTCTATGTGGGTCCAGAGGACATGAAGTGTAGTCAATAGCTTAACTAGGGTGGGGCGACCAGGGCAGCAGGCTGTGGTGCTGATGTGGGGGGGGGATAGCAGCTGCTGCCACAGCCATACAGTCATGCTGGTGGCAAGGCTTCTCCTGGAAGCTGCGCCCTGCTGCCCCGGGTTCCCAGCTGTCTCGTTATGCCTTTGAATAGTTCTTCCGTTGGATCAGAGATGGAAAAACATGGCTTTGCAGGCGACAAAGGAGATTCTAGGACTCTAACAGGTGGCATATTAGGGAAAATGCATGTTCATTTTGATATTCTCCAGATGAATAGCTGTAACCATTGATGCATACTAAATCCTGGGAAATTCCAGAGGAAGCAAACTTTTAATTGTGAGTTAGCGTTGTTTAACTGCATTGCCTGAACCTTCGGTGTGTGATACTTTTATCTTCAGCTGTGTTCTATGTTATACCCTTGCATGCTTGCAGATTCAGTTTTGTAAGCTCTACATTTTTAATTGCTGCAGATGATGAGCCTCTGCTTTCATCATGAATGACGCGTGCAGAAGTCTTCTAAAATGTCGCAGAAAAATCCTATGGCTAACACCTGCAATCGTAGGCCATTCCTTGCATCATATCTGCTTAAAGATCTACATATAACATAACTTATGAAAGCTAACCCCAATCCTATATTGAATATGAAAACACAAATGTGTAATAAAGATCCGTGGTTACAGTAGAGGTGGCACATTATTATTTTTTTTTCAGGGTAAAAGGCTGAGTGTGGCTATAGTGACTTGATGAGTAACATGTAAATAGGTCCTGAATGACTTGACAGGTTATTTCCTTGCTTTTTTCTTAATTAGCATAATATGCAAGTTTGCAAGCATAAATCAAAGCTGGCAGATTCTTTTTGCGTGTAAAGATATTGAAATAATTCCATTTGTCTCAAATTAAGGAATTGAAATTCCAAAAGCAGGTATTTATATTTAAACATACACATTTCCCCCCTTACTAAGTCACATATCCAACAACAATATTATGAAGGAAAAATGCCCATGGCAGCAATAGTCTGGCATATCCTATTCCTCTTTCTTGGACTGTGGGACATCTGCCTGGAAAATAGAATTAGATATAGGTACGTGAATAAATAAAATTCCCTAATTTAAAACCTTTTTCTTTTCACAATTCCTCATTTAGGTCTTTCTCCTTTTGTCTCTGTCATTCTTTTCCAGTGGTGCCACTTGTTTCCATCGTGTTCATATTTTGTTTTTTTCTCCCTGATTTGTTTTATTCCTCTACAGTAATTTTTTATGTTAAAAGTTTACCTCCTTCTGTTTGCTGCTGCCTTTCATTGTTTTTTTTTTTTCTTTACATTACCAGTTTTTTTTTATTTAATTTTCTTTATCACGGCAGCATTGGAGGAGGTATATTGCAGGTTCCAATATTTCCAGTAGATTCAGGGCTGCATCCCAACTCTGCCTCCTTTTCCATGCAGCTCTAAGGGACTGTTGCTAAAATTCTTCCTCTGCCTTTCTCATTCCAGTAGCCACTATTCTTCTTCATGTAGAGCATGCATCTTGTCACCTTCTCTCCACCTCGGAGCAAGGAAAGTGGAAGCTGCTGTCTCCAAACTTCTAGCTGGTCATCATTTCTTTATTTGTGGAGCTGCTTGGCATCATCATCAGAGTCAGGGTAGAGCAAGAAATAATGACACGTTCGTGACTTTTGGCTGCATACCCATCTCACTCATTGATCACTTTGGTATTCAGGGCAATGCCAGAATTGTTCTCACTGCAGTTCAGGAAACATCTGAATTTTTTCAGCTTTTCATCGCTTGTATGGATCAGTAAAAATGTGGGGCTAAGAAGATAAGTCTTTCCAAGTGTGTCAGAAAATCACCAAGCTAGGGCCCCCTCTACACATCACAGGTATTGCCCAATTAACTGGTTAATTATGCAGTTATATGGAGACTAGCTACACGTGTAAAGTAGCTATTGGACAATAAAACGCTCCAACCAGCTATAAAGTTAGACCTCAAAAACATGTACTAACTTTATAGCTCGGTGCTGTTGAGCTTTCAGTTGCATATGTAGCGGGGTTTCCCCTGCAGGTGGGAATCCTGCTGATGGGGCTTTCAGCCATAAGGGTGCAAGATGCCCAGTGACAAACTCCCAAGCCCTAGGAATTACAGCAGCCGTGATCCCCAGGGCCTGGGGTTTTCATGCAACCCCAAACCCTAGGGATTACAGCAGCCCTGATCTCCAGGATCCAGAGGTTTCATGCACTCCTGAGCCATAGTGGTTTTGGCTGCTTTGATCACTAGGGCTGTGGGTTGTGGAGAAACCCCTGGGACTGGTGGATCACCATAGGGGTGATTCCTTCCTGCTCTGGGGGTGCAGGAAAATGTTGGGACCAGAGGATCACCGCGATTCTCCGGGCCCAGGAGTTTTTAGCACTCGGGGCAAGGGGATCACTCCTGCCACAATTGTCCAGTGTGGTGGTACCACTCCATAGCAGTCCTCTGGTCCTTGGGGTGCTTGGGACACCCCTATGGCTGGGAGCCCCTCAGTTGGGTGTTGTGGGGCTCTCAGCTACTGGAGCCTGCTTCCTGCCAGTGCCTCTTGTGTGAGGTGCCCTTGTGGCTGGGAGTCCCTTCAACTGAGGGGGTACCCGCCATGGGGGCTTGTTTCTTGGTGATTCAGAGAGAGCCTGGGATTGGCATGACGGGATCTAATGCACAGTCCCACAATTGACCCTCCTGCCATGCGTGTGTGGCATGGCAGCAGGGATGATTGTGTGAATCACGCGTTAGATCCCATTGCATCTTTACCTGCATCTGTAGAGGGGGCTTAAAGTCACCAACCTAAATAATTCCAAGTACACACTTTAACTGAATGTGTGTGTGTTTGGGGGGGGGGGGCGGTTATCTGTTCTCTTAATAATTTTACTGCTTCTGTCCTCCTGCTGGAAATTTGGGACCTACATGGCTAAGTCCTTGGAAAAATTCTGGATTCTCCTGTGCTTAAAGTCTGCAGAAGAGCACTATAGGCTTGGTCTACTCACCTCTGGCATCCATGAAGAAGTACTGCTTAATGCTTTTCCCCGTTTATCTGAGGGTGAGGTCGGTTCATGATTTGTCTTGCTTGTGAAGTGGGTTTTTTCATATATTGGACCATCTTGTATTGTATTGATGTCATTTCCTTACTCGTGTGCTTTGTGCTAAACAGAACTTTTTCTAAAGCATATAATTTCCCTTTCCAGCCAGCCTTACTCTCTGTGTCCTCTGCCTCTCTCTTAAGTGTCTTCATCAAGAATAAAGGGCCAAATTGATTTTTCTTCTCCAGAATTAAACCATGCACTACCATCTTTGTTCTTTTGCTGCCCACTGAGGCCACATTAGGATATTGTGGTCACAATACATGCTAGGATGGAGGGTCCCAAGGGTAAACTCCTGAGGTGGGGAAGAGCTATCAAATGGTCATGTCATGGGATTGGGAATGTAGATGGGCATATAGGAGATATGGCTGAAGCACTCCTCCATAATTTGCACAGCTATGAGGACGGTGGTCTACATATCCTCTCCAAAATGAAGACCCTCTGACATCTGCTCTTCTAGTCTTTGTTTTTTTTTCTTGCTCCAAAACATAACAAGAAAGATCCTGATGGTAAATTGTGGGGATTCCTTAACCTCAGAGTACCTATCAGTTTTGCCTTTGAGTAATCACTTGTGTTTGTTTTCTGGTGTTGGAGTTGGCTTGACGACTTGACATACGTATGCCACGCACCTTCCACTACATCTGTGGTTGGTGCTGCTTTTTGGTTTGGTTTTGTTGTTTGTGCTGCCTCATTTCAAATAGCTTCTGAATTTACCAGTTGGGTAGCCCTGTTACTGAAAGCATCTCTGTGGCTTTTTAGATTTTTTTTTGCATTTTTTTTTAACCTTGTTGGCTCTAGGTCGGAAAACTTCTCCATTTTGGGTAGGTGACCGCAGACCATTCTGACAACAGATAGACGATAAATATAATGTGATAAATACCGTATTTACTTGAATAGAAGACTGGGCTTCACCCCCAATCAGCATGGGGTGGGGGGGAAAAACCCCTTGTCTTATATTTGCATATGTAGCAGAAGGGGGAGCAGGTGGCTGCTGTGGCTGTGACTGGCCCTGAGTCTGGCTTGGGGCCAGGGTCAGATCCGTGGAAACCTCTTGCCCCTCCCTCCGCTTCCCCTTTGCAGCTGCTTCTTCCCTCCTCATCACTGCCAGGTGCAGCTCATCTCCTGCCTAGGCACAGAGCATGTTGAAACTCCTTCCCCTGCCCAGCCGGTCAGCAACGCTGCTGCTGCTGCATGGCCAGGCAAGGTCTGAGCTTCCATGCTGTGGGACCGAGCAGTCCCGGTAGCATCCGACAGTAAGGAAGGGGGAAGGGGAGGGACAGCGGTTGTGGGGAGGGGTGCAGGGGGCAGAACAGCTGCAGGGGGAAGAAGTAGGTGGGGTAGAAGACAAGGGGGCTGCCTGACCTCCACGCCACACCCCCCCCCCGGCCTTCCTGTCACTGCCTTCCCTGTTGTAGCAGTGAGAGAGGAACAGGAGGGGGCAGGAGGAGTGAGGTTCAAGATGACCCTTCAATACTTAAATTCTGTACTTGGAAGAATTATAACAAATTTATACATTTTCCATGTATAGAATCTAATTATGGGGGGGGCCATCTTATATTCAGGGTCATCTTATGTTCAAGTAAATACTGTACATGGAAAGTAAAAACGTTTGGGGATTCCTGGGGGATGCCGGTAATACTGAAAGGCAGTAGGCAGCAGCAGCAAATATGCATTTCTGCAGTGTATGGAAAAGAACCTAGTTTTGCTTATTTAAGGTGTTTAGGAGGGGAACAAGGTCAAGTCTATTCACACATCCGTTTAACAGCTTAAATGGTGTTGATGGCCCCTTGCTGTTAGACCAGATTCACCAGCATTGCGGAGGTAGGTAAATCCCACGTGCATTGGGGCAGCTTCCTTGCAACTGGCACTCCACAGGGATACTAGTCACAGCAACAGCCGAGTTGATCTGGTGACTGAGTGGCCTCTGGGCCCCCCTGGCTTGTCCATCTTTCTGGCTAGCCTTGCTCACACTCAGCTTTTCAAATCTTGCAGAGGGGAAGTTGCAGCAGCTCTACTCTGCAGTGTCTACACTCCTGGTGGTCTGGCCACTTAGGAAGGCTCTGCACGAGGGTTTTTGCATTAATCTTGTGCCAAATCTGGCCTGTAGCTTTTTGTACATTTACAGGCTTCCAAAAACCAAAGAGGCGTATCAGAAAACAGACTTTATCTATGTGCGTAGGTGCCCCAGGCTTTCTGTCCTGGACTTATTGCAGTTGATGTTCATGTCAGAGGTTGATATAACGTCTTAATTAAAATGCACCTTCAGCATTAATGTGCCATGCAGTAGGTGGGTTTGGACAGTCGCACCTTGTGATAAGCTGTAGAGCGATCGTGACACGGATAGAAATAGAATAGAAACAGAAGCTGAAAGTAAGTATTGAGACAACTGGAGCCCGTCTTTTCTTTCCTCAAACCACAGCTATGTTTATCTTCCAATGAAATCTCGTTGTTTATAGCGATCATTTGGTCCTACCCAACCTTCAATTTTTAAAGCAACTATGAAACGAAGTAATAATCCAAGATGACTTACTTTGTTGGGTGGATGGTAGAATGGTTGGTACACAACAAATGTGACACTTCTTTTATCACATCTGGGTATCCCTGGAACCTTTCTGGGCATTGCAAGTAGCTTATTCCTCCTCCTTAGGTCTTTATAGGACCCCCCTCTGTGGTGTTTCTGACGCTTTGGCTTGGTTCGTAGGATACTGATTTACTCTTAACAATAAGAGTGCTCTTTTAAGTACTTTTTATGCTCCATTAAAAAAGCCTCTTTGCTGTGGAATTCAGAAATTAACATTAAACGTCTGAGCAGGGACACCAAATGATTTGTATTCTGCTTTTAACCTTCTCCATAACTCTAAGTTTGGCAAAGATCTCTCCTTGGTTTTAGTCTACTGCTTGTTCTGCTATGTGGTAGCACAACAGCACAAGCGAAGGAAGGCATGGAAACATTAACTTCTCAGTGTTCATTAGTTTATTTTCACGTCCACATTATCGCATTATTTCAGGAAGAAGGAGGGGGCAAAGAATCTTTAGTTTGCCATCAAGTGAGTTTTATTGTATAAATCAATGGGAAGTGCAATAGAGAAAATAGACAAATGCTATAAAAATGTCAATGGTGATTTTTCAGGTTTGATATTTTTTTCAGCATCTTGAAACTCCAGTATATATTGCAGAAAAAGAGGAAGCGGCTGTGGGTATGGATGGTGGTTTTCACTTCTTTTTGCTGAAACCACCTTGCCAATATCTAGTTTTCTGTGTGTGGGAAAGGAATTGGCAGAAAGAACGTGGGAAAAACTGTGAAAAGAAGCTGAGATTCTCTCTTTTCTTCCCCTCCCAATCTTTGATGTCATTTGTATCTAGAAGATTTTTTTCCTTTATAGCAGGTGGCACATCCAGTTTTACAATCTCTAAGCCAGTGAGCCTATAAGGTCCATAATTATCCTGCCTTCTGTTTAAGTTAATGGTTATGTAAAGAATTCCAGCGGTTGAATTAATTACCTTCTTCTGCAAATCTGAATGAGGAGAGAGGTTTGGGTCAAAATTCCCCAGTGTGCATAGAGTCTTGATTCACTTGTTCCTCTGCTTACCTGCCGCGTATGGACCTTTCTGTTACATCAGTAAGAAATCTGTGCATCAGTGGAGGGACAAAGAGGGGTTTTTTTGTTCTTTGTTGTTTTTGTTTGTTTAATTTCAGAAAAAAAAATGAATTAACTTGAGTAAAGTAGCATGTATTTTTTTCAATAATCCAGTGTGTCCAAGTTCTTAACATGCTAGTAACCAGCCATTTATCTCTTCTCCGTTTGCTTGCTTTTAGGTCTTGGCACTGGACAAGCAGTTTTAAATTAAAAAATGTTAGTGTATAATAAAAGCTAACCTATGTCATAGTTCCATAGGCATTAGAGCACATATAAATTATGTTATATGCATAAAATATGTATAAATGTAATACATCAATATATAAATGCAGTAAATTTATGCTTTCAGTCTATACCCTCCTTAATATTTTATTACAAAATAAGGTTGCTTAAGTATCTGAATTCTAATCTCTAACAAAATGGTTTGGCTCTGTGTTATTTAATGTATGCCATGTAACTCTATCTGTCTGTGCTTCATTTTTCTATATGTTTATTGACAGACCATCCAAATAGCTTCATTTTAAAAAACTGTATTTCAGAGCAGATTAAAACGGCACAATTTGTAAACAGAATTATAATCAGGCATTTTGTAGCTCTTTACTTAGGCATTCATAAATGAGATGAGTTGTTCTGATATTAGAGACGCTATAGAAACATGTAAGAGTTCCCCAGAACCACATGAACAAGATGGGCTGATGATAAAGGGTAAATGTAAAGAATGTAACACATGGATGCGATGCAGTGCATGTAGCTGTGATGATGCACATACTTGAGATACTGTTTGAATGTTTTCTTTGTTGGTCTAGCCATGAATGCAAACTTGAAAACATTAGAATTTGAAGAGGAGAGCACAAAGAGGTGTGAGGGCTGTTTCAGCAGAAGAGAAGAAAGCAGATGCTACTGCGTACTTCTTTCAATTTTTAGTTTCATAGAAATAATGCTATTGCTCATAGGTAAAGTTGGAAATAATTCCCATTGAAAAAGAATGCATGTGTCAGGAAAAGCTGGTACATCCACCTTTTAAGGATGCTTGAATCTAGTTTATAGGTACAATCGCAAAGTATTACACGAGGTGGAGGTATGCCTGTCGTCACTAGGCTACATCATATCCTATTCATTTAGGTCCCCTCTACACTTTACAAGTATTGCACAATTAACTGGTTAATTGTGCAGTTACCTTAAGACCAGCTACATGTGCAAAGTAGCTATTATGTCTAAAAAGCTGCGATCAGCTGCCGCATGAAGTTAGACCTAAAAAATGTGTACTAGCTTTATAGCTGGTTGCTATCAAGCTTTAATTTACACACGTAGCAGGATCTCCCCTGCAGCTAAGAGCCCCGCTAGCTGGGGGTCCTGCCATCCTCAGACCCGACTTGGTCCAGGTAGTATGGGCACCTGAGTCCCACAGCTGTGGATGCTGAGTGCCAGGACCCAGTGGGTCCCAGCAGCTTGGCAGCATGGCTGCCTTGGGGGTGCATGAAACCCTCAGGGCTGGGAGAGTGTGGCTCCCTCAATTTCTCAGGCTGAGGGGTTTCACAGACCCCCCAAAGCTAGGAGATTGCAGTTGTTGCAGGCCCCAGCCCCAAGAGTGCATGGGACACCCCTGCTGCTGGGAGCCCCCTCGACTAAGGGGGTTCCCAAGTGTGGGAGCTTGTTTCTTTCTGGTGCAGGAGGAGCTTGGCATTGGGCTCCCCCTGCGCTAGCAGTAGGGTGCAATAGGATCTAATGCACAGTCCTGCAATCATACTTCCTGCCATGCACGTGCGGCATGGCAGGAAGCACGATTGTGTGGATTATGCATTAGATCCCATCATGCTTTTACCTGCACATGTAGAGGAGGCCATAGGGACATATTGTTCCACTTTAACTCAGAATGAACAGTATCGTACTGTATGCATGTTTCTATAAAAAATCAGTGAGAGTAACTAAGACAACATTTGACCCTCAAGTGATGGCCCAAACGTTAATTAGAGTTGTCTTTCATTTCTAACATTTTATGTCATTTAAATTACTTTTTCCTTTTGACCTGCATCTGGTTGTATGAGTTTTGCACCAAGCAATAGCCACCTTACTAATCTCACTGAAGGCAGTTAGGGAGGGCGGCAAAAGTAGAGCCTTCCAACAAGGCTTGCAGAATGATCAATGGTTTTCAGATAATCTTACACTGAAATCATTATTTTTTTATAAATCTCTTGATTATTTTGAGATGAATGAACTGCACTTTTTAGATCTTAGCTCTAATATCTTTATATTCTGGACCAAAAGATACTAGTAAAGTTTTGTAGTAGTGAAGTGACTGTTTCCAAGTAGTGGTAGACCATGGTTTTGCACATCATAACAGGGTAGAAAATTCCACATCTGTTTTGTGAGGGGAAGAATATAAGCCAAGAAAAGTGAGGAGGGACGTAGACTTCCAAGAGCGCTTCAGCCTTTAAACCTAAACTTAAAGGGGCTGCACTCAAAAAGGCAAGAGCTGAATAGTGCTACGTATTTTATAGCTCCACAATTCACTGTATTATGTGGTTGAAGTGTTAACAAGTTGCTTCTAAGTTGTCTGCCATGCAACCATGCAATAAATTTTCTATTTTGTTCAGGAAATCTTGGGATGGTGTTAGTGTAATCAAGAGATGGTAAGTTACTTAGACTCATGGAAATGCCATTTTGGTTGTGCGAGGCTGGGTTTACAGCCTTCTGATGCTAGGTGGACAGGAATATGTTAGTCACCTAAGACGAGGAGGATCCTGTCCCCCTTATGTGATGGGGAAATGTGCACAGGTTGTTAATTAATTTATCATTTATTTTTGTCTGTTCATTCTGTGTTCTCTGACGTCATCCAGGTTTTCTTTGCAGTACAGCTTTTTAGATGAGCAAGGCTGATGGCCTTAGCCCATGATTTCCAGCTGATGTGCTGAGTGTAAGTTTAGGCTGCTGCACTCCAGATGTTATTTTTTTGACTTGGCATTATCACTACTACCTTATTCAGAGGCACATCTGGCCTCGTCTTACCCTATTCTGTAGAGATTCCTATACCACGCTCATCACTTTGATATCTGTGCTCCTTCCAGTAGCGCATTAGGCAGCTGAACTAACATCTGCCACATATTGTTTATTCTGTCATCTTTTTGCCAAGGAGAGAAGTGTGTGTAGTGAAGTGGTCTTTTATTTTGTTAGGGTTTTTTGTTTTATTGGGGTTGGGGAGAGTTGCGTTTGTATGCATTTATAAAGTTATGTGGTGACATATGTATTAGAGAAGATGAGGTCGAGAAATGAAACGGGGATTTGTTATTCAGTAAGCACTAGGAGTAGGGGATACAGAATAAAACTATTAGGAAGCAAAATTAAAACAAGCCTAAGGAATTTTTTTTCACCCAGTATGTAAATTTGCTTGTGGAACTCATTGCCACAATTTGGTGTAGAGGCTGATCATTTTGTTCTTTATAAAGACGCATATTACCCTTCTTGTGAAGTGTTTCATTATGTCAGAGGAGTTTGAGTGGTCTTTGGACAAGGGCTTCAGGTTGTCTTTTGGGTATCCTGGGCTTGGAGCACAGACCTAGAACTTGATTCAGAATTGATAGGAAGCCAGGAGAGAGAACAGGGCAGCTTGACATGCTTATGATTAGCCTTTGTTGTTGAGGAGATGGGATGCAGCATGTGACAGGTGGATGAGCTTTTTGAAGCAATCAAGGTTTTGTGCCTAAAAATAGTGCTGAAGTCCACTAGTGGTGTGGAGCCGGTCCACGGGCTGGATTGAGACCTGTGTGCCAGAGTTGGGCACCATGCACCCAGATAGGGCCCTGCGTAGCCTTGCCTGGTCTGTGCACCCTGGGACCAGGGCATGTTTGGCCCTGCTTGCCAGGATCGGGCCTTAGAGGCTCACTGTTCCCCCCATATGCTGGGATTGGGACTGCACAGTCCCTTCTAGGCCCTATGATTTAGGATTGGGCCCTGGGTCCCAGCATTGCTCCCACACAACCCCGTACGCTGGGATTGTGTGCCCAATCTAGTGTTCAGGTCCTGGGCTCCCTGCGGGCCTAGAAATTTGGCAACAGGGGAGCAGTGGTGCTGCCACATTTTTGGATACATAGGGAGCCCTCAGAGCTGAATAACATGGTCCTGGGGGCTCAGCACCGCTGTTCTAGCCAGCTTCCCTCTGCCACGGGGTCTGGTTCTTTTGCCTGCAGACCAGTACGGCTACAACCTGTATCCAGTGACTAATGATTAATTTTGTGGGTGTTCACCTATAAGCAAAGATGGCTGTGCAGTAGCTGTGAACTGTTCAAAAGGATTTTCCTCTGCCCACCAGCATGGCTTTTGCTTTGCTCAGATTCAGCTCCAGCCAGCCAGCCAGCCAGCCAGCCAGCCAGGAGCTGATCTTGTTTGCATGCTGGGCCATCTTTGGTATTAGTCTGGTCAGCTGCGCTGAAAAACAGATAGAGTTGTTGTCCCTATATTGTTCATACTTTCATAGGGAATTTATCATTGTGTGCATCTGCAAGTGAAGGGTCTAATTGTGGGATTTCTCATTACTGTTTATTGGCTTCGTCCCTTCAAGAAGGACTTGGATAGTTTTAGTAAATTGTCCTGAACCCATTTCACGTCAGGAAAGACGGTCTAAATCAGGGGTGGGCAAAATACAGCCCACGGGCTGGATCTGGCCTGCCAGTTGATTGAATCTGGCCTGCTGTGCTCCCATCCTTGCCCACCTGAGGGCCCCAGCCTCAGCCCCAGCCAACACATGCAGCTTTGGGGTGGGGCTGCTGCTGCCCAGGGAACTGCTTGGCTCCCCCCACCTCCAGCAGCTCCTGTTCCTGCTGCAGCGCTTTGGGCAACAGGTAGGAAGGGGAAGTAGCGGTGAGTTTTGGGGGGGGGGGGGGAAGCTGCAGTCAGTGTCCAGAAGTGCAGAGCATGGGGCCAGAGCCAGTGGGAGCACGGGGATGGGGCCAACGGGAGTGCAGGTCTGGCAGAAGTGCAGGGCCAGGGTTGGCAGGAGGGCGGGAGTGCAGAGATGACAGGGGCATGGGGCTGGAGCTGGCCAGGGCTGGGGTTGCTGAAATCATGAGATTAGAGCCAGTGGGAGTGCAGAGCCTGCAGGAGCATGAGGCCGAGGCCAGAGTCAGCTGGAGTGCAGGAGTGTAGAGCCAGCGGGAATGTGGAGCCACCAGGAGCATTGGGCTTGGGGCCAGTGCAGGTGGGGTGGGAGGTGCTGCAGGTGGGGCTCAGTCCCGTGAGGAGCGCTAGGGAGTGGCTGGGGGGCGGGGAGGATGCAGACTGCATCTGCACTGCCCGGGCAAGCTCTGCTGCATGCATCCCTTGCCCCTCCGTCCCTCCCACCACCCACCCCCAGCCTGCTCCCAGGATCTAGCATTCAGGCAGCCCCCCAACATGCACACACCCAACCCACCCCACAAGCACTCATGCCCCAACCGTACCCACCCACACCCACATCCTGCCATGCCCACACACCCCCCGCACACCCTTCCTCTCACCCCACCTCTAGGGTGACCACCTTTTCAAAATGGAAAGCTGGAACATGTGCTCGCCTCTCTTCCCTTCCAGCCCTCCTGCCTGCGCTGGCAGCATGACTGGAGCAGAGTTGAGCAGGGATGGAAGTGGGCTGCCTGCTGTGGGTTTGGGACTCCCCACCCTGCTGCTTTTCCCTCAGGAGTCCTGCACCAGCCATGCACCCGCTGTCCACCCTGCAGCAATAGGAGGCACAACTCCATGTTGCCACCACCCCTGCTGCTGCTGGTCGACCAGGGGATGCCTCACCATGGCAGCCTGGCCAGTGCAGAGCTCCCGGGGAGAGCAGCATGGTGGGGACCCCTGAGCCCACAGCGGGCAATGTGTACCTGCCCTCCCGTGGATGAATCAGGGGGGCATGTGCCTTGCCATGCCCCTTTCTCTGAGTGCATTTAGCAGTGGGAACCGCCTCCCCCCCCCCCCCCGGAAAAGCCACCCATGGCTCCATGCCAGCCCCAAGCTCCATGCACCACTGTGGCTGGGCAGCACCCTGAGCCCCTGCTCCACTCTCTCCCTTACTGTGGGGGCCTTAGTTTGCTCCCCCTGTCTCCCCTATGCCCCCATTAACTTGCCTGCAGGGAGCTGCTCCCTACACTGTCCAGCTGTATTTCTGACTGTGTGCAGGGATGCACATGCACGTGGCACCCCTTACGTCCCACTCCCAGGAGCCCCAAGCTTGCAAGGGGAAACCCACTGCTGCCCAAATCCAGATTCCTGCAGGATACTGTGAATTTGGGAAGTGAATGCTGTCCTGGTGTCATGTAGCCTGGGACTGGGATCTGATGTTCCCATTCCAGGACTCCCACACAATTAGGGACGAGTGGTCACTCTACTGCTACCCCCGCCACGCACACACCCCATCCCACCGCTCCTCCCCCAACTGCACATTCCTCAGCATACACCCCTCTGCCCCTCCACACACAATATACAAGAGTAAGACTTTATTTTGAGCTATTATATGGTGTTGGGTGGATGGGCCTTCTTATGTCATGGACCAAGTGATAGGGTGGGACTTCTGGATCTAAGATAGCAACACTCCCCTCCCAAAAAGAGTACTTACTGGGCAAGGGGAAGGATTGCAAGTGGGAAAGGTTAGGGTTTAGGGGCAGGGCTTCCAGTCCCAAGATAGTGACCAGTGAGCAGGGCTTAGCAGTTTGACAAGGGGTGAACCCTTGTGGCCCTCAGCAGCTCACCAGAATGCATTAAGCATCCCACCAGCCAAAATAATAGCCTACCCTTGGTCTAAATGCTACAGAGAAGATCAAAACGATGGCATGGGATGTCTATTCTTTATCCGCTGGTAGGAGTAGATCATTTATAAATGCTAATTTAGCCTAAATCAAAAAAATTAGGCTGACTCCGTATTGTGCCGGATCTAGGATATTAGCGTCAATCAGATGAACTCTTAGTACTCCTTGGACTTGGGCTTCTCTGTGAACTTGTTCTGGGGTGGGAGGCTAGCTTATTAGAGCTAGTGGGAATTTTTACATGCGCTTGTGGTGCGGTGCCGGGCACTTTTTATTAGCAGGCTGCCTTAATTAAAAGTGCCTGGCGCTGCATCGGGAGCAGGTGTATCAGTGGCGCAGTGTGCGTCACCACTGAGAAAACGGTGGCAGCGTGCTTTGAACTAAAGCGCGTAAAGCACTACCACCATTTTGTCAGCACTGCAGCACTGATGCATGTGACGCGCGAGGTTGCCAGCATGTATCGATTTACGTGCTCGAGCAGACTCAATTAGTCGAGTCTGCTCCAGTGCACTGGATTTCCAGCACATCAGAGCAGACTCCCTGCAAGTGTGTAAGAGCCCGGTGTGTCCAGGCTGGATTTTTTTGATGTCAGCTGGGCTACTGCATGTTTGGAAGAGGATGGGAAGAATCCTCCTCTCAATGTTGCAGGAGGAGCAGCACTAGCTGCTGCTGCTGCTGCTTTCACAATCCTGGAAGGACAAGAGGGAGGTGACAAAGGGATCACTGTTGGATATTTTCATGCACTTACAAGCAGTGGGTGAGAAGAGTGCAGTAGCAGAGCTGAATTATTCCAAGTGATGTCGTCTCACCTAGAGGCTCTTCCTTGAAACTTTCTCAGCTGTCTTTATTTATTATTCCAATTTATCACAGCTGCTTCTGTAACACTTCCTATTATTGTAATTGCTTTACACTTCGAGATGCTTTTTTAATTATAAGATTGAATGACAGAGGTCATAAAAAGATAACATACTTGAAGGCATTTGTGATATGTGATATATAGCATGCTTTAAAATTCCTTTCCTTTAATCCAGAGCAGGTCTTTCTGAAAGCATGTATTAACTGGCATTTAGCTTGGGAACAAAAAAAATAAAAAAATAAAAGACAGTACTATTAATGTTTAGCATAAATACTCTGAGTAAAACTTTAAAGGCTGTTTTTCAATTGGTAAACAGAAGGGGAAGTGATATCTGTACTGTTAAATATCATAGGGTGTAGCATGTTTTGAGTATAGTTTTTCAGAGAAGTTAAAAGGTGGTAATAAAAAAAAAAATCTAGTTCATTTTTTTTACTGCAGGATTGCTCCCTATAGTACATTGAAGATGATTTTCAATTGTATTTGTTCTAGTTTTAAATATCCCTACTAGTTAGGGTTCATCTCTTCTCTTAAGAGACACTTTGGCTCAGTTTCATTAATTTTTTTTCTTATTCCTCATTTAGTACAATTATTCTTTTTTATACCCCTCGCATCACATGAAGTCTTCAGGTCAGCGGAGGTTTTATGTACATGTGTGTTTTGCTTAGTTTCACAATGGCTTTTCTTCTAACTACATTTTGGTAATTTTATCATAAACCTTGTTTTTCCAGGTTTTCCTTAGGGGATGCTCGCAGGCCTCTTCATGAAACAGCAGTGTTAGTGGAAGACATTGTCCACACTCAGCTGATTAATTTGGTAAGACTATTTTTAGCCTTTTGATTAAAACCATGTCCCCAGTTGGACAAACCAGTCTTTGATGTAAAGAGTCTAGATAATGTTTTAGCTCTGTCATACTCTATGTTGCACATGGTGCGGGGACTGCAGAGCGTGTGAATAGTTCTCTGCCCATGACAGTCTGGAGAAATCGCTATAACGTCCAGATATGCAGATCTCTGCTCTGCTTCTCGTTCTTCACTGTTGTATAACCATATATCACTGTAGCCCCAGGTCCACTTAATTTCAGCTGCTTGCATCTCGTACTTTTTTTTGGGGGGGGGGGGAAGGTGAGGGATGGCTATTTTCAAAATCGTCTTCCTTAAAATGCAAAAATAATTGACGACGTGTAAGTTTTTGTGATGTTTTAAAATGTTTTATGAAAATATATCCAAATATTTTTTACTTCTAGAAAACTAAATGAAAAAGATGCGTAATTTTAATATTTTTTTTAAAAACCTATCAGAAATATTACTACAAAGTTGTGAAAAACCAAAATGAAACTGTTTTAAAACTTATGAATCACAACTGGGAATTTTTGTTGTGTTTTTTTTTTACATTTTGCCCATCTCTCCTGAGGACTGTCTGTTGTGAAAGTAGTTGCAGACCAGATATTCTGTTGTGGCACTCATTGGTATTGAAAAGACAGCAAACCATGCCGATAATACTTTTAACGTGTTTCTGAATTTAACATGTGTAGTTGTTTTGTAAAAATTAATTCTTTTATGCATCTCCTTGGATTGTGGAAGTATTAAGAGAACAGTTTTTATTGGTATGAGCACTGAGGGGAGTTTATGGACCTTATTGTAAACAATTTGTGCTTTTATACTTCTTTTAAGATGCACTAGCTGTAATATTGTAGTAACAGAGAATTGATCTGAACCACGCTATAAAGGTGAAGCTAAAGTTCCAGTTCAATCTTATACCTTTTGAGAAAATGCAGTTGTCCTCTAGGCATAACTGCGTTTATACGTTCATAAGACTACTTCTTCTTCTTCTTTATTTTTTTTTACAGTGACTTTAAGCATAAAAAAATATGACCATTGCTTTATTTATCCTGTAGTGTTAGTAGCAGGAGGATTATTTATTTTCATGCTCCATTGATGCTTAGTTGAACTTTATGGTAAAATTTGCATTTGACAAAGATTTAACCTGTGGCCTTGTGGTCTTTTTGTTTAAATAAATAAATAATGAATACCTTAAGCTGGATACTTAGTCAATGGCCATGACCTCTAGGTTAACCCTAAATGGTGTGTAGGAGCATGTATGATTTCCTGCCAGGAGGAAGAATGGGAATAGACCAGCAGATAAACTGCTTTTCTAACCTCTCACCTTTTAGCCCAAGACAGCACTTTGTTTCAGAGGAAGTGAAAGTATCTTTAATAGCTTATTGTTTTGACCTTTGACACCTACAGGACGCAACTCTTCAATCATGAACTTTTTGCATGTCAGGTTTCTGATAAGGATTTTTCACTTTTGTTATCTTCGGATGTTTCAAAATCTTCCTGAGCCGGCATCAAATATTTATTTGGTTTTTGTCATCTTAAATGCTTATGTCCACATGTCGTATTAGGCAACAAACTAATTGTGTATTAATGCTGCTCTGTGTGAGTTTAGTGCATAGCCCTCGTGCTTTACGTGCAATATAAACCTTCTTATCTCTTTTCCTTTTTCCACAAGCCACATGTGTGATATTTGTGATGTGTATATGATGCAAAGTCACCATGTTGTTATCCATCTTTCATAATGGATGTTTCTAGGAAGAGATCATAATTCTTTATCAAATCCAGATTTGAGCTTCTGAATTCCGGAGCAAGAAGCCAGCTTGATTATCTTTGATTGCTTGACTTTTGATATCTTTGAAGTTTATAGTTCTGACTTCCTATTTTCAAAGTTTATCTGAACTCTATTAAAGCAGGGGCTAGTTTAGACAGATTTACGTGGTTACTACTTCAAACCATTACACACTTCATGAAGTCTAGCTGCTATGGGGGGTGACAGCACCAAGAAGTCAAATGTTTGGAAAGCTTTTAAATTAATACTTCATGGTTGCAACCAGAATCTGGTTTTGGTGATCTAAATAAAGGTCACAGTTTTAATTCAAGCAGGTGCGGTCTCAGAGTGGGCACTTCCACTAGCTCACGCTAGCAGTCCATATATACTGTCACTTCATTAATGTAACAAATTTTGCCAACTTCATTTAAAAAAAAACCAAACTTTTATACTTGTTAATTTTAAATGCATTCTTGGATTTTTGCTGAACCAAAACCAATAAATAAGTGTAGAATGAAAGTAGACATACAAAACTTTATGTAGGCATATTCTCTGTGTACCAACAGAAATAAAGCTAAAGTATATTTTATGGCTTAAAATGATATTTTCTTCTCAAAGAGCACAATAACAAGGTTTTTAGTCCTAAGCCAAGTTCACTGGGAGCTTGTAATACATTTCTGGGGGAAGTACCTTCTTGATTAACAATGTCTGTATAACTCTGTAAGTAACTAAATCATTCTTAGATTTTACGTCTTTGTACTGTTGCAGTCGCTAGAAGCTACAGTCACGCCTCCGTTGTGCTGGGTGTTGTGCACACATTTAACAGAAATCTTTGTTCCAGAGAATTTTAAACTCTTAATAAGAGGAGATTGTTTAAATTCCACCTCTGTTTGAGTGACCACATATTTTCAGTGGTACCTTGCTGTACAAAGTGTATTAAGATTTTAACAAGCAACAGTAGATTTGTTTAATTAATGTACAATACTCGTATGTAATGGTGAAAATGTACAAATCTCCATGCAAACAGTAACGACAACAAATGAAATCTCACAAAACTGCTGCGTTTTAAGTGTTGTTATTTCTGCATGCTGCTTGGGGAACTTGAACTTAGGAGGCTTAAACTTCCCAAAGCCATGGAAAGTGTTTCCTTAAGAGACCCGAGCAAAACTTGAGGCTTCCTGACCCACACTTTGACACTACAAATGCTCTATCACCTAGTCTCTGTCTTTAGGTGTCATTAGCTTTTCCTTATTGTGGTGCTGGATCCAGTCTCTGTTAATAAATATGTAAAAATGTTTTATTGTATTATATTAAAAGACTATTAGTGTGTGTGTGTGCGTATCCTTCGAAATATGAGCCATATTTAAAGTGGTGCAGGTCCCACTTCCTTAGCTATCCTAGGCGAATGGGCTAGGATTGGCAGACCCTTGATTTTTTTTGAGTTTTTTAAAATGCCTTCTTTCTCTGTGGCGTTAAGCTGTCTATACTTAAACTGTGGTGGTATTCTAGATCATATTTCTTCACATTACTCCATGTGAGTGAGCTCTGAAGCCAGGTAAAATAATTTGCAATATCACATCATTATATATTTGCCTCGATGCTATTGCACAACTGATCTGTTTAGCAGAAACATTAAGGTGGACTGTGTATTCGTTATTTGTGGATGGTAACAGAAGATGGTTGGGCAGTTGTAATGAGATAGCTAGTTACTGATCAGAGTTATGCTTGTAGGATTGAGGAAGTCAAATCTTCAGCCCTTCAAATGGAAAGTTCCCTTGTTCAGAAGGGCGAAGGAAAGTGTGATGAATTTTAAAGCAAAAAAGCTGAATCCCTTAGAGTCCACTAACAAACATTGTGCCATGGGTCCCTTTTGGGTGCAAAGATGCCCGGCTCGTTCCTGTCCAGCTGCCAGAACTTTCAGTTTTCCCTGTTTGAGTGTAATATTTGAATTTAACAGATCCAGTATGTCCAAAAAGACGTACAGGACCATTTGTACTTCACTGGAATGAAGGGCAACGCATGTGAAGAGAGCACAGTGCTGCACGTTCTGGGTGCCTGCTATGTAACATGCAGCATTGTCCATGTAGTGTTGTTTATCAGCTTTTTTTTTTTTTTTTTAAATTGTCTGAGAATAATTATACTTCTGCACCCAAGCTTATCAATGTATCAGTTACAGCAGCAATTTCAGGAAACAAACCAGGAAACGCTGGGTAAAATTCATATTAAAAACTAGATGCAATACAATGCAGAAGCAATAAGAAGAGAAAAACTGAAAGCATCATACCACTGAATATTGTACACCATCATATGTAGGAAAAGTACCTCATTGTTAATTAATTTATTAATGCCCAGGCAAAACACAACCTCTCTTTATGTTTAGAGGTTAAATTTTTGCCACCAGTGGTGCCCAGGTAGCTTTTTCCATTGAGTTCTAAAGGTAGGATTTGGCCTTCAGATTTATTTTTATTTATCCTAACTTCCTAAATTAACAGGAATTTTCTAATCTTCTATAAAAGGTTTTGTGGATTGTTATTTAAATAAAGACATGGTCTGGGAGGCAGACATCCTAGCTGATATCCTTTCACTCTGTGCATTTGGTCATCATTCTTAATTCTTATTAGTCTTGTATAATCCTCATTTGGTTCTAACTATTTACTTCTTTAAAACCTTAGATAAATACTTCTCTCTCTTTATTTTCCCAACCCCCTTCTTTTTTTTTTTTGGACCATGCACTTAGGAAGTTTAGGAGTCTAAATTTGGTGGGGAAAGAGGGCAGGGTTGGATCAAGACAGTGTGCCACCCCCCACTCTTCCTCCATACACCCCTTCCCCACCAGAGAGGCAGGTAAGTCAGTGGGGTGTGTGCACGACACAGGGGTTTAATCAACCCTAAATTGAAGCAGTGTTTTTTTTAAAACCCACTGCTTCAATTTAGGGCCCCTGTTTCATCTGCACATGCCCTTAGGTGTCCATGTGCATCATGCAGGAGAGACCAGAACATTTTTTTAGTAATAAAATCAATTGGAATTGCACATGTACCTCTTTGTCCTCCTGCTTGAGAACAGGGCAGCAGGATTGGACCTGGTAAGTGTCCAACCTACTCATCCATAGCTTTCTGCAAACTTTTTAAATTCTACAGAACTTTTTTGATTGCTTTATTGTTTAATCACTGTGATAAAGGTAACCTATATGGACTGAGCATCAAAGACCAGATCCTTGGTGCAGGGTTCTAGAGCTGATACCTGCAGACTTCATGCCCATTAAAGGCAGTCCTGAACTAGACTTTTCTTTTAAAAGAAGGGCACAAAACATCTCTTGATCTTCATTTTTGTCTGGAATTTCTGTCCCAATAAATTGAAGTGCTGTTTACCCCAGCAAGGTATCTCTGCAGTGGATTTTGAGAACTTCTGCAGTCTCTCCAGACCGGTCTAAGTTTTTGGCTTCGTTTTTTTTAACCACATGTTAAAAAATTTAGTGGAAAACCTTATAGGATAAAATGTTATTTTAAAAGAAGGAGCGTTTGAATTAGGATTGGTAGCTGCTTGACATGTCTGGAAACCAGAGTTGAGGGAGTTCAGAATATCAACTAAGGTATAAGGGTAGATTGACTAGTATACAATGTTAAGTCCCTAAGTGCACCTGCTGTTTTCAGAAGTTGGAGTATTTTCTGAGGGGGGAAGAGTACTGTTAATAAAAGTCTTTTCTCCTCTTCCAGACTCAACTTTTGCTTTTACTTAGCATTACAGAGCAGAGGAAAAGAAGCACAAGATCAGGAGTAAAAGAAACATATACACGTATCAGGAGAGAGAGCAGCATAGTGTAACATGCACAAGAGGGGGTTGGGAGGGAACCAGGAAAAAATGAGGACTGAGACACGGGTGACTGGTGCTTCCCGCGTGTTGGGGGGGGTGGTCCTCCAGTGGCCAGTCGCCGAGCCAGCGGCAAAACTGGAAGTGCACGTCCAGTTTCACAGCTGGTGCTTCTAGGGGGTGCACGGCCAATCCCAAGGGGTCCACATGCACCTGTGTGCACCCCCTATGTGTCGCCAGTGAACTGAGATATAGGCAAGGATAGAGGTTTTCTGTATTCTGATACTTTTGTGAAGCCAAGTCATACTCATTTTTTCTTCACAAATTGTTTGACTCCTTTTGTAACCTGTATGGCCTCCATCCTGTACTTGAATCCAGAAGCAAGGTCTCAGTTCATCTTATTGCAATTTCTGTTAATGAATGCACTGTTTTCAATTTAAATCTCCTTTTTTTAAGGAATGTCAGAAATTCTAAAATTAAAAAAAAGGAGATTTAAATTGAAAACAGTGCATTCATTAACAGAAATTGGCCTGTGATCTAAACAAACAGTGTAAAGCACTGTTCACTCTTCAACACGAAGTTATTTGCAACTGTCACTTACGCCACCCCAGTAACGGGAAAAGTCCTTGTTTTATGAGTCTGTTTTAAAACAGTAATAAAGTTTCCTGTGCAGGACATTAATTAGAGGGGTTATCAAAATAAGACAAACTAATATAATTTGTGATTGTACAAAATAAAGGAAGTGGAGGGTACCATGGGGACCTAATGAATCACAGGATGGAAACAATCTTCTGGCTAACTAAACATTCAGACTTTGTACTAAGTCATAGAGTGTATATACAACTCAGCAAACCGGAACACACTGTGTGTTTACATGAATGGGATAAAGGAGTTCACAAAAACCATCTGGGAAAAATCCTTGGAGTATTTCGTCTGTTCCTACTGTAGGGTAAGTTAAACAACATATATGCAGCTACAGCAAACTCCTGGCACACCTGCATCGGGATAAGCCAAAGTGGGAAATCATGCTATGGTATGAAGATTTCCACGAGTACCAAAAATGTGAATTTTATTTCTGTTTTTACTTGTGTGCGAGGACTAGAGGGGAATTTGTCTAGATAAAGTAATTGTTGTCTGTTCATTACACATATATCTTAATTTGCTACGAGTGTGCTTTAATTGGACTGCTTGTGATATTACAATTAAATTACAGCTTGGCTAAATTAAATTGCTGTGGTGTGCAAAACAGAATTTATTTTTTAGTATTCCCTGTTTTTTTGTTTTTGTTTTTTTCAACTATTTGAAAATTCTATTTGATTTAATGATAGAATAAGCAAATGGATTTTATAAGCTGCATGTTTTCTAGACTTTAGGTAGGTAGTTTAAATTACAGAAAAATAGCTTAAACTACGCATCTCTACTGCATCATTTATCTTGGATGAAGATCCACAGTAGACTTAGTTTTTCTTCTGCCATCCTAAAGATCAAATGCTACTGCTTTTATGACAGAGCAGCCCCAGGACAGGGTATCCTGACATATAAGACATGTTGTTTGGCTAGTACGTGGGTTTTTACAATAAGCTACCTGTTTTTGAGTACTTCTGTTTTTCTTTCTTTTCGCATTAGTTCCTGAGTGACAAGCACCAAACTTCAGATTACTTGAACAGACACTTTGATCCACTTGGATCTTTTCATCATTCTCTCTTTATAAAAAAAAGCAAGCAAAAAACTGGTATGAAGTGCTAGCATTGAAACTTCAAATTTAAAGTTGATTATCCTGGATACTCATCCTAGACTTTTTATCAAGACACATTTTTTTGTTATTTAGTGAATATAAAGAAAGTGTCAAATTAACTTGTTTAACTGTAATTGAGCAGGATCTGATTTAAATTTATACTCACTCTAAGGCATGGAAACTCTATTTATTTATCACTAAATCCTTCAGAGTACTTTCCCCCCCAAAACAGTCGACACGCTTAAACTAGAATCTTCACATTCAAGGACGTGCAAGGCAAAAGGGCACCATATTATCCAAACAATAACTGAATATTTGGAGAAATTACACTCTTAAATTTTGCATTCGCAAACATGCATTTATTTTGTTAAAACAAAATCTGCAAAATGTTGAATAGTGAGTCCAAAAACTGTCTAAAAGATCCTGGGGTTCTAATCACTATATTGGGGCAGGTTATCTGTCCTCCTTGTGTTCTGTCTTCAATTTAGAAATCACTTCTGAATATGTAGCCTACTTCTACACTTCACTACCCACTGCCACTGCTGCAAGGTTTGAGATGGGACGTGACCAGAGAGTATTATTCTGCAGGTATGCTAAACTAGCAAACGGTTCTTAGAAAATCATTGTCCACTTGACAAACTTTAAAGCAACCCTTAGGAAGCCATGCTTTGACATGGGGTAGAGAATCAGAGTATTATGGCTCTTTCTCTGCCTCTTTTCTCGTTGTCTGAACTGCCCTAGTAGCTACATGAGAGAGCTCAGCTTTCCTTGAAGTGTGTCATCCAGTTTGCAAGAAGCCATCTGACTCTGAGAGTCCTCAAAGCGTAGTAGAGGGGCATGGAATGGGCAACTAGAGACACGCAGAAGAGGTGCAGAGCAGCTGTCAGGGCCACAGGCTGGATCTCATTGGCCAATCGAGAAGGGCCTAGTACTCAGGGATGGAAAACTAGAGTTTTTGGATCTGAAAATTTTTTTGAATTTGGTGACGTGTTTAACGTCTAATTCTCAGGTGCCTCATAGTAAAAATAATGCTACGAAGAGTACTGTTGTAGATAAGTGTGCGCGTGCAAGTTTTATTTTAGGTGGAATGTGTAGGACTACTACTATTACTACACATTTTCCATTACTAGACAGTTTTCCATTGGCTTCATTGTCAGAATTATCCGTATTGGCTGAAATTTTCTATTCTTAGTGTCTTATCAGGCTGAATTATTTTTGAATTTTTGACCACCCCCGCTTCCCCCCCCCCCCAAAAAAAAAAAAAAAGAGCCCCCAAACCTCTAGTTCAGCCTTTTTTGGAGTGATGCTAGGGGAAAAATACATTGTTTTGCCCAAAGCAGACTTAGCTTGGAAAAGCTCCAATTTGTTCGTTATCTTTCCATTTACTCATTAAAAATTTAAGAGATTATCCAGGGCCAGGCAATTATATCGTGTGGAGGGCTGCTTACTGAGTTTTGGCAAGCCATCGAGGGCCGCATGGCAGGCAGCAGGGGCAGATAAATATTAATTTTCAAAATTTTTTAGGGGCCCCACGGGCTGGATTGAATGGTCTGGCAGGCTGGATCTGGCCTGTGGGCCGCATTTTGCCCACCCTAGTATACGTACAAAAAAGAAGTAAAAAATATATTATCAGGATTGCCGTGTAAACTTTACTCAACAGTTGGAAATGTCAGAATGATAGTTGCCTGTACAATCTTAATTTTCATCTTCCGTCCCCTTGTGTATACCTTGTGATACAATCTTTACTTAGGTGATCGCAAGCTTTTATCTCTAGGCTGTCCTGCCATTCAGTGCCCAAGGAAGGCTTGTATAATGGAGGCTGTTATCAGTAGAATCCCGTAAACTTTGTATAACGCAGTCCAAAGTTGGTGAAAACATTTTAGTTTAATTTCTCTGCGCCTGTCTCCCATCTGTGCAATGGGGATCGTGTTTCCTCATCTCTGAGTGACTTTGTGGAAATAAATGAATAAAACTACTAAAATAAGAAGAATGCTGTTGTGAAGAGTAATTTATTATTCTGTCTTTAGAGCAGGATTTGAATGATGTATGCATAAAGCATTGGCTTGCACACTGAACAGTGAGGAGGAAAGTTGATTAGCTGCATACTTATCTTGGAAAGTAAATAAGGCAGGGATCCATTTGGAAAAAAAAATGTGATCATGTAATTAAAGACTGTCACAATTCAGACCTTTTTGTTTCACACGCATTAACGTTGCACAGGCAAGTGTAATTTTGGCATTTTTCTAACTTTGGAATGCTTATCTTCATGACCTCAATAATCTTTCTTTAATATAGGTGCATGCACATGTGTTCTTAAAGCAACAGATCTCTGTTTAGTCTGCAGTTTCACAAAGAAAGTATGTGCAGAATGTTACATACCATAGTCTCTGGGCTCAGACTCATGAGAAAATACACGTCTGTTTAATTACCTTGAGTTATGAAGCCTTTATGACTTTTATGTGACAAATGGTACCCTGATTGGGTTTTAGGAATATAAATATTTTTGCAACACCTGTATTTGATTTTTAATATATGTTTTGGATCAGTATAAAGCAGATTAATATTTATGAAATGTGTAGATAAATTATGATCAACTCCAAAGTCTGCTTATATAAGTTATATTTAATTACTTAGGCTAATTCCTTCACTATAATAATCCAATTTTCCTAGTGTTGTGTTGAATTCAAGGTGGTCAGCTATGAAAATCTACTATCAGGGAGTAATCTGTATTTTATGATATGGCATTATTATATGACTGTAGTAAAACCCCCTTTTTATCCACATCTCTACTGTCTAATTTCCTTCATTTAAAGTCAGCAATTAGTGGATAGTCTTGTCAAGCTAATTTGTCTCTAATCTTTGAATTGTATCTACAATGGCTTGAAATCAGACCGCAACCTTTATTTTATTTTACTTGCTGGTATTTTTTTAATATTTATATCCCATCCTACCCAAAACACATCAGTAGGGAATAATCACAGCTCATTCCAAAGTGAGCAGATAAAAGAAACTCTCCCACTTGGCCATAATTCCCATAAAACAAGATAGCTTAATTGTTGAGCCTAATGTCCTGCACTCTAATCAAATATATTCTGACTTGGCAACTGTAAATAATTATTTCAAATCAAATATGTAATTTTAATTTTTTGCAATTTTTACACGTCTTGTCTGCTGTACTTCAGCAAATAAAATAAGTGCCTTGACTGCTGTTGATGGGTAAAGTAGCAACAGTTTTTTTCTTGGGGCATCTGTTCCAGTCCTTTTGGCACTGCGGTATCTTGTACTATTTTGTTATTCCTCAAATCTGTAATACAGAATTGTGGCTTAAAAGTATAGATGACTTGAACTAATTTCTGGATCTCTGCAACTGATCAGATTAATATTTTTAATATTGCAGGCTACTTAAAGTGTTCTTACAAACTTTCAAAGGTCATCTCTGTTTTATAGAGCAAACTCATTGTAGTTGCTAACAGTCACCTTATCTGATTTCAAACAAACCTGATGGTTTTGAAATATTTCTTTCTAAGATTGGCTTGTTAACAGTATTATGCAGTTACAAGTAAATGTGGTCACAGCTGGTTCTAGTTTCTTAGCTAATCCACCTGATTGGAAACAACAGGTTTTTGATATTTTTCCATTTCTTACACTGACACCTAGTGTTCGTCAATCCGGAGTTTTCTAATACTGCACTTTGTTGTTAATAAATTGTTGCCACGAATAAGATGACACCTTTGTCAAAACAAGCTTTAACACCCCCTCGCCCCCAAGAAACAATAATTGTAGGCATGTAGTGCCAAGATTTGGTGACATCTTATTTTGACAGGACTACTGGTAAAAGCTGCTAAATGTATTGTGTGTTAGACTTATTATTGCAGTTATGTTTTGGCAAGTATGAATTACATGTACACATAAGAATCATTGGTCGGATTAAAAGCAAAGCAAAATTACTAGGAGATATATATATAGGTGTTTGTTTCATGATGGGGAAAATCCCATGTTTATTACTTCTGTGTTTCTTTATCTTCACGTCTCCAGCGCAGCCCAATAGAGTTGTTGATGGTAGCACAGTCCTTGAGTGGATGGAAGATAACTAAGTCACAAAACCCCGCACAAACAATCTTTGCTTACCAGCGGGGCACAAAACAAGACAGAATTCAACCTGCAGTTGCATCTAGTTTCTGATAATTAATATAGCAAAGCTTACACTTTTATGCTTATCCCTTTCTTATATATTCGCTGAAAGTCATTCTACTACTAACAGAGCAGCAGAGACTGCCTAGGCCGGACAAAGGGTGACTGCGCCTGAAAGCTTGCTGAGAACTTTTTTCCAACTACTCAGTTGGTTTAATAAAAGATATCACATCTACCCAAAGAACCGTGCATTTCTACTAACTAAACATTCACTATGTTAAATAATGTTAGTTTAGGAATAGTGTATGGCTGTGTTGTAAAATATCACTGATTTTTGTGGTCACTAGTTCTAATAGGAAGAAAAATAATGTTAAAACACGCAGGTGTATAGACAATATTATCTGTTTTCTGTGTGTTCTTTTGACACACTGTGCTAACTCAATCAGAAAAAACACTGTGTCTGCATAGAAAGCACACTTGGTTTGCACACCACTTACAATCATCTGTCTTGTCCATGTAGGTAAAAACAAATGCTTTTTGTTTTTTGTAAATACTTTGATGCAGCTGTGATTTGATCAACTTCTCATGGCATTGCAAACTAGGAGAAGACAGGTGCACCGTGGAACTGGAGCCTCTGCACCGAGGCATCGTTGTTCCAGGGTGTCCTTCATCTCTACTGTGTCAGCTTCTCGGCAAACCAGGCATCAGTGCCTTCAAACGTGGTTCCTTGGTACACAGGTAAATAGATAGTGGTCTTCTTCTGAGGCTCCCCCTCGAAAAGGGAGAAGGGAATAAAGAGGTCTTATATTGAGGCAGACTTAAGAAGCTCATCAGGGACATGCTACTCTTTGGCTTTACTCCTTCAACCTCCCTTTTCCCATCTTAGAACCTTGTCCTGGATCATTTTTTGAAATGTCGGTATTTATCCGTATTTAAATGGCTAATGAAGTGTCCGCATTAGGTGATATGGGGGAAGGTAGTATCATTTCAAGGAGATAGGGTCATCTGTTTTATGTGGATACACAATTGAATGAGGTTGCAAAATATGAGGAAAGTAAGGCTGAGTTGGAGGGAGGTGGGGGGGTATTCATGCCAGTTTGATTATCTGTCTATTTTGTTAGATGTTTGTCACTACATGGCCAATCCCCAATAAAAGGTAGATGATTTGGAATTAATTGTGCTCGAGTGCATCTCCCTTCAGTAGAGTCCCTAAATAGCTACAAACATGCATTTACAGCACATTTACAGCCATGTCCTTATCTCTAGTCTTGTCTTCCTCAAACATACTTTCAGATATTTCTGTTCCAGAACCAACGTCCTTTTAACTCTAGCATATCATCACCCCCTTCATTTTCTTGTATTCTGGATTTTGACATACTTTTCCATGGGCAAATAACATGTATGAGACTTTTTTTTTTTTTTTTTTTTTGCATGTTTGTGTAGAGGTGTTCTTGATCTAACTGAGATCAGCATCCAGGCTGTATTTGAATGTGATCGTGAGAAATTGGATGTATTATTTCATTATTTTTATGTCAGATTTGAAATTCTGCATCTGTTGGGGGGAGAAAACATTTCTATGAGAGATTTTAAATGACAGCTATTGGAAGTTTTTCAGAAGCTTGGAAGCAAGCCCCATGAAATGGTTTTTGCAAGCATGCAATGTATTCCCAACTTCAAGGATTTTATAACTTAAGAAAGGACAAGTAGACAGACGAGGGGAAGGGAAATAACAAGGGGCAACTTGTATACGGTTTGTAAACAGGTTGATTAAATTTACTATGAGCGGTATGGCTGAAGTGGAATTTTAGGAAGAATATAAAAGTGAGTCAAGGGAGGATATGTCACGGTGTCTGAGGGCATAGAAACAATTGTATGAGAGGATGAGAAATAGGTAGAGTGGTGATTGGGAGTGGCTACACAGTTAGAGGAACAAAGCAATATGAACCTTGAAAAATGAGGATAGTCGGTAGGAGATAAGAGTTGTATAGATACTTTGAAGGAACAAATCAGGAATCTCAACTGGATTCGACAACAGGTTGGGAGGTAGAAGTATTTAAAAGGGGGCAAGTTTAGGTTTACATTTTTCATGGTTTGAAGGGTCTGGATCTGTGTCCGTGTCTGTGTGTGTTGGGGGCAGGGGTGAGGCTAGAGGAGAGGCTATTGCAGTCATTGAAGGAGAACTTAATAAAGTCTGACAGACAGATTTGGCTATGCAAATGGAAAGAAGGATAGGCTTTGGAGAGGCTGTTGAAGAAGCAGCAGCAAATTTAAGGTATAGCCCAGATCAGGGGTGTCAAACATATGGTTTGTGAACCAGATCCAGCCCATGTTGCTGCTGCTGTATCTGGCCCACCGGGCTGCCAGCTGGCCACCAGGAGTTGTGGGGAGGGGAGGGAGGCACGGCCAGGGGCTTGCTGCAGAATCCAGGGCCTTTGGGCCCCGTTAGGCACTGCAGTTGGTGGCAGAAGGGCCAGCAAAGGCAGACACAGCTGCAGTCGCCCTTCGGCCACTAAACCTGTTGCCTCTGCTGTGGCTCCGGCTCCTAGGTCTCTGGCCCTACCACTGCATACTCCACAATGGAGCCAGCACCACATGCCCCATGCTGCCGCTGCCCTAGGGCAGAGCTGGAGCTGGTGCTGCTGTGTCTCGTGCTCCGCACTGCCGCAGTGTCCTGTGCTCTGTGCTGGAGCCTGAGCTCAAGCCGGCACTGTGTGATCTGTGCCACTGCTGCGTGCCCCAGGCCAGAGCTGGAGTCAAAGCAGTGTGCCTGTGGTGCAGGCCAGAGCCACTGCTGCCTTCACTGCCACCACTGTGTGCTCTGTGCTGAAACCATAGCTCCAGCACAAAATGCATGTCGGCAGCAGCAGCAGTTCCAGCTCCTGCATGGGTTGTGTAGCACACAGGGGACCCGAAGTCACCGCTGCCTCTGGAGCATCCCTGTCCTGGGCTAGATCTGACCCATGGGCAGCATACAGTCCAGTTCTGGCCTAGGGAAGGCGGCAAGGTTGATGCCACTGACCTAGTTCAGTGCTTCTCAGCCTTTTTAGATTCAAGACCCGCTTAGAAAAGCCAGATCTTAGTTCTCACTGTTTTTTTGACTATGGAAAAATAAGTGAGAAAAATAAGAGCCATTTTTAGGTTTGAGAGAACTCAAAAAGGCCACAACAGGTCAAAATATTTTTGAAGTTAGGGATTTCTATTTGAAATCTGGGTTTATCTTGTGAATCATGCTTTCCCAGATAACAGTGCTAACATCTCATGTCACATTGGGGCACTCCTGAAAGGATCTCAAGGCACCCCAGGGTGCTGTGGCACCCTGGCTGAGAATCACTGGCCTTGATGCATGAGACCAGGAGGCAGGAAAAGAATAATTTAAATGATGGGCCCGAGCAACTTGGAGAATGGTTTTGGTGTTGGTCTTAGTGGAAAAGAAGGCAAGTGGAGAAGGCTTGAGAGGTGCTAAAGAGAGTTGTCTTTTGGCAACATTAATTTCTTCGAGGAGACTTCGCTGGGGCAGGCTAAGGATATGAATAAATGTTCACATGCAAGAGGTTCAGAAGAGGAGCAAAACTGCTCCATCTTTAATCCTCCTTCATCTAAGGTCAAAGTTTAGGATAATGTAGCTTGCCTGTATTGCTACAGGCTCATGCAGGCATAACAGCTGCTGTGCGGTCCTCAGCAGCAGCAGCAGCATCTCTCCTTGCCCTTTTGAAACCAGCCCAAGTGAATGTTTGTCCCTAGTCTAAATTGAGAGATGGAACAGAAGACGGTTTGCAAGTGGTAGAGAAACAATCTGTGCATCATCTGTATATAGCGAATCAATTATAGCAAAAGCCACATAAGGCTGCAGAGGTCACCCTGAGACAATGTGTGTAGAAAAGCAAATGGCAGGTAAGCAGCCACCGTGGAGGAGGGGAAGAAAAGGACTCGACAGATTGTGGAGGAATGATCAGAAAACAAGGAGGAAAAGCAGCAGCGATGAACAGCGTCTCAGAAGCCCAGACCAGAGTTGATGTCAAGGAGAGTGTCAGAAGCCACAGGGAACTTATTTGTCTGGACAAGTTCTTGGAGTGTCTGTTGTTTAATAGTGTCAGTGAAGTGGAGTTGTTAAAAGCCAGACTGGAATAGTTCTCAGATAGGGTTAGAGGAGAGGAGTCTGCACATCACGTTTTTTTAAAACATGAAGGGATAGGGAGAGACATGGGACAGGATATGGAGAGGCAGGTTTTGCTAAGATTTTTTTTTTTAAGGAGAGGAAACTTGGAACATCTTTATATTTGTAAGGGGAAGGAGCCAGAGGACAGTGAGAGAATAAGAAATAAGTGGGCAGGAAGGGTGTAGATCCCTGGGACATGCGTTAGAAACACAGAAAAGGTAAAAACTTGAGATTGGTAACAAGAGTCAGAAGTTGCAAATAACTGACAGGAACAATGATTGTGAGATTCAGTCAGATAGGCTAGGGGCAGACATTACACACAAACCGGTTTAAGTGATCAGAAACTGGTTTAAACCTGCAACAGAACAGACATTCAGTGCACATAAACCAGTTTGAAAATGGCTGAAAGTGGTTTGAGATAAACCTGGTTGAATGCAGTATCAGACCTAAGTGATTTGAGTTAAACTGGTTTATGCAATGTCCGTCCCAGACTATACCGGTCTGTGTAATTTCTGCCCCTAGCTGTATGGTTTGGCTGTGGAGGTGGCAGCTATCGTGGAGAGGAGTCGGTGTGTTCCTTCAGAAGCGTCCAGCTGCGTGAGGACAGGAGTAGTGGCACTGGGCAAGTCTTGATCCAATGTTGTGTATTAGTGGAGCAGGCGTTGAGGAGAGGAGTTTGGAAGTCCAGGCTCTACAAATGTGCAGACTGGAACGAACAACTGAGTCTAATAAAATTAGGAGTGATATGGCTGAGAGAACGATCCTGAAGTTCGGCAGAAAAATCACGCAAGTTGGTGAATTGTGTTGCAGAAAACATGAGTAGAGATTGTGTCTCAAGGTGAGTTTTCAGTATAGAAGGATATCAGCTGGTGATCACAGATGCAGAGAGTTTGATAGGAAGACATTGGAAAGGGAGCAGGTTTATGCGAAAGCAAGGTCAAACGATTAGGGGAGTTGTTCCTTACTTGTTCCCAGCTTGAAGACGTATATGGTGTGAAAGCAAAGAGCTGGCAGTTGAAGAGTCAGATGAGCCAGTTATACGGGAACTGAAGTCACCAGCAATAGTTGTGAGAGGGTCAGAAGCAATGGAAAGGGAGATTTGGCATCTGAATCTAAAGGCGTATGATAAATTGGAGAATCTTGTGGCAAACGTTAGTTATTAATTGTATCTTGCCATCACAAACACCTGTGTGACTACATATCCTTATATACATACAGATGTACAGCATATGAACTGTAGTAAGGTATTAAGCTTAGTATAAAACTAGGACAGGGGCATGAAGCTCATCAGGGACTGCAAGCCAAAGGAGGGGCAGGGGGCAAATTGTGCCCAAAGACTAGCTCCGCATGCCAGATCCAGCACACGGTGCCGGTCCAGTGAATGCGGCATGCAACCCAGGCTCTAGTCCAGTCCCACATGCCACATGCACTGTGTGTATTGACTTCAGCCCCGTGCATGGCCTGTACCAGATTGGGCCTGTGCACTGCATGCAGTGTGCTGGTCAAGACCCAACGCGTGCTGCATGTAGAGCCAGTCCAAGGTGTGGCGTATCCGGCACGTGGGTCCAGTTTGAGACCCACAGGCAGCACTGTGGGCCAGATAATAGGGCTCTGTAGTCCAGATCCAGCCTATGGGCCCTATCTCTGACATCCCAGCTTAGGAAATTACAAGTTCTAAAACTGCTCCCAGGGTTGCGCTACCTTGTCAGGAGCAATGTCCATGCTGGGGACATGTACAGTAATAGCACTACTGTCTTCAGTTACTTAAAACTGGCTTCTTCGGCAGGACTCTCAAGTCCTTACCAATTTACCGCATATGCAGTTATCATTCTAATTTTAAAAAGTTGTCTTTAGATAGGGAAACTGAGGCACAGAGGTGCATAAACAGCTACCCCCAAAGCCGCACAATGAATCCGTGGCAGAGCCGTACACAGTTGACTAGCTGGAGCTGAGAGGGAAACCATGCAAAGCTATTTTATATTGATGGTCTGTGTCTCAGCCAATTGGCTTTTTATTTGACAGTCCAAAGGTGTAATAACTTTTATTGTGAAAGGAAGGAAAATACATCATGACTAATAAATAATGGAGGACCTACTAGGGGTATGCATAAATGTGTTTCCTCTTCCTATGTATACACAAGCTTAATTGCGTCCCCTTTAATTTTGCCATTTGGTTCAACTAGATTGTCAGCTGATCATCCTATTGAAAGAACAGAGGAGGATAAAATTTCAAATAAGTTTGTTAATCTCTTCTGGCTGTTAAAAGAAAAGATTTATTGGTATCAAATTTTATTGCATTCTTAGAATTTCCGAATTGATTGGCTGCTAGTTTAGCTTGGTTGTCTCTTCCAGTTAGAAACCCAAACACAACAGAAGAAAGACATCACATTGAAGTTGACATGCAACAAGTGAGTGAAAGTTCACTTGGCTTTTTCTCTCAGCACCAGGTGCAAAAGTTGGCTAAAACTGCTGTGGCAGGCAGTTATTTTAAAGCAGTTTCTGGTTTAGTGTTTTATCAAGCCCAGGAGTAAAATATTCTGCAACTACTGCAGTTTCACAGAGCTGCTTTTTTAAGGTAGAGCTCTGAATTGGTTAACTAATTAAAATGGCCCAGTACAAACATTAATTGTACAATAACAATAGGTGAGAGGCTTTGTGGGATTTGTGGAAAGCAGTATAATATTTTATTAAATTCTGGATCATTTCTTTGTTTAGCCCGATGATGTTTCCTGAATGGTGTAAAGGTTCTTTAAGTCTCGAGGAATATTTGTGATGACCTGTGTCCTCATTAATACGTGATGGAATATGCGTGCATTTATTGGGAGGAGAAGGGCATTTAACATGCTCGGTCAGGGAGATGGGCACAAGTAGAATTTTTCCATACCTAACTACTCTATAGATTTTTTTTTTGTATGGTAAGGATAAAATAATAGCTCTCTACAATGCAGTTTCATCAAAATCGGAGGGTGGTAACTGCATGACGACATAAACTGTAGGAGTGTGGAGTTCAAGTGGTTTGCCTGTGGGCCTTGTGGGATTGCCATATATCACATTGTGGGTTTGTTTTCATTTTATTATACAGATACTCCAGACTTCTTGGCTTCCTAATGTGGCTCCCTTGGCCTTTCGTTTTTACCCTTTTCAACTAATAGTATGACTATTTTATTAATCAACCCAGTAGCCTTAGAATTTACCAAGTGCCTTTCATCTCCAAAGCACTTCACATACACTAACTAGTTAATTCTCACAAACTTTTAAGAAGAAGTGTGTATTACTCCCATTTATGAAAGTGAAACTCGGGCAACAAGGTTTATTGACTGGCTCAAGACCGTGTATCAGGGTCTGTATTAGAATTCAGGCAACATTTGTGTTTGCACAGCTAGCCTATACTGTACTTCTACCTTGGATCAGAATACAGATAATATAATATGGATAGTAGATTAAATTACTTTTGCAGTAATTTTGTTTTTATTAAACTATGTTGCACTGATGGCATATCAGTTAGAATATAAATTGACCATGTAACATACCAGCAATGTGGCATTTATATCATGATAAAAGATGGCCAAGCCAATGCCTACCTAGAGGAATTATGGCATCTCCATCCTTGGAAGTTTTCAAGGGCAAATTAGACAGACACTTGACTGGAATTGTTTAGTCAGGGATGATCGTGCCTGAGCAAGGGCTAGGCTAGATGAGCTTGTGAGGTCCCTTCCAGCCTTACCTACCTATGGTCCTATGATTCCCCTGCAATTTAGATAATCTAACTTTGGTCCCCGTTTTGGAAAACTGAAGCATGGTTTAGTGATTTGTGGATTAGGGCCATCCTTTGGAAGAGGTGTAAGCATGCACCTACCCAAAGATCGGTATGAACTATCAGAACCCATTTTGTCACCATTGGAAGTATTTCCTCCTAAAAACAAGCATTGCAAGGAGTATTGTCATTGTAGAAAACAACATTGCTAAAAAATAGTGATATGATTTCTGGAAGTGTTGCTTCTAAGATACGTTGTCCAGTGACCTCATTTGAGATAGTGGACCTACTTATTCATTGTACCCCGAGATATTTTGGCTGTCATCCAACCTGCCCATCTGTAGACTACAGCTTTATGAAAACATTATGAATTGGTGTCCTCTAATGTCACAATTTATAGTTAAAACTGGAAATCCTTGCTGACAGGGTGGTCTTGGTTTGTATAGATCGTTGAACTTTTCTTTTTCGTTCTGAAAAACGTATATATGTGAAGGTTGGAGTTTCAGCCAGAATTGTCCTTAACTGTGAATTTCCTTCCTTTCATGAGTTTAATGCAGGCACTTAACATTGCTTCAGCATAGATTTTAATACTTGAATTTCCTTTTTGTTCTTTTTGGTATTTCTCCAATATTTATGTATATTGTTTCTAAAGCTCTTTGGGGTCTTTATGTATGAGAGCTGTTACAATGCGAGTTAGTGGCATTTATGTTTTATTAAGGCTAAGGTTGATTCCTAATTTTGAACCTACTAAAATTCAGTGAGTTCAAATTCAGACTCCTATTCAAACATTATAGAGTTTATAGCCTGTGTAGGGTTCAAGTCCAATTACTGGGGCTGGCCAGAAAACAAAAATTCCATTTCCTGAAGATTTTCTAGGGTTCAGCTTTTGCTTTCATGGTGTTTCAGAACAAAATTGAGACCTTGTACATTTTCTGTGAAAGTTTGTGTGAGGGAGAGCAAGAGATGGATGGAAGCTTCTGCATGCACACAGGGAACTTAGAATAGGCCAGTGGTGGTCAAGCTGTTTGGCAAGCATGCCGCAAGCTAAGCCCCACATCCTCCCTGAGTGCCGCTCTGTTCCCCAACCCAGAGGCCACAGCCTGGGGCATTAGAGTGGAGGAATGGGGCACAGGGCTTGAGCCTCTGGTTGTGTGTTGGAAAGCAGGGGCAGGACACTGCTGCAAAAGAGGTGTCACCACCAAGAGCCAGGTTTACCTGTCCCTGGCCCTGCAGCAGTGTTAAGTCCTTGAATTCAGTGGTGGCTTCGGGGCTAGAAAAGGGTTAACCTGACTGCTGTGACACCTGGCACCAGCTCTCACAGCACCATCCTGCCCCTGCCTCCGGTGCTCAGTGCTCACATGCCACATGCAAGAGCTGCCTGAACTGGCATTCATACAGAGGGTTGATCACTACCAGGGTAAGAAGTAGCACAGTGGCTAGGGCAGCAACTTAAGCTAAGAGAGAGCCAAGTTCAAGTCCCTGCTCTACCAGGTTGAAAGCAAGAAGTGAACCTTGGTCTCCGGCTGGTGCACACACTTCTCTCATTCCCTGTCCTCCCTCCTTCTAGTTTTGTCCAGACCTTCCACCTTGGGCCTGGGAGAGACCTCTCAGAATCAGCATCAGTTCCTATGAAATATTTTGCTGTTAATGAATTGGTATTTTCCAGTGGGGAAAATAGATATAGATATATAGATATCTACATCTATATCCAAACCAGCTCTAGTAATTGGACTTTAGTGGGAGTGGGAAGGGGGGAGAGGGTCTATTTTATAAAATAAGAGTTAATGCGATTATGAGACATGCAGGAGCAAAAACCTGTATTTTGTAAGATTTTTTCTTTGAATTATAAGGAAAATAGTGTGAGATGCAACCAAACCCTAAAACACCATTGGGACTGAAGCATTCCTATTTATAGCTAATGTATAATCCACTTGAAAGGTTTTAATTACTTATTTCCCTGATAAGATTCCTTATTTACTGTAAATTGTTGCAGACTATTTGATAACTATATACAGCAGTTAGGGACATTTAGATATGCATTAGCTATAATTAGCTGCAAGTTCATCACAGTGTTGTCTAACCGTATTCAGAGACAACACAGTAATAAAAGTTCCTGCTTCTAGTCCATGCTGTGTTATTGCTCATACTGGTATGTGGTGTTGCTCCTACTAGTGCTCATGCTGTTGCTTGCCACCGTTACATTTTAGAAAAAATGCTCTAATATGCAAGGTGGCTATATAACCTCCATATTTGCTGTCTAGTCTCATGGTAGTACTACTCTAAAGAAATTTCTGGATCAAAAAAACCCCTTTGTTTAGGTGAAGTTAAGGATGAGATGTGATGATTTTTACCTTTAGTTTCCTGGTATCTCAAGAACATGGCAGAAAGGGAAGAAATGGACATTACCTGGCATTGCATTTGTGCTGCCATAAGGGTTTTTTTGATGGCATGAATGGCAAAGCAAATGGATATCCCTCTCCTTTGTTGCACCACATCAGTGGCTGTGAGCAAAGGTACTAATACATTGTGTTGCTTTGTTGCAGCAAGTGTCTATTTGTCTGTGGTGGGAGCGTGTGGGGAACCCAGTGCTGCTTTCACTTTCCAGTTGCCACAGGCAGATGCTCTGGGGGCTCAAGGGGCCTGATCCTCCTCACCCTGGGTAGGATCGGGCTCCTCAAGTCCCCTAAGCACCTGCCTGGCTCTCCCCGCTTACAGATATATGGCCTAGAGAATCTCAAGGTACTTCTGTAGGTGAGGAAATCTGGGTTCTCCTCCTATGGAGACCTGCCCTGGGATCTCCAGGGCAAATCTCCATAAGCAGGGAAAGGCCATGTGCATCACGGTGTGGAGGCATGGGGCTCAGGGAATCCCCAGTGCCCTGTCCCTCCACACTGGGTCCTGCACTGGTTTACACCCATCTCTTTCACGCAGAGATGTAGGGCCCAGCATGGAGGCATGGGGTGCTGAGGTTTGCTCCAAGTCACTGTATACTTCCTTGCCAGGACTTGCACTAACCCATGCCTTCACACAGAGGCATGGGTTATCGCAGGTTCTGGCATGGGATGTCTGGGATTCCCCAGCTCCTGAGCTATGCTGCGCTTCTTCCTGGGACCTGTACCACCCCACGCTTCACATGGAGGTGCACGGATCAGCATGGCTCCCAGTGTGGAGGCACGGGGCAGTGACAGATGTGGGGAATGCCCAGGCAAGAGGAACACATCACCTGTTGTCCTGCATTGGGCAACTTTTGTTTCACCCAATAATGTGGACCAGCAGTGTCGCAACACGTACCACCATAGCTGATCTGCTTCCATTTGGCAATGTCTGTTTTTCTACCCTTAGTGTAAACACAAAATGTAATTCAGTTCATTATTACAATACCATGTGAGCAGTAATGGGTAGGGCAGCAATAGTGTCTGAAGGATAATGAAGTGAAGACAAAGCATTGTTTGTATCAAAACCAAGCTCCCTATCTCCATGTTTAAAGCCCTTCTCATCCTACTCCTGCCTTTTGTATCCTCTCTTACATTGAGATCTTGTCCCCAGCTCCAATCCGGTCTTGTTTGCCTGCTTGTAATCATTTCCAGTACGTACCATTGTTGTTTCAAGCACACACCACCTATGAATGAGAGGTGCTGCTGGTAAAATTCAAAAAGGTGTCACATTGCCCTCCTTCAGATTCCTCATTTAAGTTCTCTCTTGCAGTGGCTACAATAAGTGTCGATGGTGGATGATTTGTTGTTGATTGCTACTGATTGTGCTGTTCATTGTTTCATATGCCACCTTCTGCCCGAGTTATATCTGCCACCTTTCTGTTGTACTAGACTCTAGATCAGTGGTTCTCAACCTTTAGACTCAAGGCACCCTTCATTAGACTCAGCTCACTCTTGGAAATTCACAGCTGTTACTTTACACTCGTTATTTTAACAATGGAAAAATGATAGAGCCATTTTCCTGTTGAAAAGAACTCGGACCACAGCAGGTCAGAATGGTGAAATCTCTGGGTTTATCTTGTGAATTGTACATAGGTTTCTGCACACCGAACAGTGATAATTTTGCGTGGCCTGCTGGCACACTCTTAAAAGGATCTCCGGGCATCCTGGTTGAGAATCACTGCCCTAGATGCTATGACGATACAAATAATAATAAATGAAGATGGATTAATCCCAGTTAAAATTAAGATTTTGAGTACACTTAGAAGTCATCCACATAACAGAAGTTTTGATGTTCACTGTTATTGTTGCCAAATGAATTTAAACCTGTCCTTGTTATGATGATATAACTGGGATATGCAGATTACTTTATGATATAAACAGGACCTATTTAAATTCCTTCTTGTTTTGCATTGAAAGAATAATACAGATGCTCCAAACTTCTGATGATCAACCTGTCACATCACAGCACAATGCATTTCCTTGTATTCTTTTGTTAATTGTGGGGGGCTGGGGGGTCTACGTACATATGTACATACATACACCCATGTTTTAGAAGTAGGAATTGATCGTTAGTCTTTGGACTTAATACTTTATCTTGAACTTATGCAGTAACCTGGGTTGTCACATAACTGACAGAAAAGGTTTTCTTTATTAACAGAAGAAGAACAAACAAAAGACACCTAAGTCCATGTTAAGTGCATTTAACACTATCAATTTCCATTTCAGATTCTTCTGCTTATCTTGTGAGTAGTTATTAACATTAAGGAATTAAATTAACAAGTGATCAACACTGTGCACAAGTTACGGTATACTTCTGGAGGAATAAAATCAAAGTAAAGTGTTAATTTCATACTTTGAGGGTGATTGATGTATTTAAAGTGATCATCATTGTGGAAGGCAATAAGGTTCACTGTGAAGATGGAAGGCTGTTTTGTGAATATCAGATGGAGGAGCAGCACATTAATTGCCATTTTATTTTTTTTAAAGAACTGTTTTGGGAGCGCCAATGTTGACCATTTTACATACGTATTTTGATGTGAAATTTGCTGACTTTGTTATAGGTCTAGACTAGAGGGTGTAAGGAGGACTTGCTGAAGTGGCGTGCATAATGGTACCTCTTCACATGCTTGTTAGTGTAAAGTGGACCACATCTCAAAGGCACCCATTAGAAGTGTATCAGTTGCTATTTTGACTAGTGCTTGATGGGTCCTCAAAAATTTAAGCCAATTTATTTGAAAAGTATTATAATTTGCTAAGGTTCAGTTCCACAACGTATCTTTCTTTTGTGTCTAAAAGTGCCTAACACAATCTACAACCAGCACTCCTAGGCACTGCTACCTTAAAATAATAACAACCTACTCGTGTAGCTCTGGACCTGCACTGATGTAGCAGGTCCAGCAATAGCTCCCTCTTGCTGGCTGCTCTACCTCTCTAGCGCGATTGTGCCCGTTTGTCACGTGTGAGGATTTCCCCAGGTTTCTCTGACCCTCTGCCTAATGTAAGTTAACCCAGCTGTTAGTGTTTCATTGGACTTCCATGTCCTATAGAAGTACAAGCTGTGGAAGATTTCTTGCACCAGTGCTTCATCCACCAAGGGATGTTTGCGCTTGAGGCCTGTTCTGAGACCAAGTGGGAGAGGCTACAACTGCAGAAAACATGTTATAATGAGGGACTCATCCTGCTTATCCACAAACAGACTGGGTCAATCTAACATCAGGCCAGGATTGAGAGACTACATTTCTTGAAGTTATAAAAGATTGCTTCCTGGAGCAGCTGATTTGGGAACCTACAAGAGGAAAAGCCATTCTTGACCTAGTCCTTAATAATGCACAGGATTTGGTGCAAAGGGGAAGTGTTACCGAGCTACTTGGCAGTAGTGACCACAGTGCAATTGGGTTTGACATCCATGTAGGAGGGGAGGTGAGAAAATCGACCACAGTAGCCTTTAACTTCAAAAAATGGAGACTTCACCAAAATGAGGAAGCTTATTAGATGGAAGTTAAAAGGGTGAGAAACTTGCAGGCTTCATGGGAACTGCTTGAGAGCACCATGTTAGTCACAAAGCAAATGCATAGCTCAAATCAAAAAATGGACAGTGGACCAAAAGAAAGCCAGCGTGGTTCAGTGGCAGAGTTGCAGAGGCAATAAGCAGAAAAGAGGCTTTTTTTTTTTTTTTTTCAAAAACTGGAAGTCAGATCCTAATGAAGAAAATAAAAATGAATATAAAGACTGGCAAAGCAAGTATAAGACTGCAGTAAGACTGGCTAAGAAAGAATTTGAGGAGAAACTTGCTAGAGACCCAGCAGGTAACAATAAAAATGTCTTTAAGTGCATTAGAGGCTGAAGACCTGCTAGGGAGTCAGTTGGGCCTTTGGATGATCAGGGTGTAAAGAAGCACTAAAGGATGCCAGGGCCCCTGCCAAGAAGCTAAATGCTTTCTTTGCATCCGTCTTCACCATGGAAGATGTTAGGGAAATTCCCTCCCCAGATCCATTCCTCTCTAGGGACAAGTCAGTGGAGCTGGTCCAAATTGAGGGTTCAGTGGATGAGATCATAGAGGAAATAGATAAATTGAACAGCAGCAGATCACCAAGACCTGATGGCACTCACTGCAGGGTCCTAAAAGAGCTCAGATAGGAAATGGCTGATCTCCTAACTGTAGTATGCAACCTGTCACTACAGCCTTGGTAGCAGAGGGCTTGGAGGGTTGCCAGTGTGACTCCCTTATTTTAAAAAGGCTCTAGAGGGGATGCAGGGAACTAAAGGCCAGTGAGCCTAACTTACGTTCCTGGAAACCTGGTAGAAACAAAAGTGAAAAAAAGAATTGTTCAGCACGTGGATGAACGTGACTTGTTGGGGAGGATACGACATGGGCAGAGCTCGTAAGAGAATGCGTCAGTTCCTTTATCAGATCTTGACATAAAGGAGAGCATGCTCGGGTGGGATTTCAATTTTGTGCCTTCTGTTCAGTGTTGTTTTTGTCTATCTGCATGTTTCACTGTTATCGTCATTGAGCAAGGCCTTGTACTTGAGCCTTTGGAGATAGGATATTATCATTCCCCCATTTTATAAATAAGAGAGCACTCAGTATTTCATCTAGCAGTGGTGGGACTGGAAACAATACTTCTGATCAGAGATCTCTTTCAGCCACCCTGCCTTCCAGACTGAATGCGTCAAATCTGTAGGTTTCACTGTGCCATTTTTTCAGCTGCTTCCCTAACAGCTTAACTTGTAACCATCATAGAACCACAATCCCAAATACAGTCTTTCTGATTTGTAATATTCAGTTTTTTTCTAGCAAATAGTTGTGTGTTGTTCACAGCCTTTCAGTGCCTTGCCTACATAGACAATACCTGTTGCTTCTTTCCATTAACTGGTAGAAGTCCGGGCAGTGGTGTGGAAGATCTAAGATTCAGTGCAAGTTATGCTGGCGCTTTATAAACTTTCTTAGGGAAGATTGGACAAGAAGGCAACAGCCTTAAATTGCAATGTGGAAAATTTAGGTTAGCTATGAAAAAGGATTTTCCAACTCTGAGGGTGGTTTAAGCACTGAAACAAAGTACCTAGGGGGGCTGTGGAGGAATCTCCATCCTTGATAGTTTTTCAGAACAGGTTAAATAAATGCTTGGATGAGATGTTTAGATGATTCTGCTTTGAGAAAGGGAGATGGATTAGATGACCTCCTGAGATCCCTTTGAACCCTCTTTTACTGTGCTTCTGTGATTACCTCTGTAACAGTATTTTATCCAATGGTAAAGGAAATAGGGTGGAATATGCTCCCTTTTACATGACTTTGTGTAGTGAGCTGGATGTATGAAGCAGGCTGCAGTCTCCTCTTTTCCTTAGCTACCATTATCCTTAGGACTATTGGAACAGCTTCATGAATTGGGCTTCCAGATAATGGTACCCATTAACTGTTATTACTCTGTCATATCCTCAGCTAACAAGGAAGTCATCTTCCACTCCTCTCTGAGTTGGTTCGTCACCCCCACTCAGAAATATTTTAATTATTTACCTGTGACTGAATAAGTAATTGATAAAGATTATTCATCTGGATTTATCCATGGCATCCAGGTCCAAGGTGATGAGAGCAAGTTTCACAACATGTATGTGCCCCCTAGTCATTACTGCATCCTCTTGGAGATTTTGGTACTGGTTTAAGAAAACCCGTAATGGGATAGGTCTGTGATATCAGTAAAGTGTGCATCCTTGAAAAGCACCATCCCTGAATTTTAACAGATGCCATAGCCAGATATCCATATGGCGCTGTCTGAGTTCAGTACATGTTTTTATTCTGGGAGTTGTCCATAACGTTGTGTTGTATTCAAGTTGGGAAAGACCTGTGGTGCCATCAAAGATTAGATGACATCAGAATTAATGCCAAGGTGCTTTTTTTCACAGCATATTCTTTATGCTATCAAGCATGATAGTCAGGGAGAACATCCCATCTGGAGGTCATTACCTGTAGGATGTGCAGCTTGTATGCATCTTCTAGAGGTTAGCCTCTAATGTTAAACAAAGGAAGCTGATTAAAAACATCTGTAAAACATTTTCGGAGTTCATATTTTATACAGTGGATATAGAATTACCTTGCACATGACTGCATGTCTGAACTAAAAATAATAAGGTAAATCTTTTCCTTTTATTAAAATTAGTATAATATTGATTTTATAGTTAAACTATGTTTAACTGTTTCCCTCCTTGGCTGCAGAGTTTAACGCTGCTGACATCACTATGTATTTTACACGCCACTGAGAAATCATTGTTCATTTATTGTCGCAGCGTGCTACAATAAACATATTTTAGGCGCAGTCAAAATGTAAACATTAGATTGAACTACAATTTCTTATTTAAAAGTGTGTCATTTATTAAATGAAAAAGCAGAGGCTTGCCAGCCAAATGTGTAACGTTACTGACCATTAAATATATTATGTGAAATAGTTATAATAGAATACATAAAATGATTGTAGTACTGCCCACTTAGGTATTACGTTGATTTATGAATTCAGTAAATACTAGAATTGCTGATTCTAGGTCACTGTTTATTACTCTGGTGTGAGCTCGGAGAATTTTATGGAGTGGAAGGATTTGTGCATCCCGGCACTGACGGAGAAAGGCGCTTGTTTATGTAGCTACAGCAAGAATGTAGTTGTAATTCCACTGCTGCGACCTGAAAACAGTGGTATCGTTTCTTGCATTTTCTGAATTATTTTTCTGAAATAGCCTGTAAAGCCATATAGATAAGCAAAAGCGACGATTACTTGAAGACCTAAGAGTCTAAAGTTTGAGATTTGCCATGCAGTAGCACGAAGCAGGAATTTCGCACCTTCCTAAAATTGCAAATAACACGATGACTCAAGTTCACACATCAAAACAGAGAGCTGTAAACATTGTTCTCTGAGAAAACATTTTGCAATTCAGTGAATGTTTTGAGAATGATTATCATTGTTTTTTATTGTAAGTATTTTCAGCTGGTGAAAATGAAGTGTTGCTCATAAATGCCATGTGAGCTGAGTCGCCAAGGGCACTTCTCATATCTGACATTCAGTCATTTACCCAGGTCCAAAGTAGTTGTATCCGGCGTGAGCACTTGGTTTTATGATGCTCCTTCCTGCTCCCCATCACTATCAAGTGTCGGTATGTATACTCAGTTATTTGTATTAGAAGAGTGTGGAGTCGTACGAAAATAATTTTCCAATCAGTAGAAAAAGAGGAGTTCTGATTTCACCAATTGGAGGCCTTTTCCATACAGAGAGATATGTGATATCTGTTCCACATGCTGAAACAGCAATGAGCTGTTTTTATCATTTGAAAATTAAGAAGACATGTTGTACCAAAGGAGTAAGATTTACGGAGTTTATCTTGCTGCACGCCTTGGAACTGTATGTTCAGCACTGATAATCGAGCTCATTAACTGGTTGCGCATGCCGTAATTCCCCTTTCTAAAGCTCTGGCTCAAAACAGACTTCAATATGTAGTTCTTTGTCTTCACTGATAAAGAGATCCTCAACATTTTCATTTGCATAATATTATTTTATTGTATTGCATTGATTTTTCTGGAGAGGTGTTCAGTTTGAAACCCTGGTAGCTGTCACTGAAAGATTAAAAATAGGCAGAAAATATTTCTTCACATTATACAAATGGCAGTATTCTGAGTACATGCTGTAGATCCCGTGTCTGAAATTTTGCTCCATAACAGCATGTACTAAAAATTATCATTTGCCAATAATTTGCCATTCAGTTTAGTCTAAAAGTCCCATAGCTGCTATTGCAAGCACAGGGGGAAAACTGTCTGTGGTGATGAATGCCGAGTCTCTAAATGACGCTTACAGGACGGGTACTGATTTTATTTTAACATTATCGGGTGTTCCTATTGAACAGCATTTCAAAACCAAGATCTGATCTGAATTTAAGAAAATGTTGCCCCAAGGTCAAAATCCTCCTCTTCTAAAAAAGCTCAGGGACAGAGTCTCCGGTAGTGGTTGGGGAGGGCCTGGGGAGAGAGAAATGGCCACTAGCTTGTAAACGTGGATCCAGCAATCCATAAGCCTCCATCACACGGTGGCTACTTATCAACCACTAAATGAAAGATCCCATCAATGCGGACTTCTGTCCTCAAAACCTGCAGGCTGCGGCTGCTATATCTAAACTTTCCCGTTATCACACACTGACCCTATATGAGGTACAAAAACACGCTTGACAGTTTGAAATGAGTTAGCTGTTTGAACCAGAACTCAGTGCAGCCACTTACAGTATATCATCAGCATGCGAACAGAAGGGATGTGCTTTAAATCAGGAATCTGCGCTGTTTGCCAGACCGAGTTCCAAACTAAATGCTCGATGAAGAATTGCTGTTACTTAGTTTGCTTACTTTGTAATTGCAAGTGTATTGGGGATACTGGCAGCGCCGTTTGTGGAGGAATGTTGGAACACCTGCATGTGGCACAACACTTCTATTTTAACAACCCTATAGGTGCTCATGCAGCAAATTATCACCCCAATGAATCCCCTTCATTTTGAGTTGAGCCTTTGCCAAACAAAAGAGTTAGCTGATAGAAAGCTGGCTAAGGCACAATTGATTTTGGATTATAACTCTGGATTTTACAACTTGGTTCAATGGGTGCTTTTTTTTTCTAAGATGCCATGGTTACAAACCCATTAAATGTGAATTAAGTTAAACAGATTAGCCCAGAATTATGTTTATCAAACATATTAGAGATGGACTTGACTAAACACTGATTCATTCTAAAATAACTCAGCTAGTTAAAAGTGGGGGGGCAGTGTATGTCTAATAAACTATTAATTTCATTTTTATGGATGTTGTGCCGTTCTTAACCCACTGAGCAGGATTCTCGTCTTGCTGATTTCTTTGCCTGGTATTGCTTGCAACCAGCTTTTTCTTGTGAGATGCATTGCCTACAGAACAGGTTAAATGGACCAACCGTGCTAGAAACAGTGCTCAATATGATTTCCAGTGCAAGCATAAAAAGGGCATAAAAAGTAAATAAATACTGTTTTAATATAAAAATAGAATGCAGTTATCCAAGACCTAGAAATCTGGGTGGAAAAACAATAAGCATACATCATGGTCTTTCCTTCTTGCACCCCTTTTCCCTTTCCCTGTCCCCTTCCCCCTCCTTCCCCTGCCCCCATTCCTCCTTCCATCCCTTCCCAGTGTGTCCCTCCCCGCTTTACCTTGTGCATTTTCTCCTTTCAGTGTTTAAGTCTAATGGTGTAATTTGGGGCCCGATCATTCAAGGTGCTAAATGTCTTGCTTAATAGAAAGCAGTTGGAGTTCAGGTTTCTCGGTGTTTTTTTCAGAATACGCAGACCCTTACAAGTTCGACCTCCTGAATTCTAATTCCTTCTATCAGTTTATTTGTCTTCGGAGCATGCATGCCTCTGGCATGACTTAATTTTAATAAAAGAAATAGCAATAAAAATTACCTGGGCCATGAGACTGTAATGGTGAGACAACCTGGACTGATTGTTACAGTGCCTTTTTTATCACTAAAGCAATAACTTACCATCTTTACTCGAATACAAGATGACACTGAATATAAGATGCACCCCCCCTCCAAAGTTTAAATTCTATATATGAAAAGTTTATGAATTTGTTATAATTTTGTTTTTAATTCATCCTGCTCACATTGCTACAGCAGGGAAAACAGTGGCTGGGGGATCTGGTGGCCCTCTTTCCCTCTGCCCCACTTCAACTTCTTCCACCTGCAGCCTTCCTACACCCTACTCCCTGTTCCCTTTCAAGCACAACGTGGAACGAGCTGCATCTGGCAGCAGGGGTGGAAAAGGAAAAGGGAGGAGGGCAGAAACTACAGAAGGCAACAGGAGACTGCTGTGGGTCTGACTCTGGCTCCAACCCTGACTGCTGCAAAGTTCAGCTCAGGTACTCCATATACTCATTTTTGAGCACCATTTGTACCTACTTATACACTGTACAAACGGTGCGTGATATTAGTCCAGAGCCAAAAGACTCATGACTTATCATGCACTTGATTGGGCTGGACCCCAGCTGAGTCAACAGCGTTGCAAGTGGTGGTGACCCCCCAGCCCAGCACTGCTTACTATGTGTGCGTGCTTCACATACCTCCCACAAAGAAGCCACGTGCTAATTAGTCCCTCTCTCCCCGCTCCCCCCCAACTTAAAGCTAGAACTGGGTGTTTTTGTCACAAGTCCTGGGAACCTCCAAAAATGTATATGCAAGTGAGGGTCAGGGCCGCCCAGTCTGTGTCTTCCCCCTAGAGCAGGGGTGGGCAAAATGGTGGATTTGGCCAGGGGCCAGACTTCATTTCCCAGCAGCCCCTGCCTGCATCAGTAAGGATGGCTTCCATGGAGACTCCAGGAATGGCAGGGCGGTGACAATGTGGGGCCAGGGTTTCCATGGAGACTGGTCCTGGCAGCGCTGGCAGGGCGTGCGACTGGGCAGGAAGCAGCTCCGGGACCAGGACTGGGTTCTTGCAGTGGTGATAGTGTGGTCCAGAGCCTCGATCTGCTGCCTGTGGCATGCGGGTACTAGATCACAGCTCTGCCCCAGCTCTGGACCACGCTCTCAGTGCTGCAAGATCCCAGCCCCAAAGCAGCTCCCTGCCCAGCACACATGTTCTGCCAGCACTGCTGGGGCTGGTCTCCATGGAAACCCTGGCCCCACACCATCACAGCCCCACCATTCCTGGAGTCTCCATGGAAACTGGGCACAGTGACACGGGCAGGGGCTTCTGGGAAATGGAGTCCGCTGCAGGCCTGATCTGGCCCATGGGCTGGATTTTGCCCATCCCTGCCATAGATGGCAGGTGAGAGAGAGGGAGACGCAGCATCTCAGTTACACAGAAGTTTGCTGATGTTTGCCAGACGTTTAAGGCTCATGAAGAAACAGGAATCATTGGAAATGCGAAAGAAAGGCACAGCTTAGCTGTGGGACTGAAGAGGAAGTTGAAGTGTATTTGGCATAGTGATTCACTGCGTTTAAAAAGTTGGCACTGAGGAGGACTGAGCACAGCGAGCACTTTTATCTTATTAATAGGGGTATGCTAGGTAGGTTCCCATCAGTGTTTGCCGGATATGGGCTACGCGTGTCATGGGCAAGCTCAGCATGGACTGTATTCGATCAACGTCATAGTTGGTTTCTATGACTGAGCACATGCTGCTTCTAGCAGCAGTTTAGTGATAGCCATTGTATTTAATGGGAGGCTTTGCTGCTAAATGAATTTAAGTCGAGGGACTCTTTCCTGTGCTGACTGGGGTGGGGAGGAGACCTTGTGTTTTGAGTAAATACAGTAAGTTCCCTCCACTGCCTGCATACCGATTCCATGCTAATCAACAAAGATCTGGAGGGACTCGTATCCTGCCTTCCACTGCCTAGATACATCCCGTAATGTCTAGACGTTCACGATGTTTCATGAAATGAGGAATCCAGAGTATTTATCTCAGGTTGCTAATCATACAGCATGAGTCTGACCAGTCGCTGTGACACTGTGCCCCCGGTGAACTCGCAGGTTGTGTACTAGGATCTGGTACTGACAATGCTGTAAGGCTCTGCAGACCACCTGGTGTGTCTGCCTCCCGTTCCTGTCTGTGAAATGGAAGCAGCGATGCGTACTTCCTTGAGAATGATGAAAAAGAGCTTCTTGGGTGCCTTCAACTGTTATTGCCTTTTCAAATAAATCAAAGAAGAGAAAAAGGGCTCAGATTTTTAGGGCCCCTCTGTATGTTCAGGTTGAAGTGCAGTGGGGTCTTGTGGATTGCGCATTAGATCCTATCACTCCTTATTGCCGGTGCAGGGGGAGCAGGCTCTTCCTGCACCAGGAAGAAGCACGCTCCTGTGGCTGGGAGCCCCCTCAGCTTAGGGGCTGGTGCCCCCCACACCCCTGCAGCTGGGTGAAGCAGCTGCTGAGATCTCCCAGCCCCAGGGGTGCGTGAAAGCCCCAGGGCTGGGAGGTTGTAGTTGTGCCCTGAGGCTGCCCAGGACCCAGGTGGGTCCCGGTACTGGGTGGCATGCTGTCAGGACCCAGCATCTGCAGCTGTGAGACTCTGCGTCCCAACAGCTATGGGGCACTGCCAGGACCCAAAGTCCACATCTCCCAGGGCTAAGAGTCCCCTACATTGCAGGACTTCCAGCCCTGTGGATGGGAGCCCGGTCAACTGACAGGGCCCCCAGCTGCTGGAGAGACCCTGCTACACATGCAAATTAAAGTTGGATACCAACCAGCTATAAAGTTAGTACACATTTTCAAGGTCTAACTTTTTATGGAGTGTTAGGTACTTTGCACATGTAGCTGCTTTCAGTTAATTGTGCAATTAACCTGCTAATTGAGCAGTACCTGTAACGTGTAGAGGGGTCCTTATAGAAGCATAATAATTAAGGGATGATATTCTTTTAATGATTTTTAAATGTAATTGTCTAGGTAATTTTCCATATTGGTTCCACATTTTTTATTCAAATGTTAGTTCCTGAAGTCCATAGCGTAGACCTCCATGATTTGAAGTAAGAAAACATCCTGTAGCTGCATTAGCTTGTTATCCTGTATGTCTGAAAGCCAACAGAGGGTAAGGAAAAAACACTTTTTTACCTCTGGGTATCGCAACAATTTGTGCAAAATGATTTTCCCCCCCCTATCTTGGCCACCTTGAAAATGGTGAAACGGATTTTCTTCAGACTTTCAAAATCAAATTCATCTTTTGAATAAGAACAGGCAGAGGATTTTGCAAAACAAAAGAAGGAAGTTTTCAGATAAGGAAGAACAAGTGAGAAGAGGGTACAGAATGAAAATTGCCTTAAGAAAACTCTTCTCTATGGCATTCCCAGCAATGGATTTTAAAAGGTAAACAAGCTATTTTCAAATCCCGTTTTACATAAACATAAATCAAAAGTTTCTAGTAACTCGGGCAAGGGCATTTAAATTAAATTGTCATATGAACCCAGTCAAATACTGCTTTTGCTGCTGCTGTTTTGTTTTTTAAACCATGGGTTTAGCCTGATTTTTGAATTCATTTCATGTTTTCCTAACCAATGTTTGTATGATGGCAAGGAATATATTGCATAAATGTTTCTGCAGAATTGTAAGAAGACTATAAAACACTAATAGCCTTTGGGATTGAATACCAGTGCTTGTGAAAACTGAAAGGGTAGCTCTACTAAGAGCTTGAAGAGCCATATTTATGCAAAGGTGAGGTACAAGTGCAGTTGGCTAAAACTTGAAATTTCCCACACTTCCTCACCAGCAACCTCAACCCTGGCTTGGTTTTGAGAGATAATTAAGGGTGTGCTAGTCTTTTCCTGAGCACAAACTGCCAATGATGTCAAATTGCAGTGAATTATGTATAAGGGGTTTGTGATGTGGATGGGAGCTACAGATCAGAAGCCGATTTAATTTACTACTTTACATCAGATTAGAATTGCGGTCCTCAAGGTGAAAATGAAGTGTACTACTCAAGTTTACCCTTAGTTTTTCTCGTTCTTTGTACAGCTACTGATACAGGAGGTTACAACACGGATGAAGCAGATGAAAGAAGAGGATAGTAGAGTTGAAAATTAAGTATTTTGTTTACCCTCCCATTAAAAGAACCTGAAGGTATGGCTAGATGAACAATTATACTGGTTCAAAAGGTGCAGGGGATTTACTGTAGCTCGGTTAAATCCTGTTTTGTGTGGACACTTCTGAATGAAACGGGGTTAAGTGCATGTTTTTAGCTTCAGTTACTGTGGAATAGGAGCAGACAGATGAAAAGTTGTGGTGGAGCAGCTGATTTGTACTCGGGAGCATTAAGTCCTCCCACCCATGTATAATTGTTGTCCCCTGTGCATTCTTCTGGAGAGAGGCATACTGAACGAAACATCACAAGCCCTAGTTAGAAGAGTTAGACATGCACACCTGTTAATTGAATGGAGAGCACGCAGAGAAGTGTTTTGAGCACTGCTTTTGACACTGACAATTTGCAAAAGTTGTGCTTGGAGTAAAACAATGCACATGCATGAGAAATGAGCCCTGCATGCAGTCGTTATGCAAGCAGTCACAGTATCCAATGTGAATCCAATCCTGCAAAGTTTTGTTTTGGAACGAAAAGGATTATTTGTGTTCTAACATTTAAATGCAAGTGAAGTGCTTTGCTGGATTGAGGCCTTAATCCTTTCTATTGTGACTATATAATGTGAAACCAATTAGTGTCTACAAAATTAGTGAAAAACTTGGCATTTATTCGGTCCTGTGAAGAGTAACGGGAAATGGGATGAATAAAGACCTAACACTGTTAGGGTTAAGTCCTTGCCTACGGGTGTCTATGTATAGCTATATTGAAATCAGCAAGGCCATTATATGTGCTGAACTGAGAGGTGATATAATTACGAGAGGTTGTACCTTCATGCTTGAGTACAGCATTTGCACTAAATTTCAAATAGTGATATAAATGATTATGGCTCGAAATTATTTGTTGCAAACTGATTTGCTGCCCTTGTCTGTAGTCTGTAAATTCCACCATCATTTACTGAGGCTGGGACAAGGGTTCTTTTAATGGTGAAAAATCTACTGAAGGCTGGATTAATTCATAGGTTCATAAATTTTAAGGCCAGAAAGCTACTATTAATTAATTCAGTTTGACCTCTTCTGTAATGCAGGCCAAAATATTCATTCTGTTACTTCAGCACTGAACACAATATTTAGCTAAAGAATATCTTTCGGAAAGACACCCACCCGTGCTTTGACGACATCAAGAGATGAAGACTCCATCATTTCCTTTGGTATTTACGCTCGGAAAAGAATTAAGAGTTTGGATGCATGAAATGTCAGTATAGAAGTGTGAATCTGACCTGAGAAGTGGAGCATAGTGTAGTGCAGAGCTGTTCAACTGGGAGTCTGCAAACAGTTTACCTGTGGCCTGCGGGCCCCAGCAACTGGTTCTCCTACCAACACGTGGAAGGGATCTGGGCCCTGCCTATGCAATGAGAGCTGAGCATTGTCACCACAGCCCACCCAGTGTAGGGGAGGGATCCTGCAGTGTACCAGGTACACATGTTTGTCAGTACATTTTACCAGTATTGGTGTGTGGCCAGTGCCATGTGCAGCCTCCGGCGTGCCACAGTTGGCCGTCCCTGGCCTAGTGCACAACATGCTGGCTGGAATTTAGGCTACATATGTTCTATTTATGACATTGCGGTTGCTCGAGGTAACCTTAGGTAAAGTACTTCACAGCTCCGTGTCAGTTTGCAAAATGGTAATAATGCAAAACGGTAATAATCACACGAAGCACTTTGAGCTACTGATAAAACATGCAACAAACATTGGCTGCTATTATTTGCAGATTTGAAATTTATTGCGGGTTTGTGTCCTGATGCCTTTGGTTCATCGCTTTTGACCTTAATCTAACCCTCGACATGCCCTCCAAATCAGAAAACAATATTTGCCTTGCTACTTTCTTATGAGACAAGTGTCCTTTTCCACATGTTGGTACTATAAGAATTATGCAGCAACTTACAATAAAAGAAACTTGAAAACCCCAATAACCAAATTAGCTCTGGTCTCTGTAAATCACTATTTACAATGTGCTGTTGAAAAAGCCTCAACTCTGAAGTCCTTTCATGTCAAAATTCCACTTAGGTCTTTTGGATATGGCTCATAGGATTTTAAGTTGGGACAAAAGTTGGAACTTGCTGAAAATGTAAAGCTAATAATGAGATCTGAGTTTAGCCATTTTGTATGCTGTTATTAGTTTCACTATGTGGCTAAGTGCACAAAGCAGAGATGTTCACATCTGTAATGAATAAGTTCCTCCCCTCCCCCAAATGAAGTTCAAACATATATTAGTGCAGCCTGTTTATCTGAATGAACCAGGACTGCAACTAATTAAGGATACAATTCTGGGAATACTTACACCTTCAGAGAAGGCTGATTTCCATTCAAGTTCTACCAAAACATACCCCACCCCTAATACCCCTGCTCAACTCATTTTACACCCAGCTGCCATTCATCAACCAGGATTACCTGCTGTAAATGAACCAGTTACTTTCTGTACTTGGAGGAGGTAGCAGATTCCATCTTGTCCTCCCTCCCTGTGAGAGGAGATCTCAGAGCATTCGGCAATAATATTTATGAAGCTGTGGGAGACGAGAGAGGTACCAGAGGACTGGAAAAGGGTCAGCATATTGCTCCTCTTTAAAAAAGGCAAAAAGCATAACCCTGGAGAACTACAGACCAATTAGTCTTGCCTCAATACCTAGGAAGTTACTGGAGCATATCCTAAGGAAGTCCATTTGCAAGTGTCTGGAGGAGGAAAGGCTGACCATCACAAGCACCCAGCAAACCATGTCAGACAAAGTTGGTCTCAGTCTCTGACAAAGTAACTGCTTGGATAGACGAAGAGAAGGCTGTGGATATAGTGTATCCAGGCTTCTGACAAAGCCCTGCATGACCTTCTCATAAACTGGAAAGATTTGAGCTAGATGAAACTACTCTAAGGAAGATAGACAACTGGCTTAATACCTGCAAGCAACCACTAATTATAAATGGATTCATATCAGAAGGTTGTGAGTGGAGTCCCATAGGTGTCTGTTCTGGGCCCAGTGCTCTTCAATGTATGTATTAATGATTTGGATGCTGGCACACACAGCTTTTTGAGCAAATTTGTAGATGACCCTAAACTTTGAAGACTTGCAAATGTATTAAAGGATGGGGGTGCAATTCAGGGGGGATCTCGATGGACTGGAAAGCTGGGGTGGAGCTAACAGGATGAAGTTCAGTGCTGAGAAATACAAGGTGCTGCCCCTTGGGGAAAAAATAATCAAAAATACAAATCCAAAATGGATCACATCTGGCTGGATGGCCACACTATGGGTAAAGATCTGGGAGTCTGGGTAGATCACAGGCTCAACTTGAGTCTGCTGTGTGATGCAGCCACACAAGAGGCAAATGCGGTTGTGGGCTGCATCAGGAGAAGCATGAGGTGCAAGGCGTGGGAGGTGATGGTGCTTTCTACTCCACACTGGTTAGGCCTCATCTAGAGTATTGTGTGCAGTTCTGGGCTCCGTATTTTTAAAAGGTCATGGAGAAGCTAGAGAGGATCCAAAGGCAAGTGACAAAAATGATAAAGGGCTTGGAAGGCAAGTCATATGAAGAGAGATGGAGGAAAATAGCCATATTCAGCTTAAAAAAAAGGCACTTAAGGGGGGACGTGATAGCAGTCTTCAAAAGCTGAAGTGCTACCATAAAGAAGAGGGAAAATACCTTTTTCCCTCTTGCTGCAGAGAGTAAGACCAATGTCTTGAAGTTGCTGCAAAGTAGATCTAGACCGTACATAAGGAAAAGGCTTCTCTGTTGGAAGAGTGAGGTGGTGGAATACAGCAAAAGTTCTGTTATCCAGCATCCCCCGGGAATGGGGGATGCTGGTTAATCAAATATTCTGGTTAATCAAATGTGCACCGTCTAGTGCACTCCCCGGCGTCAGTGTGCTGCGGACAGGGAGGGGGGCCCCGTGTAGGCTGCTTTGCCCTGGGCCGTGGGCTGAAGATGTGGCAAGAGCTCTGCTCATGGTGGCGGTGAAACTCGGAAGTGGTACTTCCAGTTTTGCTTTTGCCATGGCCCTCGGATGCCGGTTAATAGAGTTTTCCAGCTAATAAAGTGCTGGTTAACACAGCTTTTGCTGTAGATGCCTAGAGAAGCTGTGGAGCCTGTCACTGGAGGTGTTCAAGAAGAGGCTGGACAGGCACTGGTCCAGGATGATTCAGGAATAGTTATACCTATGCTTTACTTGAGGTATTTTCTATGCTTCTGGGCTTGACTGGTTGCCACATGGGGCTGGGAGGGATTTTTTTTCCCCTCTTGCTGCTACATGTCAGGGTTTGGTTTTGCTGTGCTTTTCTGTTGGTTTTTTTGTTTTTGGGTTTTTTTTTTTCTTTTTTGAATCCTTCCCCAGAGGCATTGCGTGTTGTCTATAGCTAAAGCCGGGGATTTTGTCTGGGGTGTGCCAGTGCTCCTGCTGAGACTTGAACCTGGAGGGTCTTGTCCCTTTGGTCAGAATCAGACCATTTGCCAGATTTGGGGTCAGGAAGGGATTTTCTCCCATGGTCAGGTTGGTAGAGACTGTGGGAGTTTGTCTTCCTCTATAGAGGGCATCATGCATCTTCCTTGCATCTCTTGAATATATTTTAAGAGCTCTCTCATAAGCAGAAAATGGCCACTGTTGTATTCATGCTTCACCTGAGGCAGGTGAAGGTGTTATGTCCTGGGGGTATCTCATAGCTGGCTGTGTAGTTCTACTAATAGGTTAGACTATGGATTTGTATAGGCTGGTTTGTATGGGGATTATCCTACGTCTGGCAGGGAAGTAGGGCTGACAGGAACCTTCAGCGGTCATCTACTCCTACTTCTCTGATTTTGTGATTCTTGTTCATAGGAGACTGTTGGGGAGGAGAGGTGGGGGACCAATAAGAAGAAATGAACTCTGTTTTTCTGTCTTAACCCTTCTAGGCTCTATTATCGCTTACTTTAGCCAGGGATTGATGGAACCCAGGGTATGGATTAGAGCTGACTGAGTGAGACGTTGAAGTTGGTTTGCGGTAGCAACCCATACATGCAGTAAGATTAATCTCTGCTTTTAACTGAGTGTGTGTGTTCATTTTGGTTACAAGGTTATTCAAGCTTGGAATGTTTCTGGATTTCCCAGCTACTGTTGAATGATCTATTATTACTATTCATGATCCCTTCCCCGAAGATCTTGCAGTCCAGGAACATAAATAATATACAGAGGGAAACAATAAAAATAACAATCAATATGCATAAATCTATGCGTATGGAATTACAGTGGTGACTGATAAAAGTAACTGTCTAGATGTACTATAGAAATAATATTGTAAGTTGTTTGATTTAGTACCGCGTCACATTCTCATAAAATATATGCACATCGTGGGGCCTTGTGTTAAATGATGCAAGAGCTGGCTCACAGGCCTCAAGAAGTATTTGTCGAGGGAATCATTGTCAAAGGGGTTTTCTAATGTGGTCCTATAAGGATCAGTATAGTCCTGATGCTCTTCAGCATTTACATCACTGATCTAGTCACAGTTATACAGTGACTGCTGATTAATCTTTTGCCATGTATATGTGCATTAGCGGATTAGTATGTAATGGTGAGCATAGGGCAGCATGGCTCTATAGGAAGATAGTCATATAGTGTCTTCTGGGTCACTTCATTACTTGGGGTCATTCATATAACATGTATTTTAATACAGACATGTAGGGGTGCAAAGGATGCACAGAATGGAGGACTGTTTCTTGGACAGTGACTCTCAGAGAATCAAGGATTCACAGTGGACTAATGAAACATAAGCTTCCAATGCAATACCAGGGCAAAAAGATGCAATGCTATTCTCAGATGCATAAACAGGAAAGTAGGGTATAGAAGTAATTTTACTTCTGCATCTGGTGTTAGCGGATGCATTTACATGTGAAATTAATTCAAAGCAATAAACTCTGGAGCAGTTTGAGCTGGAGCAAACTACTCCTAAGTGCAATGTTTACATGTGCATCCAGGACAACCACTTGGGCTGAGGCAGAGCAGTATATGCCAGGACTGCTCAGCCCTGGGCTCTGGGTGGCGGTGTCAGGTGGCTGACACGTGCAGAAAGTGTATTGCTGTATGGCTACATGGCAGAAAGGAGTCTGGCTTCTGGTTGGCTGAGCTGACTGGGCATAATTTGTGTCTGCGGTCAGCATCTACATGTGCTTAAGTTTAATTGCAGTAATTTACCCTGGCATGAGATAGTACTGCTCCAACAATCCTGTCTTATGGCAGTGTTAATTAGTTTACTTCAGCCTAATACATTCACACATGTAGATGGTGATGCTTTACTCTTCAGCTAATTGGTTTACTCCACAGTTAAGCATACGTGTAGATGTGGCCAGTGAGATCAATGTGAGAATATTAGGCATCTTTACATGTACTGAATGTCTGCTCCAGTCAAGTCTGCTGGAGCATGCAAATTAGCATGCTCCAGCAGCCCCCGTGTCATGTGTATTCAGCACCCTGTGCTTCAAAATGGTGGTGGGGACACTTTAACTAAAGCTTGTTGAACGAGCTTTAGTTAAAGCGCCTCTGCCACCATTTTGAAGCACGGGGTGCAGAATACATGTGACACTGGGCACTTTAATTAGAGCGGCTCTTGGTTTCCCTCTAATTAAAGCACCTCCTCCCCAGAGTATTGTATCTGCTTCCTCTGCCAAAATAACACTGGAAGACATCTCTGATGTTATCAGTGCAGTTTTATAGTCCTGTTTGGAAACTTATCAGGCTCCAATATAAGACTAGTTAGTAGATCCACAACCTTGTTGCTCTGATGTTCTGATTTCCAGCCTAAGCTTATTCATGGTCAGTTTATACCCAGTTGTTCTTGTGCCAGCATTGTCTTTAAGATTAAATAGTTCTTTTACTCTTGCCTGTATTTACGCCTGTCCAGTGTATTTGTGGACGATGGCCATGTCTCTCGTCAGCCTTCATTTTGCTAGGCTAAACAAGCCAAACTCTCTGTCTCCTCTTGTAATCCGGTAACCTTCTCTGCACAAGCTGACCTGTTCCAGTTCGAATATATTCTTTCTTGTATACGGGTAGTCCAAATTATACACAGTATTCTAAATAAGCTGTCTTCACTGACTTTGTACAATGACATAATATTTCCTTATCTTTGCTGGTATATTCTAGGGCTGCATTTGCCATTTTCAAAAGTGCACGTCATTGATGACTCCTAGTCAAACTCAGATCGACTAGTACACACAGGTTTTTCTCCTCCTCAGTTGTTTTCAGTTGATCACATCCCAAATTATAGCAGAAGTCCTTGCACATTGCTAGGAGCACTACAGGAAACCCTCACTAGTCGCGGGTTCGGCATTCGCGGTTTCAAATATTCGCGGTGTGCTGAATATTCCCCAGGCAGCGTGATGTCAGCTTTTACAGCGCTGGCGGCATCTGTGGGAGCTCCACGCTTGCCGCTGCCGGGCTCCTGCCGCCGCCGGGCTCCTGCTGCCGCCAGCGCAACTATGCCCCTTTCCCTCCACCCCGCCCACTGCCAGGGGCCTGCACCGTTCATGAATGCAGATGACGTTCATGAGCGCAGTTCAGTATTCATAGATTTCGCCATTTGCGGGGATCTCCAGAATGTATCCCCCGTGGGTGGCGATGGTCTCCTGTACCTTGCACTTTGTATTAGTGAATTTCAGCTCATTTATGTTATTCCAGTCTTCGAAGGCATCAGTTCTTCTAAGACACTGCAGTGCTGTTCTGTCTCAAGAGTGCCTCCCTGCCTTGTTCCATAAGCACATTTCATTAGCCCACTTCTGTTTTTCACCAACTCCATTAGTGTATATATCAAATGAAATGAGTCTGATGGCCAGTCTGAGGAATTCCACTAGCAATCTCCCTCCGCGCATGAAACTTCCCCTTTCAACACAACATGCTTTGGGCTCCCCTTCGCCATTTCCTTAACCATCTTACAACTGTACTGGTAATTCAATTAATTGAACTGACAACTTCCTTTGTGACATTGTGTCAGACGCCCTACTGAGGACAGAATAAATTTGATTTACTGTGCTTCCTTTGGCCTAGATTATGATACTTTATATTTTATCAAAGAAAGGTATTGGGTTAATCTGGCATCTTCTACCTTTGCTATTCCCACCTTACATTTTATCCCTGTTCCCTTTTATCTCAATGTTGAGAATTACTGTTTCTTCCACAATGTATTTTAAAGCCTTGTATGCTAATGAGGTCAGAATAATTGCTCGAGTCACTTCCTCTTTTAAAATACAGATGTTATATTTGTTAATCACCAGTTAGTACCATCACTGACATAATAATTTATAAGAAATTCTTGCTACCACACACGCAATTTTATATTCCAGCTCTTTTAGATTATCTGGTCCTGCTGATGAGAATGTGCTGAGCTTTTTCCATTTCAACGCTGTCATTCACATTAGTTATTATTCTTTTGCTCCCATGGTCAACATTGTTGTCTGTATGGAGAAGTAAATCAAAGTATTCATTTGGTTTTTAAGTTATAACTGTTATTTTTAATCAGAATCCTATCCTCACAGTCGGGTAGCCCCACTTCTTTCCTTTTTCTCTACTTATTTATATGCCTGAAGAATGTTTTGTTGTTTGTCTTATTATATTTTGCAAGGTCTTACTCAGCTTGACTTTTGGCAGTCCTCACTTTTTTTTTTTCTTTTTTTAGATTTCTTGACCTCTGAAGATATTTCTGCATTGCATTTTGTAGCCCGCACTCGAGACCTTCTTAATGAGCTAGCTTGGGTACAAAAAACCAGATTTGCTGTGGTAGTATAGAATGCCACTTGGGCCTGTTCCCTGAGCTCTTCTTGAAAATCAGGAAATGCCTGACAGCATGAGATTTAAAGAACTCAGTGTTTAGCTTAATGAAAAGAATTTCTAGAGCTGATTTTGATGAGTGCTCATAGGTACGTTCACAAAAGGTCTCTTCCGTCTAGTGTAAGAAGGCATAACAACCAGCAGCAACTACAAGCTAAGACTAAGAAAATACAAATTAGAAATAAGGAGCACATTTCTACTAGTGTCAATGATTAACCATTGGAATAAACACCAGGTGAAGTAATGGAGTGTTCATCTCTTGATACCTAGTAATCAAGCCTTGGACTCCTTTTTCAAAGATACCATTTAGTCTAAAACCAGTTATTAGTCTTAATGCAGAGATAAAAGGCTAAAATTTTTTGGACTATGTTATGCAGGGCTCAGACTAGATCATCCAGTTGTCCTTTCTGGCCTTGAATCTAAGAATCTATGAAAAACCGAAAGAAAAAATTATGTACTTATAATACTGAGTTAGCAAAGACAAGCACTTGGTAAAGAAATGTTAGCATTAAGTCTGCTCTGTTAGTGCTTCCTGAGGCCAGATGTGGCCAGGTGCTTCTTTGAGACCCATTTCTAGGGTGTTCTGAGACCCATTTTGGGGCCTTCGGAGGTGCCCTTCAGCCCCAAACCACTTCCTACAGTCTGCTGCTTGACCACTGAAGACCAGCTGAGATGTGCCAGGAGCCAGTTTCTTGGCCTGTAGTGCCACAACCTTACCAGTCTAATCTAGGCCGAGCCACTTCTTAGCAGAGGGGATTTTGCCAGCTAGAAAAATCATACCCTTGTCCGGTCAGGCACTCAAAAAAGATCCCCTCTTTCCTGGGGGAGGCTTGCCAGTATGGTCAAATGATTTGATATTACAGTTATCACTGGCAATATGTATAATAAGATAGCAAAAAGATTTTATTATGAAAGCAAGAGCAAACATAAGAAGTCAGTAACCGTATTCTTATAGGTCCCTTCTTTTAAATGTAAATTTGTCATTGTCTTGATGGGCCTGGCTCAGGTGCCTCACTCAGGATGTCCACAGGGGTCTGCTTGATGAGTAAACAAGCCCAGGTCAGCTGCTAATTATCAGTGATTAATTCTTTGAAGTGTGAATGGGTGAGGAATGCTTAAGTTAATCAATCACTTAAGCTAAACACTCTCTACTAAAATATAAATATATACTAGAATGGTGTTTATATCAAATACAACAGTTCATGCAGACATAATAACTATGACACTAAATGCAGCTGGATGCTTCCTATATGTAGAGACTACATATGCCATGTCAGTACAGTAAGTTCAAGAAAGCATGTATCATGAACACCTCAAAATAAAGCGGCTTGTGACACCCTCTGTAAATGATATTTTTATGACATTTACCATAGTCTTTCAATTGTTCTTCTAAAATAAATATAAAAATACTGTGGGGCATTGCTGTACTGCTACCCGGTGCGTCCGCAGGTGGTGGATAGTGGAATGACCTTCGGGGAAGGTTAGCGGTGAAATAAGCAGGGGTAACTCTAACGAGTAAGCAGTTGTGGACCAAGCAATGGCAGCTCCACTAGGATGTGGTGAGGACAGCAGATGGCAATGGTTTCCCTCCTGGAAAGCCACATATATCCTTTGATGGGGCAGTGACATGGCAAGTACAGGTCACCACTGTAATACGCCTGCCCAGCTCCCAGTCATGGGTCTACAGGTCCCGAATGGCGGAGTAGGCAGAAGAAGATGTCCGACTCAACGGCTGCGAAGGTGGATGAAGGTTGCAGCAGAACGAGATCCCCAGTTGTGGTCTCCTTGCCATTGGATCCAGGTCCTCTTCTGTCAAGAGCCATGTGGAAGAGGACGTGTAGCATTTTGTCCACGATAAAGTAAGTCTTCCGTGAAAACAGCTTTTCCAGCACATTCCTCAAGCCCTTTAGTGACCAGGTAATAGCGACAGGAGCAGGATTATGAGGCCTGGAAGCTTCTAGTCATGAACTGGTATGAACAAGAGAGTTACAAGAAGGTTTTCTAGCATTCGTTCCTGGATAGGCCTCATCAGCCATCTTTGGATACACAGATAAGACGTTCATGGAAGACGATCATCCTTGACTGAAGTAAAGAAGATTGCTGAAAAAGATCAGCATTGTCATTTGCCCTTCAGTATAACGTAAGGCTTCATTTATTTCTTTTGGACACAAATAGCTCTCCAAGCTGGGTTTTGGAGAAGGTGGCTGCCTGCCACCTTAACCATTCTCAGTTCAGGAAGGACATATAGCGGAAGCATAGGGGTATCTGGTCAAGGAGTAGGGAAATGGGTGACTATGACTGGTATGTTTGTTGGAGGAAAGAGCAAAAAGCAACATATTAAAAAAAAAAAAAAGGGCGCAGCTGTGATTGACTTAGTAACACAAAAGGAATAATATTAGTCATAACAAAAGCCTGTGATTATTAAAATCTCTCTCGCCATGTTGTAAATAACGGGTCTTTATTGTTTTCCTCAGTTTATCACCGACGTGCAAGAGGCTGTGTAAAGGATTGGTTCGTGTAAATCTCTTTCCAGGTCCTAAACTGGTGGTTGTTTTGGGGTTATTTACTCTTCTGTTTCTGCACCTTATATTAGAATGGCTGATATTATTTATAAAGTTTTATGGAGGTTTGCAGGTTGCCGTGGGTTTTTATTCTTAACGTCCCTGAGAACAGAACATGTTATATGGATACAGTAAGTGGGCTGGCCTCCTAAATTAGAAGAGAAATGCATTGGGCTCAGTTTTTATAGTTGCATGTCTGCTAAATCACCTCTGCATTTCATAACTCTAAGGTGTGTAAAGTATTTATAGTGTTTGCTCAACGCTAGAGCAAGGATACTGAAGGCTGAACGGAAGATCAGAACTGGTACTTTTTGCAGATCCGTGTTACTATTGAAATCCTGTTCAATGCCTTCAGGAGAAATTGTTAGAAGTGAGGGAGTGGTGCTGAGAGGTCAAAGCAGAGAGTCGGGAGGTTGGAGTCCTCATTGTGGACCTGGCCATGGCTATGACTTGTCCAACATACTTATTATGCAAGTTTCTGTGTCTCTTTCCCATTTGCTAAACAGGTGTACAGCAAACCTAAGATCAAAATGCAAAATTCCTCCAACTGACTTAGCTTTTTCCACAAAAAAAAAAAGAATCTTTAAAAATAAAACCTACACAAAGAACCCCCTAAAATACAACCACATATATTTGAGCATGTGTGGGAATAGGAAGGGGATAGGTTTAATTTGCAAGGCCCTTAAAAACCACATTGATGCAAATACAATAATACTTAAATAGATCCTAGAGAGGTAGTTAGCTGTGTTAGCCTGAAGTAAGGCAGAAGTCAGGTCGTAGACTGACTGGTTCAGAAAGGCATGAGCTTTCAGAGCCTGTCTTTTCCATATCTTTTATATTTAAATGTCTTTATTCCTTTCTATTTAGTACCCCAGCTCTCTGCAAGCCCATTCATAGCATCTGACTGTGAGTAGATTGTATCCTACAAAAGCCTGTGCCTCTCTGAATGAGCTAGTCTCCAAGGTGCCACCCTGCCTTGCCTTCTACCTAAAGCAAGGGTGCTCAACCCTTGGCCCATGAGCCAGATTCAACCCATAGCACCATAGCATCCGGCCCACAGGGCTACCCACTGGTCCAGAGAAGAATGGTGGAACTCCTCCCCTACTGCCAAATTTCCAGACCCATGGAGATGTCCACCCTCTGTGCTGGACTGGGGACCTGATCCCAGCACGCAAGGGTGGCACTGGGCCCCAGGGCCCAATCGTGGCATGCAGGGGGTGGCATTGGGCCCCTGGGACCCAATCCCAGAGTAAAGTGGGTGGTGCTAGACTCCTTAGACTCAATCCCAGTGCAAAGGCAAGGAGGGAGCAGTGCTGGGTCCCAGGGCCTGATCCAGCTTGTGGACCAGCCCCGTAGCACTCTCCTGGCTTGCAATGCCAGAAGCATGAGCACCACTTATCTAAGGAGATTACAGCTACCACCTATTTTAAAGGAGAATATGTGGTTTTATGGTTTGTACTCCATCCTCCTCATCCTTGGCCTGTCAGCTGCTTTCCTTAGTCGGCTACATTCCTTTTCTCAAAATCTTGTCCTCCCTTTCCTTTTGTTTTTTCCTTTTCCAGTTCTTCCTCTCTGACCATTTCTTCAGTGCATCCCTTGGAGGATACTCCATACTTCTTGTCCCACATTTTTTTTGTTTTAGTTGTGGGGGAGGGGTCCTCCAGGCCTTCTCTCTCTGCAATTTGTCTTTGGGTCACTTCATCCACAAATGTAATGTTAGTTACCATCTCTTCATGGACAAGTCCTACTGCAGACCTGTTGTCTTCACTCTAAATTAAATCTCTGCCTGTCTCTGATATCTTGTGCGCCTGGTTTTTCACATGAATCTCAACATAGCTAAAACAGGGAGCTCTCCTCCCCCTTTCCCTCCCTTAAACCCTACTCATGCCTGTAATATGGGTATCTTTAAATCTAACCTTCCTCTAGGTCTTTACCGCTAGGTTATTTCTGAGTCTTGCAGACTACAGAACATCTCTTAAGATGCACGTTTCCCTATCCATCCACGTGGCTAAAATTTGTGTCCATGTTCTCCCATCCCACATTTTGATTATTGCTGCATCCCCTGGTTTGGCCTTTACAAATGCAGATATCGTTAGTATGTTGCTGCAAACTTCATGTTCCTTGTCATCTTCTCTTCACTTTCAAGGACCTTCCCTCTTTTCCTTCCTTACCCATTGCTTCGTATTTGGCCTTGAGATGTCCAGTCTTTCCTCTGATAGGCCACATGACATCAGCCTTCATCACACACAGTTTTTCAAACTAGTGCTTTTTTGTTTTTTCTCTTGCTGCCCCGTCTCCTCCAGGCTCAGTTGGGAATTACCCATAAACATCCACATATCTACCTTCTGTTTTCCAATCCGTTATTAACTCCTTTGTAGTGATGCTTACAAAACCTGACGATGGTTATACTGCTGGTGTTCTGGGATCACTACCGATCCTGTTTACCTCCATTGTCTCAGTGTTTCTTGTAAAATACGTTGAAGCTCTTGGGTGAAAGATAGAAGTTCAGAGCACGATCATGATAATGGTACGTTAAGATCTGCATTACACAGGGAATTAAAATATACAAAGTGTTGCTCGCAAGTAATGCATTACTTATCTTTTAAAAAATGTGATTCTCTCTGAAGTACTGTAATATCTTCCTCAGTTTTAAGCTGGAAACTTTCAAAAACCTAAGGAATTTCTTTAAGTGCATCCATAGTGTGAAATTGTGCTTATGTCTTGTTACAGGAACGTATCAGAATTGTGGTGTTACCTTTTAGTAGATAAAATACTTTTGATAAGCAGATCCTCTATATTACTCTAAAGCAAAACATATTGTTTATTTTAGGTGAAAATTCTACAAAATTTTACACCTATATTTCACGGAAATACTGCACAAAAATATGCAATATGAAGAATCACGGAATTTGGTCAGTCATATCTCGGTTGAGGATGCCTGAGTCACATGCCAAACTGTCTATTTCAACAATGCAGAATGCAGCTTATTCTCCCGTTAGTGCTTAAAACTTCCATATTTTCATACATTTCTTTTACCAAGAACATAGTGCAAAGAAAGAAAGTGTAAAAACAGTTTATTTCCTAATAGCTGTATTCAGTTCAGAAGATCTAGTAAATGCTACTCAATTGTTGCTACGGCAAATCCTGTATGGCTAATAAAATTTTACTCAGCCGAATTTTGGAGGTTTCATAGTAAGTTAAGTAAAAGTCTTCAGCACAAAAAATTAAAAAGGCAAAGCGATCAGAAGCTCTTGTACAGTTGTGAAGCTATCTTAAAGTTCTGGGGGAAATACCAGAGTAAGGTTTATTTTGCTGCTTTTTATTTTCCATTTTTAACAAACATTTTCATTAAAAGTTTTTTAGTGAAATTTGTAGTCTTCCATGCGTTGGTGGAAAAAGTTCTCTTTTCCTCCCCAGTAGTTTGATTTGAACTGTTTGGACAATATCAACCCCATACATTAAAACTGTCTTCCATGAAAAGGAAACATAGTAATTTATTCTTTTAGGGATGTTGTGACTCAAACACTCCTTTCTCTTCCTGTTGCTTGATCCAATGTAATTAAATAATAGATTTCATTTCATAACTTTGCAGTAGCAATAAAGAGGAAATTATGTTCAGCAGGGTTGTTTATTTTTTTTCTGCCCTTCCACAGCTTGAAAGTGATCCTTTCTCCCGGTGCTAAAGTGATGTGAAACAGCCCTTTCAAATCTATGTCCTTGGGAAATGAATGCTAATTAAAGAATGCACATTAAATAAGACTTGGGGAATCAGTGCCATTTTTCATACACAAAAATCTGTTGTTCAGACTTGACATTTATGCTGCTTTGCATTTCTTTCTACCTTCTTACATTTGGCATGCACTTCTCTCTTTCACCTTCTTTCTTTTCCTTATCCACGCTAGAAAATTTTGTGCTTATCTTCACATCTTCTTCCGGACAATATTATGCTGCTTAAACCGTAGTTCTTTGTTGGGCCGTTCAAAAGTTACTTCAGAAAACTAAAAGGAGGATGCCAATTTCCCTCCCGCAATTTTGCATAAAAATTCTGCTTTCCTACCAGCTCAGATTAAGTTATTTTAATAAATGTTCATAAATTTGTTGTTTTTTAAATTTTTATCTCGATTCAACTGGACTGGAAACTTTCTGGCTAGCGCTTCTCCTGCCCCACATTAAATTCGTGGGGTTCGTGTTATAGCCTTTCAGGTGTTTGGAAGGGATATCACATTGACTTCCTTTTTTAAAACGTTGAGCGTTTGTTGAAACTTGAAATAATGGCATATGTTTAATAGATTATTGAAAACAGTAAAATTTGTTTCTCATGATTCAAGCATTAAGTGCTTTTGGGAAAGCCTAGTTATATCCTTCTAAATCATATTTTTAAATTTTGTTATGTATTTTGACTGTCTTATGTATAAACCAAGAAATAATTTCATATTGCATTATAGTTAAAGATTGTATGACAGACTGAAATTTCTGGTGGTTATAACTGGAATTATATATTAGTTAAACTATATTTTATTGATAAAGACAGAACACTGGAACCAAATACTTTGCATATTCTAGCATTATTTGCCTGCTTCTTTTATTGCTGAACTAGTAGAATTTAATTTTTAATGTCTTTTGGAATTGTATTTACAGCGAACATACATGAACTCATATTAGCTACTATAGTATAACAGTTTTCGAAGCAGCCTCAAGTCTCTAGAAGTATTAAACAGATGGTGAACTTCAATATTTGTGTAATTGTCAAACACTGTAGAATTTACATTTTTCCACTTAGTACTGCCACAATAAATTTGAATTGGATATTGGAAAGTAACAGATATTTTAGTTACTTTAAAAAGTAAAAGTTGTTTTCTTTTAGGTCTGGCTTTTTGTTTCGTGGTGTTAGAAAAAGAGCTCTCTAATGTTCAGTTACACAAATCAGACCTACATTCTTCTGTGTCTTGAAGAATTAATATGAACAATCTCTAAGGGATATACTATAATTGGGAGCACAAAAATACAGAACTGGGGCACTGAAGGTTATTCTCCTGAAACAGATGACCTTGTTAAAATTACATGGTGCTTTTGGTTTGAATAATTAGGTCGGTCAAGGAGCTAGTCATTGCCAAAGATAACTGGACAGTTTTATGTTAATTCTGAATATAAAATGCTTTTAATTAATTCAGTTTGGGGATAGTCATCAAGTAAGCAGATACTTTTTCCTGTCCCTAGCCTTTCCTTGGGCTTTCTTGGTGTTTTTTTTAAATAATGACCAAAAGTTCGGGTTTTTTCATAGTCTTGTAGCCTGTTGATCTGGTTCCTGTTCAGCTTCGTTTGGATTTGAATGTCTATAACTGGAAATTAATGGTCTTCCTTTCCAGGAAGCAAAGGTGATATTCCTTTGAATCAAGGGTTCTGTTCTGCCATTTTGAATATGCTTTTACATCTTTGGCCAACTTTTAGCTACTTCTGTAGGGCTAAAGTGGATGTCTAATGTCTGTTTCTTCTCCTTTGTAGCACCCTAAATTACAATGTTAAAGCAAATGTTGCAGTAATGTTATGTTGTAGCTAACCTTAATAGTATTTCTGTGATATTTTAATGTATTTTATAGTTTCCTAAATGTACTTCATAGTTTCCCTAAATCTCATTCTCTTTGATAGCTTACTTTTGGCGTATTAAAGAAATTCTATTACCTATTTAATTTCTTTTTTATAGAGATAAACATAGTTAAATCACTTATTTTGGGGCCTCCAGTCTGTTGGAGTTAGGGGTTCCTCGATTTGTGAAGAGAAACGGAAATGGGCTTTTTGAGCTTAATGACAATGCCATAGCTAAAAACAGGTGAACCAACATTAATATTTACATATTCAGTCCTTACCTTGCAAAATTATGAGCGATCAGGTTTATTCCTCAACGAAGTAGCACAGAATTACCAGGTAGGAGATAGAATGGCATGTTTCAACAGGGCTTTAAATAATACTTGAGCATCAGACCTGAATCAAACATGCCACCGTGCTATGTTTTTGTTTAAATCCAAATGAAGATGTACTTTGCTCACCTGCTAGTCGAATGCTTTCTAAACCATTTGTTGCATTTCAAGATTGAAATTCTGCATTTGGTAACTTTTTGGTCTTCCTATTGAAGCTCTCTAAGAAAGTCTCAGCCAGCAGTATTAGCGTTCTCGTCAGCTCTCTCTCCGGCATATCGCATGAGAATTAAGTTGAACGTTGCTTGCTTTCTGTTTGGAAATATGTTTTCTTTTCATTCCTGTTGATCTTTCATCAACCTCAGGCTGAGCAACAGTGTTTTTACACGCTGTCTTTTGAATAGGTAAATGTCTCGATTTCCTGGATTATGACAGAAAAGGAAACTTGCTTGAAGGCAAGTGGCTAGTACATACGTAGAAGAGAATATTTGTTAGAATCTCGTATGTAACTTACTGTTCAGTAGTACACCGTGAATGAGATTTTCTTTTGTTGGCATTATAGGGACACATGATTTAAATAAATATCATTTCCTTCAACAATATGAGGAAGAAGCATATTCATGTGCTTACAAGACGCATGTGATTAAAACAGTAGGATGAACTATAAGCCAACAAAAAATGCTTTCTTTTGCTGTGCAAAATTAGTAACTGCTCGCTGTAATCCCAAATGGTGCTTGGCTTTGGTTTTCAAATGTGTTGAAAATGGAAGGAGAGGAAACTGCAGAATAATGTAAACCTTACCTCTTAGTTTACATATCATAGTAAATACCATGGAAAGAAAACAGGAGTAATTGATTCAAAGTTAGTAGATTTGAACACATACTCCAATATAAATAAATATATATTTTCTTGAGAGAGAAATTATTTTTAATTTTTTTTAATGCTTTAATCATTTGTTGCTAACAAATTCAGTATTTTCCTTCAATAATATCACTACTGATTTAAATTGGGATATTCAAAGGAGCCCAAATGACCAGGTATCCAACTCCTTTTGAATTTCAGTTCAACTCTGCTGTGTACCTCAGTACATAGTATCCATGTCGAACAGTGGACACTGCGAACCATGCAGTCTTCTCCTCTGGTAACAGTTATCTGCTTTGCTGGGCAGGGTTTTATACTATTTATCTTCGTTAATGCCCTGCAGACGTGCGTGGGCCAGTTCATACCTCTCAGGGTGCGTGCCAACTCAGGCATACACCACTGAACCATTTAGACTCGGATTTTATTCTTTGTATTTTTCTTTGCAACTCCAACAGCTGGAGGCTAGTGTATTTTTTCTGTATTTTCAGTTGCTGGCTGAGCGTGTATTATAATCACAGGACTGCAGGACTTGGCCCCAACCTGTAGTGTCTTTGCTTCACCTTGTTTAGTATATAGGACATATTTCATTTACCTTCTAGGACAGTCAGCATAAGAGTTTGAATGCTTATAAAGCCTCCTGAAACTTTACAGCCTGTTGGATTATATGGCAAGGTCCCTGGGAGATGGGGAATATTTAGCTTACACAGGTGCGAAGGGTGAACTAGGTTCATTGTTCTCATTTTATAAATGGCAAAAGAGAAAGGTAGAGTTACTTCCCTGAAGTCTCTCAGTAAGTAATTTGGGCATATTCAAAATAGGACTCGAGAGCATCTGATTCCCAGTCTGCACCTCACTAGAGGGGGATAGTTTTGATACTACTACTATCTTTTTATTGTTCTTTCATTTGTCTATGTCAGTGGATATCATAAAAAATTCATCAGACTCTTCTTTGTACTTGTAGACTGCAAAGATTCTGGACGTAAAATATTAGACCTCTAATTTTAATTCTGGTATGGAAATGGAAAAGAAGGAAAAAGACACGTTTGTGGTGTTCACGGTTAAGTTGAAATTTAAGATGTATTCATGTGATTCCTGGCATTCTCTTCTTCTTTTTGATTTAATGTTTGAAAACATGACAAGAAGATTTTATTTTAAAATTGCAGGTTCATATATGCCCTTCAGGTTTTATCAAAAAAATATAAGACCTCCTTGTATTTTAAATGTATAGAAGTAGGCCCTTAAACTGAAGTTTTAACTTCCATTAAAATACCAATATAAATTACTTTCACCCTTCCTGTGTAGCTATATTTCCATGATTTAATTTAAAATAATTAATTAAATATATATATAATGTTTTTGGTGGAAGCTAACATTAGGTTTTCTACTATGAAAGGACTTGGGAAAGAGAGATTTTTTTTTTTTTTAATATTTTATAATTTCCTTAATTGCTTTTTCATGGATGACTGTAATTTCATGAAATTGTTTTCTACCTCTGCAAATGAGTACAGGAGAGCTGTGAGCATGAGTGCATTTCCATACAGAGAAAAAGGGAATGTAAAAAGTCTCCAAAACTTACTCTCCTATATGAAATAATAGCATTGTTATTCACTGCATAGAAGAAGAGAAAAGTTGGCCCTTTGACTAGAATAGACAGAAATCAGACCAGAGGCCTGATTCTACCTACTAGGCCCTCAACATGTCGAACTGGCGCAGAGGTGGAAATTATCTGCATCAGGGAAAGGTTGGCACTGTACTCCCCTACTTAAAGCAAGAGTAAAGCAAGCAGCAAAGAATCAATGCACTGAGATTTTCTTCCACAATTTTGTCCTTCCCATTGGGGCGAGACAGCCTAGAATGTGTGGTCAGGTGGTACAATTCATGCTCACCCCACAGATAGCACTCAGCCTTTGTTCAACAATGTCCACTGGGCTGAAATACCCTCCAGACCATTGGTTGGCTGCAGATATTCGGTACAGCCTTCTGCAAACGCTATCCCGCCGTGTAGGTTGAAGCAGCTGCTCCCACTTAATCCATACATTTAAAAATGGCTATCTGGGCTTTTCTGCTCTATCGCTTATGTTTAGAAGGATCTTTTGCAAGACAAGAAGGGCAATGCTTCCAGACATGCTGAGAGGCAAAGACTGTTTGGTAACAGTTTTTGTTGGATCAACTGTATTGTTGGGAGAGATGTTAGACAGGTTTCGGGCACAAAGTACCCTTCCTCGGATCTGGGATAGAAGTATTCACAGCTCGAGCAGGGAGAAGTTGATGAGGCAAAAGTGAAATGATATGATAGTCTCTTTAGGGAACAAATGCCTGCACGCTTGAGAACGGAGTCCAAGGCTTAAGGAGGCAAGGGCAACACTAAATTAACTTCCTCTTATTCAGACTAGCCCTAAGAAGTGTCCCTGCTTCTATGCCAGGGGTGGGCAAAATGCAGCCCGCCGGGCCTTTCAATCCTGCCCTAAAAAATTTAGAAAATTAATATTTATCTGCCCCTGGCTGCCAAAGCTGTTACCTGGGCATCTGTTGCTCTATTAAATATGGCTGAAGAAAAATATATATTGTCGACTTGACAACAGATGTCTGGTGATGGAAAACTTGATTGAAATCCTTTCACCTGCCAAGTGAAGGCTGGGGTTTTTTTTCTTCCCAAATCGGTTTCAGGGGATTAGTTAAAGACCTCTGTAACACTCTGAAATGGTTAACTATTAGGATGACCAGATCATTTTTTTCTCAGTATATTCCATCTTTGTATAGCATAAATGCTGACTTTCAAAGACATATATTCTTCCCTAGGCCATGAGAATGAGAATTTCAAGAGCAAGCTCTGGTTGCTCAAAAAAAGAATGGTATATGCAAAAGGTTAAGATTACTATCTTTAACACTTGCATGCCATCAAAATGGTTGGGGCACTTTGTATAGAATACATTAAAATTAATTTAGAGCACTGTACCTGAATTCATAATAAGCTATTGTTTCAGTGTTTTGGCACAGCAGAAGATGAAAATAGGGAATTTCTGATGCATGTTTAAAAAACTCCGAAGTTGTAACCAGGTGAACTATGATCTAATTTTCATCTATAATGAAAACTAAAACACAGTTTCCTAAAGCATTATTTTTGGCTTTCGCCACTTTAAAGGTATGCAAACATAACCACTTACACTTCCTTAATATAGTTTAACAACGATAATGATTATATCACAACTGCAGCGTGTTTGTTTTTTTGGCATTTCTTCCACTTTGTTAAAATATTTTTTGGCAATATTCAGAGATAATTTAGTTTGGAAATAATAGAAGAAAAAATAATTATGAAAAAACAGACAATACTAACTAAAGTAGATCTATTACTGTCATGCAGGAATGAATACTCCTTTCAACAAGTCTATAATTTGCAGAAGTTAAAAAAAAAATAGCCGTAAGGTGACTGTTAACATGCTTTAGTTCATCCTGCCAAGAAAGTTAACTTCATAAAGTCATTAAACCAGTGATTAGGTTTTAAAATATTATTCCCCAGTCATTTCTTCTTAGATTTTTAAAATAAAGATGCTGTATATACTACTTTCTTTGTAATGTAGAAAATTGTAAAATATGCTTATTTTTCATAAACTCTTAATTATTAACAGAGCTATTTGTGCTGCTGTAGTTAAAGTTATTTCAGTACTTCTGTTATTAAACCTTCATTTTAAGGGGTTTACAATTTGACTGTAACGAAACTATATTCCAACTCTGAGGTCTCAGTCATTTTTTCTGCTTTCAACAAAATTTGGCTTGGGTTGTTTGTTTGTTTTTGCTAAGAAGCAACATACTTTTGGGTACATTCTGTGTATTAAGATAACCCCAAATAAAATGTTGTTTCAGTGTGTGCTATGTATTTTCAACCATTTAAAGTTTTATTTTTTGTTCGTTTGTTTTCTAAACGACAACAGCGTAACTTGACATTTAAACGTAAGCACTTTCTGTTCCCAGCACCGAGTTCTCCGATTGGGCTCGGTACCGAAGAACTTCCTTGCGGGGTCGGTGGGGAAACAATCCGATATCTGCATCAGACGGCAGAGCCGGGCTCACACCACTTCTTAACTACTGCCGCAGGACTCAGAACACTGATTTCCCAGCAGCACCTGTAGTCGGCGGCAGTAGATCTAGTAGCTGTGGCACCCTGGGAAGCCACTTTTTTTGAAGCTGATTCGCCTCCCAGTCAAACCAACTGATCTTGGTTGTGCGTGGCTGAAAATGAACTTCCAACAGAACTGCTCAGGGGTGTTGTGCATCTTCTCTGCAACAACCTGAAACCCACCTTCCTCACACAACATGACCACAGTCGACTCTGTCTTCAGCAACATCCGCAGTCCGTGCGTAGAGAAGGAGTGAGGGTACATCGTGCATTAATAGGAAACGCATAAAGGTCCTACGTGCCAATTCGTTATCATGCTAATTGCAGCTTTGCACTTGGATGTTGCATTTCGTATGAGTCAATTATAAGTGTGCTAGACTATAAATACATAATACGATCCCATCCTGGACTGTGGGGTACATATTTTT